>NC_064838.1:12170000-12795000 GCF_024166365.1 Elephas maximus indicus | reverse complement strand
TGAGAAGCTATTTTGGTGGCATTTTTCAGTGATGACATAAGTGATTTTCCCAAGGACTTAACTGCATTCTAAATAAGTTAGACATGAGGGTGGTAGCTACATTAGTGTTCAAAGGAAATCGTTTTCAGGGAGTATGTATGACACACACACACATACACTCATATTTGTGTCTGTGTACAGATAAAAATATAGTATATATCTTTAAGACAATGCAACACTTTAAATATCTCCCAGTTAATTCTAAACACATAAATACCACAATTTACAAATTAGTCCAGAACAGTGTATGGAAAATTCCTCAGGTCTTTTTAAAATATTTATCTGTGCTGTACATGTCTGAAGGATGCTAATTATGTTGCTTAAATATCAATATAAACATTCTTCAAAGACCTTTTATATTTTTCATGTAATAGGTTCAGAATTATACAAACACCTATGCCAGATTTCAAACTGGGCAACATGATGCCAGAGACATGGTGCTGCCCACTGTGCCCACCAGGACTTCATGATCGAGTAGGAGGCAAGATGTAGTCACACAAAACAGTGAATAATGCCATGATTTAGTCTCTTTACATATATTAAAAGCCACAATCCCCACAGCAGCCGTAACCCTTTGGTCCTGTTATTATCCACATTTCACCCAGGCTATCTGATGGCATTTTATCTGATGGCAAAGCACACGTTTTTTTGTTTTTGTTTTTGTTAATAATATTTTATTGTGTTTTCAGTGAAGGTTTACACAGCTGTTTAGGTTCCCATTCAACAATTTCTGCACAAGGTTTTCAGTGACATTGGTTACACGCTTCACAATGCATAAACATTCTCATTATTTCTGTTCTGGTTGTTCTGTTTTCATTAATCCCGTTTCCCTATTCTCTTACGTTCTCACCTTTTTTAAAGTTGATTGCTGACCTTTTGGTCTCAGGTAGGTGATTTTTTAAAAGAGCACAGTACTTATGGGTGATCCTCATTTTTTTGGCCAATTTGTTATTTAGCTACAAGGTGACCTTAGGGGCTAGTTTCGGTTCAAGTTTGCACTTTTTTTTTTTTTTTTAAACTGTATTGAGGAATAACTGACATCCAATAAACTACACATATTTAAAGTATGCAAAAGTTTTGACAAACATGCACACACCCATGAAACCACTGCTACAACTAAGGTAATGAAAATATTCATCACCAACAAAATTTCCTAGTGTCCCTTTGTAACTCCCTCCTTTCTGCCCCTCCTTCCCCCTCCCTCCATCTCAAGCAATCACTAATCTTTATGTTACTACAGGTTAGTTTGCATTTTCTAGAATTTTATATAAATGGATGCATACAAGAATTACTGGTTTTTTTTAGTTTGTTTTTTAATACGGCTTCTTTCATTCAGCATAACTTCATTATTTGTCCATGTTATTTGGGGGTATCAATAGTCCATTCTCTTTTTTTTTTTACCGGTGAGCAAAATTCCATTGTATGGATAGATGCACCACAGTTTGTTTACGCATTTACCTGTCGATAAACATCTGGGCTGTTTCCAGTTTTAGGCTACTACAAACAAAGCCACTATGAGCGTTTGTGTACAAACCTTCGTATGGACACACACTTGCATTTCTTTTGGATAAATACCTCGGAGTGAAATGGCTGGAACACATGGTAGGTGTATGTTTAACTTTTTAAGAAACTGCCAGCTCATTTTTCCAAAATGGTTGTACTATTTTATATTCCCACCAGCAGTGTATCAGAATTCCAGTTTGTCCACATCCTTGCCAACACTTGGTATGTCATTATATTTTAATTTTAATAATAGTGTTATCTCGTGGGTTTTTTTTGTTTTTGTTTTTCAAAATATTAAAAGGTTTTATTTATAAATGAAGCAAATACTTTTTTTTTAATGCAAAGGATTACATTAAAATCTAGTAGAATTAATGTAGTTAAATTAATAAGAGAATTAAACAGAATTCTATTTAGTAGAGTTACCGTGGCTACAAAGCACAGGACAGCATGGAGAACAATTGGGCAGCCTTCAAGTGGCTGAGGTGAGAAATCGTAGCAGCTTTCCCTCAGGCAGCTGTAGAGGATTAGAAAGATGGAGACTGACAGATACTTCGAGGCAGCACTGAAACCACAGCTCTGCGGGAAGAGATGTGTGAGGGGGCTAAGCGAAGACACAGATCGAAGACAATATACACAAAGTATGAATATTTTCCATTTATTTTGGCATCAAACAATATAAAAATGTAATCAAAGTACTTATTTCACAGCATCTTTAAATTGCTATAAAAATATGATAAGTACATCACTTGAATTGTAAAAACAAATAATCCTAGAGCTATACTTGGAAGAAATACAGCCAGAATGCTCCTTAGAAGTGAGGATGGCGAGACTTTGTCTCACTTACTTTGGACATGTTATCAGGAAGGCCCATTCCCTGGAGAAGGACATCATGCTTGGTAAAGATGAGGGTCAGCAAAAGAGAGACTCTCAACAAGGTGGACTGTCACACTGGTCACTGTGGTTTTAATTTGCATCTCCTTGATGACTAGTGATGTTGAGCTTTTTTTTTTTTTTCATGTACTTATTTGCCATCCACATATCCTCCTTGGTGAAGTGTCTGTTCAAATGTTTTGCATATTTTTACTGGGTTGTCTGTTTTAACTGCTGGGGTTTGAGGGTTCTGTATATATTATGGATACAAGTCACTTAGAAATATTTCCTAGTCTGTGGCTTGTCTTTTCATTCTCTTAACTTTTAAAGAACATTAAGTTTTTAATTTAATGAAGTCCAAATTATGTTTTGATGGATGTTTTCGGTGTTTTATCTAAGAAATCTTTGCCTAAACCAAGGGTACAAAGATTTTTCTCCTGTTTTCTTCTAGAAATTTTAGTTTTAGGTTTTACATATAGGTGTATCAACTATTTCATTTATGGTGCAAGGTATGGATTGAAGTGTTTTTTTTGTTAAACATATGAATATTCAATTGTTCCAACAATTGAAAAAGACTGTCCTTTCTCCAATGAACTATCTTCTCATTTTTATTGACAATCAGTTGTCCATATGCAAGTCTACTTCTGGGCTCAGTATTCTGTTCTATTGATCAATAGGTCTATTTTGATGCCAATTCCATACTTCCTTGACTACTGTAGCTTTATAACTTAAGTCTTGAAACCTGGTAGTGTTAGTTCTCCAACTTTGTTCTTTATCAAAATTGTTTTGTCTAGTCTAGGTTCTCTGCATTTCCATATGAATTTCTAAATCAGCTTACCAATTTCTACAAAAAAGCCTACCGAGATTTTGATTGGACTGTACCGAATCTCCAGGCCATTTTGGGGAGAAGAGAGGTCTCAACAATATTGTATTTTCTAACCCACAAATATGACTTATTTCTCCATTTTTTTTTTTTTTTTTTTGGTCTCCTTTAATTTCTCTCAGCAATGTTTTACAGTTTTTGTTATACAGGTCTTGCACTTATTTTGTCAGATTTATTCCTAAGCATTCCATATCTTTGATGCCATTATCAATGGCCATGTCTTTTAAAATTTCATTTTCTGCTTGTTCGTTGCTAATACAGACAGAAATATAACTGATTTTTCTTATATTGATCTTATATCCCGCAACCTTGCTAAACTTAATTGCTACATTTACTAGTTCTTTTAGTAGATTTTTTTGTCAATTCCAATGGATTTTCTACACATCTCATTTGTGAAGAAAGACAGTTTTACTTCTTCCTCTCCAATCAAGATGGCTTTTTTTCCTCCCTTTCTTTTCCTTGCCTTATTGTGTTGGCGAGGACCTCTAGCACATTGGCATGCACTAAAAGAAAAAAGAAGCCCACAAATATTGCTACAAAGACTTCTTGAATGTGTTAGTTGGAATGGCCAGATCACTATAATGACCTATTATTAATAGTAACAGGACATTTTTAGGGATGATTTTTAGGGATTATATATACCACAACTGAAAGAAAAACAGCACAGTCAGTCCTAATTTCCTACTCTTGATAGTTTCCCACTGAGAAATTGTACCTGGAAGGTTCAAACAACCACTACAAAGATGGAGAATATACCACGGAAACCAATAAAGACACATGTCACTCTGCTTATTTAGTCAACTCAAACAACTTTTCTTAAATCAGACACCTAACTACACAAACTACTCAACAAATTAAGTATATAAGTACTGTATGGTGTCTGAGGACTTCAACATCTCCTTGTTTCCAAACTAATAAGAATGATTACCTAAAAATGTATTTATTACATTTACTGAACTAAGTGCAGCTATCTAACAGATTTTTGTAACCTTACTTGTGACCATAGATAAGCTGGAAAAAGGCTTCTTACAAATGGGTTTCCAAAGATAGTTGTAGTAGTTGATATATTTTCAGTTAATGCTCTAATGTTTGCATATGTGTTTGTGTGCTTTTGTAGAAGACATTATTTTTCCACAGTTCTTACAAGCACTGGAGGCAACATAAGACATGAAACAGCAGAATAACATTTTCTTGCATCATTAGAGAATAAGGCCCCTCACACGAGCTTATTTTCCAGGTCCCAGATGCTTTTTTACTTTTATGGTGGCAAAATGTGTGTTAAGGCCAGTTCTACCATTACTCCTCCCCTCACGGACTTATTAGAAAAGCAAAGCTGAGCCCAGAAGAGACTTCTGTTGACGGCTGAGGGTCATCTTCACTTAGTCTATGGTTATATTCAAGGCTCCCAAAGAGAAGAGGTTTATTCCAGTCTTAAATTACTAATAATCATGCTAAGCTTATAAGCAATAATAAAGAACGGATAACTAGATGTGAATTACATGTCAAAAAGGAGGAACAAGTCAAAGATACTTTATAATTCATAAATGCAGCAAACATTTACTGAGCACCCACCATGTGTCAGGCACAGTGAGTCACGGGGAAAGGTCACAGTCCCAATTCTAATTTCTGAGGGGTACAGTGAGAGCAGAAAGGAGTTATAAAAGAGAGACGGGCATAGACAGAAAGGGCTTCACAGAGGTGCCAGTTGTAATCTAGGGAGAGAAAAAAAATGGTTGCCCCGGGGGGAAAAACACTTACCCAAAATAGACTCCGATGGCTTACACAGTTTAAAAATAGAAATCTCCATAGATAAGCGTAATTTTCCACTATCACCTGGGCAGAGTAATTTAGTCTAAGAACGTAGAAAGAAATCATTTTGCATTTGAAATGGATACTAGTAAATATCTTAAAACAAATACAAATCTCTGGAAAAATCAAAAGGTTTAAAGTCAAGTGAGAAACTCCAGGGGCAAAATATAAATCACGGCAGTAGCAGCAACCACAGTCCACACTCCTGTGCCGCTCACCACGTCCAGGCACCACACCAAATACTTCATGTACAGTAACCCCTTCAATCCTCACCACAGTCTTATGAGGTATGTGTCACTTTTATCCTCATTTTACAGGCAAGGAAGCTGAGGCCCAGAGAAGCGAAGTAACTTGCCAAGAGACAGCAGAACTGAGATTTGGATGAGACAACATGATGCCAAGGCCCTCACTCACTCTTACACTCATATTTACAGAAAGATCACTACCCTTTTCAGTGAAGTATAGAAACACTTGGATTTGGATCTACAAGTTACAGCTGCTTGACAACAAACAGAACAGTATGTACAAAGACACTTTACTTCCACGCACAGACCGCCATTTCCTCTGGAATTAAAATATCCAAGCAACTGAACAAACTATGTCAATGTCCAATACAACTTGCTGAAATAATGAGTTTGCAATGATTTTTTTTTTTAATGAGGAATTGTCTAAGTACAGAAACTTTGGAAAAGTGATATTGAGATCAATCTAAAAAGAATTGTGCTGTTTACAAATGACTCATTTGAGAGCAACTTTAAATTCACTTAAAAAACAGCAAAAGAAAAAGAACCTGCCTGGTAGAAAGTACTATATGTGAATTATGAAAGTACTCTGAAATGACATACGTCTCAGTCATCTAGTACTGCTGTAACAAATACAAGTTCATGGCTTTAACAAAGAGAAATTTATTCTCTCACAGTCTAGCAGGCTACAAGTCCAAATTCAGGGTGTCAGCTCTAGGGGAAGGCTTTCTCTCTGTCAGCTCTGGAGGAAGGTCTTTGTCATCAATCTTCCGTTGGTCTAGGAGGTTCTCTGCACAGGAACCTCAGGCCCAAAGGACGCGCTCTGCTCCTGGTGCTGCTTTCTTATGAGGTCCCCCTTCTCTGCTCACTTCCCTTTCATCTCTTGTGAGATGAAACTCCCTTTACACTGGATCAGGGATGTGACCTGAGCAAGAGTGTTACAGCCCACCTTAATCCTCTTCAACGTAATCCAATTTTGCCTCATTAACCACAGGCAGAGATTAGGATTTACAACATATAGGAAAATTATATCAATCACAAAATGGAGGACAACCACACAATACTGGGAATCATAGCCTAACCAAGTTGACACATATTTTGGGGTGACACAATTCAATCCTTGACAACATATCCACTGATGTATATGGAAGGGCCAGAGGACTGTGACGAAAACTGGCTAGAAAGAAAGGTTACTCATGGAAAGTCTAAGTATTGCTGTTTACGACATTCAAATAATTTTAGATTGGAAAATGGAATAAAAACATAGTGTAGGCCAATAGCATAAATGATTATTACTGACAACATTCCCATTGCCGTTGAGTTGATTCCGACTCACAGCAACCCTCTAGGACAGAGTAGAACTGTCCCATAGGGTTTCCAAGGCTGTAAATGCAATGTAAAGATAAATGTAGAATGCCACATCTTTCTCCCATGGAGTGGCTGGTGGATTCGAACTGCCAACCTTTTGGTTAGCAGCCAAGTGCTTTCACCACTGCGCCACCAGGGCTCCTCACAGACAGTATTAGTCACTACTTACTGAGCACCAACCATGTGGCAGGTATTATTGCTGAAGATTTTACATATACTATCTCACTTAATTTTGAAAGTATGTATTCCAAAAACCCACTGCCGTCGAGTTGATTCAGTCTCCTAGTGACCCTACAGGACAGAGTAGAACTGCCCCAGAGAGTTTACAAGGAGCACCTGGTGGATCCGAACTGCCGACCTTTTGGTTAGCACTCATAGCACTTAACCACTACGCCACCAAGGAAAGTATGTATTATTTCCACGAACAGGTGAAGGACAGGTGCTGAGCGATGTGAAATAACTTGCCTGAGGTCACACAGCAGACAGGGAGTAGGGAAGGAGAGGCGGGTTTGTCTGGTTCCCCCCAGACCATGTGCCTTGCAGGCAAATAGAGCAGTACACAAAACACTGAAAGGTTCCTCACTACCATCCCCAGCTCAGCTTCTAGTGGAGCTGTATTACAACGTGCATGTTACTAAAGAAGATTTTGATGTCAATAAAATCTGTTTAAATAATCTGGGTTTGTAACGGAGGTTTTTTTTTTTTAAGAAGACCTGTCAAAACAAGAATTTTTAAATTATCATAATTTCTCAACCTAAATTAGCATTTCAGTTACCAAAGAGGTCTAATGATCATTCCTGTCAAGGCAGATAAATGACTAGAGAGGCAGGAGGAGGGAAGGGGGTTCCAAAGGTGAAAAACCAAAGCATTGGAGTCTCAGCTCATACGGTGATTGTGCAGCAAAATACGCCCTAAGAAACACAGGTAGGCGTACTTCCCAGGATGTTTTGCTTATTTACCTTTTTCTCTTCCAGGTAAAAATGAAATTCTCAGCTGAACCTACGGACATTTATGTGTACCTTATATTAACGTGAAATTTCAAGTTTAAGTAATGAGATTGGCAGTCAGAAATGTTTTTAATTTCACTTCTGCAGTTTTTCCTAAGTAAAGCCTCCTTAACACAGGTGGATTGGAAAAAGAATTTTGAAAATCTTTTTAATAACTAAACATTTTTTATTGTAAAATAATTTTAGGCTTACAGAAAAGTTGCAAAAATAGTGAAGAGTTCCCATATGTTCCTCAGCAGCTTCCCCTAAAGTTAACATCTTATATAACCACAGCACAATGATCGAAGCCAGTAAATTAAAACTGGTACAATACTACTAAGTTATAGACATTAATTGAATTTCACTGTAATATGTAATCATTGTTTTAAAGGTATGCAATTTTTAAACATCCGCTTCTTTTCCTCAATTAATGGTGTTTCTATTATCCACTAGGACATTGTGATAAATCCTGAACACCCAGTGCTATCACTGCAAAGACAGCCATGTTGGTGTAATCTCCCGAGAGGTTCTTCACTAATTGTTCAAGGTCTGTACAGGAAGAGCTGCAGGAAGCAGTAAGTTGGCTCCCCAGGCCCTAGAGTTATACCTATTTGTACCAGTAGCCACAGGATAAAAAGCAAACACCAGGCACAACTATGAAATGGCTAGGATTCCAAGCCTAGATCAGGTGTCTTCTATTACAGCACAGAATGAAGAGAAGGCTTTGTTCTGACTTTAAAAGATCCACCCAAAGGTATGCTGCCATCTTATGAATAACAACTTGAAAGTGTTCCAGCTCCAGTACACGGAAATATATACGACCTAGAACTTCCTCAGCTGTTGTATTCAATTTTACACGATTATGAAATGTTACCACATGCTTTTTAGGTACAATGACAGGTATGCATACGGAATCATTTATTCAATTCAAAATTAATAACATTAGATGGTATTTTATTTAAGACAATAGAAAAGGTAACGTTAAGTTCTTCCAAGCCTAGACTTGTTCTTGATTTCGTCCTCTGTGTAGGTCTCATCGCCGTTAGTCTACCACCTGAATTTTATAACACATACAAAAGAGCAGACAATGCCACGCACATGCTCTCTATACTGTGGCTGATCAAGCTACTGGGTAGCCTTTGCACATATACTTAAAAAAAATTTTAATAGCTGCCTATGATTTTATTCAGTCAGATGAATCATCTATGAAACAATCATATACCAACTAGATGCGTCAACAAAAGAGACTTCAAAAGTAAAAGTTAAAACTGAAAAGAGTATCAAACGTAACTGGGACCCATGATTAAGCTTTTACTTCTGCCACCTCATAGTTCATAGCGACCCTGTGTACGTACCACAGAACGAAAACCGCCCAGCTCCGTGCCATCCTCCCAATCATTGCTATGTTTGAGCTCATTGTTACAGCCACTGTGTCAATCCATATCATTGAGGGTCTTCCTCTTTGTCACTGACCCTCTACTTTACCAAGCATGATGTCATTCTCCAGGGACTGATCCCTCCTGATAACATGTCCAAAGTATGTGAGACGAAGTCTTCCCATCCTCACTTCTAAGGAGCATTCTGGCTGTACTTCTTCCAAGACAGATTTGTTCGTTCTTCTGGCCAACAAAAAAACAAATCCACTGCAGTCCAGTTGATTCTGACTCACAGCAACCCTACAGGATGGAGTAGAACTGCCCCGCAGGGTCTCCAAGGCTGTAATCTTTACGAAAGCAGACGGCCACATCTTTCTCCCACGGAGCAGCTGGCGGGTTGGAACTGCCCACCTTTTGGCTAGCACCTGAGTGCTTTAACCACTCCGCCACCACGGTTCCCTGTTCTTTTGGCAGTCCACGATATATTCAATATTCTTCGCCAACAGCATAATTCAAAAGCATCAGTTCTTCTTCTGTCTTCCTTATTCATTGTCCTGCTTTCGTAAGTATATGTAAAAAAAAAAAGTCTTTTTTTTTTTTTTTTTCATGAGGCAACTGAAAATACCATGGCTTGGGTCAGGCTCACCTTAGTCCTCGAAGTGACACCTTTGCTTTTTAACACTTTAAAGAGGTCTTTTGCAGCAGATTTGCCCAATGCAATGCATCTTTTGATTTCTTGACTGATGCTTCCATGGGCGTTGATTGTGAATTCAAGTAAAATGAAATCTTTGACAACTTCAACCTTTTCTCCGTTTATCATGATGTTGCTTATTGGTGCAGTTGTGAGCATTTTCGTTTTCTTTACGTTGAGGTATAATCCATGCTGAATGCTGTGGTCTTTGATCTTCGTGAGTGAGTGCTTCAAGTTCTCTTCACTTTCAGCAAGTGAGGTTGTGTCATCTGCATAACACAGGTTGTTAATGATCCTTCCTCCAATTCTGATGTCATGTTCTTCATACAGTTCAGCTTCTCAGATTATTTGCTCAGCATACAGACCGAATAAGCGTGGTGAAGGCATACAACCCTGACGCACGCCTTTCTTGACTTTAAACCACACAGTATCCCCCTGTTCTGTTCGAATGACTGCCTCTTTGTCTATGTACAGGTTCCTCACCAGCACAATTTAGTGTTCTGGAATTCCCATTCTTCACAATGTTATCCATAATTTGTTATGATCCACACAGCAGAATGCCTTTCCACAGTCAATAAAACACAGGTAAACATATTTCTGGCATTCTCTGCTTTCGGCCACGATCCATATGACATCCCTCATGCTACATCTTCTTCTGAATCTGGCTTGAATTTCTAATCAAGTGACTATAAAGGCTAAAGTGGATTTCTCCTACAGAGCTCATTTTCATAATTAAAATGGGATATTACCTGCCTGATAATTAGGGGTCATTTACAGTACACAGGCTGATTTTGGTCATAATGGCAGCTGGACTAAAACTAATTCTGAGATGTGTAAGTAGCGTCAACTTTGTGTGGATTGATTTGCACCTTATTTTTTGATAATAATGTATTTTGTATGGTTGAGATATTTAAATACTTACCTTTTAGAAAAAAGTAAAGGTAGTAAGAATTTGTAAGAAAGTCTTTACTAATTATAAAAAAAAAAGAAAATTCAGTTGCTGTCAAGTTGATTCTAACTCACAGCAACCCCATGTGCATTGGAGTAGAATTGCTCCACAGCGTTTTCAAGGCTGTGATCTTTTGGAAGCAGTTCACCCGGTCTTTCTTCCAAGGCACCTTTGGGCAGACAAGAACTGTCAACCTTTTGATTAGGGTTGTTGTGAGTCAGAATCGACTCGATGGCTCTGGGTTTAGTTAGTGGTGGAGTACTTAACTGTGTGTGCCACCCAGGGACTCCTTTATTAATGAAAGTGCTGGTAATTATGGGAAAAGAAATTCCATTTATCATTCTTGCACAAAAGCAAGATGTGGACAAATGCTGGGTTTCCTTAGTAATATTTAGGATTTATAGTTATACAGTAATGTTTCTGGATATGTGTGGCTAAGTTTTATTGGGGGGTAGTTATCCTGATAGGGTATTCTGAGCTTCCTGGAGCTGTGGTCTAATGTCTTTCCCTCGATTTGGGGAGAGGCAAAGGGCTTCACTCACATTAACAACATCTAAATATATCACTAAGTAACAGTTATAAAAAATTACTGTAAAAGCTGCTCATAATTTGATTATAAGTGAACAAGAAAAAGCACGATTATTTTGAATACTTCTGCCTTCAAAAGAACACTTGGATTGCTGTGTTTAAGTATGGAACAATCTCTTAAAAAGATTTCTGTCAAAACGGCTAAAATGGAATACCATTATTTTTACGCAAATTAACAAGCATGTTATACTTTTTTTTGCCAACCGCTCAACCCCCTCTGTGCATTATTTCCATAAGCACGCTCTACTGATTTTTTTTTACATGTTGCTGACTTCAATTTCTGCTTCTGATCACGTGGAAACTTCACATAAGGTAGGTATTGATTTTATATTAGTTGAAATTAATAAATTAATAGAAACAAATGCTCAGTTTTGATAGTGTATTTTCCAATTACTGGGGGACTGCCAAACTTGATCTATGACTTCTTGATCGTGGCTTATACCTTTATTATACAATGGTGAGCAAAAGTAACATCTTCAGACTATTTGTATACACACAAGCAGGAGATTAAAGAAAATGAACAGAATGATGATTTACCTGTAACATGGGGGGATGGGTGAATGAGGCCAAAATTCACTTCTGGAAATGTCACTAGGCATGTGTGGTATATGCGTGGGCACGTTATGTCAGAACTGTTTTACTTAATTTCATCATTTCCACACTTTATATGTGTGGGCGCGTTAGTTACGTGGTCACATTACTTGCAGAAAAAAATACGGCAGTTGAGGCACTTGGAGCGACAAGCCCCATTTATCTGGAGACAGATGCAGGCATAAGCCTCTTCCCTCAACAGCACCAGGGGGAAAAGAAGTCACTTTGAAAGCGCTATCATCTCACCTTTCATTCTATAGGATTGGGACCTCATGACCCTCATCTCTGGAGTCTCACAGGGCCTTGCACAGCTCCTTTATACAAAGTAAGCAGGCAAATATCAGATGCCTAGGTGAATACTACAATGTTAAGTAGTTTTTGATAATTTTACCCTTGTGTAAAGAATGGGGGTAAAAAATAAACTGGCCAAATATCATGATCCCAAATTTTCATTCTTAGCTCAATAGAACCCTCGCCCACCGCCCCCCCCCCAAAAATAACATGGTTGCTGTCATTTCTGACTCACAGCAACCCTACAGGACAGAGTAGAACTGCCCTACAGGGCTTCCAAGGAGTGGCTGGTGGATTCGAACTGCTGACCTTTTGGTTAGCAGCCGTAGCTCTTAACCACTGTGCTACCAGGGCTCCATAGAGAATCATATAACTGGCCAAACTATAAAATACAAGTATTTTCTAAGCATTTTGTTTACTGGTTGGATGTCGCCTAAAAGTAGGAGGAATTTTATATTTTTCCAATTCTCACATTCTTATACAGATACCTTTCTCTCTCTCCTTCCGTCTCTTCCTTACCATTGGTTCTCCTAAAAATAAGACAATGTTACCCATTACTTTTATAAGCTGAAAGAAAGGTTGTTGTGAAATCCTAATTCCTTTTCTTTCTCCATTAACAGTCTCATTTTCCAGGATGCAATTTAAGAATTCAAACATTCTTGTAGTTTTTGAATCATTAAAAGATGCCTGCTTTACTATAATGAGATTTTGCTAAGGTCTTAACGAGCATCTAGGATTCTGATTTGACTGGCAATCTGGAAATATAATAAACACTTTCTCTTATTTTCAAGTGCTGTCTTCCATATTGACATGTCATATTTCATTTATGGTACAAACTAAATACAGTAAAAATTATAACCTACACATATTCGTAGTCTGTTATCATGCCCTTTCAATCTTTCATGTTCCTTTATAAGAATCTATGTTCTGACCAAACATCTTCAGAGCAGACACCAGATTCTCCCAGTCTAATGAAATGGTATACATGGATATACATATGTATTGGAATTATGATGCTGGGGAAGAATACTGAATACACCATGGACTGCCAGAAGAACAAAAAAATCTGTCTCGGATGAAGTACAGCCAGAATGCTCCTCAGGAGCAAGGATGGTGAGACTTTGTCCTACGTACTTTAGACATGTTATCAGGAGGGACTGGTTCCTGGAGAAAGACATTATACTTGGTAAAGTAGAGGGTCAACAAAAGACAGGAAGACCCTCGACAAGATGGACTGACACAGTGGCTACAACAATGGGCTCAAGCATAGCAAGGATTGTGAGGATGGTGCAGGACCTGGCAGTATTTCGTTCTGTTGTACAAAGGATCACTATGAGTCAGAATAGACTTTGATGGCACCTAATACACACACAAACAACCCTACATACATATACACACATATTACCCTGAGCATTGAGCATCTTCTAAGTTACTATCATTTTGTTTATACATTTTATTCATATTTCTGAAAGTGTGAGAAGTTTGTTGTGGGTGGGATGAGGACATTTTAACTATTACTAAAATAAGAATCGACAGCAAAAAAACAAGATATTTATGCTTCAATTGGAATAAAAACACAGCTTTTATAAAGTACTGGCAGTTTAAAATATTTATGTAAATGAAAACTGTAAGTAATTACTTTATACACTGTAGTGGAACTGAAAAGATAACCCTTCGGCTCCTGATTCCTGTTACAAAGCTAGGATTTCATCTTATAAAATTATCAGCATAGTGTCATGTTCTCATATAACCAAGCTGATTTTATTTGTGTTCTGCTTCAAACGTTGCATCTGTGCTTGCATTTCTCTTAGGTATTGGTTTGTAACTCTGCAGTATCTTGTGGCTAGAAGCAGAACTGTTTGGATCTTGGCAGCATTCTTCACAAACCTCTATATTGTACTATGGAAACCCTAGTGGTGTAGTGGTTAAGAGCTACGGCTGCTAACCAAAAGGTCAGCAGTTTGAATCCACCAGGCGCTCCTTGGAAACTCTATGGGGCAGTTCTACTCTGTCCTCTAGGGTCGCTATGAGTCGGAATCGACTCGACGGCAGTGGGTTTGGTTCTGGTATATAGTACTATAAACTGGTACTGAACATAAGACAAAAACCTGATGTCCTTACAGGAGATTTTACATCCTTCCATAATTTGCTTAACTTTTGACCTAAAGCTTTTAAGGAAAAAATCCATATGGTTAAAAAGGCAAAACACATTTTTATATGTTTCTATATACTTCTAAAAGAAGCTAATTGTAAATAAAACAGTGAATGCATACAGTTGTCCCACTTTGCAGCGGACTGAAAAATAAAGAATGCTAACCTTCAAGCAATTAGCAAATAGTTATAAATACCTGCCACAGAAGAGCCAGAACTCTAAAGAATATAAACATAAACAATCGGAGGACAAACTTCCTTCTGCCAATAAGCAATGTCCTGTGAGGAGTTAAACACAAACATGTAGATAAACAAGGTTCTGGCTCCATCGTTACCACCAGCTCTCTATACTCCCCACAGCCGGTCGCTGCAGAACGAACCCTTGAAGGGAACACTGTTTAATCCCTGCCAAAGTGCAGCAAAGCCAAGTAAAGTCTGGGACAGGCAGTCTAAGAAATGTGGTAACCAAGGCTTTTAAACTTTGTTTCATCAAGTTAAGAAGTCAACATAATTTGCAAAATGCCTTAAATGAACTGACTGGATATAATAAGACCTCAACATTTTATCAACTTTTGAGTATACGAAATAGAAAAATATTATTGAAGACATCGTGCATTGCGTGTAAAATTAGGTGTAAAAAGATTAAGGATACTGAGTCTGGACTCAAACTGCCTGGGTTCAAATCCTGGCTGTACCTCTTAAAAGACCCTGGGCCTTGGGCAAGGCATGCAAAATCAAAGCTTCAGATTCTGTGTCTGAAGAGCATAACAGTACCTATCTCATAAGATTGTCAAGAAGACTGTGAGGTAGACAGTGGTTATCAGTGCCTGGTACATCGTAACTCTGAGAAATGTTTGCTATTATTGTTGTTGTTGTTATTACTGTTATCATTAACAAGACCATATAGTAAAGGGGCTCTGGACTGCAAACAGAGGACTTGGTTTACAGATAGAAGATGACCTCTCTGAGCCTCAGTTTACTTGTTCTAAGGTGAGAATAATGACAAGGGCTACGTCCCTGAGTTGTGTGATGTCAATGAGAGGCTGATGCAGACACAGAATGTAGCCCAGGGCCTGGCATGTAGAACAGTAAAACCTACAAAAGCTGGAACCTGGGTAAGGTGGAAACCTGTCAGAGAAAGAAAACTCAAATATTTTCCACTAACAGAAACAACAGAAAAGTTGTAAAACTGCACCTTGACAAATGTGGAAAACTCGTGAGACACAGAACAAGGCAGTCCCATCAAGTTCCAGCTCTCACAGGTTTCACTGTATCTGCTCAACACATGGTTGACATCTCTTATCGGTATTCAGAAAATACTAAGTGCACAACTAAGTAAACTAAGTTATTAAAACACCAGAGTGAAGATAAACAGGTGCTGTGACTACTGGGGACTAGTAAAATAAACAGATACTAGGATGTCTCAGAATGCATTTTTGAGGAGGTGACATCTAAGACCTAAGGAATGAGAAAGAGCTGGACATAAAGAAAGCCCAGGGAAAGAGCTAGAACGAATGCTTCGTGAGGGCAGGGATTTTGTCAGTTCTCTTCATCACTATATTCCTAGGCCTGACACATAGTAGGTACTCAGTAAAGACGTACAGGATGAATGAATGAATAACATTTCTGACAGAGGGAACAAAAACGGTAAAGGCCCTGGGGTAAGGGCCAGCTCGGCATATCCAAAGAACAGAGGGGAGGCCAACAGGGCTGTGGGGCCATATATGGAGAATGTGGCTAGAATGCAGCAAGTGGGGGTTATGAGAAAAAGTTGGCGAGGAAAGCAGGGGTCAGATTAAGTAAAGCTCTGTCAGCTACAGTTTAAACTCTGGATTTTATTCTTCTTTCAAAGAGATGTCGCTGAGGGATTTTAACAGGGAGTGATCTAATTAAAGAAACAAAACAAAAAAAACCCCAAACCCGTTGTCATTGATTCTGACTCAGGAACCCTACAGGATGGAGTAGAACTGCCTCACAGGATTTCCAGGGAGTGACTGGTGGATCTGAACTGCCGACTTTTGATTAGCAGCTGAGTTTCTTAAGCAGTGTGCCACAGGGCTCCAATAATCTAATTTCTTTCTTTAAAAAGATCACTCTCGCTGCCGCATGGAGAAGATAATTTAGGGACGAAAGAGTGCAATTAGGGAGACCCTCTGAGACACCAGTGCAACAATTCAAGCAGCAGGTGAGGGCAGCCTGAATCAGAACGGTGAACTTGCTGATGGACTGGGTAACAGGGATGAGGAGAATCCTGAAATAATTCTTAAGTTTCTGCTTGAACAAGCAACAGATAATTCTACTATTTACTGGGCAAGGGACAATTGGGAAGGAGCAGGCTTGGGAGGAAGGGAATAAAAACCAAGAGTTCTGTTTCAAACTGGTTACCATGAGACATCCTAGGTGAAGATGTTGTAATGGACTGAATTGTTCCCCTAAAAAGGTATGCTGAAATCCTAACCCTGTACCTGTGAACATGGCCTTCTTTGAAGAAACAGGGTCTTTCTTTGAAGACAAGTAGGGGGTGGGTCCTAGTCCTAATTCCTTCTGAGTGGTGCTTTATAAAAGGGAAGAACAAACAGGAGAAAGACAGACTCCAGGTGAGGAAGGCATGGAAGAGTTCCTCTCCGAAAGCTTTCAGAAGGCATCAACACGGCTGATACTCTGATTTGGACTTCTAGCCTCCAAAACTGTGAAAAAATAGACTTCTGTTCCTTAAAGCACCCACTTTGCAGTATTTTGTTATGGCAGCCCCAGGAAACTAACAGAGGTGTCAACTAGGCAGCTGTTCACAGGAAGCTGGAGCTCAGGGAGGTGGTCAGCCATGGAGCTAGATACATGGAAGTATCAGTACAAAGATGGTATCCAAAGTCAAGGGACAAGACGACATAAGAAGCTATGAGTCTTTGTCAGGTAGTAAGAACTACATCATCTATCATGTTTCCCTTCTTGTCTGGCTGACAGAAAGATCTGAACTAAACATAAATCTTAAAAGAAAATTATCTTCTCTGAGATTCCACATGTGATAATCTACCCCTTTTATGTCCCTCTCTTCTTAATGGTATTTAGTATTCTTTCATCTCAAATCTTTTTTTGTAAGTATAAAAACCGTTGCCGTCGAGTCAATTCCAGCTCACAGCGACCCTACAGGACAGAGTAGAACTGCCCCACAGGGTTTCCAAGGAGCGCCTGGTAGATTTGAACTGCCAACCTTTTGGTTAGCAGCTGTAGCGCTTAACTACTACGCCACCAGGTGTTCCTTTGTAAGTATATGTACTATTAAAAAAAAAAAAAATGAGAGATGAAGTAGTGGAATGGCAGGATTTGGGGAGTCAGAGGGACTGGCTGCCACACTACCTTGAGTATCCTTCAATTACAGACCTTAGCACATTACATTTAATGTGCGTGTATATGTGTGTCTGTCTGCCTAGACCATAAGCTCCTCAAGGGCATTAGCCAGATCTCACTCATCTTTGCATCCCTAGAAAGTGGAACAATGTCTCGCTCAGGGTAGGCAGGCAGTAAATGTACACTGACAACAAGTGCCACAAACCTGCATCCCTATCTGTAAATGGAAGAGGTTTAGGCCTTGTTCGAATACTCTCAGGATTAGTTCTAAGAGGTTTTAAACATAAGGTATTACACAATTAAACGCCAATCACCCAGTCACACAGACAAATGTTAGGTAAGTAAGGGTAACTCTCCAAGGCCTGCATTGGTATGGGAAGATTTCAGGCAGAAGGCAAAAACTGAGCTGGGCTTTGAATTTGGAGAAGTAGAAGGACACTTCAGCAAGGACCCAAAGTACAGGGGAGGGAAGGGGAAAACCTAATCCAGGCAGTAAGAAAGCTGTTTTGGCTGGAGGGGAAGCATTTTGCAAAAAAAAAAAAAAAGTATAGGGAAAGCGGAACTAGGGAGACCAGCTAGGGACACAGTGTGGAGAACCTTGAATGCCAAGAACTTCATGTTTTAGAAAGTCACAAGTTCCTGAGAACATAAGTGCTAGGTCAAAGGATGGTTAAGGAGATCACAAAAATTCAATGTATGGAATGGATAAGGGAGTGCAGAAACAGGCGTTAGCCAGGCGTAAGTTAGTAAGAATCTAAAAAAAAGTGGCTATAGCAGACAGAAAGTGAACATATGCATGAGATTCCAAAAGGTAAGAAGAGTCAGGAAAGCTTGGTGAGTGATATGGAGAAACAGAAATAAGGATAAAATTTTAATCTGAGGTTTTGAGACCACGTGGTCAGGAGAATAGTGGTACAATGAACAGAAATCAGGGAGACAGCAGGAGGAAGTGGTTTTAGAAGAAAACTGGCACTTTGGATTACAGGCAGAGTAAGTTGGAGATGATCGTGGCTGCCCCTACCTCCAGACTCCCACTTCCTCCAACACAATGCTTATGCAATCTGCTAGCATTCTTGCTGAAATTTTCCTGAGTAGTATTCCCACATAAATACAATTGAGTAATCCTTCCATATAATACAATCTCTCTATCACTACAGAAAGTTTAAGTGAATGAAATCATAAACACAAAATTAAATGACAAAAATTGTCTACTTCCACAAACCACTGTAATTTCAACATTCAGATGCTAAAAACAATTATTGGAAAAGATGTTCCATATTATTAGTCATGAGGGAAATGCAAATTAAAACCACAATGAGATACCAGTACGCCCCTATAAGAACGGCTACAATCCACAACAAAACAAATAAAAATGATCTTTACCAACAACAAGTAACTATGTGGATGCAGGGCAACTTCAACGCTCAGATAATGCTGGTGGGAACTCAAAATGATGTAGCCACTGTGGAAGAGACTTTGGCAGTTTCTTATAAAATGATGCATACACTTACCATATGACCCCATGATCCTACTCCTAGGTACTTATCCAAGAGAAATAAAAACATATGTCCATAAACCAATACCTAAAGGCAAATATTTATAACAGCTTTATTCATAATCACCCTAAACTGGGAACAACTCAAACATTTCTCCACTAGCGAATGCACGAATGAACTGCGGTCCATCCAAACAACGGAATACTACTCCGTGATAAAAAGGAACACACTACTGGATAAATCACAACCACATCAAATTAAGTGAAAGAAGCCAGGCACAAAATGCTACATGGTGCACAATTCTATTCAAATGTTATTCTGGAAAAGGGACAACCACAGGGACAGAAATCAGACAGGCAGTTTCCGGGGATTTCTAAGGACGGGAGACGGGGGAAGGGCTGACTACAAAGGGGGATGAGAGAACCTTTTTGGGTGACAGAGAGATTCTATATTTTGATTATGGTGGTGGTTATAAACATTAAAACTCATAAAAATGTATACTTATAAAGGGTGAATTTTATAAACGGTTTATGTAATAAACCTGATTAAAAAAAAAAACCATTTACAGCATATTAACATTTACTCAAAGAAAAATATTAAGGTATAACATTGCTATCTATGATTATTCTGAAAAATTCTAGATTTTTTTTTTAGCTAGCTAGAATCCTACAAATGTCTTTAATATTGAAAAGAAAGAAACCACATGGTTTTTCCCTCTTTGGGCCTCCAAACATTCCTGTGTCAAGTTCGGGTAAGGCTGTTGGGGTGTGTGCAGAATCTGTGTGAATGCTAGTTATTGAGACACTGATAAAGTGAGTCTTGTTTGCAGGACAGCTGTTGGCTTCATTGTTCTTCTGTCACACGAAAAAAGGAGAGCGGTTACACTCATGGAAAGTGGCCTTCTCGTCGGATGGCTGTTAACCACGTAACAAAACAAAGCCTGAGAAATCCATTTCACCATGCACCACACAGAAAAGAATAAAAACAAAAACAGACAAGCAAAACAACAGGCCAAAAAACTATATTAAATGAGCAGTAGTACTCCTTAAAATCAGGAAAACTATTACCTTAATAGCTAGTATTCCTGTTATTCTTTTTAAAAGCGTCATGTTTTACCTCACTTTATTATCCTGTGGTATACAACCTCAACAGAATCTTTATTTAAGAGTCCAAATAATAATGATATTCTTCAGAAGACAATTTGTGTGAGCACTCTGTGGTTACTAGCTCCACGGTCATGGGAGTAAACCCTTGGTTCTTGTATTCTCAAGTGCCTGCCTACATACTCTGCTCTGACAGTTTGGCCATTTGTCAACTACTTTCACTTTAACAATGGCTTTCAAACATTTTTTAACCATTATCCACAGTGAGAAATACAGTTTACACAGCAACCCAGTACAGAGATGTATATACCGACTGTGTGTGTGCACACTGTTTATGACGGTTAAGATTGTGTCAACTTGGCTGCTCCATGATTCTCAGTGTTTTGGCAGTTGTACAATGTTGTGATCACTTCCCTGTTGAGTTCTGATACGTGATCACCCCCATGATGGGATCTGCTGTGAGCAGCCAATCAGGTGAAAGAGAGTTTTCTTGGCTGTGTGGCCTGCATCGAATATAAGCAGACATTCTGGCAAGGCTCAGGGGCTTTTTGCTTGCACCGGATCCTGCAGTTAGATCCTGTTCGTCTGACCTCTGGTTCTTGGGTCTTGAACTAGCAGCTTACCTATGGTCCTGCCTGCCAATCCTGGGATTCATCAATCTTCACAGCCTGTGAGCAAGAGCTGTGCCCTCTGACCTGCTGATCTTGGGTTCACCAGGCCCTGGGGCTACGTGAATCAGAGGCCTCTACCCTGACCCTCAGACTTGCAATGTTCCAGGCTCTACAGCTGCATAAGCCATTTCTTTGATACAAATCTCTCTATATATATACATATTTATACGCTTTACTGGTTTTGCTTCTCTAGAGAACTCAGCCTAAGACACTGTTACGTATACAACACTGAAGTTTGCAAAATAATACTTTTCCTTACCACGAGAGAGGTTTTCTAATACTTTTTTTAATCTAGTCTTCAAGATGCCGACCAAAAAAACCCCCAAAATTTGTTGCCATCGAATTGATTTTGACTCATAGCAACCCTAGAGGACAGAGTAGAACTGCCCATTGGTTTTCTAAGGCTAGAATCTTTATGCAAGCAGATTGCCACATCTTTCTCCCATGGAGCAGCTGGTGGGTTCAAAGCACTGACCTCTTGGTTAGCAGTAGAGCGCTTTAACCACTGTGCCATCAGGGCTCCCTGATGCGACAAAAGTCCACACAGCCCATGGTTTTTCACTGCACTGTATCAGACGATGAAAACCGCTCCAGTCTCTGCATGTTTTGACCAAAGGTTTTTAAAAAAGTACTTGCTTTTAAAGAGATGAGAGACTCTCAACTCCCCACACTAGGCCCATTCTCACTAGGGGGTCCTACGCCTGGTCGTTGCTTGCAGCAGAGATGGCAAGAAGCTGCAGAGCACCCCACCCTGCTGCTCCCAGCCCTGCTCCCCTAAGATGTGGGTGAGCGAGGGCCTAGGCCTGCTCAACCTACAGTCAGTTGTGCTTTCTGCCCTCCTCCCTTTATCCTTGCTGTCATTCCTTACAGAACAAACTAGTTTCTCAATAAACAGTAGTACACATATTGCTTTATGACACTGGTTAACAACCCCACAACACTCTCACTTTGTCTTAGTCATCTAGTGCCGCCATAACAGAAATACCACAAGTGGATGGTTTTAACAAAGAGAAGTTTATTCTCTCACAGTCAGTAGGTTACAGGTCCAAATTCAGAGTGTCCCCTCCAGGGGAAGGCTTTCTCTGTCGGCTCTGGAGGAAGGTCTCTGTCCTCAATCTTTCCCTGGTGGAGGAGCTTCTCAGACACAGGGCCCCCGTGTCCAAAGGACACACTCTGCTCCCGGTGCTGCCTTCTCGGAGGTATGACGTCCCTACTCTTTGCTTGCTTCCCTTTCCTTTTTATCTCTTGAGAGATAAAAGGTGGTACAGGCCCCACCCCAGGGAAACTCCCTTTACCTTGGATCAGGGAGGTGACCTGAGTAAGGGTGGTGTTACAATCCCACCCTAATCCTCTCAACATAAAATTATAATCACAAAATGGGGGACAACCATACAATACTGGGAATCATGGCCTAACCAAGTTGATACACACATTTTGGGGGGGGGACATAATTCAATCCATGACACCCTACTTGACCTTGGGCTCCCTATTAGCAGTAAACCAGTTTTTGTTAAAAAACTGCAATTGAAGTTACTGACACTACGTTCATTCTCCACTACCACGACACCTGAACGAGTTTAAGAGGTTAAACTGGCAAGCGATTCACACGTAAAAAATGTCAACTGTTAATAATTTTGAGTTTTTTAAATTGCTTGTCAATATTATATTGTACTCTTCCATGATGAGACTGTAGGTATTTGTGATAACTATAAAGACATTTTACAGGAAGATTGAAAAACTTACTTTTAAGGATTCCCATAAAGGAAACTGGACCAAAGAGAAAGGAATCTGAAGAGAAGGGGGAAAAAAAAAATTAATTAAGTAGGAATAATCACAGTTTGTCTGGTATTACTAAATGAATCTGTTATTTAGAAACAGTACTTCACTTTAACGTTGCGTATACAGCCAAGCTAACATTACCCAAACTTGTAGGCAGAATGCAGCAGTGTTTAAAGGAGTTAAATTGTAACTGCCTATAGAACCCTATTAACTTTGTCAGTCCAAGGGACATAAAATGATGCTGTGGGGCCCTTTAGAAATGGAAAAAATTAGAATAATACAAGGAGGGTCTAGCTACTGAAATGACAAAATGAATATTTCCTAGTATAAGCAATGGAGTCCCTGGATGGCTCAAATGGGTAAGTGCTCAACTAGCCGAAAGGTTGGTGGTTCGAACCCACCCCGAGGCACCTCGGAAGACAGGCCTGGCTACCTGCTTCCAGAATGTCAGAGCCTTGAAAACCCTATGGAGCAGTTCTACTCTGCTCATATGGGGTTGTCATGAGTCAGAAGTGACTTGAGAGCAACTAACAACAGAAGTCATAAGCAATAAAGACTAAAGACTTGGCATTCTTCTGCTTCAGGGCTAGAGCTGTCTCCTCCTTAGCAGTCAAAGTGTTGGGATGTAAAAGAGAAATAGGGAGGGGAGAAAGAGAGATTAGGGGCGGGGAGGTAGTAGGGGGGAGAGGGGGAGCAGGAAGAGGGAGGGAAGAGAGAAAAGGAGCAAGGAGGGTAAGGAAGCAGGAAATGAGAGGAAGAGAGGAAGGGCGAGAGAGAAGATGAGAGAAGGGGGAGAAAACCAGAAGAGAGAAAGAGAAGGGGAAAGAAGAGAGAAAGAAGAGGATAGAGGGAGGGGACAGACAGAAGAGGGAGAAGGGTAAGGAGAGAGGAAGGGGAGACAATAGGGGAACAGAGAAAAGAAGGAAGAGGGAGAAGAGAGTGAGGGGAGAGGAGGGAAGAGAGAACAGATGACTGACAGAACTGCTTGCAAGAGTCAGTTGAGACACAGGCTCCATGCCCTGAGCTACCAGTCTGGGATGGGGGGTCCCCACACTTCAAAGAAACACAGGATCAACACTGGAGAAGTGTACGAGCTCTAAGTGGACAGAAGTGGGACTAACATTCTGATTTAATACCAGGCGCAGTCCAGGGAAAAGAGTAACCTGCAGTAAGGAAGTGTGAGTGGTCAAGATAATCACCACACTTGTAAGTCTGTATTTATATAAGTAACCAGTGGCTGTTGAGTTAACCCCAATTCACGGAGAACCAACGCGTATCAGAGTAGAACCGTGCTCCACAGGATTTTCAATGGTTGAGGATTTTGGAAGCAGATCTCGAGGTTTTTCTTCCAAAGTGCCATGAGTGACTAAGAGCTGGTATTACCGAGCACTTCTCTTGTTCTAGGCACTGTACTAATAAGCACAGTTTTATTGCACTGAAGGAAACCTGCAGGCGCAGTGGTTACAACACTTGGCTGCTAACCAAAAGCTCGGCGGTTCAAACCCACCAACCACTCCGCAGAAGGAAGATGTGGCAGTCTGCTTCTGTAAAGATTATAGTCTTGGAAACCCTATGGGGCAGTTCTATTCTCCCTACAGGGTCACTATGAGTCAGAATCAACTCAATGGCAGTGGGTTTGGTATCTCATTGAACGTTCATAACAATGCTATAAGAGAGTCAGATAATATTTCTTTCCCCATTTTACAGATGAGTAGACTGAGTTCAGAAACGCTGTGTAACTTGAATTAAGGCCCACAATTAGGAAGTAGGAAGCCCAGATAATCTGATTCCAGAGACCTTGTCTAACCACTCCTCTACCCAAAAGACATTCAAATGCATTTACCTGCATATAAATTTACTCACAGTACAATCTACTTGCTTTTAAATCTTCTAACATTCTAAAACAAAACCTCTCCCCCATATTTCCTAAAATAAAAATACCTAAACTCCAGAGTATCCCACCACTAGGCTCTGCAGTCTAGTTACCGCCAACGGCTGGCGGTGGGGGGGGGGGGTAAGAGAGAAAGAAAGGCAGGAATAGTGCCTAATGTTCATTTTATTTCATTTCAGCTCATTTGCAAATGAAAAGTAAATGTGGATTTTAAACATTATCAATATGCATATGCGTATATGTCTGTCATTTTGAAGGGATTAACAGGTATCTAACTTCACATGAATTTAGGGCATTAGGTTATTTCTGAAATATTTATATTTACATCAGAAATTAAAAGTCTAGCATCTTTGTCTTCCTCTGCTGGAACAAACTCTGGCCCTGGGCTTGACAGTGGTCATGGAAACATAATCTGTCTTCCACTGGAAAAAATAAATCAGTGTCACTAGCCTGGATTAAGCTGACAAAATAGGATCTGTCTGTCACCTTTGTAAATGAGCATCACCTCACCCTGTGTGTCAAAGTCCTGCAGCAGGAGTCAAACGTAGTTTAGTATTTTGTTACCAAAATGTAAAAGCAGTTGACACTGTCCACTCTGAAACCCAAGGACCAATTTCCAATGAAATTAATTATCAAAACCCCAAAAAACTAACCATATAATAACCAAAAAATCCCAAACCCATTGCTGTCAAGTCGATTCCGACTCATAGCGGACCTATAGGACAGAGTAGAACTGCCCCATAGAGTTTCCAAGGAGTGCCTGGTGGATTCAAACTGTCAACCTTCTGGTTAGCAGCCGTAGCACTTAACCACTACGCGACCACGGTTTCCAATTGTATAACACTTTTCTAAAATTGTTCAAATTTATAATATGTGGTTAAGTGCTACAGCTGCTAACCAAGAGGTCCGCAGTTTGAATCCGCCAGGCGCTCCTTGTAAACTCTATGGGACAGTTCTACTCTGTCCTATAGGGTCACTATGAGTCGGAATCGACTCAACGGCACCGGATTTGGATTTTTTTTAGTACAATATACCCAAAATGACTAACAGGTAGTGGGATAATAGAAGATTTAATTTTCTTCTTTGTATTTTTCCCCTCCCAAATGTAAATATGAACAAGGTTTTGGAATTTTAATAGTTGATGCTAGCATCATTCATTTCTTGGCTAAAGTAACCCATAAAGCTGCACTGTGCATTATCTGTGCTCATTTACTGCTTAATACTATTTAGATTTTAAATTCTACAGATGAGGATTTTACTCATTTTCCTCTATTAAAAATTAAATTGGTCCTTCATTTTAAAGAAGTAGTTTAAAAATCACACACTGAAACAGCCAAACCATTCCATCGGGTATTTATTTTTAAAAGTGAGCCGACAATAAACCCCAACTTCACTTCCTAAAACAAGATTAACTGGCAGTCTAAGGGAATGAAATATGCTGTACATGCTTAAATAATTGCATTTATTTCTGATTTCTGGTAGTGAAATATCTCTCACAAGATAAACTCCTGATGTGTGAAAAGTTTTCCAATATTCTTCAAGTCAAAATCATCCTGTATGCTTGTTGTCATTTACAATATGAAGGAACAATAATGAAAATGTGTTCCACACATGTGAAAGAAGTACTGCCAGCAAATAAGGCAAAAAAAAAAAAAAAACTCTTCTCCGACTTCCACAGAACATGGGCCCATCACAACATGAGCTCTCTCCCCACGTCTGGCTTGGAGTTACATAACAGTGATGTTTCTCCAAAATGTGGAACCTTACACCCCAAACAGATGTAAGCTGTTATTCTAAAATGTTTTATAGATGAAGAAAATGAATAGCTGCACTCAGAGGTCTCATATTCTAGAACACAACATACCCATTTTATTGCACCAAATGTTACAAACTGGCTCACTGTTGTGACCTGTTTAATGCCCCCATTTAAGAGGTTTTGTTTAAATCAGGCTGTTAAGGCCCAGGGCACTAATAAGTGAACAGCAGTAAACCCAGCTACTATTAAAGAGGCAGATGTATGGGCGCAAAAAACTGTTAAAACTCAACATGGATTCCACCTAGTAATAAACGTAACAATAATCCTATACAAGAGGGCGTGTGAGGATTCCACATGACGTAGACAAAATGAAACCTGGGTGTGGTAAAGACAAAGGAAGTGTTGAACACTACCAATGAAATAAAAATGTGCATAATTATATCGTGAACACACTTTACCTATCACAAAGTACTGGACTAGAATGATCCCTGAAGCTAATCAATGGGTATAACCCTGTGATCTTATAAATGTTTATAACCTTATGGTCCTTTAATAAATAATGAAGTAATTTGTAATATAACTGAGCGGATATGAAGATATGACTTCCAGGGTATCATTTAGTTCTAAAATTCTAATTGTTGTTCTTGGAAAGACCACATTAGAATACCACTAAAAAAAAAAAAAAGCATTAGAAACTGCAATGAACACAATACTACTATGAGTAATCCAGGAAGCCTAAGGAACAAGGAAGTACATTTAACAAGTTGTGAAAGCTATCACGCTCGGCAGAAACGCCCAAAAAAACTCTAGCAGTAAGAACAACAACGACAAATTACAGAAATGGTTTGATACAACCTCAAATTAGAAGCGGTTTTAAGAACAGCATGGAAGTGGCAGCCCAGGCCATGGATACGGGAGTAGGTCCAAGGACTAGAGCATTCTCATTTTCAAGGGACCCTGTAAGTGACCCACAGTCTCCTTTTTGTTGCATGACAATGTATAAATTTCTGTGCTTGACTTAGGGCTTTTCATTTAAGTGTCACACAGATAACAAAGTCATTCTCCTCTTAAATACTCTGGGCCTTTTCCCATGGAGCCCCAGTGGTAACCACGGACAAATGAAGTTGAAGATCTAAAAACCTTTTGCCTCAAAGTGACCACCATCCTTAAGGGAAGGAAGAGAGAGAGAGAACCATTCAGAGCTGATCTGCTAGAATTCTAACAGTAACTACATTTTGACTTTTTAATTTAACAACTATAATCCATTTATGGGCACTGTACATACAGGGAAAGAACTTCCACCGAATGAAGGAAATTAACTAATATAAAAGTAGCAAAAATTTAAAGTTAATTACACCTCAGATTTATAAGACATACTAAAATTTCTAAAGCATCTTTCCAAAGAAAGCACAAAATAGAAACGAGAATGTCAAAATCTAAAACAGAAAGGAAAGAGTGTGAGCAGTTTGATTTTCAATTCAGTCTTTTAGACCTCAGGGGCAGGGGCGGTGAAGGTACTGCCAACCAGTAACTCAGTGCACCAAGCACAGGAAGGGCTTAATAAACGTTACATGTGAAGGCAATGACTAAATTTTCTTTCTCTATATTCTACAAAATCATCATAGTAATTTGTCTGGGCGGAAGTAGCTCCTAGTAAATCAACTTACAAGTTACTGTGCCAATCATATAACACTACCTTGTAATGAAGATAATGGCAAAGTCAAATGAGTCTATAATCCACCATACTTCTGAAGTCCTAAAAACAAGTTTCACTGTTTCTAAAATGTGTGTATTTGGCACTTATTCATAATAAAAATGTTCAGCAAAATAAAAATAGAAGGGAACATCCTTGATCTGATAAAGGCCACCTACTAAAAGCATATACCCAGTACCCAGTGCTGTCGAATATAGCTAACATTATTTTTTTTTTTATTGTGCTTTAAGTTAAAGTTTACAAATCAAGTCAGTCTCTCACACAAAAACTCATATACACCTTGCTACATACTCCCAATTGCTCTCCCCCTAACGAGACAACCCGCTCCCTCCCTCTACTCTCTCTTTTCGCGTCCATTTCGCCAGCTTCTAACCCCCTCTACACTCTCATCTTCCCTCCAGGCAGGAGATGCCAACATAGCCTCAAGTGTCCAGCTCATCCAAGAAGCTCACTCCTCACCAGCATTCCTCTCCAACCCATTGTCCAGTCCAATCCCTGTCTGAAATGTTGGCTTTGGGAATGGTTCCTGTCCTGGGCCAATAGAAGGTCTGGGGGCCATGGCCACCAGGGTCCTTCTAGTCTCAGTCAGACCATTAAGTGTGGTCTTTTTACGAGAATTTGGGGTCTGCATCCCACTGCTCTCCTGCTCCCTGAGGGGTTATCTATTATGTTCCCTGTTAGGCCAGTCATCAGCTGTAGTCGGGCACCATCTAGTTCTTCTGGTCTCAGGCTGATGTAGTCTCTGGTTTATGTGGCCCTTTCTGTCTCTTGGGCTTGTAATTACCTTGTGTCCTTGGTGTTCTTCATTCTTTGATCCAGGTGGGTTGAGACCAATTGATGCATCTTAGATAGTTGCTTGCTAGTGACTAACATTATTCTTAACAAAGACTAAGTGCTTTTCCCTTTAAGATCGTGAACATGGCAAAGATGTTTTTCTTACTACTCCTATCCCACAATACATATAGTTCCACAATTTGATCTTTTTCCCTAGCCAATGCCTTAGTCATATTTCCATGCTGATTAACAGAGATCTGTCATTCTTTTTGACCATTGTGAAATATTCCATAACACTTGACTGTACCTCACTGATGGTTTATTTCTAATTCTTTTCCTTGGAAAACACCATTTTTTAAAAAAATCAATCAGGACATAGCCAGAAAATTCTAGATATATTAAATAGACTGTAAATATATTATTTCTGACCTTACCCAACTATAACATGGTAGGTTAACACCCAGCATTAAACCTTCCTTAGCACAATTATTCTTAGAAAATGCCCAGTGTTAATACTCAGATAAATCAGAACACAAAGAAATCCTCTTCCTTTAGGAATCAAGCTTAATCTAACAAATCAATCAAAAAGAAAATCACAAAATCACACTGGCTTTCACACTTCACATGAGTGATTCTAGGATACCACTGAACACTAACCCCCTCCCAGCTCATGTTCAGTATTTGCTTTAAGAATTAATACCACTTCCAGGAGTCTCAGTGCTACTTATGAAGTGGGACATACGGTATCAAGAATTACCAATGGTGGTGTAGTGGTTAAGAGCTACGGCTGCTAACCAAAAGGTCAGCAGTTCGAATCCACCAGGCACTCCATGCAAACTCTATGGGGCAGCTCTACTCTGTCCTATAGGGTTGCTATGAGTTGGAATCTACTCAACGAGAACGGGTTTCTTTTTTTTGGTATCTGATTTAGTAATGTAAATATGAGGTCACAAGAAGATACAACATACAAGTTGTGATCTACCTAAAAAAAATTTTACAAAGGAACTACTTTTGTTAGTTGGGATTCTCAAAAACTAAAATTAGAAATGCTCGAAAAAGATTGCCATTTAGTTCAGGAAAGTTAAGAAAAAAAGATCTATATATAAATACATATACATTCATACACATGCACACTGATTCCTTCAGTGATGTATTTATTTTTACTGGCTTCCTTCAATGAACTGTGGATCACCCCACAATTCTTACAATAATCACTCAGCAATCAGGATGACTCTTGCTAGCAAAATCTGAAAAGTCTGTTTTTCAGTATAGAAACCAATGAAGGTTCATCTTCAGTTCTTACACATAGTCATTTCCAACACATTAAGCATTGCTAACTTAAGTTCTAAGATAACAACCAGAAAATAGCTAAAGGAGGTGCTTGAGACTCAGAAATTTCAAAACTAGGATTCCTGTCAAGATGTTAGAACTCCGGCAGTCAGTCAGGAAACAGATGTCTTCAGTGCAATTTCCATGCAACTTTAATCCCTCACAAAATGTAATCGGGTTGTTCTTTGTATCTTTTTCAGCAGCTGAGATGGCATTTGCATGCAGAGATTAGTTGTCCTGTCCACCTACAACTCTTTCCTCCCCTCCTAGCCAGCACATTTCAGCATCTCTTTACTTAGAACACAGCAAAGAGGGGTGAGGAAAAATGAGTAACTAACCTCTCTACAAAATCCTACAGCAAAAAGGTACATGCTTATTCACGCAGGTTTTCCCTATTTCTTAAGCAATTTGTTTTTCTGGTAATAAAAATGTTCTAATTGCTGGTTTCCCAAGTCCCAAATATAAAAATAAATAAAAAGACCAGCAGGAGCAATAAACATTCTTTACCTAATATTCAAATCATTTGTATAGATGTATAGACCTATCGGTAGAGTAGAAGAAGTAGGCTGCCGAATCCTTCTTCCTAGTCTGTCTTAGTCTGGAAGCTCAGCTGAAACCTGTCCTCTATGGGTGACCCTGCTGGTATCTGAATATCGGTGGCATAGCTTCCAGCATCACAGCAACACAAAGGCCCCCACAGTACAACAAACTGACAGACACGTGGGGGCTTAATTGTGCTCACGAGGAACCTTTACATAGATCGAGAGGCAGTTGTTCGGACAGAACAAGGGAATACTGAGTGGTTTACAGTCAGGAAAGGTATGCGTCAGGGTTGTATTCTTTCACCATACCTATTTAATCTGTATGCTGAACAAATAATACGAGAAGCTGGACTATATGAAGAAGAATGGGGCATCAGGATTGGAGGAAGACTCATTAACAACTTGTTATGCAGATGACACAACCTTGCTTGCTGAAAGTGAAGAGGACTTGAAGCACTTACTAATGAAGATCAAAGACCACAGCCTTCAGTATGGATTACACTACAACATAAAGAAAACAAAAATCCTCACAACTGGACCAATGAGCAACATCATGATAAACAGAGAAAAGACCGAAGTTGTCAAGGATTTCATTTTACTTGGATCCACAATCAACAGCCATGGAAGCAGCAGTCAAGAAATCAAAAGATGCATTGCATTGGGCAAATCTGCTGCAAAAGACCTCTTCAAAGTGTTGAAGAGCAAAGATGTCACCCCGAAGACTAAGGTGCATCTGACCCAAGCCATGGTATTTTCAATCACATCATATGCATGTGAAAGCTGGACAATGAATAAGGAAGACGGAAGAAGAGTTGACGCCTTTGAATTGTGGTGTTGGCGAAGAATATTGAATATACCATGGACTGCCAAAAGAACGAACAAATCTGTCTTAGAAGAAGTACAACCAGAATGCTCCTTAGAAGCAAGGATGGCGGGACTGCATCTTACACACTTTGGACATGTCGTCAGGAGGGATCAGTCCCTGGGGAAGGACATCATGCTTGGCAGAGTACAGGGTCTGCGGAAAAGAGGAAGGCCCTCAATGAGGTGGATTGACACAGTGGCTGCAATAAGGAGCTCAAGTGTAACAACGATTGTAAGGATGGCTCAGGACCGGGCAGTGTTTCGTTCTGTTGTGTATAGGGTCGCTATGAGTCGGAACAGACTCGACAGCACCTAACAACAACAATAGACCTATCGACGGCAATGGGTTTGGGTTTTATAGACCTATACAAGTACACATCCTCTGTGCATTTAAGCAAAATTACAACTTGAAAAGAATCATGAAAAATAAAAATAGGTTTGTTACAGTGGTTAGGCCACATGGTTAGCTTGCTAGCTTGCTTGCTTCTTCCTTCCCTCCCGCCTTACTTACCTATCTACCTATCAATACCTACCAACCTACTGATCTACCTACGTATCTTCCTCCACCATCACCCCCACAACTTCCCCAAAATAATGCAGTGGTGTTAAATACACATTTGAAACCAGTCCCATCAACACAAAGTGGCAACAAGGCGGCTAAGCAGTAATACAGCACTGACCAGTTTGTGATATAATTCGAAGACAAAAGGGGCTGGGGGAGCAGAAGAAGAGAAGACAGTGAGCTTGATAAGGGCAGAGAGGCAGCAGTACAGGCAGTCCCCAGCTTATGATGATGTGGTTCCATTTCGATGACTTTGTCTTAAGTTGAGTTCTGACGTAAGTAGGTTCCGACATAAGTTGAATACTTTTTCAGTTTTCATTATTATTGCCTTTTATCAGTATCTTCATAAAGCCAAACTTTGGGGGTTGGAAACATTACATGTAAACTTATAGATATATTTTAATAAGTACAGACATAAAAAAAATACAGAAATCATAAAAATCTATTCCGACAATTAAGAAGAGTTAGATGACATTGGCATTTTGCCAGGTACAATAACAACTCCACTTGTGGAAGGTTCTGGATCATCTGAATTATTCCTGGGAAGGGTGATGGCGTTTCTATTCAGAAAATTGGTAAGAGTTGTCTATGTGGTCATTTTCTTTTCTTCTTCATGTATTTCATGATAACATCTCACTGCTTCCTGAATCTGCCTATTGGCTTTAGCAAAGCAATCAGCATTTGGGTCCATGTTTTCAAGCAACTGAAGCCCCTGATTTGTCTTAGAAAAAACTCTAACTAATCCTTTCACTGTAGAATTTTTTGACAACTTCTCTCCTTCCTCTTCTGCCTTGTTTAGCTCATCTTTAATATTTCGGCAACTTCAACTTCAGGGCTTCCTGCTCCTCCAGTTATGCACCCATTATGTAAGGTAATTCTGCATTTGAAGCAATGAAACTAGCCCTTGCTGGCATTAAAGTTCTCCCCATAGTCTTCTCCTTGTTGTTCCTTCAGGTTTGCAAAAAGGCTGCGTGCTTTTGCTTGCATCTTCAGTAAACTCACAGGAATCCTCTTCTGGATTTGGTCTTCTATCCAAATCAACAGCTTCTCCATCTCGTGGATTGGCCCTTGCCTCTTTGTTAAAATTGTTGATTTTATGCCAATCGCTCCTTTAACTGCCTCCCAAATCCTATTCTTACCTTTAATGATTGTCCAAACTGTCAAATGAGACAGTCCTTCCTCATCTGCTAGTTTACCGACTTTCTTTTCATTATCACATGCCTTCATGATCTTCATCTTTACATCCATGTCTTGAGCCTTCCACACCTTCTTTTTTGGATTAGAACTTTCAGTGGCATGATTTCTTTTGCTGGACATACTGTTGGAAGCACAAGCACCGCAGGTGTTACAGTGTGAAAATATTTAACAAATTAGCTGCAAATTAACAACTGATACGAAACACTGAATAAGATCACACTATAGGCCCGATCTACAATGTAGTTGGCATCAGCGTCGTAACAATGATGTCGGAGTGATAATGGCCGTCAGAAGCGTGGGCAGTTCAATTGTTTTACGTTGTCAGAGTTGAACACTGCCCAACTTTCTATGCATTACGACTCCTGACACCAACACTGACTTCACTGTAGACCAGGCCATAGCCTGCTATACGGCAGTGTTTTGCACATTATATCATAAAATTGAACATGTGCAAGTGACATCTGACAATGATAATATCAGCGAATTAGGTGCTGCAACACTGTCTGTAGTACATATTGCTAACGATAAGACATACAAAAAACAGATGGCATGTATGTATGGTTTGTAATAACTTGAATATGTCTAAAGTTGGGGACTACTTTTATCTGACTGACTTATCATTATGTCCCAGCATCTTACATAACAGACAGCTCAATAAATATTTATTACATAAATGAATAAGGAAAGGCAAAGAAATGGAAGAAGAGACGATAGTGGATAAGGTTTTAGCAGAATTATGAATAGAACCCAGGTCTTCTGGCTCATTGTCCAATGAATGTTCTTTCCACTCATCACCTATTGATTTACAAATATTTGTTAGGATGATGTTTTGAAAGACGAATAATTAAAAAAGTGAGAGTGGCAGATATCAACTATATACAAAAAGGACAAAATACAAAAATGGATCTCATTCATTATATTTTTTAGTCAGTTAAGGCAACAGGTTAGATAAATGTACATATAACACACGTCCCAAGAAACACCAGCTTTGGAAGTCCACTCCATAAATGCTTCTCCAATTCAATCTTTTTAAATTATTTTATTGTGTTTTAGGTGAAAATTTACACAGCAAATTGGGTTCCCAGTTAACAATTTTTATACAAATTGTTCTATGACATTGGTTACAATTTTCACAATGTGTCAACATTCTTATTATTTCCATTCTGTTTGTTCTGCTTCCATTGATCTAACTTCCCTTCCCCTCTTTGCCTTTTCATCTTTGCTTTTCGGTAAAGGTTGATCATTTGGTCTCATGTACTTGATTGTTTAAGGGAGCACATTACTTACTGGGTGATATTGTTTATTTTATAAGCCAATCTATTATTTAGATGAAAGATGATCACTGGGATTGGCTTCAGTTCAAACGGTATCTTAGCGTAATAGTCTAGTCTCTATCAGTCCAGTAAATCTGGCCTTTCTTAGGGATCTGAATTTTGTTCTACATTTTTCTCCTATTCTATCCAGGACCTTCTACTGTATCCCTGGTCAGAATGGTCGGTAGTGGTAGCCATCACCATCTAGTTCTTCTGGTCTCAGGTTAAAAGAAGTTGTGGTTCGTGTGGGCTTTTACGCCAATTAATTTTTTTTGTTTGTTTGTTTTTCTTTTTATATTTTTATTGTGCTTTAAGTGAAAGTTTACAAATCAAGTCAGTCTCTCATACAAAACCTTATATACACCTTGCTATATACTCCTAGTTGCTCTTCCCCTACCGAGACAGCAGATTCCTTCTCTCCACCCTGTGTTTCCGTGTCCATTCGGCCAGTATCTGTCCCCCTCGGACTTCGCTCCTCCCCTCTAGACAGGAGCTGCACACATAGCCTCACTTATGTGCATGATCCAAGTAGCCCACTCGTCACCAGTATCATTTTCTGTCTTGTAGTCCAGTCCAATCCCTGTTTGAAGAATTAGCTTTGGAAATGGTTCCTGTCATGGGCTAACAGGAGGTCTGGGGACCACACGGCCTCCAGGGTTCTTCTAGTCTGAGCCAGACCATTAAGTCTGGTCTTTTTACGGGAATTTGGGGTCTGCATCCCACTGCTCTCCTACTCCTTCAGGGATTCCGTTGTGTTCCCTGTCAAGGCAGTCATCGGTTGTAGCCTGGCACCATCTAGTTCTTCTGGTCTCAGGCTGATGTATTCTCTGATTTATGTGGCCCATTCTGACTCTTGGGCTCATACTTCCCTTGTGTCTTTGGTGTTCTTGATTCTCCTTTGCTCCAGGTGGGTTCAGACCAACTGATGCATCTTAGATGGCCACTTGCTAGCGTTTAAGACCCCAGACACCACTCTCCAAAATGGGATGCAGAATATTTTAATAGTTTTTATTATGTCAATTGACCTAGATGTCCCCTGAAGCCATGGTCCCCAAGCCCCCACACCTGCTACACTGGCCTTCGAAGCGTTCGGTTTATTCAGGAAATTTTGCTTTTGGTTTAGTCCAGTTGTGCTGACCTTTCCTGTATTGTGTGTTGTCCTTCCCTTCACCTAAACTAGTTCTTCTCTACTATCTAGTGAATCCTCCTCTCCCTCCTTTTCTCCCCCCTCTCGTAACCATCAAAGAATATTTTCTTCTCTATTTAAACCATTTCTTCAGTTCTTATAATAGTGGTCTAATACAATATTTGTCCTTTTACAACTGATCAATTTTACTCAGCATAATGCCTTCCAGGTTCCTCCACGTTACGAAATGTTTTGCAGATTCATTGTTGTTCTTTATCGATGCATAGTATTCCATTGTGTGAATATACCATAATTTATTTAACCATTCATCCGTTGATAGGCACCTTGGTTGCTTCCATCTTTTTGCATTGTAAACAGTGCTGCAATGAACATGGGTGTGCATATATCTGTTCGAGTAAAGGCTCTTATTTCTCCAGGATATGTTCAAAGGAGTGGGACTGCTGGATCATACGGTAGTTCTAGTTTTTAAAGGAAGCGCCAAATCGATTTCCAAAGTGGTTGTACCATTTTACATTCCCACCAGCAGTGTATAAGTGTTCCAGTCTCTCCACAACCTCTCCAACATTTATTATTTTGTGTTTTTTTGGATTAATGCCAGCATTGTTGGAATGAGATGGAATCTCACTATAGTTTTCATTTGCATTTCTCTAATGGCTAATGATTGTGAGCATTTCCTCATGAATCTGTTAGCTACCGGAATGTCTTCTTTAGTGAAGTCGCTGTTCATATCCTTTGCCCATTTTTTAATTGGGTCATTTGTCTTTTTGTTGAGTTTTTGCAGTAACATGTAGATCCTAGAGGTCAGACACTGATTGGAAATGTCATAGCTAAAAACTGTTTCCCAGTCTGTAGGTAATCTTTTTACTCTTTTGGTGAAGTCTTTGGATGAGCACAGGTGTTTGATTTTTAGGAGCTCCCAGTTATTTCTCTTTTGCTGTTTCTGCAGTTCTAGTAATATTTTGTATGCTGTTTATGCCATGTATTAGGGCTCCTAACGTTGTTCCTATTTTTTCTTCCATGAACTTTATTATTTTAGATTTTATATTTAGGTCTTTGATCCATTTTAAGTTAGTTTTTGTGCATGGTGTGAGGTATGGGTCCTGTTTCATTTTTTTGCAGATGGACACCCAGTTATGCAGCACCATCTGTTAAAGAGACTGTCTTTTCCCCATTTAACAGACTTTGGGCCGTTGTCAAATATCAGCTGCTCATATGTGGATGGATTTATGTCCGGATTCTCAATTCTGTTCCATTGGTCTCTGTAGCTATTGTACCAATACCAGGCTGTTTTGACTACTGTGGCAGTATAATACGTTCTAAAATCAGGTAGAGTAAGGCTTCCCACTTTTTTTCAGTAATGCTGTACTTATCCAGGGCCTCTTTCCCTTCCATATGAAGTTGGTGATTTGTTTCTCCATCTCATTAAAAAATATCATTGGTATTTGGATCAAGATTGCACTTATCTACAGATCGCTTTGGGCAGAATAGACATTTGTATAATGTTGAGTCTTCCTATCCATGAGCAAGGTATGTTTTTCCACTTATCTACGTCTCTTGTGGTTTCTTGGAGTAGTGCCTTGTAGTTTTCTTTGTATAGGTCTTTTACGTCTCTGGATAGATTTATTCCTAAGTACTTCACCTTCTTAGGGGCTACTGTAAATGGCATTGATTTGGTGATTTCCTCTTCAGCGCTCTCTTTGTTGATGTAGAGGAATCAAACTTATTTTTGCATGTTTATCTTGTATCCTGATACTCTGCTGAACTCTTCTATTAGTTCCAGTAGTTTTCTCAAGGATTCTTTAGGTTTTTCTGTGTATGTGATTATGTCATCTGCAAACAGAGATACTTTTACTTCTTCTTTACCAATCTGAATGCCCTTTATTTCTTTATCTAGCCTAATAGCTCTGGCTAGGATCTCCAACACAATGTTGAATAAGAGTGGTGATAAAAGACATCCTTGTCTACTTCCTGTTCTCAGTGGGAATGGTTTCAGTCTCTCTCTCCATTTAGGATGATGTTGACTGTTGGCTTTACATAAATGTCTCTTATGTTTAGGAATTTTCCTTCTCTTCCTATTTTGCAGAGAGTGTTTATCATGAATGTACGTTGGACTTTGTCAAAAGCCTTTTCTGCATCAATTGATAAGATCATGTGGTTCTTGCCTTTTGTTTTATTTATGTAACGAATTACACTGACTGTTTTTCTAATGTTAACCATCCCTGCATACCTGGTATGAATCCTACTTGGTTGTGGTAAATTATTTTTTTGATACGTTGTTGAATTCCATTGGCTAGAATTTTGTTGAGGATTTTTGCGTCAAAGTTCATGAGCAATACTGGTCAGTAATTTTCTTTTTTTGTGGAGTCTTTACCTGGTTTTGATATCAGGGTTATTATGCTGGCTTCAGAGAATGGGTTGGGAGTATTCCATCCTTTTCTATGCTCTGAAATACCTTTAGTAGTAATGTTGTTAACTCTTCTCTGAAAGTTTGGTAGAATTCTTCAGTGAAGCCACCAGGGCCGGGACTTTTCTTTCTTGGGAGTTTTCTGATTACTTTTTCAATCTCTTCTTTTGCTATAGGTTTATTTAGCTGTTCTGTCTCTGTATTAGTTTAGGTAGGTAGTATGTTTCTAGCAATTTGTCCATTTCCTCTAGGTTTTCAAATTTGTTAGAGTACAGCTTTTCATAGTAGTTTGTTATGATTCCTTTAATTTCAGTTGGGTCTGTTGTGATATCGCCCATCTCATTTCTTAATCAGGTTATTTGCTTCGTCTCCTGTTTTTCTTTTGTCAGTCTGGCCAATGGTTTATTGATTTTGTTAATTTTTTCAAAGAACCAGCTTTTGGTCTTGTTAAATCTTTCAATTGTTTTTCTGTTTTCCATTTCATTTAATTCTGGTCTAAGTTTTATTATTTGTTTTCTTCTGGTGCCTGAAGGTTTCTTTTGTTGCTCTCTATTTGTTCAAGTTGTAGGGATAATTCTTTGATTTTGGCCCTTTCTTCTTTTTGTATGTATGCATCTACTGATACAAATTAACCTCTGAGCACCACTTTCGCTGTATCCCAAGGGTTCTGATAGGAAGTGTTTTCATTCTCATTGGATTCTATGGATTTTTTTATTCTGTCCTTAATTTGTTCTGGGAAACCCTGGTGGTGTAGTGGTTAAGTGCTATGGGTGCTAACCTAAAGGTCGGCAGATCATATCCGCAAGGAGCTCCTTGGAAACTCTATGTGGCAGTTCTACTCTGTCCCATAGGGTCACTATGAGTCGGAATTGACTCAACAGCAAAGGGTTTGGTTTTTTTTTTTTTTTGGCTTAATTTGTTCTATAATCCAATCATTTCTGAGCAAAGTGTTGTTCAGTTTCCATGTGTTTCTTTTCCCTGATGTTTCTGTTATTGACTTCTAGTTTTATAGCTTTATGGTCAAAGAAGATGCTTTGTAACATTTCGATGTTCTCGATTCTGTTAAGGCTTGCTTTATGGCCTAACATGTGGTCTATTCTAGAGAATGTTCCACGTGCACCGGAAAAGAAAGTATACTTGGATGCTGTCGGGTGGAGTGTTCTGTATATGTTTATGAGGTCAAGTTGGTTGGCTGTGGCATTTAGCTCTTCCGTGTCTTTACTGAGCTTCTTTCTGGATGTTCTTTCCTTAACTGAAAGTGGTGTGTTGAAGTCTCCTACTATTATTGTGGAGCTATCTACCACACTTTTCAATGGTGTTAGAGCTTGTTTTATGTATCCTGAACCCCTGTCATTGGGTGCATAAATATTTAATATGGTAATATCCTCCTGGTACATTGTCCCTTTAATCATTATATAGTGTCCTTACTTATCTTTTGTGGTAGATTTAAGTTTGAAGTCTGTTTTGTCAGAAATTAGTATAGCCACTTCTACTCTTTTTTGATTGTTGTTTGCTTGATATATTTTTTTCCATCCTTCGAATTTTAGTTTGTTTGTGTCTTTAAGTCTAAGGAGTGACTCCTGGAGGCAGCATATAGCTGGATCGTGTTTTTTTTTCCATTCTGCAACTCTGTCTCTTTATTGGTGCATTTAGTCCATTTACTACATTCAGCGTGATTATATATAGGCATGAGTTTAGCACTGTCGTTCTACTGCCTTTTTTGTGGGTTGTTGACAGTTTCATTTTTCCCCTTACTTTTTTGTACCGAGAACGTTTTCTTTGTAAATTGTGTGCTCCTCTTTTTCACTGTAGTTGAATTTGGTTTTGCTGAGTCTTTATCTTGTTTTTTATCTTAAGTGTAGGACTGTTAGGCTTATTTGTGGTTACCTTAATATTTACCCCTATTTTTCTAAGTTTAAACATAACTTGTATCTCCCTGTATCACCTTGATTTCTGCTCCATATGGAAGATCTATGCCTACTTTATTTAGTCCCTCTTTATTGATTTAGTTTCATCTTTTACATAATGAGATCACAGATTCCCTGTTATGAGAGTTTTTTTTTTTTTGTCCTGGTTTATTTATTTTTTTAATTTCCCTGTCTGAGTTGATACAGCTGCTCTGTTCTGTGTTCTAGTGTTGGGTTAATATCTGATATTATTGATTTTCTAACCACAGAATACTCTTTAGTACTTCTTGTAGTTTTGGTTTGGTTTTTACAAATTCCCTAACCTTTTGTTTATCTGTAAACGTCTTAATTCCACCTTCATATTTGAGAGACAGTTTTGCTAGACATATGATTCTTGACTGGCAATTTTTTTCCTTCAAGGCTTTATATATATGTCATCCCATTGCCTTCTTGTCTGCATGGTTTCTGCTAAGTAGTCCAAACTTATTCTCATTGATTCTCCTTTGTAGGTGACTTTTCATTTATCCCTGACTGCTCTTAAAATTTTCTCTTTATCTTTGGTTTTGGCACGTTTGATAATAATATGTCTTGATGACTTTCTTTTGGGATCTACCTTGCATGGGTTTTGATGAGCATCTTGGATAGAGATCCTTTCATCTTTCACGATGTCAGGGAAGTTTTCTGCCAACAAATCTTCAACAATTCTCTCTGTATTTTCTGTTATCCCTCCCTGCCCTGGTATTCCAGTCACTCACAAGTTATTCTTCTTGACAGAGTCCCATATGATTCTTAGGGTTTCTTCATTTTTTAAAACTCTTTTATCTTATTTTTCTTCGACTATATTGTTGCCAAGTGTTTTATCTTCATTCTAATTTGGCATTCCAGTTCCTCATTTCTGCTCCTCTTTCTACTGAGTTGTCTAATTCTGTAATTTTATTGTTAATCTTCTGAATTTCTGATTGCTGCCTCTCTATGGATTCTTGCAGTTTATTAAATTTTTCATTATGTTCTTGAATAATCTTTTTAACTTCTTCAACTGCTTTATCTGTGTGTTTCTTGGCTATTCCTGTGTGTTGCCTGATCTCATTCCTGATGTCACTCCCGATGTCTTAAAGTGTTCTGTATATTAATCTTTTGTACTCTACATCTGGTAATTCCAGGTATACATCTTCATCCAGAAGAGTCCTTGATTCTCTGTTTTGGGAGTCAGTTGAAGCAATCATAGTCTGCTTCTTTATGTGATTGAATATCGACTGTTGTCTCCAAGCCATCTATAAGTTATTGTATTAACTTATTTTATGCTTGCTCACTATGTCCCAGTTTCTTGCTTTGTTTTGTTTTGATATACCCAAATAGGCTACTAGAGTGACCTAACTTGATTATTGGAGCCTTTCAAGCACTAATGTCCTGTTACCAGATGGGTAGAGCTGTTACCAGGTATATGAGCCTAGGAGTCCATTCATTATTCTTGTAGATTCAGCTCAGGTGTCCTGAAAGTTGGTCACCTAGTGTGGGGTGTAGGCTCTCACCTACTATCTTAGAGGAGCAGTGGTGATGGGTGTATGCACTGGTTTCTGGTAGCAGTAGGGGGTCACACTCTGAGGAAGGCAGGGGGCTGACAGCCTTCCCCCAACTGTCTTCTTTAGAGAGCTCTGGTGGGTGGGCTCTGCAGCTGTACCTTACGCACCCAATGCTTATACCTGTAAGGACTGGTAGGGACCACTATCCTTGGACCCCTTTTGCGGGTGGCTAGGTGGCGTGGATGGAGCTTCCAGTCCCCAGGCCCCTGCTGAGGGTAGGTGAAGACCCTGTTTAATAGGCAGAGTGGTATCAGACCTCCAAAACTTGCCTTTCCACTGCACAGCTGAAACAGTTACAGTCAGACCTCAAACAGATTCGTCCTTACAATGTAATAGCCATCTGGATCCATGCAGGGGTAAAAGACAAAGCCTGTGGATTGCTTGTGCCTGCACTGGAGCCACTTCTGCTCTGAGCTTCCAGGTTAGGGAAGTCAGCAGAGTATTTTTCTACTGTTTGTTAATTTGTTCCTTCTCTCAGGCCAGGAGAATGGTTTAGGGAGCACAGCAGGTCCTATCTCAGGCCCAGGGAGATCAACTGTTAATGAAGCTGGCTGGTGCAGAGGGAGGAGGGAGATCACATAGATAGGAGAGAGTTCTTTCTAAAGGAGCTATATAGATCTGCACATGGTAGATTAGACAAAATCACTTATCTTGTGCCAAGAGTGCTGTTTTATCTCAGATTCCAGAGGCATATGTAGCCTGTGTATGCTGGCTGGGTCCCCACTGAGACTGCCCCGGGGGTTAGGGCTGTGTCCCGTGCTTGCCTTCATTCGCTGAAGCAGCTGCTTCCTAAACGCCACAGCTGGCCCCACGCCACAGCATCAGAGGTACGCCACTCTGCTTGCCTTCTTTTGCTAAAGCTGTCGTGTCCCAGGAAACTACCATCAGCCCTGCTGCCATCGCACCAAGGAACACGCCATGGAATTGGAGTTGACGCAACTCGTCACTGTTTCTGTACCATCTCTCCCTCTTCCGTCACTCAGACCAATTCCTTAATTTTGCCTTTGATGCTCAGGGTCCCTAGCTTGTCATATATATAATCGATTCACTTGTTTTTATCAGGTCTTTATTTACTTATTTATTTTTACTGTTAAGAGGGATCAGCGGAAGCATCTGACTAGTTCACCGTCTTGGCCCCCCCTCCCAATTAATTCTTATTTGTGACAACGGAAACATCTTTCAAGTCCAGGTGTTGAGATCCACAAATAATCTACTTTGTACTTTTAGACAGAAGTCATGCTTTCCAGCAGAACAATTTCGGTTAGAGTTTAGGGCATTAAATAAATGAAGTAATAAACTGCCAAAAGACACTGCCCCCAATTTAAAGGTTATCTTTTCCTTAGTTATTGAATGGAATTAGGTCCTATAATACATTCTGTGAAGACTCTACGGCAGGCAGTGTTTGACCATAATTACAATGGTAATTCATGCATTAAAAAAAATAAAATCAGCCAATTAAGAAATAAATTAGGAGAGAGAGGAAATTGACCATGGGGTCTGATAGAGATTTTAAAATATGGTGGAAAACAATAATATTATTAGTTAATAAAAGGAAGAGCAAAAAATTAAACCAGATTGTATCAGTCAATTTTGCTGTGGTAATAAAACTACCCTCAAATCTCAGTGGCTTATGACAAACTTATTTTCCACTCATATTATATGTCAGTTGTATGACATACAGCTATGGCTGCCCTCCAGGCTCTGGCTTTTGCTCCATGTGTCTTCTCATTCCAAGACCTGGTCAGAGAGGGCAATCCATATCTGGGACACACCACTCTAAAGGCAGAGGCAAAAGCAAGAGGGCTGGTAGAAAAGTGATACGACTCTTAAAACTTCTGTTCACAACTATCACATTGTCACTGTTCACACTGTCACTTCCACTCACATTCCACTGGCCCAAGAAGTCCTAACACCAAGGCTGACTATGGGACAAAGAAGTACATACACTACCTACAGGAAGGCACTGCAAATTGTATGACAACAGGCAGGGATGTAGACTTAATCCGTTTACAGGGAATGAAGCAAAGAATGGGAACAATAATATAATCTACCCCACAGGTATTCCAACTTCCATGCCAAATACTTTTTTCCCCAGTGTTGGTTAAGTCTTGGCAAACGCCTACATCCACAACTACTAAGGGAATAGAAAAATGAAAAATCCAGGCCAAAATGGGATTCCAGGAAGATGGTGATGTAAGATGGGAACTCATTTCCCTTCAATGCCATTTTCAATCTGTGTGCTGAAATCTGGCCACAGACCTGGAGCCTGCAAACAGCTAAATGCAAGTGAGGGCTTGCGCTCTTTGGAGTACAGAGGAGACAACTGGAGTGTGTGCTTTTTTAATTTTTTCTAGGAGCTGGGCAAGAGTGTAGAGACCAGCCTCTTGGAATTCTGAAACAAAGTCTCTAAATTAACGGTTTTAGGAAAAACCTGGCCCATAGACATCTGAGGACCCTTGGTGGGGGGTGTCCCAGAATCATTAAAGGCCAGGACCAGAATGAGCTGACAAAGAAAATTTGACAACACATGAGGCTGAGCGTCCAGACAGACAGCAATCAGGACAAAGTTAGCAAACTCATAACCAAATAGAGATGACTGAAATGAGACAAGACAATCTGAGTCAGAAAAATAATACAAACACTTAAGGAGATTTAACTACAGCAGAGAAAACGCTTCCTGCATCTAAAAACACAATTTCCCAAACAAACCGTACTGAAAGAGAGAATAGGTCATGGTTAAGATCCAAATTTGTGGTCTGGAAGATCAAATGGAAAAAATAACTCAAAGCAACGAAGTAGAAATTATGACGGAAAAGATAAGAGACTTGGAGGACAGATCTAATGAGATGAATAGCAGTTCCAGCAGAAATAAGATGAACAGATAAAGCAGAGGCAATAATAAAAAACACGTAACAGAAGAAATTTTCCTTGGACTGAAGAAATACTTCAGTCTGCAGATTAAAAGAGCTGACTTTATTCTAGACACAGACCTAAGCATATCCTGGTAAATTCCTGGACTCTATAAGAAAAAATTTTACAAGCTTGCAGGTAGTAAGAACATACTATTTACAGAGAGGAGAAAAATCAGAGAAGCACCAGGTTTTCATTTGCCTCACTGGAAGCCAAAACAAAGGCTCTAAAAGACTACTGAGAGAAAAACGGCATTCCCCAAATCCTACACTAGTCATGGTATCATTTGCCTGTCAGGGAAAAAAGATACGTGTGGGTGCTACCTGTGATGGTTAAGACTGTGTGTCAACTTGGCTAGGCCATGATTCTCAGTGTTTATATGTGATCACTCCCATGATGGGATCTGCTGTGAGTAGCAGTTGAAAGGGATTTTCCTTGGGTGTGTGGCCTGCATCTGAATATAAGTGGATGTTCTGGCTTTTGCCTTCACTGGGTCCTGCAGTGCCTCCCGTTCATCTGACCTCCGGTTCTTGGGACTTGAGATAGCAACTTACTTGCTGCTCTTGAGATTCATTGATCTTCACAGCCTGTGAGCAAGAGCCCTGCTCTCTGACTTGCTGATCTTGGGTTTGCCAAGCCCTGCAGACTTGTGAATCAGGAGAAACCTCTATCCTGATCCACAGACTCGGGATGTTCCAGACTCTACAATTGCGTGAGCTGTTTCCTTGATATAAATCTCTCTCTTCTTGGAAGAAGTACAACCAGAATGCTCTTTAGAAACGAGGATGGTGAGACTGTATCTTACATACTCTGGAAATGTGGTCAGGAGGGATCAGTCCCTGGAGAAGGACACCATGCTTGGCAGAGTACAGGGTCAGTGGAAAAGAGGAAGACCTTCAACGAGGTGGACTGACGCAGCAGCTGCAACAATGAGCTCAAGCAAAACAACAATTGTAAGGATGGTGCAGGACCAGGCAGTGTTTCGTTCTGTTGTGCATAGGGTCGCTAAGAGTTGAAACCGACTCTGCAGTACCTAACAACAACATATATACTTATATGCTTTACTGGTTTTGCCTCTCTAGAGAACCCAGCCTAAGACACCCCCAAAATTCAGAAAAGGTACCCCCACATATCTCACATAAGAAAATACTTGAGAACGAACTCTGATTAAAAACAAATGAATTAGTATGGAGGCCATCTGGGGGACAGATGTAAAAGAGGGACTAGTAATTAGAAATAAACCTTATTTAAAAAAAAAAAATGCTTGCAGTGGCCTGCTCTCTGTCTATATATACATACATACATACATATATAGTCATTTGCCACTTAATATATAGTCATGCGTTGCTTAACATCCATGACAGGTTCTGTGAAATAGGATGTTATGTGAACTGGATGTTCTGCAAGCACCATGTTATATACTTAGCGAAGCTATATGGGATACCTTTTGTTTCATTTCCAAATTGATACTTCTCCTTTGCCTCTTGCTGCTACTATCACTAGCACTGGTTTTGCTGTGTCTGGGAGCATTGATATGCTTCACAGTTAATATTTCTGAAAGAAAATTAAACAGATAACACTACAACATTCAAGAGACATGCGATACACGAGATCGGGTGCTGCTGCCTACGAGTTGAAGCATACATTGTTACATGGTAAACTTTTTGTTTGTAAGTAGGAAAAGTTCACATTAAAATAACAACAGAAAGTACATACCTCCTAAAAAGGCTGAACATCGACCAATTCTTTTTGGTACGCTGACTTTGTATTCCTTCGATCTTCTTTTGATGCTTCCTGAGTCATTCAATATTTTCCCTGTAGAATCCTTCAATTTTGCAACTCGAGGCTTGAATTTTTTCTTCAGTTCTTTCAGCTTGAGAAATACCAAGTGTGTTCTTACCTTTTGGTTTTGTAACTCCAGGTCTTTGCACATTTCATTATAATACTTTGTCTTCTTGAGCTGCTGTTTGAAATCTCTTCAGCTGTTTTACGTGATCATTTCTTCCTCTCACTTTAGCTACTCTTCGTTCAAGAGTAGGTTTCACAGTTTTTTCTGAAATCCATTTTGATCTTTTTTTTTTCCAATTCTTTTACTTCATCATTTCATCCTTTCGCTTTAGCTACTCTAAGTTCAACAGCCACTTTCAAAGTCTCTTCTGACATCCATTCCGGTCTTTTCTTTCTTTCCTGTCTTTTTAATGACCTCTTGCCTTCTTCATGTATGATGTCCTTGATGTCATTCCACAACTCGTCTGGTTATTAGCATTCAATGCATCAAATCTATTTTTGAGATGGTCTCTAAATTCAGGTGGGATATACTCAAGGTCATACTTTGGCTCTTGTGGACTTGTTTTAATTTTTTCAGCCTGTACTTAAAATGAACAACTGATGGTCTGTTCCCGTAGCCAGTCACTAGTCTTGTTCTGACTGATGATATTGAGCTTCTCCATTGTCTCTTTCCCTACATGTAGCTGATCTGATGTAGGTCCACATGTCTAGTCACTATTTGTTACTGAAAAAAGGTTATTTCCAACGAGTAAGTCATTGGTCTTGCAAAATTTTATCATGCAATCTCCTGCACTGTTTCTATCACCAAGGCCGTATTTTCCAACTACTGATCCTTCTTCTTTGTTTCTAACTTTCACATTCCAATCACCGGTAATTAATGCATCTTGATTGCATGTTTGATCAATTTCAGACTGCCGAGTTGGTAGAAATCTTCAATTTCTTCATCTCTGGCATTAGTGGTTGGTGCGTAAATTTGAATTATAGTTGTATTAACTGGTCCTCCTTGTAGGCATATGGATATTATCCTATTACTGACAGCACTGTACTTCAGGACAGATCTTGAAATGTTCTTTTCGACACTGAATGTGACACTGCTCCTCTTCAATTTGTCATTCCTGGCATAGGAGACCATACAATTGTCTGATTCAAAATGAACAATACCAGCCCATTTCAGCAGACTAATGCCTAGGGTATCAATCTTCAAGCATTCCATTTCATTTTTAACACCTTCCAATTTTTCTTGATTCATACTTCATAATACCACATTCCAATTATTAGTGGATGTTTGCAGCTGTTTCTTCTCATTGTGAGTCTTGCCACATCAGCAAATGACTCTACTCTACTTTGAGGAGGCAGCTCTTCCCCAGTAGTATTTTGAGTGCCTTCTAACCTAAGGGGCTCATCTTCCAGCTATATATCAGACAATGTCCTGCTGCCATTTATAACATTTTCGCTGGCCAATTTTTTCAGAAGTATTATCACCAAGTCCTTCTTCCCAGACTGTCTTAGTATTAGAGAAATGCAAATCAAAGCCACAATGAAATGCCACTTTACACCTACTACAATGGCTATTATGCATTCATTTCAAACTGAGAGACTCCCATTAGCAGTTCTTGCATGGCAGGTCTAATAGCAACAAACTTCCTTAGACTTTGTTTGTCTGGGAATGTCTTAATTTATCCTCTCTCATTTTTGAAGCACAGTTTTGCCAAATATAAACTCTTGATTGAAAGTTTTGTTCTTTTAGCACTTTAAACATGTCATCCCTCAGGCTTCTGGCCTCAGTTTCTGATGAGAAATCAGCGATTAATCTAACTGAGGAGCCCTTATAGATGACAAGTCACTTCTCTCTTGCTGCTTTCCACTGTATGTCTCAGCAGTAATCTTTTTCTCCAGATGTCTGTTTTTCTGCCCTGAGTAAATTTTAAGTTAGGCAAAATAGAGACAAGTACTTTGCATCAGACCCTCAGGCAGCCCCAGACAGGTCAGGACAAACAAAATAATTTGGAAATAAATTCTGCTCTGCTCCCTCCATAACTACAGGCCTACACTGGGAACATTGACTACCGACTTCAAGGCTGCCACCAAGTAGGGGAGAGGGTAGGTGTCATAGATTGAATTATGTCCTCCCAAAATATGTGTCAAGTTGGCTAGGCCATGATTCCTAGTATTGTGTGGCTGTCCACCATTCTGTGATCAGATGTAATTATCCTGTGTGTTATAAATCCTAACCTCTATGATGTTAATGAGGCAGGGTTAGAGGCAGTTATATTAATGAACAGGACACAATCTATAGGATTAGGCTGTATCTTGACTCAATCTCTTTTGAGATATAAAAGAGATAATCGAGCAGAGAGGAGAGGGATCTCATTACCACCAAGCAAGAAGAGCCAGGAGCAGAGCACATCCTTTGGACCTAAGGTCCCTATGCTGAAAAGCTCCTAGACCAGGGAAAGATCGACTGTGATAGAATAAATTTCTGTTTGTTAAAGGCATCCACTTGTGGTATTTCTGTTACAGCAGCACTAGATAACTAAGAAAAGGGTAAGTAAAAATATCACAAACCTTTCACGTAATTTTTAAGTTGCCTTTTTGATTCAGCATTCACTTAACTGCTGTAAATCTTTGTTTTCTGGTAAAATTGGTTCTGACAGTTTCTGCTTGGTTTTTAATGTTTCTGTGGAAGGTCAAGAGCTTGAAACTGCGTAGTCTGTCATTTTGCTGATGTCACTCCAGGTGGTTTCTTAAATTCAGGTTAGTTTGTTTCTGTGGGCTATCAGATTCTGGCCCTGTTCATTGTTTCTGAGCTATTTTACATCTCCCTGTAAACTACAGACAACTAATGGTTTTGTTTTCTACTTGTAAATTGGACTGGTTCTTGTGACATAGCTTCTGCTGTTCCTTATGTGTCCATACATAATCATTATCCAAAAGGAAAATCAGAAATATGAGAGAGACCAATAACATAAAGCAAAAGAACAAAGTGCTGTCTGTTTAGATATAACACTAAACGGAAATGGGAAGACCCTCTAACCGATTTAGAATTTTGCCAAATTCTAAATCTTTGGCGTTTCCTGAGTAATTCAGATACCTTTATTATGCAAATGAATGGAGGCTGCCCAGGCCACAAGGGCCACCAGGTAGCCTAAGGAAGAAAGAGAAACATGAATCAAGTATGTTAAAGTTAGCCAAATGGTTACTTTCATAGTCTCTATTTCCTCCTTTTATACTTATAAAACTCACTGTTACCAGCCTATGAAGCGCACTCCCTATTTTTCTGAACAGAGAGGAGTATGAGAGCCCCAAAATTGAGGCACCTGACCCTAGTAAAATGGCTGGTCTGGGTCTGAGTCCAGACTCCATCTTAACTTCTGCATACTTAACCAGCAATCATTAACCTCTGACATAGATTTAAGCCTGTAGTTAAGGAAATGTTTTTCTCTGTGGATACAGAAAATACGTTCCCCAAAGGGGGTCTTGACATAAACGGCTTATGAGAAATCTCTTGCTAAGCAGCCCTCAGGAACCATCTTTGTCAAGAAGCTAATTTAACAGAATATTCTCAGAAAGAATGTCCTGTGTTTGCCTTGTGATCACCCTCTATGTCCCCCATATGTCCCCCACCAGTCAAACACTTCTGTAATTTAAGAATGTAACCAATCCAAGTAGTCTACCTACATGTTTTGTGCCAATCCCTTTCAATTCCTCGCTTTGAGCGATTCCGCCTCCCACTTCCCTCAATCACTGAGCACCAATCAGAAAAAATAACTGGATACAGTTTGGATTTTAACAAACTTTGGCCAAAGACGAAAAATACTGTAAATCACCTGCTTATAGGGTAAAGTTTCCTTAAACATATTATCTTCTTACAGCCCAGTGAAAAAACACTAATATCTTCTTAAAAACATATTAAATGGTGTCATTTAGGCAACAAATGGAAAATTAAAGATACAGATCTAAACGAACAGTTATAAGAATAAAATGTAAGGAGAAACACAATGGTGTTTTGTTGTTAGCCAGAAAACATTCAAGACACAATTTTTATTGATTAAAAAATATAAAATACTCTTAGAAAGATGCCTAAGCTATTTCTTGAACACTGAGGTTTTTCTAAGGTAAAATCTTGACATAAAGTAGATGACTTCTGTAGCTCTACATGAGTGAAGGCAGTGTTAAACAGGAAAGAGAAGTGTGCCAAATGGCCAACCACCCCATCGTTAAAAGAAACAGGACAACAATGAACCCTCTGAAAAAATGTGGGCCGATCCAGAAATGTGTAAGTTACAGCTAATCGCCTACTTCTCGGTAGGTTATGCTTTAGAACCACACGCACTTAGTTTAAGACCATGAAGCTCTAACACTGACTCGTGCCCCACAGAAGCAGCAGCAGCTCTTTTTAGTAAATGAAATATCGGGGGAAAAATGATTGAAGTCTAACTATGATGGGAAACATTTGCCATGAAATACACCATTCTCTGAATCTACATTTTAAAAGGACTTTTATTCTATTTCTGTACCATTCTGGAAAGAACGCAACATCCAAAACACTGGCAGTTTGAATCCACCAGGCGCTCCTCAGAAACCTACGAGGCAGTTCTACTCTGTCCTATAGGGTCGCTATGGGTCGGGATCAACTCAACAGCAATGCTTTTTTTTAGTTTTATTATTAAACATCTTTAATAATCAAGGTTAAAAATATGAATCTCTTTAATGTTCTCATAGATATGTATGCTTTTTGTAATTCAATAATTTCCTATGTACGAAAATGATCTAGAACATAGTAGGTACTAGATTAAATCCATTGCTTATTAGATCAGAATGACATACACGTTATACTGTTCTCTGGAAAGCTGAAGAGAAAAACTCAGCCAACAGCTTCCTGACTCTCCAGGTTGGTATTTCTTACTACAGTCCCACTAAAGAGCCATGACTCTCATGCCCTTGGATCACTCCCAGTGGAGTCCCATTTCTCATGGGGCTAGGCTCTATAGGCCTGTGGGTAAATTAAAAGACCACACAATGTTTACTACAATGGGACTCCTTGCCACAATCTAAGGCAACTAAAAACAGAAGAGAACGGGTGAAGTTTGTATTTGTGGTCAGAAATCAGGGGCACACAGCAGCATGTGTTCAGGACCAGATGGGTGTGAGGAGGCTGTGAAGCAAAAATAGGGGAGTTTGCTCCTTCTCACTATTCTTGCCACTTTGTCTGATACACAGTAGGTAGTCAATGCCAGCATGTCCAACAGGGAAAAGGGGGGGAAATGGGAAATATCCTCACAGAATGTCCTATGAATTTAGAGGTAAAAGCATACAAATTACTGAGCAAAATGAGGGCTGGCAATTGATTCCCCTGGTGGGGCTAAACTATTTATGAACCTCTAGGCAGTGTGATAAAACCCCACCAGAGACAGTGGTCCCACCTTTGGAGAATCCTATGCTTTTATACTATTTGATTTCAAGGGCTCTCTGAGCAATGTGACTATCATACAGGTGATAACATCCAAACCACTTTCCCTGTGGCAATGTCACCATCTTTGTTATCTGGTGCTGCTATAACAGAAATACCACAGGTGAGTGGCTTTAACAAACAGAAATTCATTTCCTCATAGTTTAGGAGGCTGGAAGTCTGAATCCAGGGTGTCAGCTCTGGGGGAAGGCTTTCTGTCTGTCGGCTCTAGGGAAATGTCCTTGTCTCTTCTGCGCTTCTGTCCCCTGGCAATCTTCCCGTGGCTTGCCATCTCTCTTCCCCCATCTCTGCTTCTTCCACTTGATTGTCTGTTGTTGTTAGGTGCCGTAGAGTCGGTTCCCACTCGTAGCGACCCTACGCACGACAGAACAAAACACTGCCCAGTCCTGCGCCATCCTCACAGTCGTTGTTATGCTTGAGCTCACTGTTGCAGTCGCTCTGTCAGTCCACCTCGCTGAGGGTCTTCTTCTTTTCCGCTGACCCTGTACTTTGCCAAGCACAATGTCCTTCTCCAGGGACTGATCCCTCCTGACGACATGTCCAAAGTATATAAGATGCAGTCCCGCCATCCTTGCCTCTAAGGAGCATTCTGGTTGTACTTCTTCTAAGACAGATTTGTTCGTTCTTTTGGTAATCCATGGCATATTCAATATTTCTCGCCAATACCACAACTCTAAGCCGTCAATTGCTTGTTTAATCTTTTGTATCTCAAAAGAGATTCAAGACACAACCTACAGTAACCCTGTCTCATTAACATAACAAAGACAACCCACTCTCAAATGGGATTATAATCACAGGCATGTTAGGATTTACAACACATATTTTGGGGGGACACAATTCAATCCATAACATTCATTTTCTAAAAAATTCTCTCCAATACTATCATATCACTTATCAAGCCAAGAACAAACTAAATGAGCCCAAGAACACCCTTCTTTAGGGGGTCAGTAGAAGATTCAAATAGTCTTGAGGTCCCATATAAGTTAAGGATCTGACAAACTTTCATGTAAAAGAAGAACTTTCAGACAACAGACTATCATTGTCACGTATCGTTAAAGAAAGAGTAAACTTTTTTTTGTTTTTCGTTTAAATAATCAACTAATATACAACTAATATTACTAATATACTAATAATCAACTAATATGGCTTGTCAAAGCTGTGCTCTGCCAAAGGTGGACCAGTGCTATGTACCCTGCCTCTTCTTAGAGGGACTTGTAACCATTTGTACAGTTTACCTGCTCATTTTGCAGAGGAGCCCTGGCGATGCAGAGGTTAAAGCGTTTGGCTGCTAACCAAAAGGTCAGTGGTTCGAATCTACCAGCCACTCCAGAGAAGAGAGATGTGGCAGTCTGCTTCTGTAAAGACTGCAGCCTTGGAAATCCTGTGGGGCAATTCCACTCTGTACTATTGGGTCACTATGAGTTGGAATTGACTTGATGGCAATGGGTTTGGTTTTTGGGTCTTGGTCACCTTACAACCTCAGCTCTATGAGGGTTCAAGAAAAAACTATAATTTTATATATTATCTGCCTTTTTCTTCTTGTGGCTTTCCACACTGTAAGCAGAAGAGGTCCTCAGAAAATACTGTGAAATGAATGAAAATGAAAACACAACATATTGGAGTTTGTGGGATACGGCTAATTTGATGCTTAGGGAAAAAGTTATCAACAACATATGCTTCCAACTTAAAAAGCTGGAAAAAGGAAAGAGAAAAAGTAAACCCAAATAATTAAGAAAAAGGAAGTAATAAAGATAAAAACAAAAATCAATAAAATAGAAAGTAGACCAATGAAAAGTGGTTCTTTGAATAGATCAATAAAATTAATAAACCTGTAGCTAAACCAATCAAGAAGAAAAAAAGCAAAAGCACAATGACCAATATCAGAAACAGGGAGCATCACCACAAATCCTACAAGACGTTCAAAGGATAATACAGGTTAACAATTTAGATGAACTGGATAAGTTCCTTTAAAAAACGTAACTTACAAAGCTGACAAGATAAAAATAGGATATCTTCATAGTTACATATCCATCAGATACATTACATTTATCAAAAACCTTTTCACAAAGAAAATTCCAAGCTCAGATAGTTCCACTGGTCAAATCTACCAAATAGTAAGGAGAAATGATACCAATCTTACACATTCCTTTAGAAAACAAAAGAGGAGGTGAGAACATTCCCTACTTGCAGTGCAGTAAATTACTCATTATGGCCCTTTAGCCTTGCATGGTCTTGTAACTCCCCACATAATGATTGGAAGATACTATGCAAATAAGGTGCTTGTGACCCACCAAGGGGATTGGACAGTTTGCTAATAATGCAAATAAGGTGTATGGCACCCTTGTGGAGGTGGGACCATGCAAATAAGGTGTATGGAACCCTAATGAGGGGATTGGTCAGTTTTGCCATACCTCTGGGCTTAAAATGAGCCATCCCAGAGGCAGGAAGAGATCTCACTACTATCAAGAAAGAACAGCCAGAAGTGGGGTGCATCCTTTGGACCTATGGCACCCACACTGAAAACTTCCTAGACCTAAGAGAGAGCTGTAACACTAGAGATGGCACAAGATGGCAAGACTCAGAGTTTAGTAATTTCAACAAAGTTCCATATGATTTGCAAAGTCTAAAATATTTATTCTCTGGCCCTTTACACAAAAGTTTGCTGACACCTGTTCTTTATCCATGTCTTACTTGGGGCAATGGGGTTGCAAGGTTGTACAAATATGTCACGGTACATTGAACCTCACATTTAAAATAGATTATTATTTTCTATAAGTACATTGTTCTTCCATAAAACTGATTTAAAAGGAACAGCTGCTTTGAAGAGGACAAACCATGATGTAAAAACAATGTATTAGTCCCAGAAGCTATTTTTTAGAAAAAAAGCTGTGACACAAAATATAAGGCAAAAGAAACAACTCTGGGTTTATAAATGAACTTTAACAACTGAAAACTTTTTAGATATAGTTCCTTATTTTATTTTTTTGATCAGAAAATCATTTTTATTACTATAAAACTGATTAGTAAATATGGTCATAAGATCAGACAAAGTCTATTAAAGGCAAAATGCTCAGTTCCAATGAGGCCTCTTCTCTCTTTCCTGTCCACCTTCACCCTCTCGACCCCCAAGGATCCACCTGAAGTAACAGATGCTTTTACACAGAACAGCTGCTCGTGCTGCCCTACCGACGAAGGGAAGGAATCTCCGTTTGTGCCTAACCCTAGTGTTCAGCGCTGCTACTACAGTAAACTCCTACTTCAGAAGCCTCATTTTCAGTGGGAACCTTTGTAAAGAAGTGAATTTTATAATGCCATATTTGATTATTTTGGAACTGCCATTTTTAGGCAATATACACCATAATAATTAAAAACCAAAAGGGGAAAATAACAGCTCTGGGAGATGTTCCAACTTAACCATAAAAAACTGACGAGGATGTACTGCGAAAAGCTGACAGAGGATTGTTTATCAACAAATGTGTGATTTTCCACCAACAGCAGACACTCAAAATAACTGATGCCTAGGATGAAAAATTCCATATAATGATAAATTTTTTACCACTGAGTGTTGAACTATAAATTGGCATAGATGTTAAAGCTATGGTGTATGTATATAACTTCAAATTCTAATTCAACATTCATTTACCCATTCTTATTTGTTATTAAAACCACATGTTGGCACTGAATCATTTTACGGTTCATTTGAGACAAACATGCAGAAAATTGTGGGAAACAAATAGAGCCCTACAATTCTGTTAAAGGCAAGAGACTCCATTCCAATGCAACAGTTACAAGGCTTTATGAAGCCTAAGCTAAAAAGTGTATCTGTGGTTGCAAAGAGGTTTGTCTCAATAAGAAAACTCCAGTACAGCTGTAATGAGATTGAAGCTAGCAACCACTGACCACATTTTTATTTTTAGCCCATAAATTGAAAAACGTGTATCCTGTTACTTATTTAATGAGAAAATGTTAAATGATATGTTCAACTGGTTGAATATTTGAATTTTTGCAGAGTATAAGTGTCTTATTTCTTTTTTAGAAATTTCAAACACGTGTATTAAACTAATGAAATAATATTAATACAGAGCTCCTTCCTTGGAAAGACATTTGCTATATCCTAAAGCTGAAGCCCCTCCCACATAACTATCTTCGAAATCATTTCAGACAACTTTTAAAGTATTTTACAGCAAGTTCCTCTTGAAAATTCTGAATTCTAAAAGGCGTTATCACTGTTAAAATATGACAAAAGCAATTAAGTGGATAGGAGGCTAACAAGAAAGTACAAAAAAATTCTACAAGAATTAAAAAAAACATTTCTTTAAACCTGTTTTTGCCATGGTTTCCATCCTCCCACAGGTCAAATAGCCTACTTCTTCTCCCTGCTCCTTTAATTATTTTCTGTGTTCCGGGCACACAATTCAAGCAACAAACCTTTACAGGACTTCTACAACTTGTTCTCGCTGCTGTTGTTGAGAGCCATCGATTTGATTGTCGACTCACACAGACCCGTGTGACGAGCAGAACTGCTCCATCGGGTTTTCCAGGCTGTACTCTTTGTGGAAGCAGATCGTCAGGCCTTTCTTCCGTGGAGCCGCTGGCTGGGTTCCAGCACTCGCCCACTGCGCCACCAGTGCTCCTTTACAGTTTGTTGGCATTATGATAGGTAAGACAGTGAGAGCAACACAAATCCTTACACTTAAGGGCTTCTCAAACTGGAAGGAATATCCAGCAAACTATTAGCACCCCACAAGACAGCACTCCAGGACCCCAGAGCAAGAGATGCTAAGGAGGGCCTGGGATTTGGCAGGGAAGCCTTCCCGCCCCACACAGACTCTGGCTGTGCTATGGAAGACGAAAAAAGTACCCAAAATGGAGAGAATGGCATAAACTTGAGCATGTATGAAAATACAGATTCTGGACCCTGTCCTCAGGTTTCTAACTCAACTTGCTGTTCTTACTGTGTGCCGTTGAGTCAATTCCAACTCACAGAGACCCTATAGGAGAGAGCAGAACTGCCCCATAAGGTTCCCTAGAGTGTAATATTTACAGGAGCAGATTGGCTGGTCTTTTCTCCTCTGGAGCTGCTGGTGGGTTCGAATCACCAATCTTTGGGTTAGCAGCCAAGTACTTAACCGTTGTGCCATCAGGGCTCCTTCTCTGATCCAAGTAGGGCCTGAGAATTCGCATTATATCAAGTTTCCAGGTCATCCTGATGCTCCTCATCTGAGGACCACACTGAGAACCACTGGCGTAGGCAGATGTGCACAGCCACTGGAAGAATCCTAATTAGTTTCCTATGGCTGGAGTAGAAGTTGGCATTAATTATAGTAAGTTCCCTTTTTGCCCCCAAGATTGTTTCCATTACATTAGTAATTTTAAAGGTGGGTTACACACACTATAAACATTATAACTACTGGGATAAGAACGACCATTGTTAGTTAACATATAAAACAATTAGAGAATCTAATATATTTCATGTTGATTATGCAAACTATTGAAAGCTACAGTACTTTTTAAAAACTGTTGGGCCCAGGGCTTTTTTAAACAAAGTTTAAAGCTTTCACAGGCGAATTATCTTAAATTTAATTTGTAAAAGTTCAAGTTGTTTAATCTCAATGATCTGGTCTAAAAGCCCACTTGAGATGAAATTGCTGTCATCAGTGCTTTCATACCAGTACGGCTGAGCCCTTAAGTTATAAAGACGCACAATATTGATCCTGTTTTGTCTACAGTATTTATACCCTCACAGAGAAAACCCGCTCATGGGAAACTGTGCCATGGTTTTAACCAAATTTAGTCAAATCAGCTGTGAAAGGCAGAATCAGCCACAAGAACGAGCTCACTAATAAGAGACCAAACCAAACCCATTGCTAACGATGGGATACTTCCATAAAGTTTTCAGCCTTGGAAACCCTACGTGGCAGTTCTATTCTATTTATAGGTCGCTATTTTTTGTTTTTTATGAGAATAAGAGACCAGAAAAGTACAAAAAACATAAAAGTCTGTCTCAAAGAGAAATTGTTTAATGTCATTTTCCCCGAATAATATGAAAAACTAATTTCCCAATGAAATCACATCAATTTTTTTTTTTTTGCTAGGATAAAAAGACCAGCAGGATGTATTACACATCATCATGTTATCCAAATGGTCGGAAGTTCGAATCCGCCAGGTGCTCCTTGGAAACTCTATGCGGCAGTTCCACTCTGTCCTACAGGGTTGCTATGAGTTGGAATCGACTCGACGGCACTGGGTTTTTTTTTTTTTATGTTATCTTTCCTCATAGTTTTTATTCCCTTAACCACACATGAAGGTTCAGGCTATATGGTCTTGCTAGCTTCTGGTACTCCTCAAACATTCAATACTTCTAGTACTGAAAAAAAATAAATTACGTTAGACCCAAATCATACAATTAGGCCCCTGCTATATGGGAAATGTGTAATAAGCTGTGGCATCTCATATGCTTTCCAACTTGACTCTTTAATTCTACTACTTCTCACCTCATTTAAGTGATTTCCTACCTCGAAACTGTTAAACTCCTTGAGGGTAGCAGTGACCCTACCTTTAACCTCCGTACACACAGCTTGTGTTAAATAAACAACGGAGGGGATGGTCATTCACATTTATAAATCTAAAAATCCTTCCATCCTCAATACGTAAACTCAGTACCTGTTAACACCATCTTTTAAAATCCTAACCAGGAGGGCCGGTTTTCACATTGCTGATTAAATGATCTAATCACTTTACACTTAGAGAACCACCTAGAAGAAAAACATGCAGATGCACTGGAGGAAAAAGTGTTCTCATCTGACTTTAAATTACAGCAATACAATTATTAATGGAAAAGAACTCCATTCCCTAAATTTAGAAATTGCTTCGCCAAACTTCTGGCAACGATGAGAACACCAAAGAATGCCACGAGAACCCCGCAAATGTAATGAGCTTGCGAAGTGTTATTTCAGGGAGAGGGGGTGGAGAACATTTGGGAACAGCACCTGCCAAATATAAAATGTTAGCTCCTAGAAAACTGTTAGTTGCCTGCAGAATCCCAGGATTCTAACAACCAATACTACAATGTTATAAAAACCACAAGAAGTGCTGTTTTAGTAACAAAATAAAGTTTCTTAACATTATGCAGTAAAAACTAGGTGAGTCTGCGTGGTCTTTTTGACCCTAAAATTCACAGGTCATAAATCATCTTACTGATACATATATATCAATTTTTATCACAGCTCATCGGGTAAACTGGAGAGTTTTGCAAAGTATTGAGAACTGCAAACTTCTGCATCCAGCAACAAATTACCCTAGATGTCCACTGGGACTGTGATTAGTCAGTTCTGTGTACAGAGAGAAAGGAGATACAATGACCCAGAAGCCATTTAAAAAGTGTACTAGCGCATAAAGAATGCCCTGAATACACTACCCCTCGGCAGTTCCTGAAAGCATCACCGTACCACGCAGCGCATGCTAGCTAACGCGTTCAGTAGTCAGGGGCCGTTACAGAGCACGCGGAGACAACAGTATACACAAAAACAGTACAAAACACCGAGGGAAGCCCAGAAGCCACCCTAGCGCTTGAATCCAATCCTCCTGCAAAAGTATAAAATGTTACACTGATCTTAAAACCATAAATGGGCATGTGAACAGTACTGAGCAGAAGAAGCAAGCTTTTACCTTAGATATGAAGTCTAAGAACAGGCATGCTCTTGAACCTTTTCAGTCAAAAGTTGTTGGGGTGGGCAGAATTCTAAGACGGCTCCCAAGATTCCCAGTCTCTGGCATACACCTCTGTATGCTCCCCTCCCCTGGGTACAGGCAGGACTGTGACTATGACGGCATTCCCTCCTGTGACCAGGTTTCACCGTATGGCAAAGGCGAGGAAGTTTAGCAGAGGTGATTACTGTCCATAAATCAGCTGACTCGGAGTTAATCATAAGGGCACTGCACTGGGATTGGGGGGGGTAGCTCTAACCTAATCAGATGAGCTCTTAGAAGGTACTGGACCCTACCTGAAGGAGGAGGTTTAAAGTATGACAGATTCTCCTGCTGGCTTGAAGAAGGAAATGCTCATGTTACAAAATGGCCTATGGAGGGGATCGCATGGCAAGGACCTAAAAGCAGCCTCTGGAAGCTGACAGTGGTCCCCTGCCAAGAGTTAACAAGAAAATGGGGACCGCAGTCATAAACCACAAGGAAATGAAATCTACCAACAGTCATATGACCTTGGAGAATGGCCCTGAGCCTCACATTAGATTGCAGCCCCAGCCAACACCTTGACTGCCACTTTGTGAAACCATGGGCAGAGAGCCCAGAGGTGGCTGTGCCCAGGCTTCTGGCCTACACAACTGTGAGAGGATAAATACACGTTGTTTTAAGTCATTAAAAAAAAAAAACCCAGTGCCGTTGAGTCGATTCCGACCCATAGCGACCCTATAGGACAGAGTAGAACTGCCCCATACAGTTTCCAAGGAGCACCTGGCGGACTGGAACTGCCGACCTTTTGGTTAGCAGCCGTAGCACCTCACCACTACGCCACCAGGGTTTCCATTTTAAGCCATTAAGTATGTGGTAATTTGTTACGCTGCAACAGAAAACGAACATGGTCGTCTGTTCCACAAAGAACACTGATACTGCTTTATTGAAGTTATTTGTTTGAGCGGGCAAGAATGTGGGATAATCTGGTTAAGTGTTTGACTTCAGGGGAGACAATAACCAGCATAAATGCAGATAAGCTGCTAAAATTTCAGAACTCTAACAATGTCTTCTGACTCACAGACTAAATTCTACCCAGATAGCATCTTAATGATTACCTGATTCAAGCAGCTCATTTTCTAGACAAGACACTGAGAGGACTGACTTCCCCAGGCTCACAGGGCTAACCAGCAGCAGAGAGGAGCTAGAGACCAGTTCTTCCAGCCCATTAAGCTGTTCCCACACGTCTGTCAGGAGGCCTCTTCTTACTGGTATTAGCAGTTGGGCTTGACTGTGGAGGGAGAGAGAGAGAGAATATCTCCTCTCTGCTACCACATTAAAATCCTCCTAAAATAACTACTGCATGTTTTAGAAAAATAGGGTTTAAAGCAGACATCTGAAAGGATTCAAAGGCTAAAAGCAGCACTAACAAAGCTGAAGGCAACAACTAAGCACACCCACCACTACATACATAGTAACACATTCCATGTCTCTAAAGCAGTAGTTCTCAACTGTGGCCCCCAGGGAACATTTCACAATGTCTAGAGGCATTTTTGGTTGTCACAACATGGGAGAGAAGTGCTATTGGCATCTAATGACACAGGCCAGGGATGCTGCTAAACATCCTACGATGTACTGGACAGGCCTAGACAGCAAAGAATTATCTGGCCCCAAACATCAGTAGTGCTGAGCTTGAGAAATCCCACTTCAAAGCATCACCGTTACCCCTCTTTATCCTTGCTGGCCCCTTAGTACTGTGACTCACCTCAACTGTGCCCTCTTACGCACACTGAAGGCAGACACCCTACTCCTCTACATCCAGATTTTCTTTGGCTTAGGCTTAAAAGCAGGCTTATTTCTCACCTCTTATTTTCAGCAAGCTATATCCCACTAAAATGGCACAGATCCACCTTTACAGCTCCCTGTTCTAACAGCACAGACCTACCTGCACAGCTCCCTCCTCTAACGGCACAGACCCACCTGCACAGCTCCCTGCTCTAAGGACCCAGACCCACCTGCACAGCTCCCCGCTCTAAGGGCACAGACCCACCTGCACAGCTCCCCGCTCTAACGGCACAGACCCACCTGCACAGCTCCCCGCTCTAACGGCACAGACCCACCTGCACAGCTCCCCGCTCTAACGGCACAGACCCACCTGCACAGCTCCCTGCCCTAAGGGCACAGACCCACCTACACAGCTTCCTGCCCTAAGGGCACAGACCCAACTGTACAGCTCAGTGTTCCTCCTGAGAGAAAACACAAAGAGTACCATGTAGTCTGGATTTTAGGAGTCCTGGTGGTGCCGTGGTTAAAGCGATGGACTGCTAACCGAAAGGTTGGTAGTTCAAAATCACCAGCTGCTCTGTGGGAGAAAGATGTGGCAGTCTGCTTCCTTAGAGATTTACAGCCTTGGAAACCCTATGGGGTTGTTATGAGTTGGAATCACCTTGATGGCCGTGGGTTTTGTTTTTGGATATATGTTTTATACCAAACTACCAGTGAAAGAACTGCAATGGCAACTAATAACAACCAGTGAAAGGCGGGTGGAACATGAGAGTTCTAGAACACATAACTGAACTACTGCCTTGTCCAAGCCGCTGGTACCAAACACATATGCACACAGCTCAAACAACTAGTATAAATGGCTGAAGTGAGGAAGGAGTCAGAAACCAGAGGAAGTGGTAGAGACTCTGCAGATCTGGTGAGAAGTTCTGTGAAGAGGCAGCTGCCATTCAGCTCTAGCCAACTGTGGCCACACAGGAATTACGGTCCCAATGTTGCCAGATATTCCGATCTTTCAAAAAACCTTGGATATCTGGAATTTTATAGGAAACCACTCAAGTTTAATGTGCTGGCTTATATTTTTTAAAAAACTTTATGGGTCCAACAACCCACTTCTTTGAACTTTATGCCTAAATTGTAAGGGCAAATTAACAGTCTTCAAACAGGCCTAATTCAGGGAACTAAATGATAAAGGCCCTTGGATGAGGACACCAAGTTTGAGGGTACACGCTGGTAATGACAATGGTGATCATCATTACCATCATAATGACAATAAATCATAACAAAAACACTTATAAATGAATATGGAGCTCCTTGGGTGGTACACACTAGCCGAAAGGTTGGCGATTTGAGTCCATCCAGAAGGGCCTCAGAAGACAGACCTGGCGACCTGCTTCCGAAAAGTCACAGCCTTTAAAATCCTATGGGGCACGGTTTGACTCTGCAACACACAGGGTCACCATGAGTTGGAATCGACTTGATGGCAAGTAGTTTGGTTTTGGTTATACAGGAACAGTTTCTAAGCACTTTATAGGTATTAACATATTTAACCTTCCCAACAAGGTATTATCATTAACCTTATCTTACAGACGAAGAAAATGAGACAAGAGAAATTAACTAACTTGCCTCAGGTCACAAAGTCAGTAGGTACTGGAGTCTGAGATTTGAATCCAGACACCCAACCTTCAGAGTCCATGCTCTAAACAACCTACTACAACCCTCAACTTTACGTCAGTAGGCATTTTATACCTCATCTCTCACCATGTGTACCTACAGATAAAATGTTTTATATAAACTCTTTTTATTTAAGCTAATATGAAACAATATGTAAACAATATACTAATATTTTATTTAAACTAATATTTTAGTATTTTATTTAATAATTTAGTAATTTCATTCATATACTAATATTGTACTTGGAAACCCTGGTGGCATAGTGGTTAAGTGCTACAGCTGCTAACCAAAAGGGCGGCAGTTCAAATCCACCAGGTGCTCCGTGGAAACTCTATGGGGCAGTTCTACTCTGCCATGTAGGGTTGCTACGAGTCGGAATCAACCCCATGGCAACGGGTTTGGTTTGGTTTCTAATATTTTGTTTAAATAAAGAATTTATTTAAACTAATATAAAACAATATATAAATATGAATATACTACTAAAACAATGTACTAATATAAAACTAATAAAATATGTTTTATTTAAACTAATAAGCTCTTACTGGTGACACTTCAGAAGAAAAAGATAAAACAATGTTTGGTGTATCCTGTCTAAAGATGTATGGAAGCGGAAGCATTTTTTTCTAAGTGAACACTTAACCCCTGCTCTCTAAAAATCTTGTTGGCCTGGCAGGACTCCATCCTTCTTAGTTGAAGTTCTACTTTCATGATAATAATTTGGGCATCTGCTAATGTAAGACAGATGCAGATTTCACACCCTCTTCCATCTAAGTCAAAAGGCATACAAGACTTGGCCATGGCCTCCAACCAGAGCTGGGACTATGGAAAGCAATTTAAACCCTACCAGAGATTCATGGCAGGAACTTGTCCTACACACGGCCATTGCCTAGAGACACTACACAGGGCAGTATCATTCCTAAAACATCTTTAAACATGTGTCTTCAAAACTCACAACTTAAAAAACCAAACCAAACCCGTCGCCATAGAGTCAATTCCGACTCATAGCAACCCTGCAGGACTGAGCAAAACTGCCCCATATAGTTTCCAAGGAGCGCTCGGTGGATTCGAACTGCTGACCTTTTGGTTAGCAGCCATAGCACTTAACCACTATACCACCAGGGTTTCCAATAACAACTTAGCTAGTAAAATTATACTTCGAAGCAGCTGGTATGTAAATTAACTTTAAATTTCACTTCATTTGAAAATAACAGCCTTTGTTATAATAAATTCAGAGTAACTGTCAGATTTAGGTTTAATTAAAAGAAGAAAAGGCCAATTTTCACCTTTAATAGGAGCGCTGCTGTTTGCTCTTCTTCATGAGCTCTGTTTTCCATTTCAGAATCACATGCTCTGAGGGAAATGGGGATTTTGTCATTGTATTCTTATAGGTCATAAATTAGCCCAATATTATAAACACGGGCTTTATTTCGAGATAAAAAGGAACTTAAAGTCTTTTAAATACCATTATTCCCTGATCTGCTCAGACATCTAAATAAAATCTTATTTAAAAAATAGAATTTTAAATTGGATTGGAAAAAAGAACACTGCATATACAGAAGCATAAATATCTCCTAACACGTGAATTTAACAAGATACTAAAATATAATACACGTTTAGCAATAATTTTGAAAAAAGAGCAAAATACATCCATACTAGTTGACTTCCCTTTAATATATGCCTCCGTCAAAAAATTTGTATTTCCTACTTTCTCTCCAGCAAATAATACTGTTCAAAATCAATTTTTTAATGAAGGGAAAAAAAAAGCCTCTGTCAGAATGCCATGCAAATGTGCATACGCTTCACTCATGCTACCGGGAAACGAACAAAAAAAAACCAAACCTATTGCCCGAGTCAATTCTGACAAATCGCTGCTCAGTCTTGGATCTTTAAAAAAAAAAAACAAAAGCCTCAGAAACAACAAAAGCGAAAGATTCTTTAAGAAACTAGTTTTATATTCTAATTGTTCAAAATGTTTAAGATGAATAGGAAAGATCACCTCCAACAGGGAGAGATCTCTCCAAAAGGAGAGAAATTTTACTTGAAACTAATTCGATATTTCCTTAGGAAAGCAATAAAGTTCAAAATCTTTACCAATGTCAATATAACAAAAATCTGCGCATTACAGAAGATCTCCCAAACTGCAGTCAATGGCCCACTTGCTTCCAGTAATATTAGTAATGGCCAAATTCCAGTATGACAACAGCAACAACAAACTATCCCAGAAGTCTACTGGAGTTCACTGTAACGGGATTTGAGCTATAATTAAATTTGATTAGTTTGGTTCAAACCTCGAGTTCAAAAGAATTATCAGCATGAATGGATGAAAAGCCCTTTTACACGGGCATTTTGAAAATATGAAAAGGGCTGACACAGCAAGCATCAAAGGCTTTAAATGCAACTGACCCTTCCCAGAGCAAGGGAGAAAGGCTAACAGCTGAAACTCAGATGGTTCCTGCAAAGAAAATAAAGACCCAAATGGCTAAAAAAGCCTACTAGTTTATCCAATATTAAATACTATTATTTTTGTGTCATCTATAAAATGTGAGAAAGAATTCCTATTTCACTCCCTGAAAAATTGCAGCAAATAGATTTTATCAAAAACTACCCCAGCATGACAATATTAAAATCAACGATAACAACAAAACCCTATAACCAAAAAGTCCAAACCTGTCAGGCGGGGGGCGGAGGGGGCAACTTAACAGAATTTATCATACTATTATTTCGAGATGTTTAACTCTTACTGTCTAATACAGGATGGACACAGGGACATACGTATTTTTTCTGTCTCCCTTGAATCACATTATCTTTCGGGCACATTAAAAAGGGAGAAAAGTAAAAGGCAACTGGCAGAATAAACCTGGCCTCCAGAAAGTGTGAATGACTGAGGACTGACGCGGGTTTTAGAAGTAGTTAAAACACGGTACTAGAGGATTAAACATGCAATCGTTTGTCATATGCAAATTATATTTATGTAAAAATACACGTATATGGAAATGTGTGTATACACATTCATGCACATATCAAATGAACTGTAAGTATACTGTTTAAGTATGTTTATAATAATATCAGTGTGTGTGTGTATATATATATATATATATATATATACCTGTGTACTGACACACACAACCAAGTGCCTCTTTCCAACAAAATGAAGCTGGTTAATTCAGTGTATACAGCCTGCATTTTTAGACAGCACTTTTCACTGAGTTTCGGTGTTAAAACTTTTCTTACCACGCTGTTATCTATATATCTTGGGATTCTGGGAGAGTGAGAAGACTGTTCTTCACAAGACGGAAACATCCTGTGCAGGATGAAGCAGGTGTGCGATATCTCAAAGATGAAAGCAATTCTCCAAATAACAACATCCCCCTGTGATGCTTTCTTGACATGTACAATTTTGTTATTCCTCTCCTTGAGATTTAATACATGGTACTGTGTGGTCTTTTCTAACACAGATGAGTAGTCTAACGACCGGTGCTCATTTTGAATAGTTTTTCAGCATTGAGGAAAAAGTCCATTCAACACTGGTATCACTTAAAGGAGGTAAGATAAACAGCCATAACAGACAGGCTATTGTACTACTGTTGAATGTTCTTTTCTTCACAAGCAAAATAATTCTTGATGTAATTATTTATTTTGAAAACTGTTTAACTTTATCTCAAATCATCAGTTTTAAAATAATTCAGTGTAATTCTCCACCAAAAACAGAAAATCCCATGAAGACGTCAATCATAATGTTTACTTTCTGTCCATAAAAAATATCATGCTGACCATAACATAGCAATGTCTTTCAGGAATTTCTCATTATATTAAAAAAAGTATAAACAATTCATAACAAAAGATATTACTAAATGGTTGCAGGATTTATGTTTTCTCTTTATTTCAAAAGAGAACAAGTTGCTGCTGTTGTTAGGTGCAGTCCAGTTGGTTCCGACTCATAGTGACCCTATGTACAACAGAACAGAACTCTGCCTGGTCCTGTGCCACCCTCACAATCACTGCTATGCTTGAGCCCATCCTTGCAGCCATTGTGTCAATTCATCTCGTTGAGGGTCTTCCTGTTTTTTGCTGACCCTTTCCTTTACCAAGCATGATGTCCTTCTTCAGGGACTGGTCCCTCCTGGTAACGTGTCCACAGTACATGAGACAAAGTCTTGCCATCCTTGCTTCTAGGGAACATTCTGGCTGTACTTCTTCCAAGACAGATCTGTTCATTCTTCTAGGAGTCCATGGTATATTCAATATTCTTTGCCAACAGCATAATTCAAAGCCATCAATTCTTCTTCAGTCTTCCTTATTCATTGTCCCGATTTTGCACGCATATGAGGTGACTGAAAATATCACGGCTTGAGTCAGGTGCACCTTAGTCCTCAAAGTGACATTTTTTATTTTTAACACTTTAAAGAGATCTTTTGCAACAGATTTACCCAATGTGATATGTCGTTTGATTTCTTGACTGCTGCTTCCATGGTCGTTGATTGTGGATTCAAGTAAAATGAAATCCTTGATAACTTCAATCTTTTCTCCATTTACCATGATGTTGCTTATTGGTCCAGTTGTGAGGATTTTTGTTTTCTTTATGTTGAAGTATAATCCCTACTGAAGGCTGTAGTCTTTGATCTTCATCAGTAAGGGCTTCAAGTCTTTAGAATTCGCATTTCTAACAAGTTCCCAGGTAACACTGATACTGCTAGTCTAGGGGCCACACTTTGAGAACCACTGACCTAGACAATTTTCTCTCGATAATCAGCAAAGTTAATAATGAGAAAAAATAAAAACAAAACCATGGTATACTGTATATTTAATAGAAATAAAGACTTCTGATCCTTAGAATTTAAAAGAAATTAATGTAAATGGCATTTAAGATAGGCAGAGCATACGCCTTCGAGATAATCTAGTCCAGGGTAGGCAAATTTTTTCTGTGAAGGGCCAGATAGTAAATACTTTAGGCTTTGTGGGGCATACAGTTCTGTTGCAACTACTCAACTACCACACTGTAGTGTGAGAGCAGCCATAGACAATGCATAGATGAATGAGAATGGCTGTGTGCCAATAAAATTTTACTTACAAAACAGGCTGTGGGCTGGATTTGGCCCACGGGCCACAGTTTGCCAACTCCTGATCAGTCTCTTTTTGAAGATGAAGAAAACAATGCCCAGGGAGAATAACTTCAAATGCTACAAAACAGTAAGGGGCATAATCACAACTACAGCTTTGGTGTCCTGATGCCCAGATGTAGTAAAGAAGCTACTGTTGTGGGAATATTTTGATAAAGAAAAGTTACAAATGGAATATGTTGTAAAAACTCATGACCAAGAACAAAAAATGACTTTACTAAACAAAATGGTATCTCGTTCCAGAATTTATACAAAACATTACTACTCCTAATATTATTTCTAAGTGGGAGGCTTAAACAGAGGACTCTCTCTAGACTTTTGTCACATCTGGCTTCCTTGCATCCTAAACTGGTTGGCACAGGCCCTAAGCCAATAGGCTTTTGATTAAGGAGTATGGAAGAAGGGAATTCAAGGATTTCTCAGTCCCTACTCTCTTGGTCTTTCAACTTTCTCATCCCATCCTCCATTCATTCTACACCCTTTCTTACAAAAATTGTTCCAAAATAATATCCCTAAACTCAGGAATATTTCTAAAACTCTTCCCACATAAAAGCCAGAAGAGGTAATAAATTGTAAATTTAAGTTTAAAAAAAAAAATGGTTTTGTAGACTATTACATTTGAGGATTTTAAAATTTGTGATTTTTAATTCTAATTATCAGATAATGATTAAAGTTAAACAGAATATTTAGCTAATAAAAAGCAAACATATTTATCTTTACCACATAGATATCTTAAATAGTAGGCAATTATATGTGTATACACATATACACAGATACAATAATATATACTTTGTTTTCAGAGTTGCCCAAGTTTCTACTCTTAAAACTGACATTTGAAGGCAACATATTTTAGCAACTGATAAAATTTGTATGCATTGCCTTATAACTGCTACTTTTTTGCCAGTAGATAAAAAACGATAAAGCTAATGCACACACTTATTATTAAAAATAAAACATCCTGGCTTAATTATCAAACACAAATTCAGAATTGTTGAAGTATCTGTACAGTCACAAGTGTGTATATCCAGTTCAGGATAAGAAGGATGAGGCCTAAACTCAGCCTACGTTTTGAACATGTTTGATATATCTTGAACCATGCGTGAAAAAGCATCTGTTATTTACAGATCAAAGCAACCCTGAGTATCCTAAGACAAACAGAGTGAAAAATGCCAAAATCTAATTTCATCCCTGTCCACATGCTTCTTTGAACTAATAATTCAGAGAATTGGTCAGTACGTTGAACTAACAAGCTGGTTTAACGCTTGCCAAGTTTGATGGCTTCAATTCTTTAAGAAACAGAATTTGAAAAACAGTTTCAAAAAATACACTCACAAGCAAATTGAAGGAAACACAAAGGTTAGATCAAGTGGCAAAGTCACATACGTTGAATGACACCAAAAAACATGAGTAACACCTATGTATCACTTTCTAAGGTATGTAATAGAAATGTAAATAATTTTGGAGTTTGGATTTGCATAAAATGAATTCAATATTTTTCTCATTAAACTGTATCCAGTCATTCCTTATGAGATTCAGAATGCATCTAGTCTTACTTCATTAGGAATCACAGAAAAGCTCTTGATAAGAGGTAAACTCTTTATTTTTTAATTGTTATGAGAAATTCCACACATAAGAGCCAAGAGCAAATTATGTCTTTATTATTCATATATTTGAGCCTCATGGACACATTTGCTAGATTTTCCTAACATTTACTTGCAGTAATCAATGACAAACTGCTACTAAGAGCATTAAACAGAGACTTAGCAAGCTAATATCTCCATGATTTTTCTTTCCTTTTTTTTTTTGAGGGGGGGTGGCCCTAGTACCAGATGGATTTTAAGGAAATTTTTCTATTTAATGTTGCTATTCTAAGACTCATTACTATAACTTACATGAAAACATTACACAGAGCCTTCCACGCAAATTCCACCTTGGCTTGCAATTCTATTCCCCCCCTGCCCCGAACTTGGGGCATGAACCAGACACTAAAAGAAAAAAATTAAGAAAGCTTCCAACCCTAAAGGGGGTTTAGTGCATGTACTTACAGGCAGGAAGCCCGAGCTCAATGTTTTAGTACCACTTGAGGTACAGGTAAAAGATATATTTAAAGAGGCAGTTAGTACAACTTTTTTTTTTTTTTTTAGAATGCTCCCCAATATCAGCATATAAATTCCATCACTCTGTCCTTTCCTTTTGCTAAGTTTTGTAAAAGGACTACCCAAAACTCAAACTTACTCAGAGATAAGGATTTGCTCCCCAACTAACTACTCTGGCCTATACTTGCCCACACTTCAGCACTTTTAATATTATTTTCAACTACTCATGAACTGCCTTCCAAATGCATAGGTGTGCTCCTTCTACACATAAATAACAGAAACTCTCTGAGGGTAGAATCTTTGATCTCTTCTGTATTATTCACACACTGCTAACTCCATAAATCTGTGCCAAGCACTCACTCCATACATATTTTGCAGGTGAGCTAAAAAACACTAGGTCACCACCTCAGTAACAATATTATTCTTGCAACCACAGTGAACTCTTTTGAGCTAAAAAGTCCAAAGAAAATGCCCATAATCTGTCTTCACATTAAAAGTGTCACATTAATTCTGTGGTTTATAGACTTTCCATCCTGGGAAGTCAATGCCAGATCAAGAGTTAAATACTCTGGGTTCTAGATTTGTCTTCACCATTAACAAAGGCAGTGATCCTGGTAAGTTGTTTCAGGTCTTTTGTTTTACAGAATACTGTGAGGAGAACAACTATCAAAGCATAGGTGCTTCATGCTTGGGTAAAATAAAATATGTAACACCTTTATTTTCCTTCCTCAAGTAGGTGAATGTGAAGATTATTCAAATTATATGATAATGTAATGGTGATGATAAAAAAACTAGTGGGTTAATCTCTATGAGAAACTAGTGCTAACTACATGCCGAGTCAAAGTTCAATGAAGTGAGTTCCTAACCGACCGAGGCATACTTATTAACAGTACAGTAAGTTCAAGAGAAAAAAGGCCATGACTAAAGCAAATGGAAAAACACATGAAAGACAGGTAAGTTTTGGAATGTTTTTATAGTCAGTCCTTCCTATCAGTTTAAAAAATGAAAGGAAAGGAGATGTCTTAGAATATCAAAACACCATCTTTCAAGACTGGACCATTCAAAAATATGAAAACAAAGACCTGAATAGGTAAATACAAAGACAATGCTTGGCACATAGTAAGGAATCAATAAAAATGGCCAATTGATTTTTTTAGCAAGGCGAGAAAGCATTTTAATGGAGAAAGAGCTTTCTCAACAAATGCTGCTGGAAAAACTGGACAACCAAAATTAAAAAAATGAACCTTGATCTAAACCTCACCCCTTATTGAAAAACTCAAAATGGATCATACATAAAGCATAAAACTATAAAACTGTCAGGAGAAAACTTTCATTACCTGGAATTAGGCAAAGAGTTCTTAGACATGACAATAAAACTATGATTCATAAAGAAAATACTGATAAATTTTATATCACCAAAATTAAAAATTTTTACTCACAAATAACTGTCCAGGGAGTGAAAACAGATGTTAGGAATTAGGAGAAAGTATCCGCAAATCACAATGTGGCAAAGCACTTGTATCCCAAATACACAAAGAATTTTCAAAACTCCACAGTAAGAAAAGAAACAGCCCAACTAAAATATGGGCAAAAGGCCTAACAGACACTTCACCTGAGAAAATATACGGATGGCAAATAAGCACACGAAAACATGTTCAAAAGCAATAGCCACTAGGGAAATGAAAATTAAAACCACTCTGCAACATCATTAAACACCCATTCCCCAAAACCCACTGTTGTCGAGTCGATTCGGACTCCTAGTGACCCTCCAGGACAGAGTAGAGCTGTCTCATGCGGCTTCCGAGGCTGTAATCTTTACGGAAGCAGGCTGCCACATCTCGCTCCCGAGGAACAGGGGCAGGGCTCACACCCCTGATGTTTCAGCTGGCAGCCAAGCACTGAACCACTGTGCCACCAGGCCTCCTGAACACCTATTAACCAAAAACCAAACCCGTTGCTGTGGAGTCAATTCCAACTCAGAGCATCCCTATAAGACAGAGCAGAACTGCCCCAGAGGGTTTCCAAGGACCAGCTGGTGGATTTGAACTGCAGACCTTTTGGTTAGCAGTCATAGCTCTTAACCACTGCACTACCAGGGCTCCTATTAAAACAGCTGAAATAAAATATACTGACAATACCAAGTGCTATCTAGGATGCACAGCAAATGGAAGCCTCATACCTCGCTGGTGAAATGCAGAATTGTACATCTACTCTGGAAAGAGTTTGACAGTTTCTTATAAAGTTAGACATACGCTTACTGTAAAAGAGTAATTAGTTGTTGCTGCAGCCTGAGATAAATATACGAAAGTGATAAGGAGGAATAAAAATGATTTATTTAATTTAAAAACTATTATTTTCTACCTAATAAAAGAACCTAGATATAACGATGCACCTAGAGCCCAGATTACATTTTGTACACAGCACTCCTCACTATAAGGCGCCAAGGCCCCTTGGAGTAGTAGCTGATTTCAGTCCGGGAAAGTATAAGGTGAACCGGGAACATCTTGTCATGCCAGTAAGGACGCACTCAAAGATGAAAAGGAAAATGTCAAAAGAACAGGTAAGTCAACTTGAAAGGGCAGCCACTGGCCAAATTTGAGACAGTTTGAGCATCACAAAGAATAATAATGGTACCCACTGCCCCTGAGTTGAGCTCAGCTCATAGCAACCCTACAGGACAAAGTAGAACTGCCCCGTAAGGTTTCCAAGTCTGTAATCTTTACAGAAGCAGACTTCCACATCAGTGAGTTTGAACTGCTGACCTTTCCATTAACAGCCGAGTGCTTAACCACTACGCCAAGAATGGGACGGACTATGTGCCTCCTATGAAGTACCCAACATCACCTATGTAGTATCTGCATAGATATATTTAGCCTGAATCTAATGATAAGTAAATCAGACAATTCAGATTATGGCAATATCTACAGGACAACTGCTGTAAACAAAAATGCCAATTCATGAGGGAGAAAAGAGGTAGGGACTTAAAAACCAAGTGCAACGTATGATCCTTCACTGGCTCTTAGGGAGGAAAAAAAGTTGTAAAGCTATTATTATTGGGACAATAGGGAAAAATTTTAAAACTAACCATATTATTAGCTAACATTAATGTATTAACACTAAATTTCTTGACTATGGCAGTGACACTGTGGTTATGAAAAGTATGTCTACGTTCTTAAGAGACATATGCTGAAATATCCAGTGAAGAGCTGGGGTGTCTGCTACTCGCTTAAAATATTTGAGGAAAAACACTGAGAGAAAGAAAGGGATAATGCGAATGAGGTAAAATCTTAATAACTGGTGAATCTTGTGAAAAGACACATGCTGTAAGTTTTAATTTTTCGAAATAAAAAGTTGGGGGAGGAGGACTACTCATTTTAAAACCTCCTCACTCATACTTCCAATACAGAAGAGAAAACATACACGTTGTTATGAAAAGAGCATAAGAATTCCAGTCAAAGAATTCAGAGCCCAGTTCTGCTCTCTATTAGTTGTGTTAGTTTACTTAGATCAAGTTAATTAGCCCTCTGAATGTCAGTTTTCTCACTGGTACTGAAGAGGCCAAATACCTGTTGGTTCGTAAAACGGTTTACAAGGTAAAAAGACATTACAGATTGGTTGGCAGCCGTGACTAGATATGTAAGGGTGTTCACAATCATTCTGTTGGCAATAATGATTCTTTGTAGGATAGCTATAAAGATTAAAAAAAAAAAAAAAAAACCTATGAAAAGTACCTAGTCTGGCATACAGCAAATCCTGAATACATTTAATCTACGTCCCCGTTCAAATACAGAAACAAACCAAAAGAACGACAAGAATTTACCAGTTACCGACAGGCTACTATGCGTTATGCACTTTGCCTGGTGTTTTCACTTGCTTAATCAAAACTGAGCTATAGCTGCTAACCAAAAGGTCAGCAGTTCAAACCCAGGAGCTACTCCTTGAGAACCTTGTAGGGCATTTCTACAGAGTACTACAGGGTCGCTGTGAGTCGGAATCGAACTGACAGCAACAGGTTTTATTTTTTTTAATCAAATCTTAATGGAGGAGATGTGTTATATGTGCAACACACAGTCTCTTCTAGCTCACGTTAAATGTCTGTGTGGATGAAGAAAAAGCCACAGATAAATAAACACAGAGTGTGATTTTAACAAGATCTTTGTTGTTCAATATGAGATTTATTGTAATCGCCTCTGAACACAGATATTATTGTGATCTTCCAGCAGGCAAATGACATATATAATTTACCCCAGGAAGCATAATAAACTTCATCCCAAAGTGATTTTTAATTTGATCATCATTCCATGCCCCAAAACAAAAGTATAGAGTAATTCACAGATAAACAGCAGCAATGGCTCCTAACATGCAGATCACGGTATACCAAAAAACCAAGCCAGTTGCTGCCAAGTCAATTCCGATTCATGGCAATCCCATGTGTTGCAGAGTAGAGCTGCTCCATAGGGTTTTCATGGCTGTGAACCTTTCAGAAGTAGACTGCCAGGCCTTTCTTCTTAGGTATATCTGAGTGGGTTCAAACCGCCAAACTTTAACTTACCTGCGTCTCTGTGGGCTTTACCGGAAAATGTAGTAATCCCTTCATAAAGATTCCCACAGACAAATTTAATCACTTATTTCCCAAACACAACTAGGATGCACGCTAAACTGGTAAGATCAAAATGTTTCTGTGAGAATCGTAGTGTACATACGTCCCTCCTACTTAAAATATATATATATATATCAATGACACACATTTGAGGCCAAAAAATCATTATAAATGGTTATCACCAAATGTCTTTAGTAAGAACCTTTGTAGATTACATTAGGCACTAGAGAAAGATTATAGAGTATCACCCACCCAAACCCACTGCCGTCGAGTCGATTCCGACTCATAGCAACCCTAGAGGACAGAGTAGAACTGCCTGATAATTTCCAAGGAGCGCCTGGCGGACTCGAACGGCTGACCTCTTGGTTGGCAGCGGTAGCATTTAACCACTACGCCACCAGGGTTTCCTACAGAGTATCACCTGGTAAAAATCAGGACATTAAGGCCTTAAGACAAATGAGCTATATCCTTACATTTATCATGCCTTAAAGCGTTTCCAGTATATGAGGACATGGAGGCACCAGAGGTGTAAGTTGCCCGAAGCCATGCAGCTAGTCAGAGGCAGAGTTGCGGTGGGAAGCCAGGCAGTCTGGCTGCAAAGCCCATGCACTGGACCACTATGCTCTACGGCCTCTAGGAAACCGCAAATCCAACCCAGGAAGGCAGTGAAGAGAAGTCCAGACAGAACGAATGATCATGCCAGATAAGAACAGGACGGAAGATTCCAAGACTCCAAGAGACAGAGACTCAGGAGAAAAGACAATATGATTTCCAGGTTGTCACATTTAAGTATATGAAAAAGGCAAATAATATACCAAAACAAAAACAAAAGGCAATCAGAAACCCCAAGAAAAAAATGTAAAGAAGTTCATGCCCCAAATGTTCAGCAAATTAAAATATGTGATCGATTTTACCAAGAAAGGAAGAGTCTATTTGGTTCTGATGCTGAAGACCCTCTGTTGGGGTGACACAGTGGTCATGACACAGGACCAATACAGAAGGAAATATAATCCTAGCACATTACTTGGCCTGGCAATCATTCGTGAAGTCTTAATAACTCAAATACTGGTTCACAGGTATTTAACTTGTAGGATCAATCCAGACAAATCATGGAAGAAGTGACTGTGTCTAGCAAGGGTCTAACTGAGACTGGAGGGAGCCCAGAAGACATGGCCTCCGGCTTCTCTGTTAGCCCAGAACTAAAACCATTCCCAAAGCCAACTCTTCAGACAAAGATTAGAGTGAACTATAAGACATAAGGAAACCCCGGTGGCGTAGTGGTTAAGTGCTATGGCTGCTAACCTAAAGGTCAGCAGCTCAAATCCACCAGGTGCTCCTCGGAAACTCTATGGGGTGGTTCTACCCTGTCCTATAGGGTCGCTTTTTTTGATAAGACATAAAATGATACTGGGGAAGAGTGTGCTTCTCGGCTCAAGTAGACACATGAGACTAAAAGGACAGTTCCTGTCCGGAGCCAAGATGAGAAGGCCGAAGAGGACAGGAGCTGGTTGAATGGACACGGAGGATACAGGGTGGAGAGGAAGAGTGTACTGTCACATTGTAGGGAGAACAACTAGGGACACACAACAGTGTGTGCAAAAGTTTTTGTATGAGAAACTGACTTGAATTATAAACTTTCACTTAAAGCACAATTAAAAAAAAAAAAAAGTGATTGTGGTGAAGGCCAGAATGACAATGTCAACCCTCTTGACAATATAGGTAGCTGAAAGAAAGTCATTCCAGGAAGCAGGGGGGTGAAAATTAAGAAGGGCAAGGTGGCAAAAAGGAAGTTATAAAGGAAGAAATTATAAGATGCTGAGAGTTTGTGGGACCAGAAATAAAGACATACATATATGGCTTAAAGTTTCTAAAGTAATCATAGGAATTAAACTTATTTAACTTGAATGCTAGGATGGGCCAGAACACAAGCTAAAATCAGATCTTTCATTCCAAAGACATGATAGACTGTATTTAACATTGACAAATTTAAGAAACAGATGTTTAAATATATCATCCAGAAGCACAGATGTAACAGGAAGAACTGAGAACAGCAGCAGTTAAAGAGGTGGTTATCTCCAGAGAGCGGGACCTGAGTGCGGAAGGATGGGCCAGGAGACTGGGAGACTGCTGCTTTCACAGGTTCTTCCACATTGACTTGTTACCAATTACATGAATCACTTCGATAAAAATTAAAAATAAATTGTTTCAAATTTAACTTATTATCATAGAATATCTTTTTTCAGTTAAATTATTTTATACAATGTCCAAATCTAGTGGGTTTTTTAAACAATTTCTAGATTTTCATAAAAGTTGCTAATAACAGAGTTCACGTGTACCCTTCACTCAGCCTCCCTGATGTTAACAACTTAATCAAAATACAACGATCAAAACCAGCTGCTGGTATTGCTGCGATGGGAAGAACTGTCCTGCAGGCCTCACTCAGATCCCTCCAGTTTTTCTCCTATGTCCTCCTTCTTCTGTTCCAAGGTCCAGTCCAAAGTCCCACACTGCATTTACTCGTTGTGTCTCTTTAGTCTTCTCCTCTCTGTGACAGTTCTTTCATCTTTTGTTGTTTTTCATGACCTTGACACTTCTGGCCTTGATCACTTTGTACAACGTCTCTTAATTTGGGTTTGTATATGTTTTCTCATGATTAGACTGAGATTGTACTTTTTTTGGCAAGAATACCAGAAGAGCGATGCTGTGACCTTCTCCATGCATCACGCTGTGGGAGTATGACGTCGATAAATCCGATCACTGGTGATGTTAACCTTGACCCCTTGGATAAGACAGGGTCTGCCGGTTTTCTTAACTGTGAAATTACGATTTTTCCCTTTGTAACTGATTCATAATTGGGGAGAGATACTTTGAGATTATGGCATTCACTTTTGATAATACAAATATAGTTACTAGTTCTTATCTTTTGGAGATGCACAGTGACGTATTTCTGGATGAAATGAAATAATGTCTGGTATCTGCTTCAAAATAATACCGAAGTGGGGAAAGTGGGTCTGGCTACAGGTGGAACAATACTGGTCCACAAGGTGCTAACTGTTGAAGCTGTGATGGACCGATAGAGGTTCATCTCATACTCTTCTGTATCTTTAAAATTTTCCATGGTAAAAGTTTTAAAAAAGTAAAACCCTAATAAATAAACAGAATTATTATACACCTATGTACCTAGAGATTAAGGTATTTGTTCATTTAGGCACCTTGGATAAGAAAACACTGTATTATGCTTGGGTTTTCATTATTCTAATTCGAACCATTTTACAGTACCAAGCAATCAAGAGCTTCCAGGTTCGCACATACTGAGGCTTAAGCCACCAACATTTAAAACGCTAGCATTGGGCGCCCTCTAGTGTTTTACTGTATGAAAGAAGTTTGGGGTCCACAATAACAAAAAGCAGAGTGTTTTCACAGAGGAAAACAAATACCTTTCTCTCTCACCAATTTCTGCTTCTCCACCAGTCAGTAAATTATCTGCTAATTACTTGGTTACACTTAGATGATCTAGAAAGGAAGTACAAAAACTATTTCAATTCTTTTTTAATTAATTTATTTTGCCCAGAGAAGGCAAAAGAAGACAAAAGACTAAAATCAGTCAAAAAAGTTTAAGCAACATTAATAAGGGCTGGGTTGAAACCAGTATTAACACTTAATTTAGAACCACCTCACTGTGCTGTGTTCACAGAACCATTTCTATCTTTTAGAATCCTCTAACACTCAGAAACTGGGCTCTACTTTCAGGTCGACTGATGTGGCCCAAGTCCTGCAGATCTGCCTTGCCTTTATTTTCCTGTGACTGTTAGAGGAACAGTCAGTGAACCTACCTGCAAAATATGAGCGGGAAGTAAAGTGTAACAAGAAACATGGATTTGGGCTTGAGATTGGAGCTCAAATTCTAGTCCTGCCACATAGTAGCTTATTAGTTAATTTCTCTACATCTCAACGAAATATCTTCAAAAAAAAAAGGGCACAATGCCTTATGGTTTTCAGGATTAGAAAAATATATGTAAAGTGCAGGACCATAATTAGTATTCGAATTATAATTACTATCGTTATGTGACCCCATGGTAATCTGTGGCCAGGCAATCAAACCCACAGGTAAACATTCTCAATAGTTTCTTTAAATGACTTCCCTCAACCATGATCCTTGAATAAAGCATAAAAATTCCAGATTTACCTTCAAATTTGGTTTTCTTAAGACAGAAACATAGTTTCTTTGGTATATTCTTCACAAGATGGTACAGTAAGATGGTAGTCTACGGTACTGAGAATCTCAACAGTAATTTTTGGTCCACCTAGTGCCCACGAGAAATAATCTGCATGTATCTGATGAAAGGATTTTCTTCATGAATAAGCTGTTGCTATTTTCATGTCATTTCGAAAACTATTTTGCATACATAAAATATTCAGAGAACCAGCCTTCACTAGAAATAATAAAATTAAAAATAAGGGCTATTTGTGGAAGGCACAAGAATACCAAGAAATGCAATAAGAGAAGGCGAGAAGAAAATTAACCTCACTGGAAACGCAGATAAACTTTATTTGGCAGAAAACCATTAACTTGTCAGGGAATTAAGTGAGGACCCTGTAATTCTTGCTAAATGCATCTTAGCCTGAGTATCTGCTGGAGATCTTAAATAGCTAAGTACTTAAAATTAGTCTACTTCCGAGAAGCAAGTATGATTAAGTCACTGATTTATTCACTGAATATTTTCTGATTTGCTATGTGCTGGGCACTTTCCTAGACGCTGGATTAATGGTGTTGTTGTTAGGTGCTGTCAAGTCAGTTCTGACTCATAGCAATCCTATATATGACGGAAGGAAATGCTGCCTGCTCCTGTGCCATCCTCACAATCGTTATGCTTGAGCCCATTGTTGCAGCCACTGTTGTCAATCCATCTAACTGAAGGTCTTCCTCTTTTTTGCTGACCCTCTACTTTACCATGGATGATGTTCTTCTCCAGGGACTGGTCCCTCCTGATAACATGTCCAAACCATGTGAGATGTAGTCTCGCCATCCGCCCTTCTAAGGAGCATTCTAGTTGTACTTCTACCAAGACACATTTGTTCATTCTTCTAGCTATCCATTGTATGTTAAATATTCTTTGCCAACACCATAATTCAAAGGCATCAATTCTTCTTCGGTCTTCCTCATTTGTTCCAGCTTTCACATGCATATGAGGTGAATGAAAACACCATGCCTTGGGTCAGGCACATCTTAGACCTCAAGGTGACATCTTTGCTTTTCAGCCCTTTAAAGAGGTCTCCTACAGCAGATTTGCCCAATGCGATGCACTGTTTGATTTCTTGACTGCTGTCTTCCATGGCTGTTGATTGTGGATCCAAGTAAAATGAAATCCTTGACAGCTTCAATCTTTTCTCTGTTTATCATGATGTTGCTTTTTGGTTCAGTTGTGAGGATTTTTGTTTTCTTCATGTTGAGGTGTAATCCATACTGAAGGCTGTGGACTTTGAGCTTCATCAGTAAGTGCTTCCAGTCCTCTTCACTTTGAGCAAGCAAGGTTGTGTCATCTGCATAACACAGGTTGTTAATGAGTCTTCCTCCAATCTTGATGTCCCGTTCTTCATATAGTCCAGGTTCCCAGGTTATTGCTCATCATACAGACTGATTAAGTGTGGTAAAAGGATACAACCCTGATGCACACCTTTTGTGACTTTAAACCACGCAGTATTCCCTTGTTCTGTTCGAATGACTGCCTCTTGGTCTACATACGGGTTCCTCAAGAGCACAATTAAGTGTTATGGAATTCCCATTCTTCACAGTGTTATCCATAATTTGTTACGATCCACACAGTAGAATGCCTTTGCACAGTCAATAAAACACAGGTAAACATCTTTCTGGTATTGATTAGTTGGATTAATAGTAGGAAGCAAAACAGACAAGGCTCCCTTCCCTCAGGTGCTTATATTTTAGTGGGGGAAAGGTTAACAGACAACAAATTTGTAAACAAGAAATGAAGATAATTTCAGATAATGGTGAATGCTAGGGAAACAAGTGACTGACAAGGAGTGGGCAGGTCTCTTTTAGTTGGTGTGGTCAGGGGAGGACCTTGGTGAGGGACAGGTGAACTAACATCTGAATGATACGGGCAAATCCTACAAACATGGGGTGATATGCATTACAAGCCACCGTTCGTCACGATCATTTCCATGAAAGCAGATTCTCTGCATCTGTGTCCCCTGATGAGTATGGAGTAACAGTATTTACTGAGCACTCACAACGTTCCAGTCACCGCACTGAGTTCCTACCATGCGTTACTTCATATACAATCCTTACAACAGTCCAAAACGTGATCCCTACTTTACAGGAACTGATGCTTAGTAAGGCTGTGCTGCGCCCAGGTCTCCCGTCTGGTGAGGGAGAGGCCACAGCTCCAGATCTTAACCACTCTGGTGTGCTGTATATTTTGCATTTTATATGCAGATAAATTTTTGTGGGGAAGAAAATATAAACTAGATTAATAATCCATATTTATCTCTTTTTTCTCTATTAAACCTTTAGGTAGGCATTAGTGCCAGGAGTCTGGGGAAAATAAGTTCTCATAAATCAGAAGTCTATATGAAATTTTGGGAGAGGAATGTGATTTATATATTTTAAAAAGAAAGTGTTTACATATGAACATATCAACACAGGTATTCTGAGATCTGAACTTTGAAATCAAAACTGCATTAAAAAACAGGTTATTTTGAAATAAGCTTGTGTCTTCAAAATAAACAAAGAAACCAAACCCATTGCCATCGATTAATCGATTCTGACTCATAGCGACCCTATAAGATGGAGCAAAACTGCCACATGGGGTTTCCAAAGAGTGGCTGGTAGAATCAAACTGCTAACCTTTTGGTTAGCAGCCGAGCTCTTAACCACTGTGCCATCAGGGCTCCACTTGTGAAATAATGTCGCTTTATAATCATAGCAGAGACCGCAAAGTGATCTTTAAACAGAAGCTTCCACATGGTGCCCAAAAGAACAAAGCCGGCAGAAAAATAAGAACAGATATTACAGTTTTCAGAGTAGAATTAAAGATCAAAAAAATATGGTCTAGACAAGTGCTCCAGGGATGTTAACAACATGATACCCAAGTATGGGCTGAAGCCAGAGGTACATAAGATGATTCCCTTTTTGAAGGGACAGAACTTTAGACAGATGGATTTGAACACACAATACAGCAGACACTATAGGGAGACTCAGTAACAACAGTCCCAATTCCTGCATCAAAAAACTACACCCTCAACTTCCCACTCCCCATACATCTCAGGAAGGACCTAAGGCACCATCCTGTTCCATGAAAGCTTTTGTTTTCCAGGTAAATAGAGGGACAGATAAAGCTAATATTGCCTCCTGCCCTTCCCGCTTCTTCATGAATAGGATGGGGCCATGATGCCTAAAAGTACAGCAGCTATTTTGTGGCCATGAGTCAAGGAGCCAGAACATTAAGGCCAGCCAAACAGAATGAAAGACCCTGAATCCTCAATGCCTTCATTTACCCAGTACAGTGGCCTCAGCTTGACCGTCTCTAGATTTCTTTTTATAGAAGGAGAAAAAAAAAAATTGGTTAAGCTACTGTAGTCAGATTTTCTGTTATTTGTAGGCTAAATGCAATCCAAACTGACACAGAAAGATAAAGGAAGAGGATATTACACATGGGATGAAAAACACAAGGAAAAAAAATACAGACAGAGCTCCTTCAACACTATGGTTTTTGATGTTACCATTTAAACTAAAAAATTAAGAGAAAATTTCCACCTTTATCCAATAGTTTTCTTATATGTTTACACCGAAGAGCCCTGTTACTGCTCTCAAATCCCAGTAAACCATATACACAGGAGCTGTGTCCCTCCAGCACGACATGGCCAACGTGCAACAATGGAAACATGTAGCATTTTCAAAACTGTACAGTACAGAGAAAATTTGTCCAAAGAATGAGAAAAGGAAATAGCAGCTGGTTTCATGTAAACAAAACATGAGAAAATATGCACCAAAAGACTAATTTTTCTATATTAAGATAATTTGACTGAATTGTTCTTTCTAAAAAATGTTTGTTTATTTAAGAGATGATGAAAAACTGTAGGCTAAAATTCCTGTACGAAGAGTAATAATTTTACTTGAATTAAAGAATGAACCAAATGAGCTATCGTTCATTCTTCATAGGACATCTCTACCGTAAAGTTATACTAATGTAAATGCAGTTAAGTTACTCATCTTATAAACCTCCGTGATTAAAGGGGAAATTTCATTTGCGTTTGTTTAATATTCCGATTAATAAGAATGTCTCATTACACATTTACTGAAAGCCTGAACAATAAAACAGTGGACAAATTCCAAGAGCAAACAGGGACTTTTTTCCCTTCCCATGAAGCTAACATTATGGAATTTTAACAGATGTTCTATTTGGTCATAGTTAATAAAATGAATTATGTAGGATTAAAATAGGGTTCAATATGTTTGCATTGGATTTTAACTGAAAAACAATTTCACATTAAAAGTTTGGAAAGATTTATAAATCCCTTTTTTCCCCCTTTTCAGTAGAATTACTAAGATGTGGAAAATAAGTGACTAATTACAGCACTTACTACTTTTCTAATGAAACAAGACTTACAAAAACTATTTTTTCAAGGTTTAAGAGAGCTGAAATCTTAGAAAATGATATACCCTGTGGTATTTCTTCACCCACCTAATGCATAGACTATTATAACATATCAAAATCAAAAGGCGGAGCCACCACCCTCTGTAATTCCTTTAGAACTCCCTCAGCATTCTGGAACAGTCCCAGTGTCTGGTATAAACCTGAACAAAAAGGAATAAAACGTGAAGGAGTCAGAAAAAAACAACCAGTATCTACCGAGTGCTGACTCTGTGGAAGGCAATATGCTGGAGTCTGAGAACGCAAAGAGGTAAAAATCCAATAGCTATTTTCCAGAGGAAAACATGCTATCTGGAAAGACAAGGCAAAATTACTTGTAGCCAAACAGAAGCAAAATGTAAAGATAAACCAAAAGAGAAAGGAAGACACAAATCAAATAATTTCATGTAAACACACACACAGACAGGCACACAGCACTGACACAAGGAGAAAAAACCTTTCTTCTCAAATATCACTGACTTTTGTTCTCTTTTTACTATCATGAAAGCAGGAAGTAGCACACTGGTTGAACGACAGTAAATAAACAAGAGAAGTTCTCGCTATATTTGCTTCATAATGTTTTTCAGCAGAAAAACTCAAGTGCTCCAATCTCTCATTAAGAAAGTATTCCTCTAAATGGATCTTATTGGAAATTAAATTTCAGTAATTATCAGCCTAACCAAAAAATGAATAATCATGAAATTTTTTCAACCCATTTACGAGAATAATTCCCATCAACTCAACCATCAGTTAGGGTAATCTTATGCTATTATACCAATACGTTGTTTTTCCTACAGAAGTTGTCAACGAATATAAAATCGGTTGCAATTTGTTAAGTGTATAAACAACTCCCTTCTATAAGACATTTGGATGAAACATTCCCCAACTGCAGCTGAGAAGCTTTACAAGTAATAACAATTATTTGGCTTCTAGTACAAACCCAACAATTGTTACTCATCATCATGAAATGGCCCTCCCACACTGCATACCTGTTCAGTACCTAACAACCTAGAGGCACAGTTCTTAACACGCAAGTCTCTAGAAGGCCGTATTAGTGTATTATCTGCCCCATAGGACAGCTGTCAGATTCAAAGAGAAACAGTGATGCAAAGCTCCATCTGCAGACGGGCAAATTCAGGTCCAGAGAAGTTAAGTGGCTTTCCAAGAGCAGACAGGTGGTAAGTGACAGAACTGCATCTCACAAGCATGAGTTGCTTCCTATCACAGGTCCTTTCATTGTTACCAAGAATACTAACAATCGTAGCTAATATTTCTTGAATGCATATCATGTGCCAGGCACTGTACAACGTACAGTATATGGATCACGTCATTTCATTCTCATAATCGCTTTACAATGATTCAATTAATCAGTTCACAGTAAAGGAGATAAAATGGTTCTTAGGCACATGTTAATATGCCCAGGCTACTTAAAAGTAAAATCAAAACTATAGTGAGATCATTTTTGACTTCTTAGACAGCTAGTACTGTTCACAAGGCTGGGGAAAACAGAGGGCTCCAACCTTGTTAGCAAAAGTGTCAACTGGTACTGCCATGAAGGGCAATCTGGCAATATCTATCAAAATTACAAATGCCCATACCTTTAACCAAGCAATTCCACTTCATGACATGTAACCTACATGCTATCTCAACCACATCCAAAATGGTACATGAAGAGTAGCATTCATCGCAGCACATGCGAAATGTCCATCAATGAGGGAACCAGCTAAATAAACAACGGCTCAGGTGTACAATGGACTACTATGCAATCATTAAAAAAAATTACGGTGCTCTTTATGAACTGATATGCAATGATCTCCAAAGTAGATTAAAAAAATAAAAAATACAAGATGCAGAACACATAAGATGGAGTGTCTTTGGAAAGCCACACCAGAAACTTACACACTATGAAGAGCTTTTGTGGAAAGGGACTGAAGGGACAGACAGCAGGGCTGCGAAGGAGACGCTGAAGGACAGTCCCCTGAGGCCTGGCCCTAGGTGTTCTGTGTCTAGCCTCTGGATTAGGAGGAATTCTCGTTGCCTGAAGTAGACGATCGGGGGTAACTAAGTCGGGAAAACTGCCATGTCTACTTACGAGTGAACTTTTCAATCAGGATGGTGGTTTCTGTACCTAAAGGGACAGACTGGGGCCTTTGCTGAGCTCACAAAACAGGCTAAATAACCTGGTGTGGCCTGTTTGATTGCTAGCAGAATTTGGTGCAAGACTTGCTTCATTGAAGCCTGGCAATTGTGTGAGTGTGTTTGTGTGTTTTGGTGGTGGGGTGGGGGAATCCTCCTCACCTTTCTCAAATTTCTTCAGTAGGTACTTTTATCTACCAAAGGGAAGCCACGAGCTGTGCATTACCAAAATGGCAACATCTACCACTGGGGCAGCTCCAGCCAGCTTCTCGCCTTCAGATTTGTGCAGGCAAGAGTCACATACCAGTCATGTGTCCCCCAAACTGAAGGAGGCACATGTCAGATTCAGGGCTTTACTCATTTCCTCCACTGCAGGCGCCTGGCAGCACTGGGACCCCCGGATTTCTACAGATCAGCAAGCATCCAGTTGGGTGAGAGGGTCAACTTCTCCTCCTGGCACATACCCAACTCTCTGAGTGATCTCTTGAAGGCCCCTCACTTGGCTTAAGTAGAGGGAAATCACTATCCCTTCTTCTACAGAAGTGGAAACCCCAAGTCTGCCTAGATAAGTGAGGTACACACGTGCTCTTCCACCCCTCAAGCCTTAGCACATGCTGTCCATCTGTCTCCTGGACTATTTCTCATTCCCACTCCTTCAAGAATTAAGTCAAGACTCAGTTTTATTAACGCAGCAAATACTAAGTATACTCAAGCATTGCTTCTAGAATCCCTGCTGCATCTTGTATATACAATTATCATTACAGCATTTATTAAAGTCAGTGTAAAGCACCTACCCCCCTGCTGATTTCCCACCAGAATGTAAATCCCCCAGGACAGAAATGTTTTTGCATAGTGCTCAATACACAGTAGACACTCTTAACAAGACTGCTGAGTGAAATGTGGGGATAAAACACATTTGCTAAACCTAACTTATTCCTACTTCTTTTGAAATGACTTACCTTTTTTGGATTTCTTTCCCTATAGAAGTCCTTCTAATTTACACCCAGGAGCTTGAAGCTGCCCTCCACTGAACTTCTGGGCCAGTGGGCCCTCTGAAATCAGCCTGGCTATGAAAGCAGCTGTGATTTTACTCACCACTCTATCTTATTGTAATAACACCACTGCACCACAATGGTTGGCCACATCTGATTTGGCCAGGATCACAAGGAAGATGAATCCTGAAAGGGTGAGGTAAATAGTATAATCTGCTGGCCTTGCTTAGACCTCAGTCTACAAGTCACAGTAAATAAAATAATTTAGGAGAACATAAGGGATAAGCATGGGACTTAGCTAGCTACCCAAACCCAAAACCAAACCCAGTGCCGTCGAGTCGATTCTGACTCATAGCGACCCTATAGGACAGAGTACAACTGCCCCATAGAGTTTCCAAGGAGCACTTGGTGGATTCAAACTGCTGACCCTTTGGTTCGCAGCTGTAGCACTTAACCACTATGCCACCAGGGTTTCCTAGCTATCTACTGCTTCTATGAAACAAACACCACAAGTGGATGGCTTTAACAAACAGAAGTTTACTCTCTCACAGTCTAGGAGGCTAGAAGTCCAAATTCAGGATGCCAGCTCCAGGGGAAGGCTTTCTCTCTCTGTCAGCTCTGAGGGAAGGTCCTTGTCATCAATCTTCCCCTAGTCTAGGAGCTTCTCAGCACAGGGACCCGGGGTCCAAAGGACACACTCCGCTCCTGGCTCTTCTTGCTTAGTGATAATGAGGTCCCTCTCCTCTCTGCTCACTTCTCTCTTTCATGTCTCAAATGACACTGACTCAAGATATAACCTAATCCTACAGATTGGGCCCTGCCTCATTAGCATAACTACCTCTAATCCTGCCCCATTAACATCATAGAGGTTAGGATTTACAACGTATCAGACCACATATTGGAGGACAACCACACAATACTAGGAGTCATAGCCTAGCCAAGTTGACACACATTTTTGGGGACACAATTCAATCCCTAACAGCATGCAATCTCCATACACATCAAATTTAGTTTAAAAAAAAAAAGTGACAGCATTCACAAAATCTAAAGATGACACATAACCTATCTTATAATGCACGGATTCAAATTTCAATCTCATTCTAATAGGCTACTACCACGGAAATAAGACAATTTAAAAGCAAAAATTGTACACAGAATAAATGTCTAAGTTTCCTGGTGATTCTCACTAAGGCTTAACGTATTTACTTATTGAAACAATCAAAAAAGCTCTTTGCAAAAAGATTTGATATTCGTGTCAGAAAAAATAAGAATCCAAACTATTTATAATGCAAAAATTTTGTTTCAAGCAGATATATCACTTCTTATTTTTCTCATTTTGAAAAGAAGCTACATATCATTCAGCAATAATTCCTTCCTCATTCTAACAGAGGATTACTACATGAACAATATTTCAAGTAAAATCAGTTCTGAAGGATTGTCTATGGATACGCAGAATACAGAAGACCCCAATTAAATTTCCAACAAAGCACTGCCATTTTGAGTAAACAAAGTCATCCCAGTAGGGTCACACTATTTGCCAGGACTGCACCCGAGAAATTAATTACTAGCCTGATATGTGTCGAAACAAATTTTTAAAAGAGCAGAATGCAGTTGTAACCTTGTGTTTTATCTATTTGTATGCAAGCCAGTATTCTATAGCCTGTAAATACATTCATTTACTCAGCACCTCTCAGAAAAAATCAAAAGGGTTTATTCCCGCCTTTTCTCCTGCATACAGGTGAAATTTGAGTAAACAACACACGTTTGGTGAGTCAGAAAATTAGTAGAGAATGAAGAGACGGTACGGGTGATATTTTTGAAAGGCGGAAGTCAGCTTCATACAAATAACTACTTTTGAAACATTCAGGTTGCCTTCAAAAGGGGTTCTTCAAAGATCTACACTAACTATACTACACTACACTAACAGTTGTCAAAAGCTTCAAATAATATGTAACAGTGCTGGGGTTACATAGGAAGGCTGTAATCTAAAAAAAGAAGACGACTGTAATCTATAGTAAAAAAAAAAAAAAAATTTAATAAATAAAATTTAAAAAGCTACCTGAGAATAAAGCTGGGGATTTCGAAAGACTTCGATGTTCTGCTAATTATGAGAATAGTCATTTAAACTAAAAACGTTTTTGTACATGATAATGTTTTAGTATCAGAAGAACTCCATATACAAAACAAAGATGCAGAGTAGATGTATGTAGGTTCCTACTCATATTTTCCTTAACAGAAAATTAAGCCCCAAACCAAATGCTTCTCCTATATCACACATATTTATAAATGAACTTTTTAACTTCAAAACAGCCTCTTCTCTCTGAGGCAAAGATTAAAACATGCTTCCTGCAGTAATATGCCAAAATCACATATCAATGGTGAAGCTTTGCTTTATCAACCATAGAACTTTAGAGGTGGAAGGCACAGCGAGGTGGAGTGGCCTGCCCGGCAGCACACTGCAGGGCCAGGACTCCAGCCCAGACTCAACTCCCAGCTTCTGATATTTTGCTAACTATCAGCAAGCCAAGAGCTAACTACATGTACAGGTTTCTTAGACACTTGTCCCTTAGTATGATTTTTCATTACTAATTTATTAATTTTGCATATTACAGTAACTTGGTACCTTACTCCTAGAAAACAAAAAAAAAAAACCCAATCCCACTGCCATGGAGTCATCTCTGAATATTTCGGCTACAACAAGCACTTGGCCACCCGAGAATAACAACGAAGTCCTCGGATGAGCTGTTCTGACCATGGCATCGCTCTTTCAGCAAACCCACTCCACCCATGCTTTTACGGGAAGGAAGATAAGACTAAACAGAGTTTTTTTTGTTTTTTTTAAGTGATCATAATTTCTTTTAATTTTTTAAGCCAGTATCTCCAAATAAACTTGCCATAGTTCAGAAGTATAAATTTACTGAACAAAGAGCATCACCGTTTTGCGCTTCAATATTGGGAAATAAGTGCGTTACCTCTCTTAAAACTGTGCTTTTGTAGCCTCGATACAATCCTTGGATGCCCTGAAACAGATAAAAAGCCAAGAGCTCAGAAAGTGATAAGAGCAGAGGAGACTCCAGAATAACGTTCTGAATAAAGCAGGTCTACCTGTTCTATAATCTGAGTTTTAAAAGGTTCACAATTACCACAATTCTCTAAGAGACTAAAGGTTCTAAGCTGGCCTAAGGTATACAAAGTTCCAGTCAGCTACTTTTAAAACAGAAATATACACACTAATGAAACTGACTATATATTAATTTAGTTTTAGTTGCTATTATTTAATATTTCTTCTCTTGAAAAGAACCCTTGAAATCTATTTCCCAAAGCAAAAGCACACAGAATGCTGATTATCATTTCATATAAAAATACAACTCTATTCCATAGTTTTGATCAAAAGACATCAGAAACTCGGTGATAATTGCTCAATACAATGGTGAGAAATACTTCTGGACAAGCCTTGATTTATCTAATGACTATCCACACGGCTCAGCATGGGCCCTCAACTGGATTGACCCCATTCATACAAATAAATACTCAATGTCCCCTTACCTAGATGACAGACGGGCCATTAAGAGTAACTTCTCTAAAACCTAGATTGATCAAAATTTCCATGAGATTGATTCTCTTCAGGAAAAAAGTCTTCTGTAAAAACTGTCAGGGACAGCAGCTAAATGCTCCCTTGTCGTTGCTGGGTGCTGTTGAGTCAACTTCAACTCACAGTGATCGTATGTGACAGAGTAGAACTGCCCTCTATGATCTGCTAGGTTGTAATCTTTACAACAGGAGCTCTGGTGGTACAAGGGTTAAGAGCTTGGCTCCACGGAAGAAAAGACCTGGCAATCTGCTCCCGTAAAGATCACAGCCTAGGAAACCCTATGGGATGGTTATACTCTGTCATACAGGGTCACTATGAGTTGGTACTCGAAGGTACACAACAACACAAGAATAATCTTTCTCCTGGAGAGCCACTGGGTGAGTTACAACTGCCAGTCTTTCTGTTAGTAGCTGAGGGCTTAACCATCGGGCCACCACGGCTCTTAAATGCTCCCGAGTCACACGATGAAATATTTACTATTTGATCTTTTACATAAAAAGTCAAAACTGATTTTTGACCCAAAGCTTAACACTAATCAGTAAAAGAGGAATCGCATCTCATACAAGCATTATGACACCGGCCACTAATATTACTCTATTACCATACTTCTTCTTCACAGTTCGTGGGTTCTCAAAGTTTGTAGTGGTGTTCTCATGTAATATCTTTACGCCTTACAGATTTACGATTTACTCCATGTCTGATTCCAAAAGAACTGCAGGAAGACTTCAATGTAGGACACTTACACAGGAAACTAAAACCTGCTCCCGACTCAGAGTGACCATACACGATGGGGGAGAACTGCCCCACAGGGTTTCCAAAGGGCAGCTGGTGGATTCAAACTGCCAACCTTTAAGTTAGCAGTTGGATGCTTAGCCACTGGGTCACCAGGGCCCCACAGATACAGTGGTGCCACTGGGTCACCAGGGCCCCACAGATACAGTGGTGCCACGCAATATGCATTTGCTTAGAAATCTGAAAAGGAAATAAAAACTCACCTCTTGATACAAGATGTCAGTAAAAATCTGAACGGTACTTGAAGCAGATACCTGTGCCCTCTGCTTCACCACTTCAGAGGGAACTCGAATCAGGCAGGCAATCTAAAATGTATAAATTTAATTACATCTTAAATAAGAAATATCAGCTATAAAAATTGTTTTTAATAAGCAAAAGCTATAGCCAAAAACCATAACGCACAGGCTTAGCACAAGACTTCCAAAGGTTTTTTTTTTTTTTTAATCTAAAATACTTGGACCCTTAACGGCCACACGTTGTTTTGCCAGCAGACCCTCCTGTTGCCCTCCCACTCCATGTCTTTCCAAGTACAGACACGTATAAGCCTCTCAGTGGCACGAAGCACACTAACTCATTCTGAATTCCCAACACATAGAAAGGTACCTGGCACACGTTTGATGACAGAAGGAACAAATGGGTCTTTGCCACACTGGAAGTAATGCATGCGTCGGGAGAGGCGAGGCTGATGATCAACCAGTAGCCTGACCCTTCCATCCCGACCCACCACGCATCCCTGTTTCAACCAGCTCCCAGTCCCAGGACCCCAGACCTCCCCATCATCCCATAACTGAGGAGTAACTCCCAGCACTCGTGGGCCCTGCTCCAGCATTCCAGCTGACATCAGTGCTGACTAGTCCATACTTCACATCCCACCAGTCAATACATAATTTTACTATACCCCAGGTATAGGCCACCTCACATGCGCACTTCCAGGCTACTGATTTTGCCTCAGCCACCTACTAACTTCCATAAATAGAAGAAACAAAGAATTGCTCAAATCAGAAAGAACAATGCAGAAGGCAGGGATGGAGAAAGGGAACAGGCTACAGGGAGAGAGATGTATAAACTGATATTTTAAACTGTTTTAATGGAAGTGCTGTATTTACGCCTGTGCACACTAAGCAGTCTGTCAAAGACAAACTTTTTCTACAACTTACGTTTCACACACCTAACTTTGGTGTTCAATTTTGTGCATATGGTTGAGATTAATTTTAAAACTTTTAGACTTAAAAACATACATTAAAAAAGAAAAAAACCCACTGCCGTCGAGTCAATTTTAACTCATAACGACCCTATAGGACAAAATAGAACTGCTCCAAAGGGTTTCCAAGGAACACCTGATGTCTTCGAACTGCCAACCTTTTGGTTAACACCCACAGCATGTTGCAGCTCTTAACCACTATGCAACCAGGGCTCCAAAAACATATATATATACACGTGTGTGCGTCATACACGTGTCTGTCAGTCTGTCATACTGCAGTGGCTTGTGTGTTGCTGTGATATTGGAAGACACTCAACAAGATGGATTGACACAGTGGCTGCAACAATGGGCTCAAGCATTAACAATGATTGTGAGGATGGTGAAAGACCAGACAGTGTTTCTTTCTGTTGTACGTAGGGTCACTATGAGTTAGAACCGACCTGATGGCACCTAACAACATGTGGTAAGAAATGTGGACAATCTTTCTTTAATGACATGTAGCAAAATAGAAGCAGCATGAAAAAATTTAACAAAACCATTTCATAAATAGGGTACAGAAACTCGAAAAGGATTATCCATTTTCATCTGTATTCTCCTAATTCCTAACGGGAGATTACTACCTAATTTGGATATCACGTAAGGCTTTGTCTTTCCAACATTATGTGGCTCAAAGGCAAGGGTAGATCATCTTTTTTATGTAAAAGACCGGTTAGTAAACATTTTATACTTTGCAAGCCACATGATCTCCGTCACAAACACTCAGCCCTGCTGCTATAGCACAAAATGCAGCCACAGATAATAATATGCAAATGAATGGCACGCGTTTCAATAAAACTTTATTACAAAAACAGGCGGCAGCTTGCCAACTCCTGATCTAAGGTATAAACATTACGAAATCTTTGGTATTACTCTGGCGAGAGGAGAGTGGGCAGAGAACAAACGTACACATCAGTACCCTGGATACAAGGGACAAAGGTACATGTCATGGGATTTCAGACGTCGTGGAGTTAACTACCACCTTTAAAGGGCAGCTGAAAAGTAACCATGCTTTATGGTGCTGCACTACAACAGCTATGGGTATGATGACAAAGGATTCATTTTTCTCCCAAATGTGACTTACAAAACAATATGATCTGATTTCTATTTCTTCGCTCATCAGACATTTGAATGCTTATTGTTTGCAAAGATGTCTGCCATTTGGGCCGAGCCATCTTTCCACTCACAGTCAGTCTCCCAGCCTGGACAGACGAGGCAGCCCTCTAGGTCATGCTAAGGAGCCTGAAATTTACTCAAAAGGCTGTGGGAACTGAAGAATTTAAGCAGAGGAATGACAATCTGGGCTTTGGGTCCATCACTCCGGCTGTAGTACACAGAGTAGCCGGGGAGCAGAGGAGGGAGAAGTAAGGCAAAGGGCTCTGGGAAGCAGGAGACGAGTTACGGGATTCCTACAGCAGTTCTCTAGAAGGGGACCAGGAACGAACGCGGCTCAGAGACTACTGTTGCTAGCTGCCAGGGAGTCAGTCTCAGCCAATGGCGACAACCCCACGCAACAGAGCACAGCTGTCGCACAGGGTTATCCTCGCCGTAATCTTTACAGAAGATCGCTAGGTCTTTCTCCTGAAGATCCACGGGGGGGGAGGGGGGGCGGGTTTGAACCACCAAGCATTTGGTTAGCAGCCAAGGGCTTAACCATCTGTGCTCTCAGGGCTCCAAATCTGAGAAGCAGTCAGGAGTGAAAGAACAGGACCTGTTGGCTGATAGAAAGTTAGGAGTGAAGGGAGAGAATGAGACGCACATCTGGCTGACGGATACGTGGTGGTGCCATTAAATGACGTCAGGGATCAGAGGAGGGAAGAGCAGATGTGGACAGAAAATGGTAAGTTCAGACTGGGAAATTCTGAGTTGGAGAAGTCTATGGGACATGTAAGTGGTCACGTCCAGCCATGAGAGGAATATGCGGCTAGAAAACAACAGGGTAGGATTTTGAAGACTTAGTATGAAAAAATAACGTAGATTCTTTTGTTTTGGTTCTTTTATATTGATTACATGTTGATATGTTAACATTATGGGCATATTTGATTTAATAAAATATGTTCTAAAATTCATTTCAGCTGTTTCTTTTCAACCTTTTTCAATGTGACTGCTAGAAAATTTAAAGTTACATGTGTGCCTTGCATTGTCTTTCTATTGGACAGTGCTGTTCTAGGGCTACCGGGATAGTTTCCCATTCATTCACAGCAGGACCATCCAGTGGTGACGGTATCCAGGGTCCAGGGTTCAGTGGCAGTTCAGTGGACAGTGCCAGAGGCAGCATCCTAACTGGGTTATTCCTAAGGTGTGTGCCTGGTTGTGGCTCTTGCCCCGGCCCTCCTTCCCATTCAGTTCCCATGCCTGGTTCTGCAGTCTTCCAAGTAGTCTAATAGTCACATATTATTGTTCTGAATCAGTAACAGAAGTAAACAGCTCTTCTGGATGCAAGTAACAGAACACCGAAGAGTGGCTCAGGCAAAAAACAGCACTTACTGTGATTATGTCATTTCAATAGGTGGTTTGGTGCTACGCAGGTCAACATTTAGTGCAGGACCTTAACAAAGTAAACAAGAACTGGTGTTCTTCCTCTTTCTGCTCCCCTACCCTTGCTATATTGGCTTTTTATCCTTAAACTTGCTGCTTCATGGGTAAAATTTGGTTCTTATATCTACCAGCATCATATCATCACACTACTGTGTCCAAGGTAAGAAGAATAGACCTTCTTTTTGTCTCCTTACTTTAGAAACCAAGATTTTTTCAGATGCCCCTCAGCAGATGTCTATTTACATGTGACAGCCAGAGTTCTGGGACGCAGCCATCCTTTGTCAAGGAAGCTGAGACTAAGTGGATCTAGCACACTGTTCCCCAAACTAAATCAGTATTCTGTTGGCAAGGAAGAAGGGGCAGATAACTTAACAGTGTCTGCCAATCCTCAAAAAAAGAGTCATTTTTGTATAGGTTAGCCAGGATCAGTTTCTGTTGCAAGCAACCAAGAACCCTACTTGATATTCAAGAGAGCCAGAAGTCCCACGTGGAGATTTGCAGAGCGATGGGTCAAGAGTCTCATACAGTGTACATATGAGGAGTAATGGAGTTCATCAAAATTGTTTCAATGGAGAGGCTGGGACAGGAGATCCATTACAAGTCAATTCATAAGTGATTTAAAGATAAAGACAGCAAAAGTAGACTACAATTACAAGAAGTTGGCTAAGAAGTTAGGAGAGATGGGTTCACAGTTAGAGGTGACCACAGGGTCAAGGAAGGTTGGTTCGTTGAGGGTGAGGTTGTTTTTGTTTTAGAATGGCAAATATTTGCATACAGGATAAGGACAGCAGTAACAACAAGGCAGAGGTTACCCATCTAGGAAAGAAATGGGATAATACATGGAGACCCCAGAGGCTCTGAAGAAAGACAGCATCAGGGGCCCCAGCATATGCCTACACTTCGGTGTCAGCCTCCCTTTGCCTGCACTGCCCCTCAGTCTAGGGGCCATTCCCTGTATCTACACTGGACCTTCCCCTCAGGGCTAACTCCAGAAGGGAATGCACCATGGCCTAGCAGTGTACATGTATCTATATCTACATGTTGTTGTTGTTATGTGCCGTTGAGTCGGTTCCAACTCATAGCAACCCCATGCACAACAGAACGAAACACTGCCCGGTCCTGAGCCATCCTTACAATAATTGTTATGCTTGAATGCACTGCCACAGTCAGAGTCAATCCACCTGGTTGAGGGTCTTCCTCTTTTCCTCTGATGCTGTACTTTGCAAGCATGATGTCCTTCTCCAGGGACTCATCCCTCCTGACAACATGTCCAAAGTATGTAAGATGCAGTCTCGCCATCCTTGTTTCTAAGAAGCATTCTGGTTGTACTTCTTCCAAGACAGATTTGTTCATTCTTTTGGCAGTCCACGGTATATTCAATATTCTTCGCCAACACAATTCAAAGGTGTCAATTCTTCTCCGCTCTTCCTTATTCATTGTCCAGCTTTCAGGTGCATATGATCTGACTGAAAATACCATGGCTTGGGTCAGGCCCACCTTAGTCTTCAAGGTGACATCTTTGCTTTTCAAGACTCTAAAGAGGTCCTTTGCAGCAGATTTGCCCAATGCAACGCGTCTTTTGATTTCTTGACTGCTGCTTCCATGGCTGTTGATTGTGGATCCAAGTGAAATGAAATCCTTGACAGCTTCAATCTTTTCATGATGTTGCTCATTGGTCCAGTTGTGAGGATTTTTGTTTTCTGTTGAGGTGTAATCCATACTGAAGGCTGTGGTCTTTGATCTTCATTAGTAAGTGCTTCAAGTCCTTTTCACTTTCAGCAAGAAAGATTGTGTCATCTGCGTAACGCAGGTTGTTAATGAGTCTTCCTCCAATCCTGATGCCCCATTCTTCTTCATATAGTCCAGCTTCTCAGATTATTTGCTCAGCATACAGATTGAATAGGCATGGTGAAAGGATAAAATCCTGACGCACACCTTTCCTGACTTTAAACCACTCAGTATCCCCTTGTTCTGTCCGAACAACTGCCTCTTGATCTGTGTAATGGTTCCTCATGAGCACAATTAAATGTTCTGGAATTCCCACTCTTCACAATGTTATCCATACTTTGTTATGATCCACACAGTCAAATGCCTTTGCATAGTCAACAAAACACAGGTAAACATCCTCCTGGTATTCTCTGCTTTCAGCCAGGATCCATCTGACATCAGCAATGATATCCCTGGTTCCACGTCCTCTTCTGAAGCCAGCCTGAATTCCTGGCAGTTCCCTGTGGATATACTGCTATACCCACTTTTGAATAATCTTCAGCAAAATTTTGCTTGCGTGTGGTATTAACGATATTGTTCTATAATTTCCGCATTCAGTTGGATCACCTTTCTTGGGAATAGGCATAAATATGGATCTCTTCCAGTCACTGGCCAGGAAGCTATCTTCTATATTTCTTGGCACAGACAAGTGAGCACCTCCAGTGCTACATCCGTTTGTTGATACATTTCAACGGATATTCTATTAATTCCTGGAGCCTTGTTTTTCGCCAATGCCTTCAGAGCAGCTTGGACTTCTTCCTTCGGTGCCATCGGTTCCTGATCATATGCTACCTCTTGAAATGGTTGAACATCAACTAGTTCTTTTCGGTGTAATGACTCTGTATATTCCTTCCCTCTTCTTTTGATGCTTCCTGCATCATTTAATATTTTCCCCATAGAATCCTTCACTATTGCAACTTGAGGCTTGAATTTTTTCTTCAGTTCTTTCAGCTTGAGAAACGCTGAGCATGTTCTTCCCTTTTGGTTTTCTATCTCCAGCTCTTTGCACATGTCATTATAATACTTTACTTTGTCTTCTCGAGCAGCCCTTTGAAATATTCTTTTCAGTTCCTTTACTTCATTGTTTCTTCCTTTTGCTTTAGCTGCTCAACGTTCATGAGCAAGTTTCAGAGTCTCCTCTGACATCCATCTTGACCTTTTCTTTCTTTCCTGTCTTTTCAATCGCCTCTCGCTTTCTTCATGTATGTCCTTGATGTCATTCCACAACTCATCTGGTCTTCAGTCCCCAGTGTTCACTATATCTATCTACGTACGTATATAAATATATTTCTATCATGCTTTAAGTGAAAGTTTACTGTTCAAGTTAGTTTCTCATACAAAAATTTACATATACATTGTTATGTGATCCTAGTTGCTCTCCCTTTAATGTGGCAACACACGCCTCTTTTCCACCCTGTATTTCCTGTGTCCATTCAACCAGCTCCTGTCCCTTTCTGCCTTCTCATGTTGCCTCCAGGCAGGAGCTGCCCATTTAGTCTCGTGGTTGTGTATATTTTTTAAGATATTTCCTTTGTAGTTACCATGGACCTTACACTTACCATCTAACAACCTAGTTTAAATTGATACCAACTTAACTTCAATTTAACGTACAAAAACTCTGTTCCTACCCGACTCTCCCTACCCCCTTACACTGCTGTTGTAAGAAATTACACCTGTACACGCTGCGTGTAGGGACCAAAGACTTTAAGTGAGGGATAAAATAAAATGAAAGGACTAGTTTAAAATTTGCTTTTAGATTCAAACCTACTGGCCTTGACAAAAATAACCTTTATTTTTAATTTAGTAGCAATAAACACCCAAAAACTGATTAGCTTACCGCTAAAGCTTAAAATTTAGTATAAATCATGTTCTCTCTGACAAAAGAGTATCAACTCTTAGATCAATGCTTAAATGCCAGGACAGAAAATAAGGTCCACGGAAACTTACACGAACCTAACAGTGCCGCTCTCGGCCTCTGAAACTCATTAAAGAAATGAAAAGAAAGGAAAGAAAAGGGTACACTAACTCCTTGTATTTTTCAATTCAAAAGGTCAAGAATGAAATATGACCCCAATATGTCAAGAAAATAGGAACTGTCTATTTTTGAGGTTTGGCATAAATATTTATGTAAGTTCATGCTTGATAACCCTCCATGTTCTTACATTAAGTTTTTATTTCTTAAAAATACAGAGGCAGAAGAAAAACTTTGAAAAGGTTCTAGGATGAAAACCAATGTAACTGACTGAAGGGCTACAAAGCACCCAGCACGGCTTCCTGACTTCCGTGGTGGCAATTCTGGCGTGAGAGGGAGGCTGCAAAGTAACGTCTCTACTTCCTCCACTACCTCCAGTGCCTTCCATTTGCTTTTCTATTAACTCTGATCTTTCTTAGATTTGAATTTGAGTTACAAGAGAATATTTCACTGCACAAGAACAAAAACATGTCATAGCGCTGGGGTTCTATGAAAGGAAATAAAAGTAATATCATCTGTGGGTGTCTTGGCAAATGCATTCTTCAGAGCATTCTTTCCTTCTAAATCTGGGGTTCAGTCCAAACTCATGACACAGGAATGGTAGCATTTTCATTAAACCCAAGAACATTTTATACACCAAAGTTCTATCAGAGACAAGACATCTAAGGTCTTTCAGAAAGAAAATACACGTCCCCGTCTTTTATCAGCATTAAAATGCAAAGCTGGCCTCATTAGAATGAACATATCTAAAATATGATGAAACCTTACATTAAGATCTGGTTATAACAATGAAGCTGCTACCAAGATTTTTCTTACTTTGACATAAATAAAAGCTTTTCTAATAAACTGTTAATTTTTTGCAATGGAAAGGGGATTATCTCCTTTTGGAGTTTATTTAATAAAACACTAAGATGCTTAAGACTAAGCATTTGAAAGGGGTAAAAATACAGCCGACTTCAGGCTCACATTAGGTAAAATGAGTGAGTGCAAAAAGAGTGAGATGCTGTTACAACCTCTGGGCCTTTCACAGTCACCACTAAGTCCGTACATTGACATATCACCTGCCAGGATTTTACAATCTTGCTTCTTTCTTCTCATTCCTAAAATGCTCTTCAAAGTCATTGGGCATTGCTAATGGTACCTTATATTAACATCTTTTTTCCAACACTTTCAACATACTTTACAAAAAATTGCTTGCTATAAGACTTTTCTCCAAGAAACTTAATGACCCATAAATTCCTCTGATATTAGAAGTTAATTATATCAGTATTTTATATATATATATGTGTGTGTGTATATATATACGTACACACACACACACACACACATATATATATGCATATTGTAAACTGCATAGTGGTTAAGAGCTACGGCTGCTAACCAAAAGGTCAGCAGTTTGAATCCACCAGGCGCTCCTTGGAAACTCTATGGGGCAGTACTACTCTGTCCTATAGGGTCGCTATGAGTCAGAATCGACTCTACGGCAGTGGATTTGGTTTGGTTTTAGATACGTATTAGTCTTAGAAGCCAGTGAAGGTCAGAGAGCTACCTGGCTTGGGAACCAAGAGTGAAACCCAAATCTTTTGATTACCATACTAGAATTATGTTACCCTAAAAGTATATCATATTTACACACACCTAGTAAGCTTTTTTTTTTTTTTAGTAAGCTTAAACTTTGAAGGTTTAATATTAGGTGGTTTTTCATGTTTAGGCATGCAAATCTATAGGAATTTTAATAGAAACTTAACAATAATATGAATAGGGTTAAAGTTTAATCATATTCAAAGTAAAAGCTGCTTTAGACTTTGCAGAGCAAACTTAATGTGACAAATCAGAGAGAGAGAGGGAGAGATCAGCCTCAAGGCAATCTGAAGATTTTTGAAATGGATAGTTTATTTGGAGCCCTGGTATGGTGGCGTAGTGGGTAAGTGCTACGGCTGCTAACCAAAGGGCCAGCAGTTTGAACCCGCCAGGCACTCCTTGGAAACTCCATGGGGCAGTTCTACTCTGTCCTATAGGGTCGCTAGGAGTCGGAATCAACTCGACGGCACTGGGTTAGGTCTTCTGGGGGTTGGTATTTTACTTGTATTTTAATCCACATTCTTTGTGTAATTTCCAAAAATCTCTGTAGAAGCAGGTTTCTGAATTAAAAATTACCTAACATATGGCCCTAAGACACCCTTCTGAACTGGAACTGAACCTATTCCCAGAGCCCACCTTTCAGTCAAACCACAGACAGGCCCATGAAATAAACAGTAACACCTGAGAGGAACATGCTCCTTAGAAAAATCAATTATACAAGATCAAAAGGGTAACATTTGCCCAAAAGCAAAGATGAGAAGGCAGGAAGGGATAGAAAAACAGGACAAAAAGGAAATGGGAACCTAGGGCAGAAATAGGGAGAGTGCTGACACATCGCGGGGAACGCAACCCATGTCATGGAACACTTTATGTACAAACTACCAAATGAGAAATTAATTTGTCTGTAAAGTTTCACCTGATGCACAATAAAAAATAAAATAAAAATTACTAACATATCTTTCTATCCACCTTTTAAAATCAAAAAACCCCTGCGACTGAACAGGTCATATGTGTGTCAATACTGCCATCTTCTGGTTGTAAGTGGAATCACAGTGGCGGTTAAACCAAGCATACCAAACCAAAGCTCCTTGCTGGGGAGCTGATTCTGACTCACAGCGACCCTACAGGACAGAGCAGAACTGCCTAGTGGATTCAAACTGTAAACCTTCTGGTTGGCAGCCATAGCTCTTAACCACTACGCCATCAGTGATTTATAAATCCTAACTTATCCTCCTTAGAGCCCTGCTGGAGTGGTAGTTAAGAGCTCGGCTGTGAAGCAGCAGTTTGAATCCACCGGCTGCTCCTTGGAAATTCACGTGGCAGTTCTATTCCGTCCTACATGGTCACTATGAGTTGAAACTGCCTCGACAATAATGGGTTCGCTTTTTGGTTTTAACTTACCCTCCTCAGAATTTAGGAAACCCTGGCGGTGTAGTGATTAAGTGCTATGACTGCTAACCAAAAGGTCGGCAGTTCAAATCCACCAGGCGCTCCTAGGAAACTCTATGGGGCAGTTCTACTCTGTCCTATAGGGTCGCTATGAGTCAGAATTGACTCGATGGCAACGGGTTTGATTTTGGGGGTTTTTCTTAGGTTTAAAGTTTGTCCCTGATGCTGAGGCAAACTTCCTGATAAGACTTTTTCTACTTTGACTTTTTCCAATAGGTATTAGAATAAAGATTTTAAATACATTTAAAATAAATATATTTTAAATATATTCTCTTGCCTGATGAAGCTTACCCTTAGTAATCTCAATTCTACACACAAAGTTCATTATCTTCTCAATGAAATAACTGAGTTAAAATAAATCTCAATAATTATATCAGCTTTTAGGCCCTATGTCTAAAAGTTGTTCACAGAATTTTTACACAATCTAAGAGGCAAGCCTCAAAAAATAGTCTGTTCCGTTTTGTATCTTTCCATAACAGAAGTGAGCCATCATTTGACAGCAGGTGACAAAAGCTCACGGACAGACTTGTAGATTTCTACCATTATAAAATCTGACAATACGACAGAGTGTAACAGTGACTATATCAGTTTCCTAGGGCTGCTGTTCACCACACGTCTGTCAGTTTGTTGTACTGTGGGGGCTTGCGTGTTGCTATGATGCTGGAAGCTAAGCCACTGGTATTCAAATACGAGCAGGGTCACCCGTGGCAGACAGGTTTCACCTGAGCTTCCAGACTAAGACAGACTAGGAAGAAGGGCCCAGCGGTCAACCTCTGAAAAGCATTAGCCAGTGAAAACCTTATGAACAGCAGCGGAACACTGTCTGATACAGTGGTGGAAGATGAGCCCCCCAGGTTGGAAGGCACTCAGTCTACACCCGGGGAAGAGCTGCCTCATCAATGCAGAGTCAACCTTAATGGTGCGGATGGAGTCAAGCTTTCAGGACCTTCATTTGCTGGCACAACTCAAAATGAGAAGAAACAGCTACAAACATCCATTAATAATCAGAACCTGGAATGTATGAAGTATGAATCTAGGAAAATTGGAAATCGTCAAAAATGAAATGGAATGCATACACATCAACATCCTAGGCATTAGTGAGCTGAAATGGACCAGTGCTGGTCATTTTGAGTCGGACAATCATATGGTCTACTCTGCCAGGAATGACAGCTCGAAGAGCAATGGTGCTGCATCCATCCTCAAAAAGAACGTTTCAAGATCTATCCTGAAGTACAATGCTGTCAGTGACGGGATAATATCCATCGCCTACGAGGACGACCAATTGATACGACTATTATTCAAATTTACACACCAACCACTAGGGCCAAAGATGAAGAAATTGGAAGATTTTTACCAGCTTCTGCAGTCTGAAATTGATCAAATAGGCAATCGGGATCCATTGATAACTACTGGTGATTGGAATGCGAAAGCTGGGAACAAAGAAGGATCCGTAGTTGGAATATATGGCCTTTGTGACAGAAATGGAGATCGCATGACTGAATTTTTCAAGACCAACGACTTCTTCATTACAAATACCTTTTTTCACCAACATAAACAGTGACTATACACATGGACCTCACCAGACGGAATACACAGCAATCAAATCGACTACATCTGTGGGAAGAGACAATGGAAAAGCTCAATAACATCGTCAGAACAAGGCCAGCGGCTGATTGCAGATCAGACCATCAATTACTCACATTTAAGTTCAAGTTGAAACTGAAGAAAATTAAAACAAGTCCATGAGAGCCAAAGTATGACCTTGAATATACTCCATCTCAATTTAGAGGCCATCTCAAGAATAGATTTGATGCACTAAACACTAATAAAACCAAAAACCAGAAGAGTTGTGCAAGGACATCATACATGAAGAAAGCAAGAGGTCATTAAAATGACAGGAGAGAAAGAAAAGACCAAAATGGATGTCAGAATAGACCCTGAAACTTGCTCTTGAACATCAAGTAGCTAAAGCCAAGGGAAAAAATGGTGAAGTAAAAGAGCTGAACATAAGATTTCAAAAGGCGGCTCAAGAAGGCAACGTATTATGGTGACATATGCAAAGACCTGGAGATAGAAAATCAAAAGGAAAAAACATGCTCAGCATTTCTCAAGCTGAAAGAACTGAATTAAAAATTCAAGCCTCGAGTTGCAATACCGAAGCATTCTATGGGGGAAAACATTAAACAACGCAGGAAACATCAAAAGAAGATGGAAGGAATACAGAGTCACTATACCAAAAATAATCGGTTGACATTCGACCATTTCAGGAGGTAACATATGATCAGGAACTGATGGTACTGAAGGAAGGTGTCCAAACTGCACTGAAGGCACCGGTGAAAAACAAGGCTCCAGAAATTGATGGGATACCAATTGAGATGTCTCAACAAATGGACGCAGCCCTGGAAGTGCTCACTCATCTATGCCAAGAAATTTGGAAGACAGCTACCTGGCCAATTGACTGGAAAAGACCCATATTTATGCCTATTTTCAAGAAAGGTGATCCAACAGAATGCAGAAATTATAAACAATATCATTAATATCACACTCAAGTAAAATTTTGCTGAAGATCATTCAAAAGCGGGTGCAGCAGTATATCGACAGGGAACTGCCAGAAATTCAAGCCAGATTTCGAATAGGATGCGGAACCAGGGATATCATTGCTGATGTCAGATGGATCCTGGCTGAAAGCAGAGAATACCAGAAGGATGTTTACCTGTGTTTTACTGACTATGCAAAGGCATTCGACTGTGTGGATCATAACGAATTATGGATAACATTGTGCAGAATGGGAATTCTGGAACACTGAACTGTGCTCATGAGGAATCTGTACACGGATGAAAGGGCAGTCGTTCGAACAGAACAAGGGGATACTGATTGGTTTAAAGTCAGGAAAGGTGTGCCTCAGGGTTGTATCCTTTCACCATACCTATTTAATCTGTATGCTGAACAAATGATCCGAGAAGCTGGACTATATGAAGAAGAACGGGGCATCAGGATTGGAGGAAGACTCGTTAACAACCTGTGATATGCAGGTGACACAACCTTGCTTGCTGAAAGTGAAGAGGACTTGAAGCACTTATTAATGAAGATCAAAGACCACAGCCTTCAGTGTGGATTACACCTCAACATAAAACAAAAATCCTCACAACTGGACCAATGAGCAACATCATGATAAACGGAGAAAAGATTGAAGTTGTCAAGGATTTCGTTTTACTTGGATCCACAATCAGCACCCGTGGCAGCAGCAGTCAAGAAATCAAAAGACGCACTGCACTGGGAAAATCTGCTGCAAAAAACCTCTTTAAAGTGTTGAAGAGCAAAAATGTTTCCTTGAGGACAAAGGTGCACTTGACCCGAACCATAGTGTTTTCAATCCCTTCATATGAATGCGAACGCTAGACAATGAATAAGGAAGACCAAGAAGAACAGACGCCTTTGAACTGTGGTGTTGGCAAAGGATATAAAACATACCATGCACTGCCAAAAGAACGAACAAATCTGTCTTGGAAGAAGTACAACTAAAACGCTCTTAGAAGCAAAGATGGCGAGACTGCATCTCACATACTTTGGACTTGTTATCAGGAGGGATCAATCCCTGGAGAAGGACATCATGCTTGGCAAAGTACAGGGTCAGCAGAAAAGAGGAAGACCCTCAATGAGATGCACTGACACAGTTGCTATGACAACGGGCTCAAGGACAGCAACAACTGTGAGGATGGCACAGGACCGGGCAGTATTTGTTCTGTTGTGCCTAAGGTCACTATGAGTTGGAACTGACAGGACAGCACCTAACAACAACAACAACAAGGCTGCTGTACCACAGTACCACAGGCTTACTGCTTGACACTATATGAATTTATTATCTCAAAATTGTGGCAGTCAGAAATCCGAAATGGGTCTTACCAGGCTCAAATCAAAACGTCAGCTGAGATGTGTTCCTTCTGAAGGCTTTAAGAGAACGTCTGTTTCCTGGCCTTTTCCATTGCTAGAGGCTGCCTCCATTCCTTGGTTTGCGGCTCCTTCCTCCACCTCTAAGCCCAAATCTCTCTCTCGCTCTGACACTCCTGCTTCCCTTTATAAGGGCCCTTGTGATCTGGTATATTCAAAAACCTTCCCATTTCAAGATGTTTAAATTGATAATACCTGCAGAGTCCCTTTTGCCATATAAAGTAACACAGACATGTTGCAGGGATTAGGACATGGACATCTCTGGGGTGGGGAGAGGGTCATTACTTTGCCCAGTAACTAAAAGCATATTTTAGAATCCTGACCTTTTCTTATTTTAAAGGAACCCAGAGTGATCTGAATTCTTAGTATGACCCAAGTACAGTAATATACTTCTCAAGGAGCCCTGGTGGCACAGTGGTAAAGCACTCAGCTGCTAACTGAAAGGTCGGCAGTTCAAACCCACCAGCTGCTCTGCAGCAGGAGAAAAGACCTGGCAATCTGCTCTCATAAACATGTCAGCCTAGGGAACCCTATATGTCAGCCTAGGGAACCCTACGGAGCAGTTCTCCTCTGTCCTATAGGATGACTGTGAGTCGAAATTGGCTCGATAGAACACAAAAACAATGCATTTCTCATCTCCGCTCCTACATCAGTGAAGGCATTTTTGAAATATTACATAAAAACAGAACATACAGCTGCTGCTAGAAACACACAGAGAGAAGTATCTATTCATTCTGCAATGGTCTTTTTTTACCCAGAGTCGCTGGGAAACCGTGAGCGTGTCCCTAAACTTCTTTGAGCTTTGATTTCTTCATCTTCTGAAGTAGTATCTCTCCGCAAACTATAAAATTCTCAAAACGTGCCACACACAGCAGATTGTGTGACATGGTAAGGGAACCACCATTAACTGAGCACTTAAAGTGTAGATGTTAGGCTGGGCACTGTCCAGCACTGTATCACTTCACCCTCACAAGAACCCTGTCAGTAGGGTAGCATTAACCCTGTTTTTCAAGTTGAGGAAAACAACAGGTCAGTGAGGTTAAGTAAGTTGCCTACAGACACAAAGCAAATACACGGACAAGGCATAATTACAACACTGATCTGTGGAACCTGACAACACGTGATCCTACCATGCTGCCTTCTTACAGAGGTCCTCAAAGTAGTCTCTGGTTGTTTAATAAATGCCTCCAGTGTATTGTATGCACACTCCTCAAAGGCAGGAATCAAAATTTCTTATTCTGTATTTCTTAGCACCTAGCAACAGAGCTAAACACATAACAAAACCTGTTGCTGTCGAGTCGATTCCGATTTACCACCCTGGGTCTCCCTCATTAGATTGCAAGCCCCTTAAACGCAGTACGTTGTCATTTCGTTCTCAATGCCTAGACCATATTAAGGACTTAAGATCTAACTCCACATTGCCAGTCAAGGACAAGGAGAACAGTAGAGGAATCCAGGGCAGGCTGAATAAAAGCAGCCTGTAGAAAAGGAATCAAAGGAGTCCAAGTGAGAAAAGAGTAGGAAACGAATGGGTTTTAAGAATGGCAATGGTAAGCAGATTATTTTTCATATTCTTGGTATAATCTTTTGTATAGTTCTTATATTTTTTTTTTATAGTTTAGGCTCCTAATAAGGACTTAAAAAGTCTGTCTGCCTTGCACACTTAATGCCCTGGTAGTTCCCAGGCGCACTGAAAAACAGACAGACAGGAGAACAGGTAAAAGCTCCCTGAGCACAGGTGTAAGCTTGGATTATCAAAGAAAAAAGTGCTTATCTGATTGCGGGTAGGCATCTGAGAGCTGTTTCCATTTCTAACTGTATGACAAAGTCCTGCCAATACCTGTACACCTCTACTTCCACTCATCCTTCTATACCAGCAGTTTCCATCCACAGTACTACGGTGGGCTCCTTCTGCTCTCACAGCTAGGCCTCACCAGGCCCGGTGGCAGCCATCTTATTTCCCATTCGACTCATCGCCCGCACCCCAGTCACAGTCCTGCACAAGGGTCTGGCAAAGTACTACCATAGCTGCAAATGGGGGTTTACCTGGATTAATTCATATTTTAAAATCTATCATGATTAATTCAAAAGATTAAATGCATTTCAAACTCTGTCAACCTTTATTCTATTACCTGGTTAGTGGTTCTTCTTAGAAAAGACCAGTAAAGATCACGAAAACCACTACAAATACATTTTTAAAGCATGATTTTAACAGCATAAACAGAACAGCTTAAGTCCCCACCAGGGAAAACACAGCGACAGCTAACACACATGGTGCTTTGTAGCCAACGTCGCACCTCACAGCATCGGTGCAGCTATCCAAGCAGCCAAGTTTGTAGGAACGCTGACTTAAAATGACCCACTTAAGCTATGTGCTAATACCTCAAACACGCCCCCAAATGCGCTTTGGTACAAAGTAGGTCCACTGACCTTTCAAGTGACTCGAGTAGCCAAAGCGTACCATGCATACGTTAGCTTCATTACTAGGCCTTGAAGAAAACATTACAGCAGGGTGTGACACTCAAACTTTAGTACAACCTGTACGTGTGAGTATACTGTCACCCTCAAAGTGAACCAGTTTGTTAAGCTAGGATTTTTAGTAAATCTAAAAATATATAATCCTGAGACAAACAAAAGGAATCACACTTTTGATCTGTTTGTGGCATTCCTAGTGTTCTGCACCTACTAAAATATCCTTATATAGACGGGACTGCTTCAGCCAATTCTGTAGAAATATTCACTACTGGGGTGTAACCAAAAAAAAATTTTTTTTTTTTAATATTCGTAGACCAGTGGTTCTCAAATATCAGTGAGCACCAGAATCACCTAGGAATCTTGTTTAAAATGAAGGGCCCCCAGTGCCATCCCCCCAAATCGGCATCTCTAACCAGCTGCCCAGGCAATTGATTGTAAAGTTGAAGTGGGTGCTTCTTGGGCCACACTTGCAGAAGAGTGGTTAGAGGCTGTCAGAAAATTCATCCACTAGCTTTCTTATTCCAAACTGAAAATTACATCTGACAAGGACAATGGCCCACACGTGTGTGTGGAAATCCACACGTCACCCATGCACACACATTAAAATTCAAAGTAGCTGCTTTTGGCAACAAAGAAATTTCAACATACTTTCATTTCTACAAATAATATGAGTAACATCAGAAGTAGGAAAAAGCCAACTCTTAATACCTTAAAAAAAAAAAATTCACTCCCAGTATAATGTCACAGCATCTGTAGTGTTGAAGGAAACCCACCCTAAACCTTCTGCTCTAATCATAGATTCTACTTCTCACAGGGCTTTTTCTGTGTGATCAAAACTCAGCTGTTAAAATAACTGAAGGAGGGATTTAGAGATCTGGTACAGCAAACGTCCTGATAAAAATGGCACAAATGGGGCTCTTCTTGCTGTTGTTACATATTAAATCTTATTTGATCGATTTACTGTATTCCAAATTACAAACTAAAGGTAGAAGGCTGTAATTATAGTTTTGTTGATTCATCATTAAGTTTTAATCAAGCTGCTGCTACAGGGAATGGTTATTATGCAGTCCTGTTCCTGTGTTTCTAAGTTTCTTTCATAAACTTACAGTCACTACAACAAAAGTAACTGTGAACAGGCTCAACACCAACAAAAAACGTTGTTACTAAGGAACCTCTTTACAACGTAACAATCATCATCTTATATCAAAGCAAATCTGCTGCACAATAACTGGACCTCTGTACTCAAGGGCCAGAAAGTACCTTTACTGACCACTGACAGCTATAAACGTTTTCGTTTTCTATTCTTTTTTATTTTCTCTATGAAAATTCATTTCTCCTAAGTTCACCTGTTGTTTTTCTTATTGTTAGCAACCACACTTGTATGAATCTGAAAACAAAAGCCTATGGTCTGTGAATCTGAAACAAGTTATTAAAACAGGAAAAAGGTATGTAATACACACATTTCTCAAGCATTTACTGAGAAAGTTGATATCGAATGGCTTCAAGAAGCTTTTAAAGAAAGTTCAAAGATTACTGGGGCATTAGAACCACAATTTCCATAAATTTCATAAATTTGGTCAACTTTTCAGCACACTGAACAGTAACTAAATTTAAGATCATTAAAAGTCAACATTAAGAAATAACATGTAAAGCCCTCAACGTATGTGCCACCACTGCTCATCAATTCTCCTTTTAAGGTTGTCACTATGTCTGACTGTGGTGGCCTGTCTGTTGCTTGTTGCTGTGATGCTGGAAGCTACGTCACCAGTATTTCAAATACCAGCAGGGTCACCTTGGCAGATAGGTTTCAGCGGAGCTTCCAGACTAAGGCAGACTAGGAAGAAGGACATGGCAATCTACCTCTGAACAAACGGGCCCATGAAACCTTATGGAAAGCAGTGGAACACTGTCTGGTATAGCGCCAGAAGATCAACCTCTCAGGTTGGAAGGCACTCAAAATACAACAGGGGAAGAGCTGCCTCCTCAAAGTAGAGTCGACCTTAATGATGTGGATGGAGAAAAGCTTTTCGGACCTTCCTCCGCTGATGTGGCACAACTCAAAATGAGAAGAAACAGCTGCAAAGATCCATTAACAACCAGAACATGGAATGTACGAAGTATGAATCTAGGAAAATTGGAAGTCATCAAAAATGAAATGGAATGCATACACATCAACATCCTAGGCATTAGTGAGCTGAAATGGACTGGTATTGGCCATCTGAATCAGACAATCACAAGAAAGAATTATACAAGACCAACTACTTCTTCATTGCAAATACCTTTTTCCAACAACATATATGACAACCATACAGGACATCGTCTGATGGAATACAGAGGAATCAAATCGACTACATCTGTGGAAAGAAATGATGGAAAAGCTCAATACCCTAAGTCAGAACAAGGCCAGGTGCTGACTGTGGAATGGACCATCAATTGCTCATACGCAAGTTCAAGCTGAAACTGAAGAAAATTAGAACAAGTCCATGAGAGCCCAAGTACAATCTTGAGTATATCCCATCTGAATTTAGAGACCATCTGAAGAAGAGATTTAACACATTGAACACTTAGGACTGGAGACCAGATGAGTTGTGGAATGACATCAAGGATATCATACATGAAGAAAGCAAGAGGTTATTAAAAAGACAGGAAAGAAAGAAAAGGCCAAAATGGATGTCAGAAGAGACTCTGAAACTTGCTCTTGAACGTAGAGTAGCTAAAGTGAAAGGAAGAAATGATCACGTAAAAGAGCTGAACAGAAGATTTCAAAGGGCAGCTCAAGAAGATAAAGTATTACAATGAAATGTGCAAAGACCTGGTATTAGAAATCCAAAAAGGGAAGAACACACTCAGCATTTCTCAAGCAGAAAGAACTGAAGGAAAAATTCAAGCCGTGAGTTGCAATATTGAAGGATTCTATGGGCAAAATATTGAATAACACAGAAAGCATCAAAAGAAGAGGGAAAGAATACATACAGTCACAGTACCAAAAATGAATTGGTCGACATTCTACCATTTCAGAAGGTAGCATATGATCAATAACCGATGGTACTGAAGGAAAAAGTCCAAGCTGCACTGACAGAACTAGCCAAAAACAAGTCTCCAGGAATTGACAGGACACCATCTGAGGTGTTCCGACAAACAGACGCAGCACTGAAGATGCTCACTGGTCTATGCCAAGGAATTTGGAAGATGGCTACCCGGCCTACTAACTGGAAGAGGTCCATATCTGTGCCCATTCCAAAGAAAGGCGATCCAACAGAATGTGGAAATAATCAAACAGTATCATTAATATCACACACAAGTAAAACGCTGAAGATAATTCAAAAGTGGTTGCAGCAGTACATCGACAGGGAACTGTTAGAAATTCAATCCAGATTCAGAAGAGGATGCAGAACAAGGGATATCACTGCTGATGTCAGATGGATCTTGGCTGAAAGCAGGGAATACAAGAAAGATGTATAACTCTGTTTCATTGACTATGCAAAGACATTTGACTGTGTGGATCACAATAAATTATGGATAACACTGCAAAGAATAGGAATTCTAGAACACTTAATTGTGCTCATGAGAAAACTGTACATAGACCAAGAGGCAGTTATTTGAACAGAACAAGGGTATACAGTGTGGTTTAAAATCAGGAAAGGCATGCATCAGGGTTGTATCCTTTCACCATACTTATTCAATCTATATGCAGAGCAGATAACCTGAGAGGTTGGAATATATGCAGAAGAACAGGGCATCAGGATTGGAGGAAGACTCATTAACAACCTTCGATACACAGATGACACAACCTTGTTTGCTTAAAGTGAAGAGGACTTGAAGTGTTTACTGCTGAAGATCAAAGACCATACCCTTCAGTACGGATTACTCCTCAACATAAAGAAAACAAAAATGCTCACAACTAGACCAATGAGCAACATCATGATAAACAGAAAAGACTGAAACTGTCAAGGATTTCATTTTACTTGGATCCACAATCAACACTCACGGAAGCAGCAGTCAAGAAATCAAACGATGCATTGCACTGGGCAAATCTGCTGCAAAAGACCTCTTTAAAGTGTTAAAAAGAAAAGATGTTGCTTTAAGGACTAAAGTGCATCTGAACCAAGCCATCGTATTTTCAGTTGGCTCATATGAATGTGAAAGCTGGACAGTGAATAAGGGCGATCGAAGAAGAATTGACGTTTTTGAATTATGGTGCTGATGAAGAATACTGAATATACCATGGACTGCCAGAAGAACAAGCAAATATGTCTTGGAAAAAGTACAGCCAGAATGCTCGTTGGAAGCAAGTATGGTGAGACTTTGTCTCATGTACTTTGAACATGTTATCAGGAGGAACCAATCCCTAGAGAAGGACATCAGGATTGATAAAGTAGAGGGTCAGCGAAAAAGAAGGCGGCCCTCAACAAGAATTATTGACACGGTGGCTCCAACCATGGACTCAAAACATAGCAACAATTGCGAGGATGCCGCAGGACCAGGCAGTGTTTTGTTCTGTCGTACACAGTGTCGCTATGAGTCAGAGCTAACCCGATGGCACCTAACAATGATGACAACGGGCATCAGAGACTATAAAAGGACATCTGACAAGTTGGAGGACTCACTCCCCCATCTCAAAACTTACTACAAAGTTACAGTAATCTGGCCATGAAGTGCTGTATAAGGATAGACATACAGACCAATAGAATCAAGCTGAAAGTCCATATATAAACCCTCATATTTATGGTCAGTTTTTTGACAAGGATGCCAAGACCAATCAATAGGAAAAGAATAGTCTCTTCAATAAATGGTGCTGGGAAACTGAATATCTACATGCAAAAGAATAAAATTGGACTTTTACGTCAGGCCATATACAAATATTAATTCAAAGTAGATCAAAGAGCTAAATATAAGAGTTAAAACTATAAACATCTTAGAAGAAAACACAGAGGTAAATCTTCATAATCTTGGATTTGGCAAAGGATTCTTAAAAACGACACCAAAATGTAAAAGATAAAACTGCACATCCTCAATATTTAAAACTTTTGCGCTTCAAAGAACACCATCAAAAAAGTAAACACTTTTATCAGAGAAGCAGAGCCTTTACAAGTGATAAGAATAGGAATTAAGTATAAAGACTTGATCAGCAATTGTGGCAACTGATTTAGCACTTCGTGTAGAGTTGTTGCCTCTGTATCTAGTGCTGGGACAGAGGGCAGCAAGGCAGGTAATCAGGAGGAAAGATGACCTGAAGCGGGGAAGGGCAAGGACAAACTAGAGCCCACATCTCTTTTTCACCAACTTTGATAATGTGGGGAATGGTAGGATAAGCCCACACACCTGACCCAGGATACGGAAAATCCTAAAGGAGAAGGTCCACGGGGAACTGGAGGAGCTGCAGGCTGCTGATAGAGGCCAGCACAGATCAGTGATAACACGTATGAGCTCCGCAGCGCCTGGCCTTAGGCCAACTTTCTGAACTTAAACACAGCTGCTGCTTCACTTCCACCTTACAAATCTTGTGCAAATCTCTCTTCTGGCCATCCTAAGCTGGAACCACCCCGGAAAAACTGTTCCAACTCAAATTACGTTGGTACGACAAAAAGCCACCACAATTTACATGCATATTTTCCTCTTCTATCTCTTTAATTTTATTCTTTCTGTATAGTTATGCTTCAGGACTATCTTTTACAAACAGCACATAGCTGGCTTTTTTTTCCATCCTATCTGAGACTATCTTTTAACTCTCACATTTAACCCATTTACACTCACTGGGATGTGACTTTCATAACTAAAAAAAAATTTTTTTTTTAAATGAAATAAAGTAGTATTTGTACCAAAGACATATGCATGTTTTGCATTTCTGAAGTATTTTATATACATAACTCGTTACTTACCACTTCTCCAGCAGAGGCAGCCAACATGTGCTTCACGGGCATCAAATACGGGGATGAGTCAGTGTGCAGAAGCCATTTCACATATTCATAGGTGATAAAAAAGGCAGCAGCTGAAATTTAAAACAAGCCAGTCTTTCACAAAGTCTAAACATGTATTTCACAGTCTAAACTATTAAGAAATATGACATTTCTCAAAGAAGTACAACTCTAATTATTAAATTGTGAGATAACAGATAAACAATTAAACACATCTCTTTATCCCCTCACTCTTTAAAAATTTACTGAGCCCATATTATGCACCTGACCCTGGACTTACAAAGATGAAGACATGATCCCTGCCCCGAGGGACGCTAACAGCTAACCTAGTATTCACCACCTTGTACTGACAAGTCAGGAGCCCTGGTGGCACAGGGGTTAAGCTCTTGGTTGCTAACCAAAAAGTCGGCAGTTTGAACCCATCAGCCATCCCGCTGAAGAAAACACCTAGTGACCTGCTCCCATAAAGGTTACAGCCTACGAAACCCTATGGGGCAGTTCTACTCTGTCATATAGGTCGCTATGAGTCGGAGCCAACTTGAGGGCACACAATAGCAACAACTGACAAGTCACTTAACATTTTAGTAAGCTTTCCGGAAAAGGGTACGGCGTTCAATATCCATACCCTATTTTGGATCTGTGATCAGTGGATTTTGGATCCGTGTATCTGATTCTTTGTTTTATGACCACCATGTAATGATGTTTGGGATATCATTACATGGTGGTCATAAAAGAAAGAATTAGATATACCAATTATCTGGTTGTTGCTGAGTTGATTCTAACTCATGGAGGCCCCATTTATTTCAGAGCAGAACTGTGTTCCACAGTTTTCTCAATGGCTGTGATCTTTCTTCACAAGGCACCTCTGGGTGGGTTTGAACTGCCAAGCTTTCAATTAGTAGCCGAGTGCTGAACAATCTGCACTACCAGGGACTCCACACTGATTTATAAAAAACAGGTCAAAACGGCAAACATACACTTTAACCTACAAAAAATATCATTCCATTGTTTTACTGCTGGTTCCTCAAAGCAACCATGGCTGTTTTTTACTACATCAACTCACCCTTACATCAAAGAAACAATCAACTATTTAATTAAAACTGAAAATAGCAATCTCGAAGAGTTGCCCCTGTTATCATGAACTAATCTGAGCTGGACATGAGGGCTTTAAGACCTTCCGTGTACTGTTAATCAAAAGATGTTTATCACTTCCAAAAATGATAAGGCACGAAAGATAAAATGAATGACAAATTCATCTTTTGAAGGGCATTTGAACATGTCACAGTACAGTCTGAAACACTCCTGCAGGCAGTTTGATAGTAACAATCAGTCCTCCAAAGTTAAAGTTAACAAGCTTGTAAACATCCTCAAGCTGCCAACAAATAAACACCACGCCAAATGAGGCGACACAACGTCCACAGATGAGTACCATATTTTTACACAAATAGCGTGCACCTTCTATGTTTGTTTACCAACCACGCCCCCTGAGGTATTTTCACAAGTGTATTATGCTAATTTTTTTACAGCAACATGTAAAAAAAATTGACTTAGCAGCCTTATGAAAATACCTCACGGGGCAGGGGGGGCACTGTTGGCAAACTTAGAAGGCACGCATTATTTGCATAAAAATATGGTAACTGCTAATTCAAGCAGTTTTATATTAACACAGGTCCTTACTCCCACTTGTAGCTTTTCCTACTTCAGCCCACTCACTGAATGTACAGCTGTATTTCTAACTGCATTCATCTATAAGTTCTGACTGCTACACCCCCCCACTCTCCATGAGACAAGGGTGAAAGATAGTGCTCAAAGCTTTTAGGTTCCCAGGGTTAACCACCAGAATCTTGTCTGGCTTTACTGCAACTTTTGTAATATACAAGGTCCTTTAGAAATGTAAAGTCCCTGTCATGGGTTGAATTGCATCCCCCAAAAACACGTGTATCAATTTGGCTAGGCCATGATTCCCAGTATTATGTGATTATCCACCATTTTGTCATATGATGTGATTTTCCTATGTGCTGTAAATCCTATCTCTATGATGTTGATGAGATGGGATTAGTGGCAGTTATGTTAATGAAACAGGACTCAATCTACAGGATTGGATCGTGTCTTGAGCCAATCTCTTTTGAGATACAAAAGGGAAAAGCGAGCAAAGAGACAGGGGGACCTCATACCACCAAGCAGCAGCACCAGGAGCATAATGCGTTCTTTGGGGTCCCTGTACCTGAGAAGCTTTTAGACCAGGGGAAGATTGATGACAAGGACCTTCTTCCAGAGCCAACAGACAGAAAGTCTGAGACCCTGAATTTGGACTTCTAGCCTACTAGACTGTGAGAGAATAAAGTTCTGTTTGTTGAAGCCATTCGCTCACGGTATTTCTATTCTAGCAGCACTACATGACTAAGACAGTCTCCAAACCCTGCTGTGTCACGTCCAAGAAATAGATGCTAATTGGAAATGATGGCACAATAGCGTTCTGAGCAAGTTATAACAATGAAATTGTGTGTCGAGGGGGTGGTAATTGGGCTATCTGATACCTAAAGATTCTTCTAATCCTAAAGAAAAAAAAAACCTACAGTTTTCTACATTCCCTTCTAAATAGTAAGCAAGGCTCCTAAATAAGGGTCTTTTCTTCTCCTTGTTCAAAGTAGCCTGGCAGCACAGGGGTTAAAGTGCCTGGGTGCTAACTGAAAGGTCAGTGGTTCAAACTCACCAACCACTCTGCGGGATAAAGATGTGGCAGTCTGCATCAGTAAGGATTTGCAGCCTTGGAAATCCTATAGGGCAGCTCTACTCTATCCTTATGGGGTCGCTATGAGACAAAATCAACTCTATGGCAATGGTTTGGTTTTGGTCTTCTTCTTGGTTCAACCTTCAGGTCCTCCATCCCTAACCCTTGCCCCTGCACAATACATTCTCAAAAAGCCTCCAGACACTGATGATTGTACCGGTGCACTTTACCGAGACTAGCACCTTAACCAATAACAAAGGGAAAAAAAGGCACTACATAGAAAAGTTCCAATTACCAAAATTTTGCCAAAAAACAATTAAGCCACTTTTGAAACCCTGGCATTGTGGCTGCCTCCAGCATCTCCCATTCACTGAAATTTTGTGGATAGCAAAAAAAGAAAAACAAAGCTAGAAGAATACCGCTGTCCCACTCCACAAAAATTCAAAACCACATTCTATATCTAAACTCCTGCTGGCAACAATCTGAAACAGTCCTATGATCTCAATGACTGAGGTATCTATTTTTCTATCTATTATATCCTACATTTTTATGCAAATAACATGTGCCTTCTACATTTGTGGAGCTCTGGTGGTGCAGTGGTTAAGCATTCGACTGCTAAAGAAAGGTCAGCATTTCGAATCCACCAGCTGCTCCTTGGAAACTCTGTGGGGCAGTTCTACTCTATCCTACTGGGGTGCTATGAGTCAGAATCAACTCGATGGCAACGGGTTTTGGTTCTGTGTTTGTTTGCCAATCGTTTCTTCTTCCCGCAAGGTACTTTTGTAAGTGCTGCTACTGCAATTTTTTATATGTTGCTGTAAAAAAATTAGCATAGTACACTTACAAAAATAGCTCACAGGGGGAGAAAGCAATTGACAAACATAGAAGGTGCATGTTATTTTCCATAAAATACATATATACACAAACACATATTTATGTCAATATATAATAGGAATATAATACGTACCATAATAAATACGATTATATATAATACAAATATAATAATATTAATGATATATATGGAGCTCTGGTGGCCCAGTGGTTAAGGACTTGGCTGCTAACCAAAAGGTCAGCAGTTCAAAACCAACCCAGCAGCTCCACAGGAGAAAACACCTGGCAATCGTCTCTCCTAAAGATTACAGCCTAGGAAACCCTAGGAAGCAGTTCTCTGTCCTATAAGGTCGCTGTGAATCAGAATAGACTCAATAGCAATGGGTAATGATATATATAAATATTACACCTACCAACAATAATTTTTATATGCAGTATGTAAGAGAAGAACTTTAGAATGATGAGTGCAAATGAGGGAGACAACATTAAAACGAGTGACCCAAAGATAGAGACCTAGTGACAAAATCCTTTCCATTCCCTAGTTCAAAGGTTCTCAAACTTGCCTGCAAACTAGAACCACCTGGGGATTCTCTTTTTTTAAAACTCCAAAGCCCAAGACACACCTCAGACCAGTAATATCAAATCTTCGGGCATGGGACACAGGCATCAGGATTTTTTTTAAGTTCTTCAGGTGATCAGATGACTCCAATAGGAGCTATGTGTGGTATGGAGTTGGTGCTCAACAATAACTTGTTATAATTGTTACAATCGATTACTGAAAGTATTAAAAAATACAGAAGTTCAAGGATAACCTCAAAACAGTTTGCTGTTCTAAGGGCTGCTAAGGACTAGGGGGAGAGAGAACAAAAGAATGGAAACAGTTTTTCTCTTCACACTATAAACCTTTACATAAATGCTGAAGTTAACGTGAAAGAAATTCTCGTGAATTATTCTGAGAAAAAAGCAAACCCTAGAATTTTAGAATCTTTCGGAGCAGTGGTTTTGTGTGGCAAAGGGTTTTTTCTTTATTTGCTTAATTTGGAATGCCACAAGAAGCATCAGTAAACTATTAAAATAAGTATCAGGGAAAAGTGTACCAGCAAATGGATGAAATGAAACAGATGACATTGATTACAGAATAAGAGGGCCATAAGTCAAATAATGAGACTTCGGAACCAAAACAAAACACTGGGAAGGAGAGGCCCAGGAGGCGGCTGGATGACTGCATCATCTGAAAGCAATTTACTTAAGATAGAAAGACGTAATGACTCTTAGGTTCACCTGCTCCACAAGACTCTCCAAGCAGTGGTTATCAAACTCAGCTTCAAACTGGCATCACTGGGGAGCTATTCAAAACCCTGATACTCAGGCCACAGCCCAGACCACTTAAACCTCTGGGGGTGAGACACAGACATCCTATTCTTTAAAGCTTCCTGAGAGATTCCAATATGTGGGGGCAAGGCCGAGAATCACTGCTCTAAGGGATTGCAAACAACGTTATAATACCACTTTAAGGGTTCTAACTAGAAATTTTAATGAGAAAAACCATTCTAACAAGATTGTGCATATTTTTTCTATTACAAACATACTGGAATAGAATCTACAGCACTGGCTGCTTCAAAAGGAATGGGGTAACAATTAGAAAACAAACTTAAAGATAAACTACAACACATGAGGAAGTGTGTGTGTGCGCGTATGTGCGCACGTGTGCGTGTGTGCGTGTGTGCGTGTGTGCGTGCGCGTGTGCGTGTGCACGTGTGTGTGCGTCCATGTGTGTATGGTAATACCAAACACCATTCTGAAAACAAATCCCATTATCTTGGGTTTATAGCAGTGAAAATATCAATATAATTTTACCATTAGGAAAGGATCCAATAGCAGCAGAAGGAACACCAGCATATATTCCACGAAAACCACCAGCCTTATTAAATCCCTGGGGACTCTGTAGTCTCGTTTTAATGGTATCCAGAGGAAATAATACCAAGTCAACGGTGACACCTGCTACCCCACCAGCCTTTAAAAAGAAAAAAAAAAAAACAGAAGGGGGGAGAAAAAGAAAAACAAGGTTACAATAAACTCCCTGCATTTTAGGAATGGGGATAGGAAGAAGGTAATCTTTACAAGATATTGCTTGTACTTCTCCGTGTACGAACAACTTTAGCGTAGTCAAAGCAACTTCTACCAAAAGCTGGAGATTTTCTTAGGAAAATAACCATTACCATGCTGTATTTTCAAATACTGAATTTTATATTAAACTTTATTTTTAAATTTTTTTTTACATAGTGTTCACAATGTCCAAAAAAGGTAAAAAGAAAAAAATCTCAAAGGCAAAGAGCTCAAAGTCTCCTTCCCACCCGTTCTCCATTTGACTAATTCCCCAAAATTCAAATAACCACTTTTGTTAGCTTCCTGTTGTATTCTTCCAGAGTTTCTTTAAGCATATACAAGCAACTATGAGTATATATTTCCATGCAACAATTTATTTTGACTATCTTTCCATATCAGCTCAAGTGTTATATTTTTATCTTTTTATAACTGAGTAGCAAATCTGCATTAAGAACTTTTTTTTGAGACTTGCATTTTGAAACAGCTAATTATCCTTGTGAGTCGAGAACCATATTTTAAAAATCACACAGCTAAGGATCCACATAATATTCTCTACTTTGTGCATATTTGAAATTCCTTGATAATTTTTAAAATTAGTAAAGGAAAAAGAAAGAGTTAGAGGACATTAAAACCTGACCCAAATCAGTCATCTCCCAAGAGACACTATGTGGTACTTTAAAAACTAAATGCATATATCGTGATTACGGTGAAGCAGAAATAAAATATTTTAAAAACTAGTTACGCCTTAGTCAAAGCAGAAGGAAATTCAGAAAAATATAAACACAGAGACAATGTCAAAGAAAGGTCAATTACGCAAGGTAAAAAGGCATCAGTTAAAGTCGTGAATTAAAACCAGTTTACGATAAGCAAAGACGGAAGAACTACAAAGAGGAAACTCTCCATAAAGAGATGTACAGGTAGTCCCTGACTTACAGCAGGGCTCCGTTCCAACAACTCCGTCCTAAGTTGGTTCTGACTTAAGTCGAATACCTCAGTTTCTGTTTAATTTTCATTATTATTGCCTTTTATTATCAATATCTTTAAAAATCCAATCTTTGTCTTTGGGGATTGGCATGAGAATGATAACATCAGCAAATTACATGCTGCAACGGATGGTTTTAAGTGAGGTTCATCCTTAACTTGAATACAGGCTAAATTGGAGATTACCTGTAGTTACTACATAGTAAATTTTAAACTAAGTTGCTAACTGTTCCTATCTTTTGGGTTTTGAACCATATGAATATACTACTATTCACACATACAGGCAAAGTTCAAACTGATCAATTGTTATCATCATTTGAGTTTACAAAATACCCACGTGGCACAAAGTACCTAAGAAACACTCTGTTCTACTTGTCATTTATCATAAAACCACCGTAATAATAAACTGGAAAAATGAAACTACTTCGATGAGAAATCCAGTATTGCCTGTTTTTAAATTAACCAGCCACCCCTCTGTCAGTCTGTCGTACCGTGGTGGCCTGCACGTCGCTGTGGTGCTGGAAGCTGTGCCACCGGCATCTCAAATACCAGCACTACCTCCCACGGTGGAGAGGCTTCAGCAGAACTTCCAGACTAAGGCGCGCTAGGAAGAAGGACCTGGTGACCTACTTCTTAAAACATCAGCCAGTGAACTCTTACATGTTTAAAAAGCAAAGATGTCACTTTGAGGACAAAGGCACGTCTGACCCAACCCATGGTATTTTCAACCGTCTCGTATGCATGCAAAAGCTGGACAATAAAAAAGGATGACCAAAGAATTATTGATGCCTTTGAATTAGGGTGATGGAGAATACTGAATGTACCATGGACTGAGGAGAAGAACGAGGAAATCTGTCTTGAGAGAAGTACAGCCAGAATGCTCCTTAGAAGCAAGAATGGTAAGACTTCATCTCACATACTTTGGACATGTTATCAGGAGGGAGCAGGCCCTGGAGAAGGACATCTTGCCTGGTAAAGTAGAGGGTCAGCAAAAAAGAGGAAGGCTGTCAACAAGATGGTTTGACAAGGTGGCTGCAATGATGGGCTCAAACATAGCAACGATTGTGAGGATGGCACAGGACCAGGCAGTGTTTCGCTCTGCTGTACACAGGGTCGTTATGAGTCAGAAACAACTCAATGGAAACTAACAACAACAGGTAAATTATTAAAAAGTAGTTTATACTACCTTACACATTAATACTCTTTACATATGATCGGCCTGAAAGACATGAAAGAACCTCAAAGATCATAAAGGCCTAACGAGAACGAACTAAAAAGATGTCATCAAAAAGCTCAGTGATATGGCAGTAGAGAACCACCAAGTGGCAGAAAAAGGACAATTAAAAAAAAAAAAAAGGTAGGATTTCTTTCTGGATATAAAGGTGGGCTTTCTAAGTCATGGGAAAAGATTTACAGGTAACGCTGAAAAGTAAAAAAGTCAACTTTTTCCAAGATTTTTCTTACTTCTTTAAGGATGTTATGAAATTCAGTATGTAAATAAAATATTTTGCCTTCTTTATTTTCTCAAAGAATGGAAAGAATAAAATCCTGGTGAGAATGTCTGATAAGAGTGGATTCTTTAAAAATATGCTGCACTTCATTCTAATTTTCTCTTTAATCTTAGGAGAAGGTTCAGAGAGGTGCTCGCTCTCTACTGCTAAATTGTTATCAATAAGATAATTACTGTTTTAATCTATTTGGCTACTCCGCATGCATTGATTCTCTAACCCTTCTTTCATCAGAATTCTTATCTTCTGAGAATCAAATGACCAGATCCAATCTACGCATCTAGTAAAACATGAATCAATAGTTATTAATTGTGCCTGTGGATTTCAAACTTCTATACCCTAAATGCCATTTAAATTCATGAGACTGGGGAAAAAGAAAAAAAAAAAAAGAACAGCTAACAGAAAACCTGAATAAGAATACCTATATATTTAGCCACTGTTAGGGACTGACAAAGACCCCTGGTGGCACAGTGGTTAAAGCAGTCGGCTGCTAACTGAAAAGGTGGTAATTGGAACCCACCAGCCACTCTACAGAAGAAAGATGTGGCAGTCCGCTTCCATAAAGATTTACAGCCATGGAAACCCTATAGGGTCGCTATAAATTGGAATCAACTCCAATGGTTTTGGTTATGGTTTGAATTAAATCCTAATCCTTATACCTGTGGTTATAATCCCATTTGAGAATGGGTTTTCTTTGTTAAGAGATCATATCAGTATAGGGTGTGTTTTAAGCCAATCACCTTTGAGATATAAAAGGGGCAAATCAGACAAAGAGAAGCAAGCAGAGATGGGGGAAGTTAGATGCCACACCACATGAATATCTCCAAGGAACCAGGAACAAGAACCTTCCCCCAGAGCCGACAGAGAGAGAAAGCCTTCCCTAGAGCTGGCACCCTGAATTCAGACTTCTAGCCTCCTAAACTGTGAGATAATAAATTTCTGTTTGTTAAAGCCACCCACTGTGGTATTTGTTATAGCAGCACTAGATAGCTAAGACAGCTAAGGAATGCTTATAACTTTATATCAAATATTATTTTGTACAGTTATATACAAAATATACAAGTCAGAATCAACTGAATTCTAAGGAACTCTAAGGTTTTCTACCAAATTCTTTTATTCTTTAGCCTGAGAAGTTTGTTTTAAGGTCACTTATCGGAGTCAGTCTTTTGGAGAGACTTAAAGCCCCACTGACTCCTTTTGCTTGACTCAAGCGAAATAAAGCTTGCTGAAGATTAAAAAAAAAAAATCATTTATCAAAATAGTTTTGATTAGTAAATGATTAGATTCAAGATTTAAGGTAGCTTATGCTGAAAAATCTTAAGTTATGAATTAGGCAAAATCTGAAGAAATAGAACATTACCCAGATAACCAGCGAGCCTCACCACAGCATAATAATTTAACTTCCCATGTCTCTGCTTGCTTCTCTTTACCTAATTTGTGCCTTTTATATCTCGACCTCAAGAATATAAGATAAAATACATATCTCTACCTTAAGTTAATAAAGGTGAAAAGTGCTGCCAGACTATTGAGAGGGAGTGTCTAATTAGTGCTTTCAAATTACTCAGCTGAAAAAGGTCAGGCTTACATACTATAAAACATTTTTTCTCGAAAGGAGGCTAGGACAATAACAACAACAGAGAAAAAAACCACTGCTGCCCAGCTACAGGAAAAAACCAAACCATTTGAATAATTTAACTGAGCATAATCCTCAAAGGCCGTTGGCCTAAAAGACACCTAAAAGGAACCAGCCAGAACATTAACATGGCTTCTCAGGGGAAACACCCCTCCCATCAAAGCCTGACATTCTTAGTTCCCTCCACAACAAAGGGCCACCAGTGATTTTAACCACCAACCTCCTCATTGCAGATGGCTGCCTCTGCTTCCTGTGATACTGGTCTTCTTCCCCATCCCTCATTCATTCTCCCTGTAGTGTTCCTTGACCCCTTTACATTGTACAAAGATGGCAGTCATCTTTGTACAACGCAAATTTCACCTTACCACTCTCCAGCTATCCATCCTCCATACTTTCCAATAGCCCTTAGGATAAAGAACGTAATCCTAGCACTACGTACAGGGGTCTGGAAGTTCTAGACCCCAGCCTCTCTACCGTCAGCCACCACTATTGGCCCTCTGCTTGGTACCTTCTTACCACTTTGATCCCTCTTTTCTTCCAAGTTGTATGATCTTCCTCACTTCAATAAGTTCTACAGGTGTTCCCTAACTCCCCAGGCTAGGTTTATAACTTCCTGTTGTTTCCATGGAAACCCTGGTGGCATAGTGGTTAAGTGCTATGGCTGCTAACCAAAAGGTAGGCAGTTCGAATCCACCAGGTGCTCCTTAGAAACCCTGTGGGACAGTTCTACTCTGTCCTGTAGGATCACTATGAGTCAGAATTGCCTTGACAGCAATGGGTGGGTATGGTCATGGTGTTGTTTCTATAGCAGTGATCACAAATTTTATTACACAGCTGAGCATCCAACCATCAGTTCAACATCTGTCTGTTCCACTAGACTGTAGATCCATAGCGGTTTTGTTCACCAATGTTCCCAGCAGCAGCACTTAGGAGGCACTCAATAATTATTTAAAGAATAAATGAATTAATGACTATAATAAAGGGAGTCACTGGGTGGTACAAGGGGTTAATGCACTCAGCTACTAACTCAAAGGCTGGAGGTTCGAGTCCACCAAGAGTCATCTCAGAAGAAAGGCATGGCAATCTACTGCCGAAAAGCCAGCCACAGAAAACCTTATGCAGCACAGTTCTACTCTGATGCACTTGGGTCACCATGACTTCAACTCAACTCAACAGCAATTGGGCTTTATCCATATTTTAGAAAGCACTAAAAATGAACTTAAAAGCTATGCTGAATAGGAAAAAAAAAAAGCAAAAGACCAGACCAAGCAATTCCTTAACAACAAATATAAATGGCTAACAAAAATATGCAAATATGCTTCCTCATCATTAATCATCAAATAAAAACAAAACATTTTCCTGGAGGCGGGGCCAAGATGGTAGAGTAGTTAGATGCCTCTGGTGGTCCCTCTTACAACAAAGTCCTGAAAAAACAAGTGAATTAGCTGCATATATGACAAGCTAAGAGCCCTGAATATCAAAGGCAAAGTTAAGAAATCAGACTGAGCAGAAGGAGGAGGGAGAGACAGTTCAGAAGCAGCGAGGAGTTGCCAGACCTGGCTCGGTGGACATCAGCACCCCACAGGCCCGATCCCCTGAGAAGACCACGGTGGGGCTGGTGGTAACATTTGGGATGCATTTTCCACAGCAGGTGAGATCAAGCAGCACAGAGTCTACTCGTGCCACCAGAATCAATGAAGAACAGCACTCTAGGCAAAAGGAAAGTACCTGCATCTAATTTACAGCGTGGACCAGAAAGCATCCCTTTCAAAAGAACTCTCTCCCATTTATCTTATCCCTCCTCCCTCTGCTTCAGCTCCCCACACCTCCGAACCACCTTCAGTGGCAGTCACTGTCCCTGGGCCTGAGATAGGTCCTGCTGTGCGTCCTGAGCCATTCTCCTAGCCTTGGAGAAGGAACAATTCAACAATGGGGAAAAAATAATCTGCAGGCTTCCCTAAGCTGGGAACTCAGGGCAGAAATGGCTCCTTTACCTAGGCATAGGCATAAGCAGTCCACAGACTTTGAACACCTTTCCCCCTGCATGGACTATTGTGGGCCCATTTCAGCAGCTTAAGCTCTCCTTGGCACAGTGCAATGGTGTATGTGCCTGAAGTCTGACTTCAACTGTTTCAGCTGTGTGGTAGAAAGGCGGGGTTTTTGACGTTTGAGACCACTCTGCCTATTAAGCAGGGTCCTCACCTACCCACATCTGGGTCTGAGGACTGGTTGCTGCACCCATGCCACCTAGCCACCCGTGACAGGGGTCCAAGGATAAGTGGTGTCTCTCAGTCCTTACAATCAAAAGAATTGGGTGTCCATGGTCCAGCTGCAGAGCCCACCCACCCACCTGTTCGCTCTAGGGAAAGGGACTCGCTTTCCTCAGACACTGGGGGGACGGTTGTCAGCTCCCTGCCTTGCTCAGAGCATGACCCCCTGCTGCAGCTAGATACTTGTGCCTGCAACAATCACCCCTGCTCCTCTGAGACTGTAGGTGAAAGCCTGCACCACACCCTTGGTGACCTGAGCTGAATCCATACAAGAAAACTGAATGGACTCCTGGGCTCATATACCTGGTAACAGCTCTAGCCAACTGGTGACAGGACATTAGAGTTTCAAAGGCACCAATAATCAAACTATTTCACTCAAGCAGCCTACTTGGGCACATCAAAACAAAACAAAGAAGGAAGCTAGGACACAGTAAGCAAACATAAAATAAATTAATAACTTATAGATGGCTGGAGACAACACTCAATATCAAATCACAGACCATAACTGCTTCAACAAGCTCCCAAAACAATGAATCAAGGAATCTTCCAGGCAAAGAGATATTTCTGGGATTGTCAGAGGTAGAATACAAAAGATTAATATACAGAACTCAAGGGATCAGGAAGCAGATCAGGGAATACGCAGAACAAGCCAAGGAACACAGAGATAAAGCAGTCGAGGAAATTAAGAAGGTTACTGAAGAGCACAGTGAAAAATTTAATAGGCTGCAAAAATCCATAGAGAGACAACAAACAGAAATTCAGAGGATTAACAATAAAATTTCAGAATTAGACAACTCAATAGAAAGTCAGAGAAGCAGAATTGAGGATATGGAAGTCAGAATTAGTGAGAATGAAGACAGAACTCTTGGCACCAATATATACGAAGAAAAACCCGATAAAAGAATTTTTAAAAATGAAGAAACCTTAAGAATCATGTGAGACACTATCAACAGAAATAACCTATGAGTGACTGCAGTACTAGAACAGGGAGGGAGAACAGAAAATACAGAAAGAATTGTTGAAGATTTGTCAGCAGAAAACTTCCCTGATATTGTGAAAGACAAGAAGATATCTATCCAAGATGCTCATCAAACTCCACGAAAGGCAGATCCCAAAAGAAAGTCACCAAGACATATTATAACCAAACTTGCCAAAACCATAGTTAAAGAGAGAATTTCAAGAGTGGCTAGGGATAAATGAAAAGTCACCTACAAAGGAGAGTCAATAAGAATAAGCTTGGACTACTCAGCAGAAACCCATGCAGGCAAGAAGCCAATGGGATGACATATTCCTTGAAGGAAAAAAATTGCCAACCAAGAATCATATATCCAGCAAAACTGTCTCTCAAATATGAAGGCAAAATTGGAACATTTTCAGATGAACAGGAGTTTAGGGAATTGGCAAAAACCAAACCAAAACTATAAGAAATACTAAAGGGACTCCTCTGGTTAGAAAATCAGTAACATCAGATATCAACCCAACACTAGAACACAAGACAGAGCAACCAGATATCAACCCATATAGAGAAATCACAAAAATAAATCAAAATAAGAAAATGCTCAAAACAGGGAAACAGAGATGTTATTATATAAGAGATGACAACATCAAATCAATAAAGAGGAACTAAAACATGTAGTCACAGCTATTTCATATGGAGAGGAAGTCCAGGTAATATAAAGAGATAAAACTTTGGTTTATACTTAGAAAAATAGGAGTAAATATTAAGGTAACCACAAAGGAGACTAACAACCCTACACATCAAAACAAAATACGAGAAAAACATAAAGACCCAGCAAAAACAAAATCAACAACAATGAAAAAGAGGAAAAGACAATATACAAAGAAAAACTACTCAGCACAAAAAATTAAGTGAGAAAAAGAAACTGTCAACAACACACAAAAAAAGACATCAAAATGACAGCACTAAACTCATACCTATCCATAATTATGCTGAATGTAAATGGACTAAATGCACCAATAAAGAGACAGAGAATGGCAGAATGCATAAAAAAAAAATTACCTGTTTATATGCTGCCTACAAGAGACACACCTTAGACTTAGAGACACGAACAAACTCTAAGGATGGAAAAAAATACATATCAAGCAAAAAACAATCAAAAAAGAGCAGGAGTGGCAATATTAATTTCTGACAAAATAGACTTTAAAATTAAATCCACCACAAAGGATAAGGAAGGGCACTATATAATGATTAAAGGGTCAATATACCAGGAGGATATAACCATAATAAATACTTACACACCCAACAACAGGGCTTCAAAATACATAAAACTCTAACAGCACTGAAAAGAGAGATAGGCAGCTCCACAATAATAGTACAATACTTCAATACATCACTTTCGGTGAAGGACAGAACATTTAGAAAGAAGCTCAATAAAGACATGGAAGATCTAAATGCTACAATCAACCAACTCAATCTCATAGACATATACAGAACACCCCACACAACAGCAGCCGCTTTCTTTTCCAATACACATGGAATATTCTCCAGAACAGATCACATATTAGGTCATAAAGCAAGCCTTAAAAGAACCCAAAACATCAAAACATTACAAAGCATCTTCTCTAACCATAAAGCCATAAAATTAGAAATCAATAACAGAAAAAGCAGGGGAAAGAAATCAAACACACGGAAAGTGAACAACACCTTCCTAAAAAACAATTGGGTTATAGAAGAAATAAAGGATGGAATAAAGAAACTCGTAGAATCCAAGGAGAATGAAAACACTTCTTACCAGAACCTTTGGGACACAGATAAAGCAGTGTACCGATCAATTTATAGCAATAAAGGCACATGTCCAAAAAGAAGAAATGGCCAAAATCAAAGAATTACCCCTAAAACTTGAACAAATAGAGAGAAAGCAACAAAGGAAACCCTCGGGTGCCAGAAGAAAGCAAATAAGAAAAATTACTACAGAATTAAATGAAAGAGAGAACAGAAAAACAACTGAAAGAATTAACAAGACCAAAAGCTGGTTCTTTGAAAAGAGCAACAAAATTGATAAACCACTGGCCAAACTAACAAAAGAAAAACAGGAGAGGAAGAAAATAACCTGAATAAGAAATGAGATGGGCAATATTACAGGAGACCCAACTGAAATTAAAAGCATCATATCAGATTACTGTGAAAAATTATACTCTAACAAATTTGAAAACCTAAAGGACAAATTTCTAGAGACACACTCAATATTGTGAAAATGTCTGTTCTACCAAAACCGATCTATAGATACAATGTAATCCCGATCCAAATTTCAATGGCATTTTTTAATGAGATGGAGAAACAAATCACCAACTTCATATGGAAGGGAAAGGAGCCCCAGATAAGTAAAGCATTACTGAAAAAGAAGAACAAAATGGGAGGCCTCACATTACCTGATTTTAGAACCTATTATACTGCCACAGTAGTCAAAACTGCCTGGAACTGGTACAACAGATACACAGGCTAATGCAACAGAATTGAGAATCTAGACATAAATCAAATCACATATGAGCAGCTGATATTTGACAAAGGCCCAAAGTCTGTTAAATGAGGAAAAGATAGTCTCTTTAACAAATGGTGCTGGCATAACTGAATATCCATCTGCAAAAAGATGAAACAAAACCCATACCTAACACCACACACAAAACCTAACTCAAAATGGACTAAAGACCTAAATTATTAAATCTAAAACAATAAAGATCATGGAAGAAAAAATAGGGACAATGCTAGAAGCCCTAATACATGGCATAAACAGTATATAAAACATTACTAAAAATGCACAAATACCAGATGAGAAACTAGATAACTGGAAGCTCCTAAAAATGAAACACTTACACCCATCCAAAGACGTCACCAAAAGAGTAAAAGGACTACCTACAGACTGGGGAAAAGTTTTTGGCTATGACAAATCCAATCAGCGTCTGATCTCTAAAATATACATGATGCTGTAAAAACTCAACAACAAAAAGACAAATAACCCAATTAAAAAATGGGCCAAGGATATGAACAGGCACTTCACCTGTTCAGGCAGCTAACAGATACAAGAGGAAATGCTCATGATCATTAGACATCAGAGAAATGCAAATCAAAACTACAATGAGATTTCATCTCACCCCAACAATGCTGGCATTAATCCAAAATAATAAATGTTGGAGAGGTTGTGGAGAGATTGGAACACTTATACACTGCTGGTGGGAATGTAAAATGGTACAATCACTTTGGAAATCGATTTGGCCATTTCCTTAAAAAAAGCTAGAAATAGAGCTACCATAAGATCCAGCAATTCCACTCCTTAGAATATATCCTAGAGAAATAAGAGCCTTTACACAAACGGATATATGCACTCCCATGTTCACTGCAGCACTGTTTACAATAGCAGAAAGGTGGAAGCAACCAAAGTGTCCATTAACGGATGAATGGATAAATAAATTATGGTATATTCACGTAACAGAAAACTATGCAACGACAAATCCGTGAAACATTTCATAACATGAAGGAACCTGGAAGGCATTATGCTGCATGAAATGAGACCACTTTTATATGAACTCAAGAAAAAAGTTTAAATGCAGAAGAAAATATTCTTTAATGGTTATGAGGGTAGGGAGGGAGGGGGTATTCACTAATTAGACAGTAGACAAGAACTATTTTAGGTGAAGGCAAAGACAACACACAATATAAGAGAGGTTAGCACAACTGGACTAAACTAAAAGCTAAGAAGTTTCCTGAATACAACCAAATGCTTCGAGGGCTAGAGTAGCAGGGATGGAGGTCTGGGGACCATGGTTTCAGGTGACATCTAAGTCAACTGCCAAAACAAAATATATTAGGAAAACGTTTTGCATCCCCTTTTGGTAAGTGGAGTTTGGGATCTTAAAAGCTACCAAGCAGCCATCTACGATGCATCAGTTGGTCTCAACCCACCTGGAGCAAAGGAGAATGAAAAACACCAAAGACACAAAGTAAACATGAGCCCAAGACACAGAAAGGGCCACATAAACCAGAGACTCCATCAGCCTGAGGCTGGAAGAACTAGATGGTACCGGCTACCACCGATGACTGCCCAGCTACCACCAATAACTGCCCTGAAAGGGAATGCAACAGAGAATTCCTGATGGACAAAGAGAACAGTAGGATACAGACCTCGAATTCTCCTAAAAAGACCAGACTTAATGGTCTGACTGAGACTGGAGGGACTGCAGGAGTCATGGACCCTGGACCCTCTGTTAGCCCACGACTGGAACCATTCCCAAAGCCAACTCTTCAGACAGGGATTGGACTGGACGATAAGACAGAAAATGATACTGGTGAGGAGTGAGATTCCCGGCTCAAGTAGACACGTGAGACTATTTGGGCAGCTCCTGCCTGGAGGTGAGATGAAAAGGCAGAGGGGGACTGGAGCTGGATGAATGGACACGGGAATACAGGGTGGAGAAGAGGAGTGTGCTGTCTCATTATGGAGCGAGCAGCTAGGGTTACGTAGCAAGGTGCATGTAAGTTTCTGAATGAGAGACTGACTTGAGTTGTAAACTTTCACTTAAAACACAATAATGAATAGAATTAAAAAAAAAAATTCCCTATTAGAAAAGATTTAAAAAATGAAGAATAGTTATGGGTGTTAATGGTGGGAACAAATTATAATCTTTTTGGAGGACATTCTGGTAATATCAAAATCCTAAATTTTCAAACTCTTTGATCAGCTATTTTATTTCTAATATTTCTTCCACAGAAATAAATGCACAAATATATAAGCATGTTTACTACAGCACTGTTTGTAATAGCAGAAAACTGGAAACAACCTAAAGGTTTATCCAGCAGAGTCTCGTTAAATAAATTGTATCTTTACACATAATGGATTGCTACACAGCCTTTAAAAGAATGAGGTCAACCTATATTCATGGCACTGAAACAGATATACATTATATTCTTAATCAAGTAAGCTATAGCATATATGTTGTATAATCCCACTTTTTAAAAATTTTATATGTATTTGTATATGCATGATTAGAAGTCTAAAAGCATATACACTCAAGTGTTGTAAGTTATTACCTCTGTGGAAAGGGACTCAAGGATAAGAAATATTTTAACAGCCTTGTTAATTTTTGTACCACTTAAGTTTCATAATAATATTACAAAGATATAAAGGTAAAGCTATTAAAAATTAATACCCCACCCAACAAAAAACAACCTAATTCACCAGTGGCATTTGGTATATAGTAATCCACCCAGTGCCGTCGAGTTGATTCCGACTCATAGCGACCCTACAGGACAGACTCAGTAAAAAAGTCACTGAGAACTTCAACCCACAGACCATAAACTGTCTCTCCAGTTTTTGTTTCACAAACTCCTATGGATCTTGAGCGTCATCCAATCTGACCGCTCTGTTTCCCAAACACGTCTAGATACTCCTCACTTCTGTGCTTCTGCTTAGGTTTTCCCTTCAGGCTGGAATGCCCTTCCTATCTCCCTTGTCTCTTGACTAGTGCAGCCAGCAGGCCACCTGTCCCTTGCCACCACGTACACATACACACAGCTGCCAAAATTCTGTCTGCTCTTCGGGCTGTGACCAAATGCTACATCCCTTATAAAGCCTTTCCCAATCATCCCAGTCAGAATTAAATGATACTTTCTTGACTCCTCCATATAATTTTGTTTACATCTCAATTTCCATACTAATCATGCCTGACATTAAAATCCTTCAGATGTATCACTTTCAGCCACATCAAATGAAAATGTGAGATCACAAGAAAAGACTCTGTAAAAAGATTAAATGTTCAGGAAAAAACTGCAGTACGTCACTGTCTGGTTGTCCCTGTTCTGGTGTGCTACAGCACTTCTGACAGCTGAAAGCCAGTGTTACCTGTCTGCTGCTATTCTTCTTGACATTCCACAGCTACACTGACAGTTTCCTTGGTATATTCAAGGTACCTTCCCCAGATAACCTCTGCTAATCAGCACAGACTATTTTTAAGAACGCAATAGCGGTTCTAGAATGTAACTTGACTGTTCCTCCCATTTCGTCAGAAGTTCTTTCAGCTTAAATATTGTCTAAGGCCACAGCTTTGGCGTTAGACAGACAGACCTGGATTCACTCTCAACTGGGTCTCCTTAGGAAAACTATTTAACCACTCTCAGATTGCATGCCAGAAGGAAACGAGTCCCAAAGAGCAACCCTGTATATGTGAAGCATAACTCCCAAGCCCTTAAAGATGTGGAGGTAATGCTTCATCATCAGATGCTAACTTCCCTTTATTCCTAAAACTAGGAGGCTACTCTCCGGAAAAGAATGATTTGGGGCAAAAAAACACAGAAAACCTCCCTTAAAAACATCCAATGAATCAACTGAATGCTTCGAAGGCCAGCGTAGCAGGGGCAGGGGTTTGGGGACCACGGTTTCAGGGGACATCGATTTCTTCACCCCATCTAAGAGCCCCTAGCAGCCGAACCCATACCATCCGGCAAGTCCCCTTCTGCCCGTGGTTCTCAGCAGAAGGGTAGGTCCAACGTGAAGATACAACACGAGCATTAGGAAAAAGTTCCCCAGGTGACACAACCAGCCAGACTTTTCAGAACCACCGAACTAAGGAAAGAAAAAAGAAAAAAAAATTACAAACAGTCCTTGTTTCGCAACATGCGTGAATTTCGGTTATCAAAGGCTGCCTAAATAACACCAGCCCCCCAACAACATCGTTGAAATTTTAATTAGCACAGTAACCGTAAGTGCATAAAATGCAAACGTCGCCACTAGCTCTTCAGTTCACCAACTACTGTGTAAGTAACAGACGCTCATCATGATCGGTCGCCAACTACATCACTTTCAAAGTCTTTCTGTGACTGGTCACTGCCCACCTGTTATTCGTTTCATGCACAAACAGCAAAGCATAGTTCTGTTACCTCCTTGTCTTCCAGTGAAAAACCCACATGACATTTTACAAAAACAGATAATTGAAAGAGGAAATTGACCAACAAAGATGAAAGGACAACAAAGAAATGAAAAGTGGTTAACACTGAAAATGAAATTCAAATCAAGCATAAAAAAAATCACTGACCATGGAAATACTGACACTGCTGCTGTCCGAGACTTCTGATAAGCAGTCTGAGGAAATTACTGAAGGCAAACATAAATGAGCAAAGTGGGTATGACAAAAAGGATGAAGGTGTCTCAGAGAAAGCGACGCCAGCAAAAAGCTACATATTAAAGGACTTCTCAGGTGTATTTCACGACAATGAAAACACAAAGGATAACATATTGGAAGTTGATCCAAACTTAGAAAGCAGTATGACAATTCACCAAGGTACAGAAAAATGCTTGCTCTGTAGTGTCAACTCTATGACAAGAAGAAGGTACGTACTGTTCAAATCACCTTTGGTAAAATTTTTACAAAGAAATAAGTTAATATTTCTAATGTTTAAATTAGAGTGTATTTGATATTAGTTTTACTACACTTTTTTTTCATTTCCCTATACATTTATAACCCCCAGTGAGTTTCTAATGTTTTGACAAAAATTTTTACAGGTCATGTAATAATTGTACTTTCTTCTACCAATTATTAAGATCACTTTGCAAGGTTTCAGTGTACACAGTCATTTTACAGACCCACACTACCACACAAAATGAGGGCTGCCTATACTTGAACCTGCAGAGCACACCCACAGTTCATTTCTCTCATAGCACTTATCACATGCATGCTGCAACTGTTTTATTTGTTGGCCTTTCTCCCCTCACTTAAGATGAGGTTTGGTTTGTCTGCCACTCTGTCTCTGTCATGGATTGAATTGTGTCCTCCAAAAATATATGTATCAATTTGGCCAGGCGATGAGTCCCAGTATTGTGTGACTGTCCATCATTTCATCATCTGATGTGATTTTCCTGTGTGTTAGTAAATCCTATATGATGTTAATGAGATGGAATTAGTGGCAGTTATGTTAATGAGGCAGGACTCAGTCTACAAGACTGGATTGCGTCTTGAGCCAATCTATTTTGAGATATAGAAGAAGCAAGCAGAGAGAAACGGGAACCTAATACCACCAAGAAAGTAACGTCAGGAGAAGAACTCATCCTTTGAACCTGTGGTTCCTGCACTGAGAAGCTCCTAGTCCAGGAGAAGATTGATGACAAGGGCCTTCCCCCAGAGCCACCTGAGAAAGAAAGCTTTCCCCTGAAGCTAACACTCTGAATTTGCACGAAATAACGAGGACAATCTCCAACGGCTATCACAGCACCCAGTGGGCAGAGTATGTAGCAGACAAATGGAGTGCTGAATGATAATCTAACTGCCTTGAAACTTCCAGCCCAATCCTAATTTTACCTTTTGTAACTACACTAAAAAAAAGTATACTCTTTTGCACGTGTATCACACTCGAATAAGATATACTTTAAAAGCCATTCTTCTTTTGTTAGCTCTAGCACTCACCTGTTTTTAACACTGCTACCTGGCTTCAGAGACAGTATTAAGGAGTTAGGAAACCCTGGTGGTGTAGTGGTTAAGTACTGTGGCTGCTAACCACAGGGTCGGCAGTTCGAATCTACCAGGCGCCCCTCAGAAACTCTGCGGGGCAGTTCTACTCTGTCCTGTAAGGTTGCTATGAGTCGGAATCGACTTGACGGCACTGAGTTTGGTTTTTTGTTTGTTTGTTTTTATTAAGGGGTAATTAAGGGCCTGGACTGAGTCACACCACCTGGGCTGGAATCTCAGCACCAACACTTAAACATACTTGTGTGATTTTGGACAAGTTATCAAACCTCTCTGTACCTCAGTTCTTTCATTTGGAAAACTAAGACAAGCTTCAATGGCTTGAGAGAATTAAATGGGGTAACACATGTGAAGCACTTACCCCACTTCCTGGCAGAGTAATGTTAGTTCTCAAAACTACTATTGCTCACCAGCTAGACAGGAAAGCTCCTTTAAAGTGGTGACATATTTTATTGTATCTCTGAGACCTACTTTATGCAAATCACAAATCGAGATTTAAAGTCATCATCCCACAAGTCTGGCTGGGGCACCCTTTCCACATATTCCTGTAACAGCCTCAACCTGGCCCTCCTGTCATTCATCCTAACAGCCATTTCACTACTCAGTCTCTACCACCTGCCCCATGTTAGCAGGTCTATCTTATTGGCCATATTATCTCCAACACCTGCAACACCAAACATCTTATAATCAAATGAACAAATTCCCTAGGACTCCATTTTCCCTGTAAAAAGCTTTTTAAAAAAAATTTTTTATTGGCTGCTTCTTCCCACTCTCCCACAGTGAAAACATACAGTAAATCTCTGCCTTATTCAATGCTGCATCTAGTATCCCCTACTGGACTTGCCACGACAGAAGCTCCAAAATATTTGTTAAAGGACTTTTTTTGTTTTCGTCGTTGTTAAAACGGTTGATTTTCTAAGGAATTAAACGCCAATCCTATTTCATTGACTCCATAAGCGCAGGCACCGTGTCTATTTGTGTTCATCGTTATCTCCCCAAATCCTAGAAGAGTACTTAGAGTAAAACAAGCAGCTTAATTATATTTAATGAATGAACAGATATGTCATTGTCCAAAGCTTAAAGGAGATACAGCAAAATGACAGCTGTAGTCTTGCACACGTGGCTGGGAGCAATCTGAGTAAGTTTCGTTTGTTTTGCTACATATATTCCTTTAACTCCCAAGTTCTTCAGAGTGTGATTACAGTATGTAATTGAAACTTCGGAAGAGAATGAGTCAACCCCATCCCCACCTGTCTCGCGTTCTTGCGTTCGGGAGGGAGAGACGTGGCCTTGACAGGAGGCCGGGCGGCGGCCCCTGAGCCCCGCGTTCCCTTCCAGGCGTGGCGGCCGGCAACCCAGAAGACAGTCCGGCGCGCAAAGCCGGAAAGTATTACTCGTGCAAAGAAGCCCTCGCGGGCTCCAGTCCCAGACTCGGGCACTCCGAGCGCCCCACCCCACTGCCCCGTACTCACCAGTAGCGAAGTCGTGAATCCCGGGGAGTCCATGATCCCACATCCCCCGTCAAGGCTTTGATTCGCAGTTGAGCAAAGCTAGGTCCGGGATCCAAGCGCAGGGCGCCGCCATCTTGGAGGAGGGGCCTGTGAGGGACCGCACTTCCGTGGCCACGTGACGTCGAATCACAACAACAGCACGTGCGAGCCGCGGGGGCAGGACCAGTAGGAGCTCTGGGGAGGAGGGGCGGGGCCTGGAGGTGTGGTCGAGCCAAGTCTCGCGCCCCTTCGCGCCATCCGTTCCCTGCTGCTGCTTTGTGATTGGAAGAACTCCAGGAAGCAAAAAAGCCTTGGCGGGGATTCCGGAGCCGGGAGCAGGGCAGCAAGAGGCGTGGCTATTGCGCAGGGAGGGACCTGGAGGGGAGGAGGAGTTTCAGGAGACATGTGGTTCACCGTTATTTCAGCTCAGTTTTTTATGATTTAACGCTCGGTTTTGTCTATACAAATTTTGTCCGAATTACTGTAAAATAAACTCATTATCAGAAAATTACTGAATAAAGTAGTAGTAAAACACTTCAAAAGCTTTCTTACTGCTTACGTAAAACATACCATCCTGCACTTGTCTGGAAATTATAGCACTTAAAATTATTTTGTTCATTTATTACTTGCTCATCTTGTTACCTCTGTATTGGTGTGCACACCTGGAAGCCCATTACATATTATGGACTTAACTAACGTTTCTTGGAGCAGACCAGCCTTTACATTTATTAAATAAATACTTTGTAAGCTTCCATAGATTAACGGCCAACTACATCTCAGATGTAGTGGCTGGGTGGTATCCAGCCTGATCACCTGCACCCTGAAGGCTCATGAGCTCAATAATTGTCTATTATTGTTGGCCATCAAGTTTTCCAAGTGGAATTCCTCTACCTGTAGATAGTTTGATGAAGTCCTTGAGTGGTGTAAAGGGTTAACATGCTCGGCTGCTAACCAAAGGTGAAAGTTCAAGTCCACCCAGAGTCATCTCAGATGACAAGTCCAGTGACCTACTTCTGAAAAATCAGCCATTGAAAACTTTATGGAACACAGTTCTACTCTGACACACAGGGGGTCGCCGTGTCGGAATTGACTCAGTGGGAACTGGGTACATCTCAGATGTGTGCTAGGTGACTGATGCACATTTTCTCGTTTAACCCTTATAATAACCCTGTGAGGTAGACACCATTACTGTCCTCGGGTTAAGTCCCAGTCCAAAACTCCAGCTAACAACACAGCCACGATTAAAAATTTACTTAGTAGCATAACAAATTACCCCCAAAATTTAGCAGCTAAAAACAACAAATTTAAAACTTCACACAGATTCTGTGGATCAGGAATCTGGGGGTAGCTTGGCTGAATGGTTCAGGCTCAGGGTCTCTCGTGAGGTTGCAGTGACAATGCCAGCCAGGGCTGTATCTGTAGCCTTGATTCTAAGATTCCAAAGCAACTTCTAAGGTGACTCACTCTCATGACTGGCAAATTTGTGCTAGCTACTAGCAAGTAACCTGTGTTCCCCCCACATTAACCTCTCCGTAGGTCTGCCTGAGTGCCCTCATGACATGGCAGCTGACTTTCCCCAGAGTGAATGATCCAAGAGAGGATGAGACAGAAACCACAACATCTTTTATGACCTTCCTTGGAACTCACTTGGTTTTCATTTCTGCAATAGCCTATTAGTTACACAGGTAGTTCTTATTAATTGTGAGAGTGGACTACATAAGGGTAGGTGAACATCACTGGGTGCCATCTTGGAGGCTAGCTACCACATCAAGGACATCCAAGAAAACAGCAATAAGATACTACAACACACCCACTTGTTGTTAGGTGCTGTGGAGATGGTTTCGACTCACAGCAACTCTAGGTACCACAGAATGAAACACTGCTCGGTCCTGCACTATCGTCACTGTCTTCGCTATGTTTGAGCTCATTTTTGCAGCCAAAGTGTCAATCCATCTCTTTGAGGGTCTTCCTGTTTTTGGCTGACCCTCTGCCTTACCAAGTGTTATGGACTGAATTGTGTCCTCCCAAAATGTGTGTCAACTTGGCTAGGCCATAATTCCAGTATTGTGTGATTGTCCACCATTTTGTCATCTGGTGTGATTTTCTTATGTATTGTAAATCCTACCTCTGCGATGTCAATGAAGCAGTATTAGAGGCAGTTATGTTAATGGGGGAGGACTCAGTCTACAAGATTAGATTGTGTCTTAAGTCAACGTCTTTTGAGATATAATAGAGGGAATTGAGCAGAAAGTCAGAGGGACCTTATACCACCAAGAAAGTAGTGCCAAGAGCAGAGCATGTCCTTTGGACCCAGGGTCCCTGTGATGAGAACTCCTCAACCAGGGGTCAATTGATGACAAGGACCTTCCTCCTGAGCCTTCAGCCCCTGGAGCTGGTGGCCTGAATTCAGACTTCTAGTCTACTAGACTGTGAGAGAATAAACTTCTGTTTTGTTAAAGCCATCCACTTGTGGTATTTCAGTTATAGCAGCACTAGATAACTAAAGACACCAAGCTGATGTCCTTCTCCAGGGAGTGGTCCCTTCTGATAACATTTCCAAAGCATGTGAGACAAAGTATTTCACCATCCACACTTCTAAAGAGCATTCTGTCTGTACATCTCCCAAGTGCAGTCCGTGGTACATTCAATATTCTTTGCCAACACCATAATTCAAAGGCATCAATTCTTCTTCTGTCTTCTGCCTTCCTTATTCATTGTTCAGGTTTCATATGCATATGAGGTGATTGGCGATACCATGGCTTGAGTCAGGTGCACCTTAATCCTCAACGGAACATCTTTGCTTTCAGGAGATTTGCCCAATGCAATGTGTTGTTTGTTTCCTTGACTGCTGCTTCCATGGGCATTGATTGTGGAGCCAAGTAAAATGAAAACATTGACAACTTCAATTTTTTCTCCATTTATCATGATGTTGCTTATTGGTGACCTACTACAAGCACAACAAACTAGAGTAGCTAAAATTAGAATGATCAAAATTACCAAATGTAAATGTCAGCAAGGATGAGGAACAACTGGAACCCTCCTACACTGCTGGTGGGAGTTTAACAAGGTATAATCACCACGGAAAAAGTCCTATGTACAACAGAACAAAAAACTGGCTGGCCCCGTGCCATCCTCAGAATTGTTGCTATGCTTGAGCCCATTGATGCAGCTACTGTGTCAATCCATCTCCTTGAGGATCTCCCTCTCTTTCACTGACCCTCTGCTTTACCAAGCATGATGCCCTTCTCCAAGGACTGGTCCCTCCTGATAACATGTCCAAATTATGTGAGACAAAGTCTCTCCATTCTTGCTTCTAAGAAGCATTCTGGCTGTACTTCTTCCAAGACAGATTTGGCAGTCTTCTGGAAGTCCGTAGTATATTTAGTACTCTTCTCCAACACAGTAACTCAAAGGCATCAATTATTCTTCATTCTTTCTTATTCATTGTCCAGCTTTCGCATGGATATGAGGTGGTTGAAAACACCATGGCTTGGGGCAGCTGCACCTTACTCCTCCAAGTGACATCTTTGCTTTTCAACACTTTAAAGAGGCCTTTCGCAGCAGATTTGCCCGATGCAACGTATCGTTTGATTTCTTGCCTGCCACTTCATGGGCATTGATTGTGTATCCAAGTAAAATGAAATTCTTGACAACTTCAATCTTTTCTCCATTTAGCATGATGTTCCTTATTGGTCCAGTTGTGAGGATGTTTGTTTTCTTTATGTTGAGGTGCAATTCTTACTGAAGGCTGTAGTCTTTGATCTTCACCAATAAGTGCCTCAGGTCCTCTTCACTTTCAGCAAGCAAAGTTGTGTCATCTGCATAATGAAGGTTGTTAATGAGCCTTCCTCCAACACTGATGCCACGTTCAGCTTCAAATAAAACAGCTCCTTGGGTTATTTGCTCAGCATGCAGATTGAATAAGCATGGTGAAAGTATACAACCCTGATGCACACCTTTCCTGATTTTAAACCATGTAGTATTGCACTGTTCTGTTGGAACAGCTGCCTCTTGGTCTACATAGGATCCTCATGAGCAAAATAAGCATTCTGGAATTCCCATTCTTCACAACGTTATCCATAATTTTTTATGATCCACACAGTCGAACGCCTTTGCGTAGTCAATAAAATACAGGCAAACATCTTTCTGGTATTCTTTGCTTTCAGCCAAGATCCATCTGACATCAGCTATGATATCCTTTGTTCCACACCCTCTTCTGAGTCTGGCTTGAATTTCTGGCAGTTCCCTGTGGATGTAATATACTGATGCAACCACTTTTGAATGATCTTCAGCAAAATTTTACTTGCAGGTGATATTTATGATATTGTTTGATAATTTCCAAATTCTGTTGGTTCACCTTTCTTTGGAATGGGCACAAATATGGATCTCTTCCAGTAGGTTGCCCAGGTAACTGTCTTCTAAATTTCTCGTCATAGATGAATGAGTGCCTCCAGTGCTGCATCCGTTTGTTGAAACATCTCGGTTGGTATTCTCTCAATTCCTGGAGCCTCGTTTTTCACCAGTGCTTTCGGTGCAGCTTGGACCTCTTCCTTCAGTACCATCAGTTCTTGATCATAAGCTACCTCCTGAAATGGTTGAACATCGACCAATTCTGGTATAGTGACTGTGTATTCCTTCCACCTTCTTTTGATGCTTCCTGCATTTTTCAGTATTTTGCCCATAGAATCCTTCAGTAATGCAACTAGAGGCTTGAATTTTTTCTTCAGTTCTTTCAGCTTGAGAAATGTCAAACATGTTCTTCCCTTTTAGTTTTCTAATTCCAAAATTCTTTGCAAAAGTCAATGTAATACTTCATCTCCTCAACCTGCTCTTTGAAGTCTTCTGTTCAGTTCTTTTACGTCATCATTTCTTCCACTCTCTTTGCCCATTCTATGTTCCAGAACAAGGTTCAGAGTCTCTTCTGACATCCATTTTGGTATTTTCTTTCTTTCCTGTCTTTTTAATGATCTGTTGCTTTCTTCATGTATGATGTCCTTTGATATCTTCCCACAACTTACCTGGTCTTTGGTCATTAGATTTCAATGAGTCATATTTATTCTTGAGATGGTCTCTAAATTCAGATGGGATATACTCAAGGTCATACTTTGGCTCTCATGGACTTGTTTTGATTTTCTTCACTCCAACTTGAACTTGCATATGAGCAACTGATGGTCCATTCTGCAGTTGACCCCTGGCCTTGTTCTGACTGATGGTATTGAGCTTCTCCATTGTCTTTTTCCATAAATGCAGTCGATTTGACTCCTGTGTATTCCATCTATCGAGGTCCACGTGTATAGTTGCCGTTAATATTATTGAAAAAAGGTGTTTGAAATGAATGTCATTGGACTCTCAAAATTCTATCATGTGGCCTCCAGAGTCATTTCTATCTCCAAGGCATTATATATATGAAATTGTTTGCATTATATATATATACATATATATATGAAAGCATAATAATTATACTTCTCTCTCATTTAAATTTATCAGTATAAGCCAAGTTTACTTTTAAAGAATCTCTAAAATCTTAACAGTACTTATAAAAATTAGCAAGAGGCCAAAGGCATAGTCAAAAAACACATTAAGCCTAACTCAAGGGAAAAAAAAAGATTTAATCTTCAACCTGGCCTAAGTCCGAGCTCCAAACTCCTGTTGCTCATCATTCAAGGAAGTATTTTCATCTATCTGCAAAGAGTTCATAGTAAATACATATACAGTATTAGAAAGGAAGCCAAATGAAAACTTTTAAAAGGCCAGTTTTAAAGATCAGTTTTCCTTTAAGTAATAGAATCAAGGGTATACTTGTCATGTGGCTTTATATTTCCATTTCAAATCAGTGAGAGAGAAAAAAAAAAGCTTGGTCTTTTAATAAATGGTTTGGGGACAGTCAGCTAATCACTGAGAAGATAAAAATGTTTGTTTCTTATCTTATAGTTTATGTCCAAAAAATCCCAATTAGCCTAATTAAACTTTAAAATATTGGAAGAAAAAGAGAAAAAAAAATTTATTCTTGAGGTAAAGAAATAGGTTCTATGCATGGAATTAAAAAACATCAAAATAAAGGTGTTAGATTTGCTTATATAAAAATTGTACATTTTTATATCAAAAAACACTACAGCTGAATTTAAATAGCCCTCAAAAAAAAAAACCCAGAATTTGCAGCATATGTATAACATCGAATTTTTAATATATAAATAGCTCCCATAAATCAATAAGAAGCAGACCAACACCAATAGAAAAAAATAGGCAAAGGTCACAAAAGAAGAAACACAAATAATGAGCATGTGAAAAATATTTTTAAACTCAGTAACCCCAAAAATAAAAACTAAAACAACAATGAACCATATTTTTTAACTTGTTAAATTGGAAAACTTTTTTTTTCTAGAAGAAGAGTCAGAACAACATTTCTGATGAGCAACATGGCAAGATTACTAAAACCATAAAAAATTTCCTTTGTCCTCCATTATTCTAGCTCTTGCATTGTACTCTAAAGAACTACTTAAGACTATCTGAAAAAATATGACTTTAAGGATATTAATTTCACTGTTTATTATAACAAAAGAAGAAATTTATACAACCAAAAAGGTTCATCAGTGTGTGATTTAGATGCGATTATAATATCCATACTGTTTTTGTTAAGGAGCCCCGGTGGTGCAGTGGTTAAGCACTGGACAGCCAACTGGAGGATCCAGCCGTTCTAATCCATCAGCCACTCCACAGGAGAAGGATGTGGCAATCTGCTTCAGTAGAGACTTACAGCCCTGGAAAGTCTATGGGGCAGTTCCACTCTGTCCTATAGGGTCACTATGAGTCAGAATTGAGTCAGAATCGACTGGATGGTAACAGGTTTGGTTTCTTTCTTTTTCTTTTTTTTTCTGTTTTTGTTGTTAGTTGCCATTGAATCAATTCTGACTCACCATGACCCATGTGTGTCACAGTAGGATTCTGCTCCGCAGGGTTTTCAAGACTGTGATCTTTCAAAAGCAGAAAGGTTATATTCTTGCCAACCCTGTCTTCCAAGGCTTCTCTGGGTGGATTCAAATCTCCAACCTTTCCACTAGTTGCAAAGCAACAGTTTGCACCACTCAGGGGTCCCTCAGTATTTATAGTATGTAGCTATTTAAAACCATGTTGCAGAATAACTTTTAATAACATAAATGTAAACACAAAAACAGTTACACAAGAGTATATGCATGCTGGTTTTTCTCCATACGCCCCCTACAGATCTATTCTCTACTTTCTCTGTTCTGCTCTCTGCTCTAGGAGGCTGACCTCTAGGAATTGTTCTATGGCTTCCAGTTGGGTTTGGCCAATCAAAATCATAGGAGATCTGAGGGTGGGGAGATAAAGAGATCAGGGCATTTCCCTGCTCTCTCCTACCTCAACCCAATTCTGGGTCCCTCTGTAATGTAATTCATGTCCCTCTATAATACTGCTCCTATAAGACAGCCTCCTCTCTGGGGCTCTATCTCTCTTCTGCCTCTGGCAACACCTTTTCCTTCCTTTTCTCCTTTGGGTCTGGGGATGATAATGGCTTCCCACTGTTGTGAGCCTGGCTGCTTCTTCTGCCCCTTTTGACTTTCTTAACACTGCCCACAGTTCTTTTCAAAATCCCAGCTAAGTGCCTTGTGTTTACTGCTAGAACTCTGACTGCTGTAAGATACACACTTCAATTTTTGTATAAATATATATGTATTAGTTATCTATTCCTTCATAACAAACTACTCAAAAACGCAGCTTAAACAACAAGCACTTATTGTCACAGTTTTTTTAAGTCTGAAACTGGATGTGGCTTAGCTGGGTACCTCTGACTCAAAGTCTCTCGTGAGATAGCAGATATGCTCTCAGCCAGGACCGCAGTCTCATCTGAAGGCTCGAAAAGGGGAAGATCCACTTCCAAGCTATCTCACATGATTGTTGCAGGATTCACTTCTTCACAGATGATTCGACTGAGGGTCTCAAATCTCACCATCTGTTGACTGGAGACCTCCCTCAGTTCCTTGCCATGTGGGACTCTATACACGGCAGTTCATAACGTGACACCCACCTTCACTCAGAGCAAGCAAACAAGGAAGTTCCGAGAGAGAGGATCCAAGATAGAAGCCACAGTCTTTTGTAATCTTATCTTGGAGGTGACATCTCATCACTTTTGCCATTTCTATTCATTGGAAGCAAGTCCCTAGGTCTAGTCCACACTTGAGCAGAGGGAATTACACAAGACATGAATACAAGATAGCAGGAATCACTGGTGGACATCTTATAGGCAGTATATGATTTATAAATGAGTAGAAAAAATCTGTATGATGACTGGTTATCTCTGGAGATACTACAAATGATTTTTCTATTTTCTTTATGCATTACTAAACATTTCCAAGGAATAATTACTGCTGCTGTGACTAATATCATCGTACAAACCTTTTGTTACTGACCTGTCTATAGCTGATAGCCACTCACATGGTACTGCTTAATTTCTTAACCTTATCCATGAACAAGTTGAAATAAACCTGTCTTTACAAAAGCTAAATCAATTATTTTCCATAATTGGGTTGTGTTCAGTATTTGACTCAAGATGAAGCTCTGGCTAGGTTTCCCAGATACATAGGAGTAAGCAGAATGAAATGTTGCTCAGCTAATTTTCACATTTTGACAAAGACCTCCACTCTATCAGATGTGGAAATTTTCTCAAACCTTATGCCTTGTGCACTTACTGCCCATCAGGGCAGCACACCTATCGCATTGAAATATGACACAGAAGTGCCCTTGCTGTAATTGCTTCCCTCTGTTGAAGGGGCAATGGATAATTATTTGTCACCTTTGTGACACTCACCTGACATAGATGACAACAGGAAATAGCAAATTGTTCTCAGCCATTGACTATCGTTATATTCTAGGGTGGGCAACTAAAGCCATTTTTTTCTCTTTGCAGTACAGGAAATAATGGGAAAACATAAATCAGGGATCATGATCTTCCCGTTATATGGAAGTTAAACAAAAATGTTCGCCATTAACCCATAGTCTTCCAGCTAAATCCAAATACGAGCTTTTATTATTATTCAAATTAATAAATTCCTTTAGCAATTGTCAAGCACCTATTGTGTGTCCATAACAGCTTTTTCTCTTTATGAATGTCTTACCCTCCCAAATTTATTTTGTATCATGGCTCCACTATTCTTTCAGTCTACTGTCTAGGAATCCTGCCTTTGCTCTACTTCTTATTTGTCTCCCATGCCCAAACCATTACTTAATCCTTCAGAGTCACTCCTCCTATCTTCTCCTTTCCCCCTGCAAAACGTCTTAGTTAAGCCTTCAAAAAAATTATAACTTAATTGCTGAAACAGCCATAAAAGTCTTCTCCTAGCTGCATAACCTCATTTCCAGTTCACCTGGATAGCTCTGAGTGAGTAATAGAAATTGCAACCACTTCATGCCTGGCCCCTTGTAGGTGATGGACATGTTTCTATGTACTTCCTCCCTTAATCCAAACTGCCACCGTATGACTTAGGTATTATAATTGAGCCTGGACTCCTGGTTTCTGAAAGGAAAATACTAGAACCCAAAGAGAAGTCCTTGTTCTGTTCCCTTGAGATTCCCAGCGATAATATCCTTTAGTCACGTTCCATCCTCCTGTTCTCCAGGGAGGGAGAGAAGAAGGAAGGAAGGAAAAAAGAAAAAAAAGGGAAGAAGGGAGGGAGGGGAAAGGAAAGGGCAGAGGAAAAACAAAAGGAAAAGTAAGATAGTGTAAGAAAAGAAAAAGATTACACCTCTGGTCAATGTTCAAAGATGCTTCTTCTTCACAAGAAGTGGAACACATCTAATGTATTTCATTCCAAAGATGGAAGGTTTCCCAGTCAGTTTCACAAAAAAGGCTGACATGAAACATTTTTTTTTTAATTTTGTTGTATTTTAGGTGAAAGTTTACAGAGCAAATTAGTTTCTCATTCAAAAATTTATACACGAATTGTTTTGTGACACTTGTTGCAATCCCTGCAATGTGTCAGCACTCTCCCCCTTTCCCTTTCCACCCTGGATTCTCCGTGTCCGTTTGTCCAGTTTTCCTGTCTTTGATTTTGGGCAGGAGCTGTCTCTTTGGTCTTGTATACCTGATTGAACTAAGAAACATGTTCCCCAAGTGTGTTATTGTTTGTTTTATAGGCCTATCTAATCTTTGGCTGAAATGTGGACTTCGGGAGTAGCTTCAGTTCTGAGTTAGCAGGGTCTCCGGGGCCATAGTCTCAGGGGTTCCTCCAGTCTCTGTCAGACCAATAAGTCTGGTCTTCTTTTGTGAATTTGAATTTTATTCTACATTTTTCTCCTGCTCTGTCCAGAACCCTCTATTGTGATCCTGGTCAGAGAGGTCGGTGGTGGTAGCCAGGGATCATCTATTTCTTCTTGGCTCAGGCTGGTGGAGGCTGTGGTTCATGCAGTCCATTAGTCCTTCGGACTAATATTTTCCTTGTGTCTCTGGTTTTCTTCATTCTCCTTTGCTCCATACATGGTGGGACCAAAAGATTTATTTCAAATGGCCTCTTGCAAGCTTTTAAAACCCCAGACACTACTCACCAAAGTAGGACATAGAATATTTCCTTAATGAACTATGTTATGCCAGTTGACCTAGATGTCCCCTGAGATCATGGTCCCTAGGCCTCAGACCGGTAACTCCGTCCCTCACGGTGTTTGGATGTGTCTAAGAAGCTTCTATGGCTTTGCTTTGGCCAAGTTGTGCTGACTTTCCCTACATTGTATGTTGTCTTTCCTTTCATTAAAGTTGGAGAACTTTCTTTAATCAAGAAATAATCAGAGTTCTCCCTCACCCCTTCAACACCATTTTGCTTCTTAAGTTGGAGTTGCTGGAAAGAAGGAAAGAGGGAAATAGCGATAAGTGAAGAGCCCCATTACATGCCACAAGACCCCAGATAATTCACCAATATGGGAAAGTTTAAAAAAACAACAGATATGACTTTGAATTTCTATTCACCAGCTCACTCATCATTATGTACCTCTCTCAGGCTTAGTTTGCCGTTTTTTTACCTTTCTCACGGCAAACTTTCCAAGTAAGCTTGGTGATACTGTGGACTTTTTATTTATCACCTTCTGTCAAACAAATAGCAGTTCCCTGTTCCAAAGGGTACAATCTTTTATTTTCTGAGCTACTAGCATGCGTCCGAAATGAATAAGTTCTGCTTAATGCTACAGGCTGAGCATTAATCTTTTTGATCTGTCCCCGGGTGAACCCCCTTAGAGTTCAAAGCATCACTTGAAAAATGTGAGTGAATACCTTTGTTTTGTCCTTTCTCAGGTTCAATGCTGCTGACCTTGCAAAATGGCCACTATTCCCTCAAATAATTATAAGAGAATATGTTACAACCTGTAGGGTAATATGCCATTCAGGTACAGTCCCACACTCTGTTAACTTTTGCAGATCCTGTTTCTCAGTAGACATTTTATTATTTTTACATTTAGCCTGAGTGACCTGGTCCCTGCATATTGCTTCACCTCCACAGCCTGCCGATCACCTTTCTTTGCTAACGAAGCTTTAGCAACACTGAGATTTTTGGCCCATCAGATAAGCCAAGTTCATTCATACCTCCAGTCTCAGGGCCTTTGCACATGCCTACTCCTCACTCCCACATTTCCCCTTCTTATTCATCCTGCACTGAGGGATCAGCTTAATGTAGCTTCCACAGAGCAGTTGTCTTCTCCTTCATACTAACCCACTCCCTCCAGGTTTCACCCATAGCATCTGTCTTAGTCATCTAGTGCTTCTATAGCAGAAATACCGCAAGCAAATGGCTTTAACAAAGAGAAATTTATTCTCTCACTGTCTAGTAGGCTACAAGTCCAAATTCAGGGTGTTAGCTCCAGGGGAAGGCTTTCTTTCTCTGTCAGCTCTAGAGGAAGGTCTTTGCCATCAGCCTTCCCTTGGTCCAGGAGCATCTCAGTGTAGGAACCTCAGGTCCGAAGGACATGCTTTGCTCCTGGAGGTGCTGCTTTCTTCTAGTATCAGGTCCCCACCTCTCTGCTTGCTTCCCTTTCCTTTTATCTCTTGTGAGATAAAAGGTAGTGCAGGCCACACCCCAGGGAAACTGCCTTTACATTGGATCAGAGATGTGGCCTGAGCAAGTGTGTTACATCCCACCCTAACCCTCTTTAACCACAAGCAGAGATTATGATTTATAACACATAGGAAAATCACAAAATGGAGGACAGCAACACATGCCCTAACCAAGATGACACGTATTTTTGGGGGACACAATTCAATCCATCACATTGTCACATCCCCCCGCCCCTGCCAGCACTTACCACAGTTCTATACTTGGGTGCTCATTTGTTTAACATCTGTTTCTACCACTAGATTATAAAATTCAGAAAGACAGGGACAACATCATGTTCACCACAGTAAACTCAGCACTTGACACAGGTTTTGGGCTTGATAGACACTTGCTGGAATAAAGGAAAGAAGGAAGGGAGGGAGAGACAAGGAAAGGAGGGAATGAAGGAGACTGTATAGCACCGTACATCTGCAGTGCTGTAACAAAGGTGGTGTGCATTGAGAAGTTTCAAAAGGCATCCAAGATGCCTAGTGACCTATACTAGAGGGTTTATAATGCTATTGAAATCTTCAGGGTATCCTTTCCCCCTGAAAGCTATTCCTTCCATATTCTTGGCAGTTGGAAAACAAAGGAGTACAATTGAAAGACATATTCCTGGCAAGAGCCATGTGTAATCTGCACAACAATTTCTTTCCTAATTTGCCTGATCCCCAGCCTCTCCCAGGGTTTATTGCTGTTGTCCTGTCATGATTTCTGCTCAAGAAAGAAACAGGCTCGCTCGGAGATACAGCTGAATCCAACCAGGGCAATGGGAAATCAGTTCTGCCATGACCCACTTGGGAACACTGGCGGCGTAGTGGTTAAGTGCTATGGCTGCTAACCAAAGGGTCAGCAGTTCAAATCTGCCAGGCACCCCTTGGAAACTCTATGGGGTAGTTCTACTCTGTCCTATAGGGTCACTATGAGTCGGAATCAACTCGATGGCACTGTGTTTGGTTTTTTGGTTTTTATGACCCACTTGGCAGTGGATTGGCCATTTCACAAGAGCAGGTAATCATCTCTCTTTTTTAAAGTCATTATTATTTTTTTTTTTTTTTATGGTGTAGTCTGACAGAGACTGGAGGGACCCCTGAAACTATGACCCCTGGGTCCTCTGTCAACCCAGAACTGAAACCATTCCAGAAGCCCACTCTTTCAGACAAGGATTAGACAGGACTATAAAACAAAAAATAATACGCAGGAGGAGTGTGCTTCTCAGTTCAATCAGACACATGAGACCAAATGGGCAGCTCCTGTCCTGAGGCAGGATGAGAAGGCAAGAAGGGACAGGAACTGGCTGGATGGACACAGAGAACCTGGGGTGGAAAGGGGAAGTGTGCTGTCACATTATAGGGATTGCAACTAGTGTCACAAAACAATATGTGTATAAATTTTTGTATGAGAAATTAACATGAGCTGTAAACTTTCACCTAAAACATTTAAAAAAAAAAAAAGAGAGAAAAGAAAAATGTGAATAAAAATTTGTTATGATGACCAGTGAGACTGATGATCACAGGAATAAAATGAGAAGATCAAAGACTCTAGATTTGTATCTCAGTAAATCTTGGGAAAGAATGATTAAAAATAAAAATCTTAAAACATGAGACTACAGTTTTGACTAGTCCTTCAGAAACAAAATAATTTTTCTAAAGTATTTTAACTATCAAGTCTTTCCACCTGTGTCTTAGTACTCTAGCGCTACTATAACAGAAATACCACAAGTGGATGGCTTTAGCAAAGAGAAATTTATTTATTCACAGTAAAATAGGCTAAAAGTCCAAACTCAGGATGTCAGCTCCAGAGGAACACTTTCTCTCTATGGGCCTTCTCATCAATCTTCCCCTGGACTAGGAGCTTCTCCACACAGGGACCCTTGGTCCAAAGGACACGCTCTGCTCCTGGCACTGCTTTCTTGGTGGTAAGAGGTTCCCCGGTCTCTCTGCTTGCTTCTCTCTTTTATATCTCAAGAGATTGCCTCAAGACACAATCCAGTCTTATAGATTGAGTCCTGCCTCACTAACACAACTGCTGGCCATCGTCCCTCATTAACACCATAGTGGCAGGATTTACAACATATAAGAAAATCACACAGTACCATGAAACATGGCCCGGCCAAATTGATACACACACTTTTGAGGGGACGTAATTCAATCCACGACACCCTGCAATATGTAAGTTACCTTAGTAAATACTCAGAGTACTGTGCTTGCAAAAGTACCCATAGTACTTACTTTATAAATTCACGGGAGAACAATTTCTGTCTTGCTGATAAACTGTTTCCACAGTTGATCAGTAACCATGTAGTAAATGATATACTATGCTGCCTTTTTTTTCTACCTCCGTTTCTTCTAAACTCCTAACAAAGCTCTCTAAAAAAAAGTTTAAATGAGCAAGGAAATTGGGGCAGGACTTATGATAAGATTTAAAATTAAGTTGGGAAATATGTTTGCAAAATACATATTGTGCACCCATCGTCTTTCCCAAATACTCTTCAATTAACAATGAGACTCCTCTGTAATGAAAAGAACTTGGTTTTAATTATGAATTTGTTTGTAGGAAAGTTTACAGCATTTGTTAACTGCATTGGGCAGGAATTTGGAAATAAATTCCATCATTTTCTAGGCATTGTGTTCTGGTTCCATGACAGATTAAGATATATTCAGAAGGATGTATCTGTCTTATTTGCTATAAAGCCCTTAATTATTGGGATCACACTGAAAATGAAAAAACCATAAACTGGCATGCATGTCTGGAGTCTATATAACTTAAATGGTCTAAAGGATTGTTGAGAAACTGAGTTTGCACCTTCTTTTTGTTAACGTGGCACACATACATCTTGTATGGCATACTTGCCCGTGTAGGTGAGGAAACAAAAAGTTGGGCCTTTGGGTAGTGGTTGGGTCTCCCATTCAGACAAAAATGCTCTGCGTGTGGCCTTGTATCCATCTAAAAAGCTGAGAAAAGACAGGGTTAGGTTAAAGCCTATTAAATCTTGTAAGTCTGATTGTCAACTAAAACCTGTAACTTCCGCTGGTCTGGTGCAAATATGTTAAATGAAGTCTCTTATTCTGAAATACTCTCTGTCTAATGTTTTAGACTAATTCATTTGCTCTTCCAATAATAATGTCTACCCTTCATAAGAGGAGATTCTTATAGAAGCTTTGCAGATTGTGCATTGCACAGCTCTAATAGTTGCCAGTTATAGGTTGTTCCGACTTATGAAGGGGTTCCATTCCAAGGACTCCATCGTAAGTAGATTCTGACATAAGTCAAATATCTCATTTTTTTTTGGTTATCATTATTATTGCCTTTTTTATTAGTATCTTCATAAATCCATAAATTTATTTTATAAATTTATAAATTCATAAATCCAGCAGTGTTTTGAACAGTGAATCATAAAATTCAACATCTGTGAGTGACCATCTGAGAATGATAACATCGGTAAATTACACACTGCAATGTATTACTAATGATAAGATGTACAAAAAAAAGGACAGTCATAAGTACAGTTCATCGTAACTCAAGCATGTCATTTAAGTGAGGGATGACCTGTGCACTATAGTCCATGTGAATATTTTACATATTTTTCATTGCAGAGCTCCAGGGGACATAAACTGCATTGAAGTCTATGTAAGTGGCAATCGCTGGAGTTGTACAGTGCACACCCTACATAGCCATATATGGTGGCCCTGAGACTACCTCAGCTTGAGGCTTGTTAGTTCCAAAATAGACCCTGCCTTGGAGTGGAGAAAGCAAGGATTTTGTCATAGATGCTGTTGATGTCCTGCCCTGTATCTCCTTGGCTCACCTGAGTTGACCCATAGCTTTATGGTAGACAGCCCCGGGCACCCTGACAATTTCCCAATTTAGGAATCAGTGTCTTTTGTCCTTTCTACCTGAGTTCTCTCTCCATGCTGATGTGTGGGTGGATAAATGCCCCAGCCCTCCTCTGACGGGAAGATTTTATGCATGTTGTACATAGTTTCTCAGAGGTTCCTCAGAGAGATTGAGGCCTAGTTACCTACAGCACTAACCTGCTCTTTTATGCACACTTTATCACCTTTTCTCCCTTTCCTCTCTCACTTTTTCCACTGTCACTTGTGCTTCCAGTGATTGTCTCAAAAAACAAAAACAAAACTACTTGCACCTGCCCTTGTTTCAGGTCTATTTTAGGAGAAACCCAAATTAAGACAGATGTCCTTATGAACAAATGGCCTTAGCTGATTCTGTAACTCGGGTGCTGGCCCATGGCTAAATACGTGTTGAATGAATGATCAAATGATTCTCCCACAAAGTCAGCAGCTGCCTCCACTGCTCAGAAAGATGGGAGGTGGGAAGAAAGGGTTAAGCAATGAATTCTCATACCTCAAACTTCATGTGTGACAATGTGATAGAAAATCCAACTGTTCCCGACCTGTCCAAGAAAGCATGCTCTGTTCCAGACGCATTTCAATGCTGCTTTACACAGCGCTGATGTAATTTTGAGGTAGGAAATTATAAGACCCTTTGTATTTTTGCTGTAAAATGTCTTCCTCCACCCCTCAAATTCACTTCAAGCTCTTAATATGGGTGCTCTTAAGCATCCCCATTCCAATTTTTGACACAAAGCATGGAGACAATCTTGCTGTGGAACAATTGCTGTACTTCTGAGCGCATCTGCTTCCTAACCAGAGAAAGATAGAAGTCCCTGAGGATGGGGAATTTTAAACCCATTTCCTTATTCTTTAAAGTCATTCTTCATCTCTGAGCCTCAACAACGCTTATCTCTTTCTCTCTCTAATTCAAGGAGGAATACATGTGCACGGAGTGTGAAATTAACAAGATTTATGCCCAGTCTCAGTGACTAAACATGAAAACCTTCTGGTTGCACATCACTAGCTTCATTCAATTAGTAAAATGTTAGAATGCCATCAAAATTGGTCAAACTAACGTTTTGATTTCTGATAAAACTAAATAAAGCAAATGAACAAAAAATAACAAATAAGAAAGCTTAAAATTTTCACTTTACCACAAAAGTCAACGTACTCAGCTGAAAAACAGTAGAATCTGTTTTTCTGAGATTCACATTTCCATCGAAGAGCCCCTTCCACCCATCTGGTCAAGACTCTCCCTACCCGCTAGTAATATAGTCTTCGTTCTTGCAGACAACTGTCGAAAATGTTAGCTGATAGCTGAGCAAGAAAAATGGTTTAATACACTCATGGCAGGCATGTTCCAAGTGCTCTCACTTTGTCCTTTGTGCACATGGCAGACATTGCTAATCTATCGCTGAAATGGCATCACACTCCTTTTCAACAACGTGCTGCCTACAGCCATTGGCAGTCAATCAGAGTTGGTATAAGAAAGTCATTCCTTCATGTAATCTTTACTGGACTCCTACTATGTTCCAGTCACTCTTCTGGCTCAGGGGCTACAGTGTTGGAAAAATAGTGTCCTTGATGACATAATAATAGTTGTGAACAAGACAGAGACTTTCCTTGCTTTTCCTGGGGATTTAGCTTTATAACTGGTACTTTTGAAAACATAAAACTCGGAAAATCCAAAAGAACTAACCTCTAGGGTGATGGTATGGGTACTTGAAGGTGCAAACTCCATCAAATAATTGTTCTTCTTATTTTCATGTATGCTTCCTGCTATATTCTAGCATTGCATTATTAGGTCAATTATCTCAATAATAAAAATTCTGAAATGGGAGAGAAGGCAAACAAACTTGGAAGAGTATTCCTTTTCTCTTGACCCTTCTTTTCCAACATGCTGCATTCCTTGTTGTGGTTGTTATGTGCCATGGAGTTGATTCTGACTCACAGGCACATAACTACTATGTGCTAAGTTAGGTATACAAAAAAACAAAACCAAATCCGTTGCCATTGAGTTGGTTCTGACTCATAGTGACTCTATAGCCACCCTATAGGACAGAGTAGAACTGCACCATAGAGTTCCCAGTGAGTGGCTGATGAATTCAAACTGCTGACCTTTTGCTTTGCAACCAAGTACTTAACCACTGTGCCACTAGGGCTCCAAATTAGGTATTTAAAAAAAAAGCCATTGCTGTGGAGATGATTCCAGCTCATAGTGACCCTATAGAACAAAGTAGAACTGCCCCATAGAGTTTTCAAAGAGTGCCTGGTAGATTCAAACTGCCAACTTTTTGTTTAGCAACCATAGCTCTAAACCACTATGCCACCAGGGTTTTCAAATTAGGTATAGCAAATCAAAATTGAATATTTTCAGTCTCTGCCACTGCAATACTCACAGTATAATGAGGGCTATGGAATCAGAAACAGGTGAACTCTAAGTAATACTGTGGAGTACTAGAGCCTACGTTTACTGTGTCTGCTGAACAAGCAGACCCTTGCATGTAATCAATGCACTGTATGACTGTTAGAGTAAACACCTTGTAAGTAATTCTCTTAACGCTGGGCTCTCTAGAGGACCAAAACCAGTGAAACACACACATATATATATGTATAAGTACATATACAGAGAAATTTATTTCAAGGAAATGGCTCATGCAGCTGTGGAGGCTGGCAAGTCCCACATCCCTGGGTCAGGCATCAAGCTGGAGGCTTCTCCTGACTCACGTGGTTTCAGGGGCTGATGAACCCAAGATAGGCAGGTCAGAAGGCAGACTGCTGGCTCACATCCCAAGAACCAAAGGTCAGAGGATAACCAGTCAGATACAGTATTAAGAGAAGGCAAGCTTTTCCAGAACATCCATATATATTGAATGCAGGCCATGTCCCCAAGGAAACCCCCCTTTCAACTGATTGACTACTCACAAATCACACTGTGGATGATGATGACATCATATCTGCCAAACCACTGAGAATCATGTCCTAACCAAGTTGACAGATAACCTTAACCATCACAGTCCACCCCTTGTCAACTTGGCACCTGTACACATCTCCTTAAATCATGCATAATCTCTAAATAAAAACAATTATAAAGTCATATTTGTGCCTAACATGATACAACTAATATGTACAAATGAAAATGCACTAGCCCTGTTTGCACCTTATATTTTCTAATAAGCAACAGAATAAGAGAGGGAAGAAAACAAAGATATTTGAGATATTTTATATATGTATATAAAAACCAAAAACCAAACCCGTTGCCGTCGAGTCAATTCCGACTCATAGCGACCCTATAGCACAGAGTACAACTGCCCCATAGAGTTTCCAATGAGCGCTTGATGGATTCAAACTGCCAACCTTTTGGTTAGTAGCTGTAGCACTTAACCACCACACCACCAGGGTTTCTGTATATATATATATTTATATACACATTTACATATATGTATATATATTATATATATATATATATTTGTTGTTGTTAGGTACCACTGAGTCAGTTCTGACTCATAGTGACCCTATGTACAACAAAATGAAATACTGCCCAATCCTCCCAACCATTGTTATGCTTGACCCCATTGTTGCAGCCGCTGTGTCAATCTGTTTCATTCAGGGTCTTCCTCTTTTTCACTGACCCTCTACTTTACCAAGCATGATATCCTTCTCCAGGGGCTGATCTCTCCTGATAACATGTCCAAAGCATGTGAGACATAATCTCTCACCATCCTTGTTTCTAAGGAGCATTCTGGTTGTACTTCTTTGAAGACAGATTTGTTCGTTCTTTTGGCAGCCCATTGTATATTCAATATTCTTCCCCAAGACCACAATGCAAAGGTATCAACTCTTCTTCAGTGTTCCTTATTCATCATCCAGCTTTTGTGGCGACTGAAAACACCATGGCTTGGGTCAGGCACACCTTAATGTCCAAAGTGACATCTTTGCTTTTCAACACTTTATAGAGGTCTTTTGCAGCAGATTTGCCCAATGCAATGCATTTTTTTATTTCTTGACTGCTGTTTCCATTAGCATTGACTGAGGATCCAAGAAAAATGAAATCCTTGACAACCTCAATCTTTTCTCCATTTATCTTGATGTTGCTTACTGTTCCAGTTGTGAGGATTTTTGTTGTCTTTATGTTGAATCATCATCCATACTGAAGGCTCTGGTCTTTGATTTTCATCAGTAAGTGCTTCAAGTTCTCTTCACCTTCAGCAAGCAAGGTTGTCATCTGCATGACACAGGTTGTTAACAAGTCTTCCTCCAATCCTGATGCCACGTTCTTCTTTGTATAGTCCACTTTCTCTGATTATTTGTTCAGCATACAGATTGAATAGTTATGATGAAAGCATACAGCCCTGACACACACCTTTCCTGACTTTAAGCCACGAAGTATCCCATTGTTCTGTTCAAATGACTATCTCTTGGTCTTTGTACAGGTTCCTCATGAGCACAATTAAGTGTTCTGAAATTCCCATTCTTCACAATGTTATCCATAATTTGTTATGATCCACATAGTTGAATGCCTTTGCTCAGTCAATAAAACACAGGTAAACATCTTTCTGGTATCTTCTGCTTTCAGCCAGGATCCATCTGACATCAGCTATGATATCCCTTGTTCTGAATCCAGCTTGAATTTCTGGCAGTTCCCTGTCCATATACTGTTGCAGCCAGTTTTGAATGATGTTCAGAAAAATTTTACTTTCATGTAATATTGTTGATCTTGTTTGATAATTTCCGCATTTGGTTGTATCACCTTTCCTGGGAATAGGCATAAATATGGATCTCTTCCAGTCAGTTGGCCAGGTAGCTGTCTTCCAAACTTTTTGGCATAGATGAGTGAGCACTTCCAGAGCTGCATCTGTTTATTGAAACATCTAATTTGGTATTCCATCAATTCCTGAAGCCTTGTTTTTCACCAATGCCTTCAGTGCAGCTTGAACCCCTTCCTTCAGTACCATTGTTTCCCGATCTTATGCTACTTTCTGAAATGGTTGAACATAGACAAATTCTTTTTGATATAGTGACTCTGTGTATTCCTTCCATCTTTTTTTGATGCTTCCGGCATCTTTTAATATTTTCCCCATAGAATCCATCAATATTGTAACTCGAGGCTTGAATTATTTCTTCAGTTCTTTCAGCTTGAGAAATACTGAGCGGGTTGTTCCTTTTTTGTTTTCTATCTCCAGGTCTTTGCACATGTCATTATAATACTTTACTTTGTCTTCTTGAGCTGCCCTTTGAAATCTTCCGTTCGGTTCTTTTACTTCATCATTTCTTCCTTTTGTTTTAGCTACTTGACGTTCAAGAGCAAGTTTCAGAGTTTCTTCTGACATCTGTTTTCTTTCTATCCTGTCTTTTCAACGATCTCTTGCTTTCTTCATGTATGACGTCCTTGATGTCATCCCATAACTCGTTTGGTCTTCAGTCATTAGTGTTCAACACTTCAAATCTATTCCTGAGATGGTCTCTAAATTCAGGTGGGATATACTCAAGGTCATACTTTGGCTCTGGTGGGCTTGTTCTAATTTTCTTCGGTTTCAACTTGAACTTGCATATGAGCAATTGATGTTCTATTCTGCAGTCAGCACCTGGCCTTGTTCTGACTGATGATACTGAGTTTTTCCATCTCCTCTTTCCACAGATGGTCCACGTATATAATTGCCATTGGTGTTGGTGAAAAAGGTATTTGCAAGAAAGAAGCCATTGGTCTTGCAAAATTCCAACATGTGATCTCCAGCATCCTTTCTGTCACCAAGGCCATATATTCCCACTACTAATCCTTCTTTGCTTCCAACTTTTGCATTCTGATAACCAGTAATTATCAATGCATCCTGATTGCATGTTTGATCAATTTCAGACTGCGGAAGTTGGTAAAAATATTCAGTTTCTTCATCTTTGGCCTTAGTGAGCTATAGTCATATTAATTGGTCTTCTTTGTGGACATATGGATATTATGGTATCACTGACAGCATTGTACTTCAGAATAGACCTTGAAATGTTCTTTTTGACAATGAATGCAGTGCCATTCCTCTTCAAGATGGCATTCCTGGCTGAGTAGACCATATGCTTGCCCAATTAAAAATGGCCAATACCAGTCCATTTCAGTTCACTAATGCCTAGGATATCGAAGTTTATGTGCTCCATTTCATTTTTTTAAATTTCCAATTTTCCTAGATTCGTACTTCATACATCCCACATTCCTATTTTCAATGGATGTTTGCAGCTGTTTCTTCTCATTCTGAGTAGTGCCACATCAGCAAATGAAAGTCCCTAAAGCTTGACTCCATCCACATCATTAAGGTGGACTCTACTTTGAGGAAATAGCTCTTCCTCAGTAGCAGTTTGAGCACCTTCCAATCTGAGGGGCTCATCTTCCAGCACTATGTCAGATAATGTTCTACTGCTATTCATAAGTAGACTGTCGGGTCCTTCTTCCTAGTCTGTCTAAGTCTGGAAGCTCAGCTGAAACCTGTCCACCATAGGTGATCCTGTTGGTGTTTGGTGGCATAGCTTCCAGCATCACAGCAACACGCAAGCCCCCACAGTATGACAAACTGACAGACATGTGGGGGATATATTTATATAGCCCTAGTGGCACAAAAAAAAAATTCTTTTTTTTTTTAGTGGCACAGTGGTTAAGAGCTCAGGCTGCTAACCAAAAGGTCAGCAGTTTAAATCCACTAGCTGCTCCCTGGAAACTCTATGGGGCAGTTCTACTCTGTCCTATAGGGTCACTATGAGTCAAAATCAACTCCACAGCAACAGTTATATATATATATATATATATATATATATATATATATATATATACATGTGTGTGCGTGTTATGGGTTGAATTGAGTCCCCCCATGAAACATATGTCAACTTGGCTAGGCCATGATTCACAGTATTGTGTGGTTGTTCACCACTTTAGGATCTGATGCAATTATCCTATGTGTTTTAAATCCTAACTTCTATTACGTAAATAAAGCAGGATTAGAGGCAGTTATGTAATGAGGCAGGACTTAATCTACAAGATTTGGTTGTATTGAGTCAATCTCTTTTGAGGTATAAAAGAGAGAATCGAGCAGAGAGGAGGGGTACCTGTACTGCCAAGAAGGAAAAACTTGGACAAGGACCTTCCCTCAGAGCTGACAGAGAAAGAAAGCCTTTCCCTGGAGCTGGAATCCTGAATTCAGACTTTAGACTTCTAGCCTCCTAGACTGTGAGAGAATAAATTTCTCTTTGTTAAAGCCATCCACTTATGGTATTTCTGTTATAGCAGCACTAGATTAGTAAGACAGAATTTGGTACCAGAAGAGTGGGGTGCTGCTCTAACAGATACCTACAGTTTGGAAACAGTTTTGGAATTGAGTAATGGGTAGAGGCTGGAGAAGTTTTCAAGTGCCTAATAGTAAAGGCCTAGATTGTCTTGAAGAGACATTAGTGAAATTATAGATGTCAAAGGCAATTCTGGTCAGGACTCAGAAAGTAGTGAGTAGAGCTGTGACACCAGAGATCCACCTATAGTAAGAAACAGCCACAGTGAAATGGCAACAGCAGAACCAGGAGACCAGCTCAAGACAGCATAGGAACCAATACACGGAGTGAGAGAGCCGAGTGCCTTTGGGCGGGAGGCTTCCTGGCTGAGTGGGATGTCTTGGGGCACTTATCAATGGAGCTAAGTTTGACAAGCCACAGAGCAAGAGCCTTTGTGCCTAGGCTTACTGGCAAAGTGGGGTGCCTCCGAGCACTTATCAGCAGAGCTGAAGAGGTTTGGAACACTTGCCTGAGCAGGGTAGAGGCTGAGCTGACCCAAGGGCCTGAGGGGCCGAAAGGCCAAGGAATGAGGAAACTGAAGCTCAAGAGACAGGGAACGCAGGAAGCAGAGCTGCCTCAGTCTCAAAGGGTAGGGCCATGACTTCTGGGATCTCAAATGGTGGAGCCATGGCCTCTGGGATTTCAAAGCCTGGGGCCACAGCTTCCTAGTTTTCAAAGAGTCAGATCTTCACCAACTGTGTTCAGGAGTGTGGGGCTGCCAGAGGGATGGGACCGGATCTACTGCCTAAAGCTGAGGGGTAGGGCTGCCATACCCAAGGGGCAGAACAGAGCTTGCTGCACCAAGGGGGAAGGAATGACAGTCAGATAGACTAGGAGAATGAGCCTGCCCACTCCCAAAGGAACAGAGTTGCCATCCCAGGGGGTCTAGAAGGCAGAGCTGAAGCCCAGAGCCAAGGAGCTTCCACCCAGAATTTGGAGACCGTGGCCAACACCCAGAGTCTGGAGGGCAGGCCATTACCTAAATGGCCTCAGAGAACAGAGGATTATTTTCAAGCCTTGAGAGCTAATGCTCTTCTGCTGACTTGCTTGGTGCCTGTTATCCTTTCTTTCCCTCCAATTTCTCCCATTTGTAATGGAGATATCTACCTTGTTCCACCACTGTACATTCGAAGTAAGTAACTTGTATTCTGGATTTCACAGATGAAGAGGAATTTTGCCCCAGGAGATTTTCACTTGGAGTTGATTTGAGACTTTGCTGTGCTATGACAGAGTGAATGTGTTTTACCTGTGGCAAGGACATAAATTTTGGGGGCCAAAGAGTGGAATGTTATGGATTGAATCGTGTCCCTCAAAAATGTGTGTCAACTTGGCTAGGCCATAATTACCAGTATTGTCTGGTTGTCCACCATTCTGTGATCTGATGTGATTATCCTATGTGTTATAAATTCTAACTTCTATGATGTTAATGAGGCAGGATTAGAGGCAGTTATGTTAATAAGACAGGACTCAATCTACAGGATTAGGTTGTATCTTGAGCCATTCTCTTTTGAGATATAAAAGAGAGAATTGAGCAGAGAGGAGGGGTACCTCCTACCACCAAGAATGAAAAATCAGAAAGGGAGCATGTCCTTTGGACCCAGGGCCTCTGTGCTGGAAGCTCCTAGATCTGGGAAGATGGATGACAAGGACCTTCCTCCCACAGCTGACAGAGAAAGAAAGACTTCCTCTGGAGCTGACATCCTGAATTCGGACGCCTGCCAGTCTCCTAGCATGTGAGAAAATAAACCTCTGTTTGTTAAAGCCATCCACTTGTGGTATTTCCTGATTTCACAGCACTAGATAACTAAGACTATATATATATACACACACACATACATATGTATGTGTATATATATACACACACACACACACATATAACAAAACAAGGAAGAAATACTAAAAACAATTATAGTCTTCATTTGCAACTGGTCACATGGTCGTAGCTGATATTTACAACTATCCTCTTCACAACCCATTCCATATTTCCTTTGCCTCAGCAAGCACCTCAGCTGGTCATGGTTCTTTGCCTAGTAGGGTGACCCAGACCTTCATCCTGAAGGGTCTGGGCCATTAGTGTCATGTCAAAATTGGGTTGCTGTAGTTTTCCATTGACTTTAATCACAGGGCATGGTAATACTAAGAGACACCCTAAAGAATCTCCTGCATTCCAGACATGTTCTTTTTTACCTCCATTACACAACCCAATCCCATTCCCCTTAGTAATCAGTGTTAGCCATACCAGCCAGTATGGTAACTCTCTTCTTTACCTGTTGATCCTGAGGCATGAAGAGCCCAAAGTGGCTGGGTGACATTCTAAACTTCCAGATCAACGGAATCAGTGTTGTGCCTTCTGGTGGGAGCATTCCTCGCTTTGGAAGTAAGACCTCTAGACCCACAGAGCATAGGGTCATGAAGACAGAAGCAAAAATTTTGCAAATGGGCCACTAGGGATAATAGTGAGTGGTGCCACTTCAATCTCCATTCCTTGATTCCTGGACCCCTGAATCCTGGTTATGGGAGAAGCGGCACCATATGTTGGATACTGGTTTTGAGCATATACAGCCTCCTCTAGAACATTGCCCCAATCTTGCAAGGTATTGCCATCTATCTGGTGCTGTAATTGTCTTTAGAAGACTGTTACATTGTTGTATCAAGTCAGCTGCTTCAGCATGATGGGGACCGTGGTAAGACTAGTGAATTCTATGAGCATGGGCCCATTGCCACACTTCATTTGCTTGAAGTGAGTCTTTTGATCCAAGGCAATGCTGTGTGGAATACCATGACGGTGGATAGGGCATTCTGTAAGTCCATGGATGGTAGTTTTGGCAGAAGCATTACATGCAGGTTTGGCAAATTCATACCCAGAGTAAGTGTCTATTCCAATAAGAACAAAACTCTACCCTTTCCGTGATGGAAACAATCCAATATAACTAACCTGACAACAGATTACTGGCTGATTACCCCTAGGAAGGCCATATTGGGGAGTCAGTGTTGGTCTCTGCTGCTGGCAGATTGGGCACTCAGCAGTGGCTATAGCCAAGTCAGCCTTAGTGAGTGGAGGTCCATGTTGCTGAGCCCATGTATAACCTCCATCCCTGCCTCCATGGCCAGTTTATTCATGAGCCTATTGGGCAATGATGGGAGTGGCTGGGGAAAGAAGATGACTGATATCCACAAAACATGTCATTCTATCCATTTGGTTGTAAAAATCCTCCTCTGCCAAGGTCACTCATTGGTGAGAATTCACATGAAACACAAATATCTTTGCTTCTTCAGCCCATGCAGAGATGTCTATCCACATGCCTCTTCCCCATACCTCCTTGTCACAAATTTCCCAATCACGTTTCTTCCAAGTCCCTGACCATCTAGCCAAATCATTGGCCACAGCCCATGAATCAGTATAGAATCACACATCTGGCCATTTCACCTTCCAAGCTAAGTGAACAGCCAGGTGCACTGCTCAAATTCTGCCCATTGAGAGGTTTTCCCTTCACCACTATCCTTCAGGGAGGTCCCAGAAAGGGGCTGCAGCACTGCCACTGTCCACTTTTGAGTGGTGCCTGCATATCTCGCAGTACTATGCATAAACCAGTCTAGTTTTTTCTCTTCCACAGTCATCTTATCATAAGGAACTCTCCATGAGACCTTAGGTATAGACCAGGAGATGAAAGGTGCTGTGACAGGAGCAGAGACTGTGGGCATTTGGGCCACTTCCTCATGCAATTTACTTGTGCCTTCAGGTCCTACTCAGGCACTATCTAGTATAACCACTTCCATTTCACGAAGGAGTGCTGCTGTACATGCTCAATTTTACAACTCTGTAGGTCAGACAACACCCAGTTCATGATGTGCATCTCAGGCTGCATGGTGATTTGATAGCCCATGGCTAAATGTTCACTCTCTACTAAAGCTCAGTAACAAGCCAAAAGCTGTTTCTCAATAGGAGAATAGTTATTTGCAGAGGATGGCAGGGCTTTGATCCAAAATCCTAAGAGTCTGTGCTGTGATTCACCAATAGGGGCCTGCCAAAGACTCCAAACAGCATCTCTATTTGTCACTGCCACTTCAAGCACCATTGGATCAGCCAGATTATATGGCCCAAATGGCAGAGCTGCTTGCACAGCTGCCTGAACCTCTTGCAGAGCCTTCTCTTATTCTGTGCCCCACTCAAAACTAGCAACTTTTTGAGTCACTTGATAAATCGGCCAGAGTAGCACACCTGAATAAGGAACATGCTGCCTCCAAAGTCCATAGAGACCCACTAGGCATTGTGCCTCCTTTTTGGTTGTAGGAGGGGCCAGATGCAATAACCTATCCTTCACTTCAGAAAGAATATATCGACATGTCAACCACTGGAACACTAGAAATTTCACTGAGGTGGAATGAGCCTGAAGTTTTGGAATTAGTGTCAGTTCAGAGCTAGTGTCACGGATTGAAATATGTCCCCCCAAAAATGTGTGTATCAATTGGGCTGGGCCATGATTCTCGGTATTGTGTGATTTTCCTGTATGCTGTAAATCCTGCCTCTATGATGTTAACGAGGCAGGATGGGCGACAGTTGTGTTAGTGAGGCAGGACTCAACCTACAAGACTGGATTGTGTCTTGAGGCAATCTCTTGAGATATAAAAGAGAGAAGCAAGAAGAGAGACTGGGGAAACTCATACCACCAGGAAAGTAGTGCCAGGAGCAGAGCTCATCCTTCAGACCTGGGGTCCATGCACAGAGAAGCTCCTAGTCCAGGGGAAGATTGATGAGAAGCCCAACAGAAAGAGAAAGTCTTCACCTGGAGCTGACACCCTCAATTTGGATTTTTTACCTGTTTTACAGCGAAGAAATAAATTTCTTGTTGTTAAACCCATCCACTTGTAGTATTTCTGTTATAGCAGCACTGGATGACTAAGGCAGCAAGTGTCCAGTAATTCCTGAGAATTCTGATTCTTTTCTTTTCCACAGTGAAGGATCACTCCCATAAAAGGCTGCAGATCCCTTTGGGGAAGGTGGGAGAAAGATTAACAGTATAAATTTTTGGCAACATACTGGGGTTCTTCCTCAAGGGGAGCTGGCCTCCTCTTCACTCAAGGGATTATGTGTCTGTAAACTGGTTCAAGTCTGGAAATTGATTGAGGGGACAACTCTATTCTGGCAGTTTGAGTTAGATTGATGTTCACTTGACCTAGAATTTTTCCACTTGTGCAGATCAAGTAAATATTTGGTAGATTTCCCATTTATTTCATCCTAGGGACACTGTGACTAAGTAGCCAACACCCTAAGTCTATACGAGTCACACTATTCTGATTACTGCTTTGATTCTGTTGTCCATTATGGTAAACATGCCCATCTTGTCTTTGTCGATTGAGTGCTGCCATTTGGCTCTTACCACTATGGGTTCCAATCAGTACCACTGTAGTTAGGTGTCTTGATTCAGTTAGGGCAGTTCCCATTATCAAATCTGACTTCCATAAAATAGCAATCACAGCAGTCTTCAAGGCTCCCTTCACAAATTTGCTCCTCACTCTTGTGGTAAAAGGTGTGCCCTCTTGACACTGCATGCCAATTTCCCTAAGTCTTTGAATACCTTGTTCTTCAATCTACCATGGCAGGTCTGGCATTTCAACTTTATGTAGTGTAGGCCACCACTTAATCCATGCTTCAGTGAACCAACCAAATAAACTATTAGATCTTTTGCTAATCTCTTGAGCTGTAAGGTTGATTGAAGAACCTATGCTTAGTGGGTGTTATGAATTGAACTGTGTCCCGCAAAAATATGTGTCAACTTGGTTAGGCCATGGTTCCCAGTATTGTGTGGTTATCCTCCCATTTTGTGATTGATGTATGTTTCCTATGTGTTGTAAATCGTACTCTCTTCCTGTAGTTAATGAAGCAAGATTAGATTATGTTAAAGGGGATTAGGGTGGGATGTAACACCCTTTCTCAGATCACATCCCTGACCCAATGTAAAAGAAGTTTCCCTGGGTGTGGTCTGCATCACCTTTTATTTTACGACAGATAAAAGGAGAGAGAAGCCAGCAGACAGTTGAGGACTTCGTACCAACAAGAAAGCAGAGCCAGGAGCAGAGCACGTCCTTTGGGCCCAGGGTTCCTGCACAGAGAAGCTCCTAGTCCAGGGGAAGATTGATAACAAGGACCTTTCTCCAGAGCTGACAGAGAAAACATTTCCCTGGAGCTGACGCCATGAACTTGGACTTTAGCCTACTACTAGACTCTGAGAGAATAAACTTCTGTTTGTCGAAGCCACCCACTTGTGGTATTTCTGTTATAGAAGCCCTAGATAACTAAGATAACTAAGACAGAAACACTGGTGGCATAGTGATTAAGTGCTACGGCTGCTAAACAAAAAGTAAGCAGTTCAAATCCACCAGACATTCCTTAGCAACTTTATGGGGCAGTTCTACTCTGTCTTATAGGGTCACTACAAGTCAGAATTGACTCAATGGCAATGAGTTTGGTTTTTTAGATAATTAAGGCAGTGGACCCATATCAACAAACTCAGACTGATTCAGCTTTATATTCCTTTCACAATTATCCCACACCCTTAATAGCCATTCCCACACATATTCCCCAAGTTTCTGTTTGTATATTAGAAAAATCAAGCAGTTCTTTTGGACGGTAGTTTACTGTCTTAGTTTTCTAGTGCTGCTATAACAAAAATACCACATGTGGATGGCTTTAACAAATAGAAGTTTATTCTCCTACAGCCTAGGAAGCTAGAAGTCCAAATTCGGGGTGGCATCTCCAATGGAAGGCTTTCCCCTCTCTGTTGGTTCTGGGGAAAGGTCCTTGTCATCGATTTGCTCACAACAAATCTCATAATGGAGCCTCTCAGAAACGCTTGTGTCTTAGTGGTTAAGAGCTATGGCTGCTAACCAAAAGATCAGCAGTTCAAACCCACCAGGCACCCCCTGGAAACCCTATGGGGCAGTTCTACTCTGTCCTATAAGGTTGCTATGAGTTGGAATCGACTTGACAGCAAGGGGTTTGGTTTTTTTGGTTAGGAGCTTCCCAGCACAGGACCATGGGGTTCAAATGATGCACTCCCTTCCTGGTTCTTCATTTTTGGTGGTAGGAGGTGTCTCTATCTCTCTACTGGATTCTGTCTTTTACATCTCAAAAGAGATTGACTAAAGACAAAACCTAATCTTGTAGTTTGAGTCCTGCCTCATTAACATAACTGCCTCTAAACCTGCCTCATTAACATCATAGACACAGGATTTACAACACACAGGAAAATCACAGCAGATTACAAAATGGTGGGCAATCACATACTACCGGGAATCATGGCCTAGACAAGTTGATGCACATTTTGGGGGGCACAACTCAATCTATAACACATACTTCCTCCTGCATCACACTTTGTACTTTACTACTTTGGGCTCACTGGGACTTAAATCTAGTTATAGGTCTAGAATCAAAAAATGGGTGGTAGAGATGGGTCCTGGACACTCAGCAGTGTCTTGTAAGGACTCTGCTTCAGACAATGGCCCAGGCAATACTTCAAGGACCACCACAGGTGACATCTCAAGCAAAGACTCTTCAGGCACAGCTTGGTTAATCTCATTAGATGGGTGGAGGAGATAATGGTTTTACTGGGGAGGGTGGCTTAGGAGACAAAGTTGGAGTAATCTCTTTAGATGGGAGTAAGATGATTGGTACTGTTCGCACGAATGAATCAATAGAATTTAGGGTCTCAGTATCCCCAGCTTCCTGATTATCTGCCCATACGTCCCCATCCCAAGTTTCACGATCCCATTTCTTCCCAATCAATGCCCTCACTTTAACTTCAGACAATATTCAGGGTTGGTAACTCAATTGGCATTGTAATTCAGCCACTTCTGCAAAAAGACTCTGGGTTTGGTTTTCAGCAACATCAGTTCTGTTGCTACAAGAAATAAGACTTGATTTCAGGGCACAGGTGACAACTTTCAGGTTTTTTATACAGTGCTTGAGCTGCGACTCTGAAGACCTGAGCTTATCTCTTTCATTCACCACTGTGTCTAGCAAAAACAGGAACAACGAACCAGCTTCCTTATATTTCTCATTCTGACAAAGTTGTAGAAAAGTATCAAATGTGCAGTCACCTAGAGCCTTGTCTCTCACAAATATTTAATCCATTGATGGTGATATTTTGAGTATTTCTATTGCTACTTCATGCCATGAGTTAGTAGTGCCTTCTTTACTACTGGAGGCAGAGTCATCAGCACTTTTAAGGCTAGCCAGACTTGAGAACCAATTCGGAAAACTCATCCTTATGATTTTGTTTCTCTGGAACCATTCTCAGTACTGAATGTCTTAGGCTGGGTTCTATAGAGATGCAAAACCAGTGAATCTTATATGTTTATAAATATATATACAGAGAAATTCATTTCAAGGACATGGCTCACACAGTTGTGGAGGCTATGTCAGGGTCAGACATCAGGCCAGAGGCTTCTCCTGAGTCACGTGGTTGCAGGGGCTGACAAACCCAAAATCAGCCAGCCAGAGGACAGGCTGCTGGCTCACGGAGCTGTGGGAGCTGCTGAATTCCAAAATCTGCATGTCAGTTGGTAGGCTGCTGGCTCACATTCCAAGAACAGGAGGTCAGAGGATGACCAGTTGGATGCAGGATGGAGAGAGGGTGAATTTTGCCAGAACATTCATTATATTGGATACAGGCCACACCCCCAAAGAAACTGCCCTTTCAACTGATTGGTTGCTCACAACAGATCACATCATGGACAGTCATTATATCATATCTGCTGAACCACTAAGAATAATGTCCTAACCAATTTGACACATAACCTTAACCATCATAGTGATAAATTACTTTTATGTATTAGGAACCAGGGCTCAACTACTCCTATGAATGAAACCTATTGCATCCATTATTCCCAAGTTTTAAATGCATTTCAAATTAAAAAGAAATAAAAATAAAAATGGACTCCATTTAGTTATTACAATTTGGGGAAGCTTTTAATAATACATTGGTGGCGGGGGTAAATTAAGCTATTCAGTACTTTTACTGCTACTCTGATGTCCTCACTCTACCTCCTCCTACCCTTGTGGAGTTGGGTAAGATTTTTCATATGCCTTTTTTTTTTTTTTTTTCTGTTTTTTAGCTGCTCCTCACTTCCTTAGAAGTGAGGGTGGCAAGACTTCGACTTGCTTATTTTAGACATGTCACTGGGAAAGACCAATTCCTAGAAAAGGTCATTATGTCTGGTAAAGTAGAAGGCCAATGAAAAAGAGGGAAACTCTCAATGAGAGGGACTGACACAATAACCACAACAACGGGCTTCACCAACACACAACATTTCCTTCTGGTATACATTAGGTTACCATGAGTCTGAGTCTACCGGACGGTCATGGGTGACATGATCCTATATAGAGAGAAGCCAAAGAAAGCTTTTAGAGCTAATAGAGGAATTTAGCACAGTTTCAGGGTACAAGGCCAACACACAAAAAATCTGTTGGGCTTCTCTATATACTAACAGCAAAAAATCTGAAAGGGAAATTAGGGAAACGATTCTATTTACAATAGCATCTAAGAGAATAAAATACCTAGGAATAAATTTAACCAGGGATGTGAAAGACAGTATTATAAAACACTGCTGAAAGAGATTAAAGAAGACTTAAATAAATGGAAATATGTTCCGTATTCATGGATTGGAAGACTTAATGTTGTTAAGATGTCAATATTACCCAAACTGATCTATAGACTCAATGCAATCTCGATCAAAATTCCAACAGCATTCTTTACAGAAATGGAAAAACCAATCCTCGACTTTATATGGAATTGCAAACGTCCCCAAATAGCTAAAACAGTGTTGAAAGAAAAGAACAAAATAGGAGGACTTACGTTTCCTAATTTTAAAACATACAAAATAGCCTGGTACTGGTATAATAATAGACACGTAGCCCAATGAAATAGAATTAGGAGCCCAGGAATAAACCCCAACATCTATAGTCAACTGAGTTTTTAAACGTGTGCTAAATCCATTCAGTGAGGAAAAAAGAGTCTCTTCTATAGTGTTGGGGAAATTAGATTGCCATGTGAAGAAAAATGAAACAGGATACATGCCTCACACCATACACAGAAACAAAATCAAAATGATTTAAGTACCTAAATATGCAATCTAAAACCACCAAATTCTTAGAAGAAAATGCAGGGGCAATGCCGTTGACCTCACTTTTAACAATGGATTATCTAATATAATAACAAAAGCACAGACAGCAAAAGACAAAATAAATAAATGGGACCTCATAAAAATTAAAAACTTTTGTTCATCAAAAGGCTTTACAAAAAAAGCGATACCAAAAAAAAAAAAGAACCAAACCCACTGCCATCGAGTCAATTCTGACTCATAGCGACCCTATAGGACAGAGTAGAACTGCCCCATAGAGTTTCCAAGGAGCACCTGGCAGATTCGAACTGTTGACCTTTTGGTTAGCAGCCATAGCATTTAACCACTACCCTAAGACAAGCTAATACCTAGGAGAATATCTGCAGAAATCATGTATCTAATAAGAATCTAATAACTAAAATATATATAAAACTCCGACACCTTAACAACAAAAAGACAAATAACCCAATCATAAAATGGGTAAAGGGCTTGAACAGACATTTCACCAAACAGGACATTCAAATGGCCACCAAACCCATGAAAAGATGCTCAATGTCATTAGTCATCGGAGAGATGCAAATCAAAACCACAATGAGATACTATTTCACTCCCACCAGGATGGATAAGATTAACAAAACAAAGACACATGCAAAAAATAACAAATGTTAGTGAGGATGTGGGGAAATTGGAATCCTTACCCATTGCTGGTGGGAATGAGAAGTGCACAGCCTTTGTGGAAAACAGTGTGGCAGTTCCTCAAAAAACTAGACTTGGAACTACCATATGGCCCAGCGATTCCACTCCTGGGTATATATCCAAAATACTTGAAGGCAGAGACTCAGAGACTTGTACACCATTGTTCATTGCAGCACAAAGCTCATCAACAGATGAAAGGATGAACAAAACGTGGCACATACATACAATGGAATACTACTCAGCCAGTAGGAGAAATGAGGTCTTGATAACATATGGATGGAGCTTGAGATATTATGCTGACTTAAATAAGTCAATCACAAAAGGACAAATATTGTATGATCTCACTTATATAAAAAGACAAGGAACGGCAAATGTATGGAGGTCAACGTGTATTAGTGGTTCCCAGAGACGGGGATGGGGGGAGAAATGGGAGAGTATTGCTTTCGGAGTGTTGACTTTTGGTTTACGGTGATGGAAAAATCACATTGATGAAGGGTAGAGTTGCACACCTGATTATTGTAATTGCTGTGAATAAGTTGTACACCTGTAAAAAGTTGAACTGGCGAAAGTTGTGTGATAGATTTTGTCTTAGTTATCTAGCGCTGCTGTAACAGAAATACCACAAGTGGATAGCTTTAACAAGCATACGTTTATTCTCCCCCAAAGAGGCTATCAAAGACTACTAATGTTCCCTCTTAAAGACTCAGGAGCCAGCCATTGGCCAAAAATAGGACAAAATGAGTGTTAGTCAGGATAACTGCAATGACTGAGACATGAAATATGTTTAAATTCATAAACTAACAATGCTAAAATAATAATTGGTAAGCACTGGAAGGTGCTGTTGAACCACCTCATTGTTTTGAGAACTGTAAATAAAGGGAAAATATGAAATATTTATCAAGCCATTCCTATACAATCTGTACCTCAGGGTAACCAAATAGTTCATTTGAGTAGGCCTCTTTTTCTGTAAGTAGTCCAGCTAATAAACACAGAAGGAATGATTGAATTAGAGTATCATTATTTTGTAACCTGTAATAAATTAATAGATAGATGCCTTCAAGTTGACTCTGACTCATGGTGACCTTATGTACGACAGAACGAAACATTGTCCAGTTAGCTCTGTGTCATCCTCACTACGGCCAGAATGTTCAAGTCCATTGTCGCAGCTATTGCCAAACTGTCTACTGCTTGCTGTGCCAACTCACGGCATCAAACTGTAGACCCAAGTTCTGGGTTTGCCAACAAAACGCACAACTTACACACAGGCAGTGCGTGTAGTAATGCTTTACTGTCATAGAGAAGAGACAGAACAAGGTCAGCTTCAACTGAGAATGCCAGTGTCCCATGGCCAGCAAGTCACTCTCTGCAGTGAGCTCAGGGCTGGTGACCTATATGCACCCCTCTAATGACTGGGTTGGGAATGCTGCAGTTGAAGGATGTCATTCCCTCCCCACCAGGAACAGACACAGGAGTTGGGTTGGTCAGGTGCCATATGGCACATGCATGCACAGAGCAGAGAGAAAGTTTACTGCGTATCCATAACAGGGAGAGAGTTTCCCTAATAAGGAGAAGAAACTAGGAGAGAAAGGGAGGCTGCATTCCAAGACTCCATCAGCAGGGCCCAAGACTTCTGATTAAGTAATCCAAGTGGAGGAAGGAAGGTTGTGCAATACATTGCTTTCCCATTTTCCCAAAAGATTTTGTGCCAGTCCATCTCATGAGGGTCTCCATTGAACTCAATGGTCCTCTACTTCACCAAATATGATAACCTCCTCCAGCAATTGATCGCTCCTGATGACATGTGCAAAGCAAACAAACCGGACCGAGTTCTGTTGTACTACATAAGGTTATCACTGGATAATTTTTGGAAGTAGATTGCCAGGGCTTTTTTCCTATTCTGTCTTAGTCTGGAAGACCTGTCGTAACCTGTCCATGATGGGTGACCCTGCTAATATTTGAAACACCAGTTACAAATCTTCCAACATCATAGCAACATGCAAGCCACTACAACGGAAAAACTGACAGATGGGTGGCGGAATAACTTAATGGATCTAGGAAATGATCATCAATGATTAGTAGACATTACTAAAAGAGAGACAACTAGACATCATATGCCTCCAGGAGGAAGTGTACACACCACATGAAATTGAAGTGAAGGGACCTTATGTGGATTTCTATTCAAATAAACAAGCTGTAAACAGAATTGTAAGACAATTGGGCAACTGTGAACACCAACTGGATACTTGATGATATTAAAAACGTATTTTTTTTTAGATATGATAATAATAAAAGTGAGAGTCCTACTGTTTTAGAGTTATGTACTGCAATGTTTACAGATTAAGTCATATGATGTCTAGGTTTGGCTTAAAAATAATCAGGGGAGGAGTGGGTACGGGTTTAGATGAAACAAAATTGGCCATGTATGATAATTGTTGAAGCTCAGTGATGAATACATTGAGTTCATTGCACTATTTTTTCTACTTTTCCATATTTTGAATTTCCCGTTTTAAAACAGTTAAATGCATTGACGATGGTTTCTCAAAATTAGCAATATTTCAATTTTTTCCAAACTTTTTTAGAGATATTGGATTAAACAGGATACTCCTCAATTAAAAAGTAAGAGGTATAATTTGTAGTCATTTGAGAGGCCTTGGTAAAGCCTTTTTTGTGTACTTCCCAGGTATTGAGAAACCTAATGACTGGGTAATAACTCCTTTTGAAAGTCAAGCAGTTTCCACTATTTTGTTTCCAACTAAAGGGAGGCGGACATATCCAGTAATAGATAATTAAAAATTAATGATAGATCCTTATGTGGTTTTTGGCATTTACCTTGGAAGGAGTTCAAAGAATTGAGTACCATTACCATAAGAGAAATCTTTTTATTCCTACTTATTTATTTATGGGAGCAAAGATTCACAGTTCTTGCACTGCTTAAGACAAAAATAGGAGTAGAATTGATACTGAACGTGGTCTCATTCTAGCAAACAATAATATTCACCTATGCGCATATAAACTAAATTTTTTTAAAAGTCTCGTGTATCCCATTGAGATATGCATTTCCAAAATAAAAAAGTTGCTGTTAAATAATTATTTCATTAAATGTAACATATAGGTGTTGCTTTGATCAATTGTGTATTAGTGATACTTTAATAATAACTCAATGCAGTAGAAATTTTTCACACTTAAAGCTTTATGGTCATAGTATTATTTTTCTAATTTTCACTTGTATTTTTTGTGGCAGAAACGTATGCTGGTGTGATCAATATTTTCAGCATAAAAATCCATTACGTTAAGATACAATTCTGTGGGAGAGGTAAAGGAACAGCCAAGGGAACAGTGCACAATTTCTGACTATTAGAAAAGGGCTTGTTCATGTATTTTAAAAATAACTGATGGTTAGTATTCAATCGCAGTATTGTTTAGATTATACTGGAATTATTTTTTAAAGAAGTGGAAATTTTATTTTTAAATGTTGACATCTACAATGTTTTAGAAATTAGATCCTTTGGAAATAGTCATGATGAAAACTTTTAGAAGTTCAGTAAAAAATATTTAAGAGAGGACATAGTTTTTTACTTTTATTCTTAGTGAATATACACAAGCAACAACGTTTGAAGATCACTGCTCTAGAGAAATCTTTACATAAATGCAACAGGATATTTTTATAAGAAGGCTTATATCTCTAAGAAGCTAGAAACAAACCAAATACTTGTCAACAACAGATTGGACAAATTGTAAAATCCCCATAAAATGAAATAGTATGCAGCAGTAAAATGAATGAAATACAGCCACCTGCGTCACCATGGGTAAATCTCACCTATATTATGTTGAACAAGAGAAGCAATTCCCAGAGGAATACAGAGTTTGGTTTCACTTCTATCAAGGTTAATAACAGGAAAAGCTTAAAAATACAGTGTTCAGAGCAACAGACATAGGAGGTAAAACTATAAAGAAAAGTAAGGGAATAGTTATCACAAAGAATGGGATAGTGGTTATACCCTGTGGGGAGGGGAAGGAAGGAAGGGCGACGTGGCCAAGGAGGCCCTCATGGGAGTGCGTGTGGGAGGGTGGCGGACTTCAAAGTAACTGGCAATGACCTATTTTTCTTAAACTGAGTATTTGCTTTATTGATTTTCACATTATACATATACTCATATGATATATTTAACTATAAAAATTCATTTTCATACTGCAAAGCATGAAACAAGATCTGAACCAATGAAAGAATATATATTGTCACGGAAGGAGAACTTGGGAAGACTTGTTGTTAGTTGCCATCTAGTTGGCTACAACTCAAGGCAACCCTACGTACAACATCATAAAACATTGTCCAGTTCTGGGCCATCTTTCTGATCCTTCCTATGTTTTAGTCCCTTATTGTGGCCACTGTATATTTTGAGTGCCTTCGAATAGTTCATCTTCCAGCATTATATTAGACAATATTCTGTTGTGATCATTGGGTTTTCATTAGCTGATTTTTGGAATCCCATGTGTCTGTCAGTCTGTTGTACTGTGGTGGCTTGTGTGTTGCTGGAAGCTATGCCACCAATACTTCAGCAAGGCTACCCATGGTCAACAGGTTTCAGCTCAGCTTCCAGGCTAAGACAGACTAGGGAGAAGGAACTGGCAGTCTACTTCTGAAAAAAATTAACCAGTGAAAACCTTAAGAATAGCAGTGGAATATCATCTGATATAGTGCTGAATGAGGAGCCCCTCAGGTTGGAAGGCACTAAAAATACAACTGGGGAAGAGCTGCCTCCTCAAAGTAGAGTCGACCTTAATGATATGAATGGAGTTAAGTTTTCGAGGCCTTCATTTGCTAATGCTTCCTGGCTCAAAATGAGAAGAAACAGCTGCAAACTTCCATTCATAGTTAGAATGTGGAATGTATGAAGTATGAATCTAGAAAATTGGGAATCATCAGAAATGACATGAAATGCATAAACATCAATGTCCTATGCATCAGTGAGCTGAAATGGACTGGTATTGGACATTTTGAGTCAGACAATCGTATGATATACTATGCCAGGAATGATAAATTGAAGAGGAATGGCATTGCATTCATCATCAAAAAGAATATTTCAAAATCTATTCTGATGTATAACTCTGTCAGTGATAGAATAATATCCATATGCCTACAAGGAAGACTGGTCACTATGACTATTATTCACATTTACGCACCAACCACTAAGGCCAAAGGTGAAGAAACTGAAGATTTTTACCAAGTTCTGTGATCTGAAATTGATAGAACATGCAATCAAGGCACATTGATAATCACTAGTAATTGAAATGTGAAAGTTGGAAACAAAGAAGAAGGAACAGTGGATGGAAAACATGGCCTTGGTGATAGAAACAACGCCAGGGATCACATGATAGAATTTTGCAAGACCATTGACTTCTTCATTGCAAATATCATTTTTCACCAACATAAACAGCAACTATACACATGGACCTCACCAGATGGAATACACAGGAATCAAATCAACTGTATCTGTGGAAACAGACAATGGAAAAGCTCAATATCATCAGTCAGAACAAGGTTGGGGTCGACTGTGGAACAGACCATCCATTGCTCATATGCAATTTCAAGTTAAAGCTGAAAAAAATTAGAACACGTCCATGAAAGCCAAAGTATGACCTTGAGTACATTTCACCTGAATTTAGAGACCACCTCAAGAATAAATTTAACTTACTGAACACTAATAACTGAAGACCAGACGAGTTGTGGAATGACATCAAGGACATCATACATGAAGAAAGTGAGAGGTCATTAAAAACATGGAAAAGAAAGAAAAGACCAAATGGGTGTCAGAAGAGACTCTGAAACTTGCTCTTAAACATAGAGTAGCTAAAGCGAAAGGAAGAAATGGTGAAGCAAAGGAATTGAACAGAAGATTTCAGAGGCAGCACGAGAAGACAAAGTAAAATATTATAATGAAATGTGCAAAGACCTAGAGTTAGAAAACCAAAAGGAAAGAACATGCTTGGCATTTCTCAAGCTGAAAGATCTGAAGAAAAAATTCAAGCCTCAAGTTGCAATATTGAAAGATTCTATGGAGAAAATATTCAGTGATGCAGGATGCATCAAAAGATGGAAGGAATACATAGCCACTGTACCAAAAAGAATTGGTCAACATTCAACCATTTCAAGAGGTAACAGATGATCAAGAACTGATGGTACTGAAGGAAGAGGACCAAAGTTGCATTGAAGGCATTGGCGAAAAGCAAGGCTCCAGGAATTGACAGAATACCAACTGAAATGTTTCAACAAACAGATGCAATGTTGGAAGGGCTCACTCGTCCAGAAATTTGGAAGACAGATACCTGGCCAGCTGACTGGAAGAGATCCATATTTGTACCCATTCCAAATAAAGGCGATCCAATAAAATGTGAAAATTATCGAATAATATCATTACATAGCATTCGATATAATTTATATCAAATATTACACAAAAGTAAAATTTTGCTAAAGAACATTCAAAAGCAGTTGCAGCAGTACGTCGACAGGGAACTGCCAGAAATTCAAGCTGGATTCGGAAGAGAATGTGAAATGAGGGATATCATTGCTGATGTCCAATGGATCTTTGCTGAAAGACGAGAATACCAGAAAGATGTTTACTTGTGTTTTATTGACTATGCAAAGGCGTTTGATTGTGTGGATCATGATAAATTATGGATAACCTTGTGAAGAATGGGAATTCCAGAACACTTAATTGTGCTCATGGGGAACCTGTACGTAGATCAAGAGGCAGTCATTAGAACAGAACAAGGGAATACCGTACAGTTTAAAGTCAAGAAAAGTGTGCATCAGGGTTGTATCTTTCACCACACTTATTCAATCTGTATGCAGAGCAATTAATCCAAGAAACTGGACTATGTGATGAAGAATGCAGCATCAAGATTGGAGGAAGACTCCCCAACAGCCTTCATTATGCAGATGACACAACCTTACTCTCTGAAATTGAAAAAGACTTTAAGCATTTATTGATGAAGATCAAAGACCACAGCCTTAGGTACGAATTATACTTTAACACAAAGAAAACAAAAATCCTCACAACTGGACCAATAAGCAACATCATGACAAATGGAGAAAAGATTGAAGTTGTCAAGGATTTCATTTTACTTGGTTCCACAATCAACACCCATGGAAGCTACGGTCAAGAAATCAAATGACCCATTACACTGGGCAAATCTGCTGCAGAAGACCTCTTTAAGGTGTTAAAAAGCAAAGATGTCCTTTTAAGGACTAAGGTGCGCCTCACCCAAGCCATGGTGTTTTCAATCACCTCAGATGCATGTAAAAGCTAGACAGTGAATAAGGAAGACTGAAGAAGAATCGATGCCTTTGAATTATGGTGCTGGTGAAGAATACTGAATATACCATGGGCTGCCAGAACAATGAACAAATCTGTCTTGGAAGAAGTACAGCCAGAATGCTCCTGAGAAGCAAGGATAATAGACTTTGTCTCAGGTATTTGAACATGTTATCAGGAGGGACCAGTCCATAGAGAAGGACACCATACTTGATAAAGTAGAGGGTCAGCGAAAAATAGGAAGCTCCTCAACAAGATTTGTTGACACGGTGGCTGCAACGATGGACTCAAACATAGCAATGACTGTGAGTATGGTACAGGACCAGGCAGTGTTTTGTTCTGTTGCACAGAGGTTCACTATGAGGCAAAATTGACTTATGGGACCTAACAACAACAACAACAAATTTTGGAAGTAAATCACCAGGCCTTTCTTCCTAGTCTGTCTTAATCGGGAAGCCCCGCTAAAATCTGTCCATCATGTGTGACCCTGCTGGTGTTTGAAATACTAGTGATATAGCTTCCAGCATCATGGCATGTCATGGCAACACACAAGCCACTACAGTACGACAAAGATGGACAGTGGTGGGAAGACTACTGCTATAGTAATATAAATTCTTCCAAATTTATGTATATTTAATTCAATTCAAGTTGAAATCCTAGTTTTTTGTGTGTGTGTGTGGAATTAGATAATTGTTTTTTAAGGCTCCCAAGGGAAAAAAAATGCCTGAGCATAATCAAATCAGTATGGTGGTGGCATAACAACAGACAAATCAGTGGAACAATATACATAGTACAGAGCGAAACCCAGGTAATAAGGGAACTTAATATATGACAAAGGCAGGAAAAGAGAAATTTATTTAATTTCACAGAAAGTTCATGGAAAGTAGTCCATGAACTACCTCCTTTGCCATGAGTCCAGACGAACTGAATGCTCTCTTAGAGAGCTCTGTGTATTAGCCTTTTGAATTTTTTGTCTGGTAATTCCATTGCCTTATCTTCTCTGGAAGGTTTTCTGGTTCTTTATTTTCGTCGCTTGCTCAGGCCGTCTTATTCTGCTTCTTTATGTGATTCGATGTTGATTATTGTCTCTGAAGCATCAAGAAGTTATTATATTTATTTATTATATTTTTGTTTACTGTATCCTGAATTTTTGTTTTGTTTTGCTATGTCCTGGTAGGCTGGGCATGTGGGCTACTCTGGTCATTAATCTGGCAACATTGAAGCTCTCACTTCCTGTCTTCAGGTGATCAGAGCAGCTACCAGGTGTGTGAGCCTGGGAGTCTGTTCACTGTTTTTGTGGGGCTACTGAAGACGTAGGCAGCGTTTTTGAGGAGGTGATGGATATATCCAACTTTTCACCTGGCCGTGGGTGCAGAGGGTGTTCTCCCTGGTTGCTGGGTTGGGTGTTGCGCCTGTGCTCTGCTCCTTACCAGTTGGCAGGTGACCAGGTCATTGATCACCGAGTGTGTGGTGTGGAGCCTCACCTACAATCCTGGGCAGCCTGGGCTGCATGGGAGGGTTTAGAGCAAGCACAGATCTCTGGTTGCAGTGGGAGGCAATGTGGGGGACAAGGAGGGGACTGTGGGCTGCCCCTGGGTGCCTGTACGGAGGGTATGCCCCTGTCCACTAAAGTGTATAGTGGTGGGGGTATGCAGCCAATCCTTGGGGGCCTGGTGCCATTGGCTGGAGGGATTGGTGGTGCCACTGGTTCTCAGGCCTCGTCATTGTGTGGCCAGATGGAGTGTGTGGTACTGCCACCCCTCAGGCCCCCAGTGTGGGTCAGTGAGGTCCCTTTTTAGGGAGTGGGACAGTGTTGAATGCCACAGATCTGCTGTTCCTACTTGGCTGCTGCAAGTGAAAATGGGCTTTGACTGGAAGCCCTGTGTATTTTGTCCTAATGAGGGTGTGCTATGCCAGGTCAGCCTGCAAGGCACTGGTGCAGGTGATTGGTGGGGGTCAGGGGCTGCAAGTCTGTGGGTCCTTTTTGCCAGTGGCTAGGCGAAAGGGTGGTGCAGTGGTTAAGTGCTACAGCTGCTAACCAAAGGGTTGGCAGTTCAAATCCACCAGGTGCTCCTTGGAAACTCTATGGGGCAGTTCTACTCTGTCCTATGGGGTCGCTATGAGTTGGAATCGACTCGACAGCACTGGATTTAGGCAAAGGGGCAGGTGCCTCTGGATTGGGCCATGATTTCCCGGCTTAGGGGGCATGGTGGTGTTGAATGCTGCTGGACTAGTGTTGGAGCAGGGAGGGGGATGGATAAGGAGAAGGGAGCTCTCCTCAGCTGTGGAGCTCTGGTTGGGGAAGGGGTGTGGTACACGCAATGGGTCGGGAGCTTGCACTTAATTTTCACAGGTCTGACGTTGCTCCTGTTTGGCTCTGGAGGTGTGTGCCCAGTCACTGCTGCTTAGCTGCACCAGGTGCGGTGAGTTTCAGCTTGGGATGCTACTGCTTGCCTCAATATGTCTGCACTTTGTAGATTCAGCTAGCAGGGTGCCAGTGATATGATGATCTGAAATTCCCTGTTTCCCCTGTTTTTGGGTTGTCTTTCCTTCCACCTGTGGCTCAGTCCAATTCTTCAGCTTTGTCTTTGATGCTTAGGATTCCTAGATTGTCATGTACATCCAAGTCACTTTTTTGCGGGGTGGTTCTTTGTTGTAAGAGAGAAAACATGAAGTGTCTGACTATTGCACCATCTCGGCCCTACCTTCTGAATGTTTTGATCAAAGATTTTATAGAATAACCATGATCAAAAGGGGGAAAATGCAGAACATAGTTTCAAACACTAATGGGATTCAGGCTTTCTGGAGTCACAGAGGCTGGATGAACCACCAATTCTGTTGCACTGAGATAATATTTAAACCTTAAATCAAAAATATCCCTTGAAGTATTCTTTAAGGCAAACAATAGTCTAACTTAATTAGTAAAGAATGTCTGCCTTGAGCATTGTGCTCTTTTAAAGATGTATATGGGATCAAATTGACAGCACAACACAAAAGGTTAGATAGGAAACTTAGGGCGCAGTGAGTTTATGTTAATGAGGGAGGAACAATTCAGAAAAGGAGGGTGAGAATGGTTGCACAACTTGATGAATATAATCAATGTCACTGAATTGTACACGTAGAAATTGGTGAATCGGTGTATGTTCTGCTGTGTATATTTTCAACAACAAAAAAGAGTAAAATGACATATCAAAAAAAGGAAAAATGTGCAACATATGCACAGACTGTTTCCAGACGAACGATAGATGGCCACTACACATATGAGAAGATACCCAACTTCATAAACAGTCAAGGAAATGGAAATTAAAATAACAATTTGCAAAAATTGAAGAGTCATAACATCTACTGGCAAAAATTAGAAGTGAGGTTGAGAAGAAGGGTAAAATACACTTTAATGTACATATAATGGAGTACTGTTCAGTAATAAAAGAGTGAACTATTAAATACATGCAGCCATATGCTGAGTGAAAAAATATGACAAAAGTGAGTACAAACTGTATGATTCTACTTATATAAAATTCTAGAAAATATGAACTAATACTATAGTGAGAGGAAGCAGCTCAGTGGTTGTCTGGGCAGATGGGGAGAGATTGGAAGGAGGGATCAAAACAGGGCACAAGGAATCTTTTGGGGGTATTGGATGTGTCCACCGTCTTGATTGTGGTCATGATTTCATGAGAATATACATATATCAAATTTTATACAGTTGTACATTTTAAATATAGAAGACTTATTGTAGCTGTGATGGTTAAGGCTGTGTGTCAACTTCGCTGGGCCATGATTCTCAGTGGTTTGGCAGTTACAATGTAGCTTGGAAGCTATGTAATGATGTAATGACTTCCATAATGAGATCAAATATAATGTAATCACCTTCATGATGAGATCTGTTATGAGCAGCCAATCAGTTCAAAGGGAGTTTCCTTAGGGGTGTGGTCTACATCAATAAAGTGGAGTTTCTGGCAAAGCTCGCTGGCTTTTGCTTACTCTGGATTCTGCAGTTGGCTCCTGCTCATCCGACCTCCGGTTCTTGAGACTAGAGTAGCATCTCACTTGCTGACCTTAGGATTCGTCAGCCTCTGCAGCCTGTGAACCAGTGGCCTGCCATCTTACCTGCCAATCTTGGGATTTGTTGGTCTCTGTAGCCTGTTAATTGACCCGCTGATCCTGGGTTCTCCAGCAGCTACATGAGTCAGGAGAAGCCTTCAGCCTCACCCACAGACTTGGAACTTCCCAGCCTCTACAACTACATGAGCCATTTCGTTGATGTAAATCTCTCTCTCTTTATATATATATATACTTCACTGGTCTTGATCCTCTAGAGAGCCCAGCCTAAGACATTTGGTACCAAGATAGTTCTGGAGAAACGAAATTGTAGGGATGAGTTTTCTAAATTGATTCTCAAGTCTAGTTAGTCTTGGAGTAGTTGATGACACTGATTTCAGTTGTAAAGAGGGGACTGCTAATCCATGATGTGAGGTGGTAATAGAAATATGCAAAATAGCACCACCAATAAATCAGGTAATGGTGAGAGGCAAGGCTCTGGGTGATTGCATTTTTTATACTTTTCTACAATTTTGTCAGAATGAGAAATATAAGGAAGCTGGTTGGTTGGTCCTACTTTCACTAGATAAAGTGGTAAAAGAAAGAGATGAGCTCAGGAGAATACTCCCTCTTCATCTGCTAATCCACCCTCTCCAGTAAAACCATTAGTCCCTCCACCCCCATCTGATGATATTAACCCAGCTGTGTCTGAAGAGCCTTTGTCTGAGCCATCCCCTGGGGAAGTATCTGAGTCATTGCCTGTGACATCGTCTGAGGCAAATGCCTTACAAGACGTTTCTGATGTCCCCGGGACACAGCCTCACACTGATTTTTGCTTCTAGACCTATAACTAGACGTAAGTCCCAGAGAGCCCCAAAAAGTGAAGTACAAAGTGTGATCCAGGAGGAAGAATGTTACACTCCAAAAGAACTGCTTGAGTTTTCTAATATGCACAAACGGAAACCTGGGGAATATATGTAGGAGTGGCTATTAAGAGTGTGGGATAATGGTGCAAGGAACAAAAAGTTGAATCAGTCTGATCTTTTTTATATGGGCCCACTAAGCACAGATCCTTCAGTGTTTCAACTCGAGAGGTTAAGAAAGGACCTAATAGTTTATTCTGTTATCTTGCTGAAGCATGAATTACATGATGGCCCACACTAAATCAAGTTGAAGTGCTAGACCTGCCTTGGTATACTGCAGAAAAAGGAATCCAAAGACTTAGGAAAATTGGCATGTTAGAGTGCACTTATGGGGTTAGACGCAAAGACACACGCATAAAGTGCCCAGAGGACACACCTTTTACCACAATGGTGAGGAACAAATTTGTGAAGGGAGCACCAGCACCTTTGAAGACTGCTTTGATTACTATTTTATGTAAGTCAGATTTGACAGTCAAAACTGATCTAACTGAATTAAGACACCTGACTACAATGGGGCTGATTGAACCCCATGGTGATAGGGACCAAGTGGTGGCACTCAATCAACAAAGTGGGCATGGTTACCATGCTGGAGAGGGGCGTCAAAGCAGTAATCAGAATAGTCTGACTCATCTGGACTTACGGCACTGGCTGCTTAGTCATGATGTCCCTAGGAGTGAAATATATGGGAAAGCTACTAAATATTTACTTGATCTGTACCAGCAGAAGAATTCTAGGTTAAGTGAAAAGCAGCCTAACTTGAATCACCAGAACAGAGAGTCACGATCCTTTAATCGAATCCCAGATTTGAGCCAGTTTACAGGTCCATAACTTTTTGAATGAAGGGGAAGACGGGTGCCCTAGACGAAGGAGCCTGCTACACTGCCAAAACTTCATACTGTTCATCTTTCTACCAGCCTTCCACAAAAGGATCTATGGCCATTTATCAGAGTGATCGTTCATTGGGAGAAAAGAAATAATCAGACTTTTCAGGAGATTACTGGATTCTGGCCTTGAACTGACACTAATTCCAGGAGACCCAAAACGTCACTGTGGCCCACCAGTCAGACTGGTGGCATGTGGAGGTCAGGTTATTAATGGAGACTTAGCTCAAGTTTGTCTCACAGTGGGTCCAGTAGGCACCCAAACTTATTCTGTAGTGATTTCCCCAGTTCTAGAATGCGTAATTGGGAAATACTCAACAACTGGCAGAACCCCCAAGTTGGATTTTTGACAAGTGGAGTAAGGTCACTATGGTAGGAAAAGCCAAGTGGAAGCCATTAGAACTGCCCCTACCTAGGAAAACAGTAAATCAAAATAATACTACATCCCTGCAGGGACTGCAGAGATCATCGCCACCATCAAGGACTTGAAGGAAGCAGGGGTGTGATTTCCACAATGTCTCCATTCAACTCATCTATCTGGCCTGTGCATAAAATAGATGGATCTTGGAAAATGACAGCAGATTATTGAAAACTTAAGCAGATGGTGACTCCAATAGCAGCTGCTGTTCCAGATGTGGTTTCATTGCTTGAGCAAATCAATACATCCCCTGGTACCTGGTGTGCAGCTGTTGACCTGACTGATACCTCTTTTTCCATACTTGTTTCAAAGGACCATCAGAAGCCGTTTGCCTTCAGCTGGCAAGGCCAGCAATGCAGCTTCACTGTTCTACGTCGAGGTATATCAAGTCTCCAGCCCTATGTCATAATTTAGTCTCTGGGTTCCTTGATTGCCTTTCCCTTCCACAAGATGTCACACTGTCCATTACATTGATGACCTTATGCTTATTGTACCTAGTAAGGAAGACGTGTCAAGGGCTCTGGACTTACTGGTAAAACATTTGTGTGCTCCAAACACCAAACCTGTTGCTACCAAGTCAATTCCAACTCATAGCGACCCTATAGGACAGAGTAGAACTGCCCCATAGGGTTCCCAAGGAGTGGTTGGTGGATTCAAGTTCCTGACCTTTTGGTTAGCAGCCCAATGCTTAACCACCGCACCACGAGGGCTCCATGGGAAATTAATCCAACAAAAATTCAGGCACCTTCCACCTTAGTAAAATTTCTAGGTGTTCAGTGGCATGAGGCATGCTGAGATATTCCTTCTAAAGTAAAGGATAAGTTATTCCATCTGGCCCCTCTCACAACTAAAAAGAAGGCACAGAGTCTGGTGGGCCTCTTTGGATTTTGGAGGCAACATATCCCTCCCCTCATTTGGGTGTGCTACTCCAGTCTATTTATCAAGCGACTCCAGTTGTGAGTGGAGTCCAGACCAAGAAAAGGCTCTGCAACTGGTTCAGGCTGCTGTGCAAGCCACTCTGCCACTTGGGTCATATGATCCAGCTGATCTCATGGTGCTTCAAGTGTTAGTGACAGATAGAGATGCTGTTTGGTGTCTTCGACAGCCCCCTACTGGTGAATCACAGCACAGACCCTTAGGATTTCGAAGCAAAGCCCTGCCATCGTCTGCAAATACTAGTCTTCTTTTGAGAGCAAAGTAAGTTGCATGAGGAAGTGGCCCAAATGCCCAAGGTCTCCGCTCCTGTCACATTATCTACCTTCTCCCAGTATGCACCTATGGCTTCCTGGGGAATTCCTTATGATCAGTTGACTGAGGATGAGAAAATTCGTGCTTGGTTTACATATGTTTCTGCAGGTATCACTTTAAAGTGGACAGCAGCAGCACTGCAGTCCCTTTCTGGGACTTCCCTAAAGGACAGTGGTGAAAGGAAATCCTCACAATGGGCAGAACTTCAAGCAGTGTATCTGGTTGTTCACTTGGCTTGGACGGAGAAATGGTCACATGTGCAATCGTGTACTGATTCATGGGCTGTGGCCAATGGCTTGGATGGATGGTCAGGGACTTGGATGGAATATGATTGGAAAGTTGGTGACAAGGAGGTATAGGGAAGAGGTATGTGGATAGACCTCTCTGAATGGGATGAGGAAGTGAAGATATGTGTCTCGTGTGAATGTTCACCAAAGGGCACCCTCAACAGAGGAAGATTTTAACAATCAAGTGGATAGGATGATACACTCTGCGGAAATCAGCCATTCTCTTTCCCCAGACACTCCTGTCAGTGCCCAATGGGTTCATGAGCAAAGTGGCCATGGCGGCAGGGATGGAGGTTATGGACGGGCTCAGCAACATGGACTTCCACTCTCTCAGGCCAGCTTGGTTACAGCCTCTGCTTACTGCCCAATCTGCCAGTGTCAGAGACCAACACTTAGTCCTTGATATGTCACCATTACTTGAGGTGATCAGCCAGCAGCCTGGTGGCAGGTTGATTACATTGAACCATTTCCATCATGGAAAGGGCAGTGTTTTGTCCTTGCTGGAACAGACACTTACTCTGGATACGGATTTGCCTTCTCTGTACTCAGTGCTTCTGCCAAAACTACCATCATAAATTTACAGAATGCTTTATCTACTGTCATGGTATCCCACACAGCACTGTCTCGGGTCAAAGAATTCACCTCACAGCAAACTAAGCGCCCGTGCCCCTTGATCTTATGTTCTCCATCACCCTGAAGCAGTTGGCTTGATAGAACAATGGAATGGCCTTCTAAAGATGAAATTATGGTGCCAGATAGGTGGCAATACTTTGCAGGTTTGGGGCAATATTCACCAGAAGGCTGTGTATGCTCTAAACCAGCATTCAATATAGGGTGCTGTTTCTCTCAAAGCCAAGATTCATGGGTCCTGGAATCAAGGTGTAGAAATGGGAATAACACCACTCACTATTATCCCTAGTCACCCACTTGTAAAATTTTTGCTTCCTGTCCCCTTGACCTTATGTTCTGTGAGTCTGGAGGTCTTAATTCCAAAGGAATAAATGCTCCCACCAGGAGACACAACACTGATTCCATTGAATTAGAAGAATGCCACCTGGGCACTTTGGGCTCTGGATCAACAGGCAATGAAGGGAGTTATTGTATTGGCTGATGTGATTGACCCTGACTACCAAGAGGAAATCTAACTGGTATTGCATAACGGAGCTAAAGAAGATTATATGTGGAATACAGGAGACCCCTTGGCACGTCTCATAGTACTACCATGCCCTGTGGTTAAAGTCAATGGAAAACTACAGCAACCCAATTCCGACATGACTACTAGTGGCCCAGGCCCTGCAGGAATGAAGGTTTGGGTCACCCCACCAGGCAAAGAACCACAATCAGCTGAGGTGCTTGCTGAGGTTAAAGGGAGTACAGAATAGATGGTGCAGGAAGGTTGTTCTAAATACCAGCTACGACTGTGTGCCCCATTGCAGAAACAAGGACTGTAATTGTTAAAAGTATTTCTTTCTTGTATGTACACATCAAATATTTTTATTTTTTTCACTCCTAAAATGTAAGATGTAGACAGGGCTAGTAAATTTTTGGTTGTAGGAGTGTTAGTCGTATTATGTTAGGCACAAGTTGTTGTTTTTGTTGTTAGGTGCTGTTGAGTGGGTTCTGACTCATAGCAACCCTATGTACAACCAAATGAAACATTGCTGGTTCTGTACCATCCTCACAATCATTGTTATCCTTGATCCCATTATTGCAGCCACTGTGTCAATTCATCTCGTTGAAGGCATTCCTCTTTTTTGCTGACCCTCTACTTTACCAAGCGTGATGTTCTTCTCCAGGAACTGGTCCCTCCTAATAATATGTCCAAAGTAAGTGACCCAAAATCTTGCCCTCCTTGCTTCTAAGGAGCCTTCTGGCTGTACTTCCAAGACAGATTTGTTTGTTCTTCTGGAAGTCCATGGTATATTTAATATTTTTCACCAACACTGTAATTCAAAGGCTTCAATTCTTCTTGGGTCTTCCTTTTCATTGTCCAGCTTTCACATGCATATGAGGCAATTGAAAATACCATGCTAGGGTCATGTGCACCTTAGTCCTCAAAGTGGCATCTTTGCTTTTCAACACTTTAAAGAGGTCTTTTGCAGAAGATTTGCCCAAAACAATACGTCATTTGATTTCTTGACTGCTGCTTCCATGGTCATTGATTGTGGATCCAAGTTTGACTTCATAATTGTCTTTATTTAGAGATGTGTTATGGGAGCCAAGTTGACAAGGGGTGGCCTGGGCTGGTTACGGTTGTGTGTCAACTTGGCTGAGCCATGATTCTTCGTGGTTTGGAAGTTATGATGTTGTTTGGCAGCTATGTAATGATGTAGTCACCTTCAAAATGAGATCTGATACAATGTAACCACCTCCATGATGAGATCTGTTGTGAACAGCCAATCAGTTGAAAGGAAATTTTGGGGGAGGAGTGTAGCCTGCAATCAATATAGGTGGACTTTCTGGCAAAGCCCACTGGCTTTTTTCTTTCTGGATCCTGAAGCTGGCTCCTTTTCATCTGACCTCTGGTTCGTAGGACTTGAGCTAGCAGCTTACCTGCCAACCTTGGGATTCATCAGCCTCCACGCTGTGAACCAGTGACCTGCCATTTTACTTGCCAGGGTTTACCAGCCCCTGCAGCTACATAAGTCAGGAGAAGCCTCTAGCCTGACCCAAGACTTGGGACTTCCCAGTCTCTACAACCATGTAAGGCATTTCCTTGTTATAAATCCCTCTCTGTATATATTTATATACTTCCATGGTTTTGCTTCTCTAGAGAACCCAGCCTCAGACAATCATACCTCAGTAAGAATACACACACATGGAGTATGTGTGTGTGTGTGTGTATAACTACGTGAGTAAAAAGAAAGGGACTAAACCAATAAACCAAACCCATTGCCACTGAGTCAATTACGACTCATAGTGACTCTATAGGACAGAGTAGAACTGCTCCGCAGAGTTTCCAAGTAGCGGCCAGTGGATTTGAACTGTTGATCTTCTGATTAACAGTCTCAGCTCTTAACTGCTGCTCCCAAGAAAGGTACAGCAGGTATAAACTACTAAGAATAATCGCTTGAAAATAGGCAAGTGAGTGGAGTGATGCTGGTGGGAGGAAAAACAAGTTTAGAATGGAAAACAGGAAATACTGCATTAGAAATAAGGACAAATATGGAATTTCCACAATAAGAAATAAGGGAAAATATTAAAATTACCAATTCAGATTGTTGGTTTTACAATTCGTACACCACTTGAGTTATTTTTTAAACTTTTATGTGCTGTTAAGTAGTTGTGTCTGGCTCAGAATCAGGGAGACATATCTTTTGATAACTTGTTGAGCCCTGGAGTGCTTTCCCAAATTTTGGCCTGCTTTCTCACTTTTTGGTTTGCTATCAGAAATGACAGTCAGCTCTGCTTGTTCTGCTTGCTTGGCAGCATTTTTCGTACTTTTACAATTTTGTGTCTAGTTCTAACAAAGTAAGTTATTGAATCAGTTAATCAAATTATTCAACCAGTCAGGACCCATTCTATTGCCAGTTACGGAAGCTCAACTCACACCAGCTTAAGCAAAAAAGGAAATTTATTTATTTTGTCTTTTGTGGTTTGCTCTTTTGTTATTATATTACAGAATCCATGTTAAAAGCTAGGCCTAACAGAGTTAACTTGCATTTTCTTCTAAGAACTTTACAGTTTTAGTTTTCACATTTAGGTCCTTAATCCATTTTGAATTTGTTTTTGCGAATGGTGAGGCAGGAACCCTGGTGGCGTAGTGGTTAAAGGCTACGACTGTTAACCAAGAGGTCGGCAGTTCGAATCTGCCAGGTGCTCCTTGGAAACTCTCTGGGGCAGTGCTACTCTGTCCTGTAGGGTCGCTATGAGTTGGATTCGACTCGACGGCAGTGGGTTTTTTTTTTTTTTTGGATAGTGAGGCATGGATTCTGTTTCATTTTTCTGCATGTGGACATCCATTTATTGAAAGACTCTTCTTTCCCCATCAAATGAACTTCTATTGAGCTCACGTTTTCAAGACAAAATAGCTAATTTTCTAGTATCTTTACGGCTCAGAGCCTCCTAAAGTTATGCTTACCTCCTTCCAGGAAACTGAGAAGGTGTGGTCTTCCTTGAGGATTACATTTCAAAAGAGATAACTCCCAGGTTCTTGAGGAAACATCCTTGATTTTTCAAAGACCCTGAGAAAGACCTTAGGATTCCAAGCTTTCTAAAGTGAATTCTGAAAGAAAGAGGGGAGGGGAGTCTTTTTCTTTATTTTCAACAGAGAGCATTAAAATTCTTGTAGTCAACATGCTCAACTGCAAACTAAAAGTTGGAAATTTGAGCTCACCCGGAGCCATCCCAGAAGAAAGGCCTGGTGATCTGCTTCCGAAAAATCAGCCATTGAAAACCCTTGGAACACAGCTCTACTCTGACACGTGAGGTTGCCAGGAGTCTGGGTCAACTTGATGTTAACTGGTTACTGGTACTGTTTTTAATTTGTATTTGCCTTTGCAACCTACGTGTGAATATGTTTTCTTCTACGTGTTGTGCTTGGCACTAGGTGGGCCTTTTCATTCTATAAATTAAAGTTTCCTTTTCATTGATACACACCCCCACCCCCCATTTTCCTCTGTTCTCTCTTTTCAAGATACCCTTTAGTGGCTGTCTGATCTCCTGGGTTGTTCTCTTTGGTGCTAACTTTTTCTGTCATATTTTACGCCTCTTTCTTTTCTTCATTCTTTTATTTTCTAGCTTCTCTTTGGAATCTTTTACACTTAAGCCATTATATTGCTAACCTCTAACTCTTGTCCTTTAACTGTCCTTTTACATAGCATGTGTTTGTTGTCTTATAGATGTGATATACTATAGTCAATGGTCCCCGGGTGGCACAAACACTTTGCACTAAAGTGCTAACCTAAATACCGGCAGTTCAAACCCACTTAGCAGCACTGCAGAAGATAGGTCTGTCTCACTGAATAAGCTATTTGGATTTTCTTAACTTCTGCTTCTTTCTGAGTTTGCTTTTCTGTCAGCTGATTTTGTCTTCTACTTTCCTCTTGTATCTGGCGATCCTTGGCTTTCTGTTCTTACTTAAGAAGAATGGCATAGGTAGCCCACATGTGCTGCTTCTAACCTTGTGTGAACTTGCCAAGGGGGCTCCTTTCCTCCACAGGAATCTGACAAAGAACTCCCAGCCCCCAAAAAGGCCCAAAAGAAGGGTTCGCAGCCTCATTTAAAACCTTAGCTCTTTCCAGGTAGATTGTTCAATTAGCCTCCGCTATGCCACCAGGGCCCCAGAGAAGAGCTGGTTGTGGTTTAAGATTTGTGTTTGCTCTTTTCCTTGGGCCTGACTGCACCTGGCCCCCTTTGCATACTAGGATGTCTGGTGGCTCCTAGGATGTTGTGTGGTTGTCTCATTTTAAAAAAGGAAAATGACAAAAGCAGGTAGGTTTAGTGATAAAGCTGAATAGGTGCTGGCTTAGGGAGAATAGGAAGGACTTAGGGGAAGTCTTTATTTAGTTTATTTTTTAATGATTCAATTTAAATTGTGTTTTTGAATAGAGAATATTCAAAATTCAAAATACAAAAATAGGTATACAACAAAGTCTTCCTCCCACTCCATCTTCTTGATGTTTGATTCCCCTCCCTAGAGATAAACGGTGTTGGTGTTTCTTTCTGAAACTATTCCATGTGTATGAAAATAAATATACATATATTTACATACATATTGGTGTGCATTTGCATACATTTGCAAAGAATATACACAATCTGTTAGGCTGCAGCACATGTTTTTGTAACACAAATTCTCTACGGGAGTGGTAAATTAGGGGAACATGGCTGTATGTTGCTTAGGTACCTACTGGTTACTTTCCCAGAACTATAATATTGAATATACAAAGCACTGCCAGCAAAACAAACAAATCCGTCTTGGAGAAAGTATAGCCAACACGTAGGGGGCATATTTACAGAAACTTCTCAGATTTAACCAAACACTTCACAGGACTGAGTTACTGAGCTTGAGCACTAAGGATCCTAAGTCTCAGGGGACATCCAGGTCAATTGGCATAACATGGTTCAGAAAAATAATGTTCTATATCCTACTTTGGTGAGCAGCATCTGGGGTCTTGAAAGTTGCAAGCAGCCATCTAAGATACAACTATTGGTTTCCTCCCGTCTGGAGCAATGAGGGCAAAAAAAACCAGACTCAAAGAAGCAATTAGTCGAAAGGACTAATGGCTCACATGAACCACAGCCTCCTCTAGCCTGAGACCGTAAGAACTAGATGGTGCCCAGCTACCACCACCAACTGCTCTGACCAGGAACCCAATACTCGGTCCTGGTTAGAGTGGGAGAAAAATGTAGAACAAAATTCAAATTCACAAAAAAGACCAGACTTGCTGGTCAGATAGACACTGGAGGAACCCCCGCGTTTATAGCCCTAAAACAGTCTTCTAACTTGGAACTGAAGCTACTCGCAGAGATCACCTTTCAGCCAAATAACAGACAAGCCTGTAAAATAAACAGTATCACCCCTGAAGAATGTGCTCCTTAGAACAATCAACCATATGAGACCAAATGGGTAACATTTGCCCAAAAGCAAAGATGAGAAGGCAGGAAGGGGCAGGGAAAGTGAAAGAATGAATGGGGAACCCAAGGTGGAAATGGGGAGAGTGCAGACACATTTCAGAGATTGAAACCAATGTCATGAAACAACTTATATATGAATTATTGAACGGGAAACTAATTTTACGTGTAAACTTCTACCTAAAGCACAATAAAATATTCAAAAAAGAAAGAAAGAAAATATATCCAGAGTGCTTCTTAAAAGCTAGGATGTCAAGACTTTGTGTTGCTTACTTTGGACATTTCATCAGGAAAGATCAATCACTAGAAAAGGACATTATGTTTAGTAAAGTAGAGGGCCCACGAAAACAAGGGAAGCCCTCCATGAGACGGATTGACACAATAGACTCAAAGATGTGAGGATGACCCCAAATCGGGCAGTGTTTTGTTCTTTTGCGTGAAAGATTGCCATGAGTCAGAGGCTACTCAAAAGCCAATAACCAACTACGGTAATGTTTCATTCCACCAAGTACCAGCAATTGAACACAAAGCTCACTACTCAGCTATTACCAGTAGGTGGCGCTCACACACTGTATACGGTGTCCACTCCCCACTCCTTTCTCTCGGGTCAGTTTGTTATATTGTATGGCTCTCGCTTATCTTTGTACATTTTGCCTTTGTCTCCAAACTCAGCAGCCTTAACCCGTCCTTACAGTACTTTCCAACAAGCTACCTTCACTTTACTTTTAAAAGTAGAGACCTTTTTACAATTTTAATTATAAGGAATTTTAACATGTCCTTTTCACTGTACTAACCTCTTTTCAGACTGAACTTTCATTAGCGTTCTTCACAAAGTTGCATAGATTTTCAGGGATGTGCTTCAACCTTGATGTTCTCAGAAGCCAGTTACTTTTAGTGCGCGATGTTGAGGAATACATTTTTCAGGAACACGTATATGTTTTAGCAGAAATATTTGCACTGCCCTCAGATTTTAGATAAATGATAGCATACCGTACACATTCCTCTGAACTTTGCCTCTTTTTGAACAACACTCCCAAAACCAAAACCTGTGCCTGGAGTCTATTCTCGCTCACAGCGACACTGTAGGACAGAGCAGAACTGCCCCACAGGGTTTCCAAGGCTGTAATCTTTACAGAAGCAGACTGCTGCATCTTCCTCCCGTGGAGTAGCTTCTAGGTTCAAACCACTGACCTCTTGGTTAGCAACTGAGCTCTTAAACACTGCACCACCAGGGCCCATAAACAGCCTCTTTACCCCTTTTTGCAGCTGCAGAGTGCAAGTACAGAGAGAGAGAGAGTGCAATCCGGATCTCTGATTGGATTCTGCTTCTCTGCCATGACTTTCTGGTCAGCTCCCTAAGTACTAACCCAGTATTCCACCTGGATTTTGTCTACAGAGTGAATTCTCTGAGACCCATAGAATATATAGAACAATTTTTTTTTAATGAGTTCATATGCAGCTTTTTTTAAGGAACAGAACCCTGTTTAACATGAGTTGCTCCTGAAGAACCTGAAACCTCCTGCCACTCACCTCTCTCGCTGTTGCACGGAATTTCTTCAGAGTCCAGGCAGCAGGTACACCTGGATTTAATCCAGACACACCACCCAGGTCAGGAGGCTGCGAGGACAGCACCGAGCGGCCTGGGACCTAGAGGTTCCTGAGCAGCCAACTTAAATGTCAGTTCCCATATCCCTGTCTCAGCGTATTAATTAGAACTCTTCCAACCACAAGTGGCTTAAGAAAAATGTTACTCACTGGTCACATACTAAAATGGCTGAGGGTCAATCTGGCTCCAGACACAGCTGAATTCAGGAGTCAAGAGATACCATCAGGAGGGGTTCTTCCTACCTCTCGGCTCTGACTTTCATGGTTGTCTTCATTCTCAAGCTCCTGTGTGGGTCCTTGGCAGCTCGGAGCAGACCTCTCATAAACAACTGGGCTGTTACACCTCGGCTTTACATCCTCTGAGGTTCAAGTTCAGGAGAAAAAGCTAAAAGCCTTTTCTGGTAGCAAAACCCAGAAGTCCTAAGATGTGCTCCAATGTGACCGACTGGGTCCTTGTGCCTATGCCTGAAACAATTGCCATGGTCTGGGGGAGATGATCGCTGCTTGGCCTCAGTTTGGGTCACCTGATGTATCCCCCCACTGAGCACAGAGCCTAAGACTAAGGAAAGGGTGGATCCAGAGCTTTGACTGAGGATTTTTCCCATGTCTGGAAACTGACTCATCATGAGCTTCCTGATTGGCAAAAGACATCTCTTGGGAAGGTGAGGCACCCTTCTTGGGACACGGAAGCTCTGTGTTGGGAACCCTCCCAGTCTCTCCCTATGTGTCTCTTCTTTATGCTGATCCTGATTTGTGTCCTCTATATTATTATGGTCACACATATAGCACTTTTCATGAGTTATGTGAATTTTTCTAGTGAATTATTGAACATAAGGGAGTAGTGAGAGGGGCTGGGGACCCCTAAATTTGTAGTGAGTGGGTCAGAAGTGATGGGAACCCTGGGAGTCCCAAGATTGCAGCTAGTGTCCGAGATCTTGGGCTAACTTTGGAAGACTGTGTCCTTTAACTCGTGAGATCTGACCTGGCTCCAGGTGACTACGGTCAGGGGAAGATGTCCTACATGTGCAGCGGGTGTCAGAACAGAAGTGGCAGAGAAGTGGGAATTTTGATTTGTGTTGATTATCATCTTTGTAATGCTGTATAAAATCTTTATTTTAAATCTTTGTAAATTCATGGCTGAACTGGCAAAGATGTAAGGGAAATCCTCCGAGGCTAAAAACAGAGTGGGAACATGATCCAGGGAGGTAAGCAAGACCTACAGCTGCCTACTGTCTCAGAGCATCTGTCAATCTCTGTTAACCTATATAAAAAACCTATAACTGTGTTTTAATGGCCAGGCAGCGGACAGGAGACAAACCTAGGGCCCACAAAAAGTGGGAAACAAACTGTAGACCTTCATATAAAGCTTGGAGCTCTGGTGGTGCAGTGGGTAGGAGCTAGGGCTACTAACCAAAAAGTTGGCAGTTCGAATCCACCAGCTGCTCCTTGGAAACTATATGGGGCAGTTCTACTCTGTCCCATAGGATCACTATGAGTTGGAATCAACGGCAACAGGTTTGTCTTTTTTTTTTTTTTTTTTTTGGTATATAAAGCTTAGGTATTCAAATTGTTACTCTTTCAAGGGAAGGGTGAATTCCAAAAGAATTTTGACCATAAAGGAATATGGCAAGAACATTTATCTGTCTCTATCTTGCTTCTGGTGGTGCAGCGGTTAGAGCTCAGCTGCTAACCAGAAGGTCAACAGTTTGAATCCATAAGCCACTCCTTAGAAACCCTATGGGGCAGTTCTACTCTGTCCTGTAGTGTCGCTATGAGTTGGAATCGATTCAATGGCAACAGGTTTGGTTTTTTTCACATCTTGGTTCTGGATAGAAAGACAGAAAAAATGTCCTTTGAGAATCTGTAAACTCAAGATACCACACATGTAGATTTGAGGACTGCCTTAGTCCTCCAATGACAAGGTCTTAGATACAGGTAGTTTTGAGGATGACCTTGGAAATCACAAATGAGTGAGTCAGGAGAGCGAAAGGGAAAGGGATAAAGACCAACAAAGTGTGTACTGTGGACAATCTGGGCCAAACCAGCTGGGGATCTTTTGGGAAACGTAGAATTTACAGCCTAAATTTGAAATAACAAAAAACTCGACCTAAGCATTTTTAAAATCCTGACTTTGTAGTGACCCCAGGTGCCTGGCAGAAAGAAACTAAACTCTTCTCTGGAAAAGTGGATTCCTTAACCTAGGCTCCAAAGATTTCCCACAGATATAGTTCTAACAAGCATGAGCTCATAATAAAAAAATCATAGATCATATAATTAAATAACACATCATTTGTGAGAGTTAGAAGGAGACTTGGTGGCACAGTGCTTAAGCACATGGCTGCTAATTGAAAGGTTGGCAGTTCAAATCCACCTTTAGTTCCACTGGAGAAAGATGTGGTAGTCTTCTGTGAAGAATACAGCCTTGGAAACCCTATGGGGCAGTTCTACACTGTCCTATAGGGTCACTACGAGTCAGAATCAACTCAATGGCAATGGGTTAATGGATTTTTAGTGAAAATTGGTAAAATAAAAACAGCAAAGACTTCAGAAATTAGCTTTATTTGCTATGAAAAGTAAAAGAAGTAACATAGTAAAGTTAAAGAAATAAAATAGATCATCACTGGTATGATAGGAACAAGAGATTATCAAAAAAGGAAAAATATTTGAAAAAGAAGCAAATGTAATATTGTGGTGAAATGTTCTTTTATGTGGCCTCCTGCCTTGGTGCTTCGGAAAAACAGCTTGGGAGATTTTTCCTCTAAGCCCTAAGGAGTTACATTTGCCCTAGTTTTTTACCCCAGAGGGTTTGTTACTTTTGTCCAGGTTAATTGATATTTCCTGAGTAAGCCATAAACAACTTGATAGTTTAATATTTTTTTATCTAGCCCTGGGCGGCAGTCTGCCCTGTGATTGTTCTATTTTACACTCCTTGCAGGGATTGGTCTGTTTACTATTCAAATTCAATGACTCGCTGTCCACTGAGAGGACTGGTATGTTTGTGGTCCGGCTGGGAGGGCCACACTTTGAAATTGACAAGGAGTTTGCTGGTATAAGCAGCCAACTTCACAGAGGTTTACAGAGGCAAGAAGAGAGAAGAAGCAGAGAGAGAGGAGGCAAGAAACCTCCTAAAAGAGCAGAAATACACACCAAGGACTGTAATACTGGAGATGGTAAAAGACCCAGAAGGGGCCCTGCAGCAGAGTTGGCAGTGATGACAGAAAACTGCTACTAGGAAAGCAGCTTAGAGCACTGAGCAAGCTGCTACACTGGCTATGAGCTGGGTTAGTTAGTAGTGGAGAGACTGATGGCAGGGGGGCCAAAGGAAGAGAGGCCTGCATGACTGAGAGGGAATGTGTAGAGTCAAGAGGAAGCCTGTCTTGAGAGGGCTGAGAGGAGGCTCACATGGCTGAGAGAGGGTGTGCACAGCCAAGAGGAGGCCTGCATGCTGAGATGGGGTAGCACAGCAGAGAGAAGGGCCTTCCTGCTTGCACAGCAGAGAGAAGAGTCTGTTTGCTCACACAACCAGGAGAAGCTGAGAGGGCGGTCCTGCACCAAAGGACTGAGAGGTGTGCTTTCCACTTTGGGGGAGCCTTCCAGACTTTGCCTACATGATTCCTGATTCTGATCCTGAGCTGTAGCCTGTCAATCCTAATCCAAAGTTGTACCCAGTTACATCCTTAATAAACCACTTAACTGTATGTGCAGTTTGTGAGCTCTGTGAGACGTCGCAATGAATTGCTGAACCTAAAGAGTGGAGGGGGCGTGGCTGGTGTCAGAGGTGGACTAAAGTTGGAAATCTGTGATATATTTGACCTCCACCTCACAGGATCGGCTTTGCGCTCATTCTTATATTTGAAATTGTTCATACATATCCAGAAAATTTTAATTGAATTTAAAACTTAACAAAATGGGTAAAAGCAGATCGCACATAACTGCAGCAGAAATCAGTGCACTTGGAAAATAATGATGAAGAATTTAGCCAGAATGCAGCAGGGAGAAATAAGGATATGAAAATGTAAAAGGAGTTGGGAGATGAGGAAGCTAGTTTGAGAAGATCTAACATATGTCTAATCAGCATTTCAGAAGGAGATACTAGAGAGAATGTAAGAAATGAACAACTGAAAGGGATACTGAAGAGAGTTCTCTAGAATGGAAAATTAAAAAATTATGAATTTGGAGACTATCATGGATTGTGTCCCCCCCCAAAATATGTGCCCACGTGGTTAGGCCATGATTCCCAGTATTCTGTGGCTGTCCTCCATTTTGTGATTGTAATTTTATGTTAAGAGGATTAGGGTGGGATTGAACACCACCTTTACTTAGGTCACCTCCCTGATCCAGTGTAAAAGGAGCTTCCCTGGGGCGTGGCCTTTTATCTCTCAGTTGATAAAAGGAAAGGGAAGCAAGCAGAGAGTTGGGGACCTCATATCACCAAGAAAGAAGCACCAGAAGCAGAGCACATCCCTTAGACCTGGGGTTCCTGTGCAGAGAAGCTCCTAGTCCAGGGGAAAATTGACGAGAAAGACCTTCCTCCAGAGCAGACAGAGAGATAGAAAGCCTTCTCCTGGAGCCGATGCCCTGAATTTGGACTTGTAACCTACTAGACTGTGAGAAAATAAATTTCTCTTTGTTGACGTTTCCGTTATGGCAGCACTAGATGACTAAGACGGAGACTGAGAAATACTTAAAATAATTCCTCAGGCAGAATTTTTGAAGGAAAATAAATCCATGCACACCTCATATTTTGAAGTAAAACTCCAAAGACAAAGAGAGGATTTTAAATGCAACCAGAGAGAAGGTACATTTCCTTCAAAAGAAGTCAGAAGGTAATTGAATAACATCCTTAAAGTGTTTGCAGAAAATACGGTCAAGCTAGAACTGCATCTCTAATGAAGCTGTCTTAAAAAAAAAAAAAAAACGGGTATAATTAAGATTATTCAGAGAAATAAAAACTGAGAGGGCTTACCATCAACAGATACTTACTTTTAAAGGAACTTAAAAAGGTTGTACCTTAAGGAAGAAGAAAAATCCTATCAGAACGGTCTGAACTACAAGAAAAAAAGGAAAGTTTTTTTCTTAATAAAAAAATGAGTAAATCTAAACAAACATAGACTATATGAAAAAATCAAAACCTCCAATTTGTGTGGTTAAAATAAATCAATATAGAACTAAAATTCAAGAAAAGATTACTGTATAACAAGGAGCAATCTAAAGGCGTGGTACATTCAGATAGAGATTAATGATTACTTTGAGAATCTGTTAAGTGCACATGTTTTTTTAATCAAGGATTTCAAGGGAGATGGCTAAAACAAAAAACAGAACTTCTCTTAAATGGCAGGAGAGGGGAAGAGGGAGGAATAAACTAAACCAGTAATGGGAAGGGGGGTGGGAAGGATAAGAGAAATTCTGAAAATGTTCCTAGAAGCACGCAGTGGTGAAAGTGAACAGTTGCAATGTTTCTTTCCTACTTCAAAATAGTTTTTTTATTTTTTTTTAAACAAAGTTGACAGTTTTTGCCACTTAATTGCAAATCTTTTTGTGAGCACTTCCTTGGCTCTGAGGCTCTAGGGTCTTCTTTGTGAAGTTTGAGGCAATGGGGTTTTATCCCACCCGTTAGGAAAAAAGAGTCTGTCTAGAGAGGCTGGGCCCTAGCAGGGGCTAAACAGGGTAGAAGAATGTTCCCGTTACAGTAAAGCCCTCTGCTTCCTGCTATTTCAGATTCTCTCTCTTGTATGTGCTTTTCCAGGGAGTTTTCATGATTGACCCCAACCAGCTTCTGTAGCAGGGGGTAGGAACCATGGAAATTTCCGGGCTCAGATGGAGCGGCACCGTCCCCCACCCACATCCCCTCAGCAAAGGCTGCCAGTGATAGCTGGCTTTAGGCTAAGTCAGGAAAGCCCAGTAGCCCAGCCGCCCACTGCGTCTCCGCAGACAGTCACCTAAGGAATCCTGCCCTTCCTCCCTTCCCTGCCCCAGTAGAGCCTGGAGAGCAGGGGCCTGCGGAAAGGGAAGGCAAGGAGGTTCCTCACAGCACTCCGGCTCCCAGGAGCCTGGGTCTGTTCTGGGAAAGGGGAGGAGCCAAGCTTTGATGATTGTAGTTCTAGAAAAGTATACGACTGACTCTTAAATGCCAAGCATGAGACCATTTTAATAACCAAGTTATAGACTGTCTGGAATCCAGTTCTGATGTTCAAGGACCCAGGATCCAGTGAGGAGATGATGACCTGACAAAGCACAGGTAAAAGTAGTGATTACAAAAAAAGAAACCGTTTTCTGTTTACACCCTGATTGATTTAAAAGCCCCCCACAAATATACCACACAAACAGGTTTAGGATTATTTCCCGACTCCATCTCAGGGTGAGGAAGGCGTTTCTATCTGCGCATGCACAGTTTTGCCACCAGGACTGGAACTCAGACCTGTGGCTTTTGCAGATACAGAAACAGCCGCTGGTTTTTCTAAGTAAGCAAAAGCAAGGGGTGGCGTGACATCTTATTTCCTACAGAAAAGAAAAACAAAGACCTAGAAACTTCTAAGGCCATTCATGTGGGGAGGGCAGGGGGCAGGGGAGACAGGAATAGAGGAAGTGGGGGGAGGATCGAGGGGCCACAGAGAGGAAGACCATCTATCTCAGAGACCTAGGCCTCAGATTTAAAAAAAGAAAAAAGGAAGTTGCGGGAATCAGGCAGTAGGAGACCATTTCGTGCAAAAATATCCAAACAAGCTGACATTTGTTTACCGGCATGAAAAATGACAAGAATTCCCATGCAATCTGGCCATAAAAGGACTGGTTTAGAAACACTGAAGAAGAGACATTAGTAGCACCCTAAGCTAAGGAAGAAAGTAAAGATGCCTCCTTCTACCACGGTCTTTGCTTGGTTTCTTATCACCAAGTTAAAGTCTTTTTAAAACTCAGTGGTTAACAAGTTTACAAAACAAATCAAGACGGATTTAATTTAAATTCAAATGCCCTTGTTCGGTGCCTGAATTCTCCCCTGCAAGCCACCTAGCTGTGCTTCTCCAATGGACTGAGCACACAGGTCACCAACGGTCTCCTGAAAGCACAGCTTCTGGCAGCAGGTCTGGGGCTGGCTGCAATTCCACGTCTGTCTCTACCAGCTCCCAGTAAATCACACTTGGAGCAGCGAGAGTGTAACCCCCCACCGGCTGCCAGAAGTTTTCTTTTACAGGAAATGGAAGGGAAAAAGTTAACATTTTCCATAGACTCTAAAAAAAAAGTGTTCGTTTGTTTACTGAACTCATTAATACCTCCCGTGAGGCTGGCTGCAGGGCAAGCATGATGCCCGCCTCCCCCAGCTCAGGGAGATGCAGGGGGCTGTGGGCCGAGAAACTGCTGCATCCTCCCTCTTCCTCGCTCCCCTCCAGGAGGCCCTACCCCCTGCTCTGCTGGTACTGACTGCATCATGCCATCGCTTGGGTGGGCGTGACCTGACAGAGGATACTGTCCCCTGTCTCTAAAGGCCTCATAGTTACAGAGGGCAGGTGGGGTTTCCACACCTCTTCATCCTCCCTGGAAACACTGGTGGCATAGCGGTTAAGTGCTATAGCTGCTAACCAAGAGGTCAGTAGTTCGAATCTGCCAGGCGCTCCTTGGAAACTATCAGGCAGTTCTACTCTGTCCTATAGGGGCGGAATCAACTCCACAGCAGTGGGTTTGGTTTTGGGGGTTTCATCTTCCCTGGACTCAGTTTCTCCCTCCTGAACCTCATCTGCTCCTGGGACACACAGCCCACGGGACAGATATGGCCCAATGTGAGATAGGGCAGCTCCCGCTAAGCTCCTCTCTGGAGTGCTAGAGTTGCCACCCTAAATGGGAACAAGGGGCAGAATCTTGGGGTGGAGAGGGAGACAGCTTCCACTAGCAACTGGGAACCTCCACACCCAAGACTAGCGTGATAGGAACATGAGCTGAGGCTGTTTTCCACACACTTGCTCTTCTTTTCAACAGGTGGCTGAACGCTTTGTCAAAAGACATTGCAAAAAAAGAAAGAAAGAAAGAAAAAAGACAGTGCAGAGGTGTGTTTTGGCCTCTAAAACTTTGCACTAAGATCTGAAGCTGAAAGTGCCCGAAGCTGTCTTCAGTCCCCCTTAGAGTCAGAGCTCACCCTAGAGATTGTGAGATTGCACTGGACCTGTCCTTGAGGTGGGAGTGGTGGGCTGCCTCCTCAGGCAGCACAGCGGGGTGGGAGGGTTCCTGCAGATGGAAGAGTCAGGCTGAGAGGGAGTGGAGGGAGAGCATTGGGCAGTGTGTCTGGTGATCTGTGGGTGTGACAAAACCTAAAGGAGCTGGCTCTGTGGCTTGCCAAGGAGGACCAGCCCCTGGGACTGCAGTTCTCAGCCTTGGCCCCAGGTCATCAGAGGCAGCCCTTTGCAGGCACCCTGTGGACTGCCCAAGGGTTTTCTCAACAGTGGCCAGAGAAGGGACTTTGAGAAGGGGGCATTGGTGGATGCACCCCGAGCCTGCTCCCAGGCTGTCCCCCATCTTCCACTGTTTCCCATCCCACCCCAAAGTGCATGGAATGATGGCCCCCTCAAGGACTTCTGATACTTCTCAGGCCCCAAGAACCATCCCTGTCTCCCTGCTGGGAGTGCAGATCAAGGTCTCCCTGAGCTGGGCTTTGTAGCTCACTGTGCATGGACATATTTGACAGGGCCCCAAGGAACTATGGTCAAAGGGAATGTGGGGAGGTCTCTTAGTTCTTACAGGATAATGTCTTCCTGCCTGACAGACCACTAATACAGCAATCAAGCAATTATGTTTCTGACTTGCCTCCTGACCAGATTGTAAACTTCTTTATGTCAGAAACCACCCCTTAAGTCTGTGTGTATCATAAAACTTGCAAATAGCAGGATAAATAGTCAAGAACAATGAAGGATCCAAGATTTAGCCTACTCGCAGGTTAATAAGTTAGCCTGCCACAATTTCCTTGAGGTTGGAGCCCCGAAGTCAGAAGAAATAATTTATCTCTCACAACAATAACGGTAACCAGAGTATCAGCATTTTCTCACAGGTTCCCTGAGCCCCAGTTCCCACAAGGTGATACAAAGAGGGCCAGCTGATACTGCACACGCAGTGGGTGGCAATACAGGAGTGGAAGGCTCAGCTTAAGGAGCCTGAACCTTTTATAATAGGCAGTAAACATGTCTGCCCTTTGCTTCAGAGGAAGACACTGTTTCTTCAGAGGTCGTACAAACATTCTTTGAAAAATAGTCTGACTAAAATAGTCTGAAACAAAAGGGCAGTCAGTGTCTCACTTGCAAGACATGCAGAAACACATAGAGACACAATAATAAATACTTCATAGTGAATTACAGGTAGTCCCCAATTTACAGTGTATTGGAGTTATGATGAACTGCACTTAACAATTGTTTTTTGTTTTGAGGGGTTACATCTTATCATTAGTAATATGTACTACATACAATGTTGCAGCTTGTAATTTGCTGTTATCATTCTCAGATGTTCACTCACTAATGTTCAAAGATGGGATTTATAAAGATACTGATAATTAAAGGCAATAATAAGGAAAACTAAAAAAAAAAAAAAAAGAGGTATTTAACTTACATCAGAACTGACAATGGAGTCATTGGAATGGAACCCCGTAGGAAGTCGTGGACTACCTGTAATCTTTCCACAGAGCCTGCACTGGTGGGCCTTTATAGGCCCTTATCCAGCTACACACGACTTATCTGAACCCAGCCTGGCTTCTTGGCTTAACTAAATTTGCATTTGCCTGTTAAGTGGAGAGTGGGGTGCAGTCTGTGTCTCTATTGTGGGAGTGGCACAGTGGTGAGGTCCAGGGGGCTCTGAATTGCTTCGAGACTTTAACACCTTCTCTCATAGGGGGGAGGGCACTGAAAATGGTTCTGGGTCTGAGTTTTTCTGACTGATAACAATGCCCCAGGGATTTGATTTGTGGGTTCTAGACTCTAGGGTGTAAGAAAATCAATTAGGCTCAATGGCATGAACATTCTAGCTTAATAAGAGCACAGTCTCAACCTGAAGAAAAGTAACAATTCTCGAAGCATTCAGAATTCATAGTTTAGCATGTATGATCATGTTTTTAAGCTATTGAGTATGATTTGCAATCAATGCGAGATGAGAATAAGAAATCTGATTCAAGATCTGTCTTCGGCTGGGTTCTCTAAAGAAGTGTAGCCAGTGAAGCTTATTTGTATATACATAAAGAGATTTATCTCAAGGAAATGGCTCACGTAGTTGTAGACACTGCCAACTCCCAAGTCCGTGGGTCAGGCATCAGGCTGGAGGCTTCTCCTGACTCATGTAGCTGCAGTGACTGAAAAAACCCAAGATTGGCAGGGGAAACAGCAGGCCTCTGGCTCATGGGCTGCAGAGGCTGATGAAGCCAAGATTGGCAGGCAAGAAGGCAGGCTGCTGGCTTACAGGCTGTGGAGGCCAACGAATCCCAAGATCTGCAAGCAGTGCTGCAAGGCACTGGCTCAGTCCCAAGAACCAGAGGTCAGATGATGGCCAGGCAGACGCAGAGCCTGGAGCAAGCAAGCAAGGTTTGCCAGAATGTCCATATGTATATTGTATGCTGGAAATACACCCAAGGAAACTTCCCTTACAACTGATTGATCACATCAGATCACATCATAGAGGATGGCTACATCATTACATAACTGCAGAATTACATCAATACATGTCTTAGTTATCTAGCTGCTATAACAGAAATAAACATAAGTGGACGCCTTTAACAAACAAATTTATTCTCTCACAGTCTGGTAGGCCAGAAGTCCAAATGCAGGGCATCAGCTCCAGTGGAAGTCTTTCTGTCTGTGTCAGCTCTGGAGGAAGGTCCTTGTCATCAATCTTCCCCTGGTCTTGGAGCTTCTCAGCCCAGGAACCTTGGGTCCAAAGGACATGCTCTGCTCCTGGCACTGCTTTCTTGGTGGTATGAGATCCCCATGTCTCTCTGCTCACTTCTTTCTTTTACATCTCAAAAGAGATTGGCTTAAGACACAATCTAATCTTATAGATTGAGTCCTGCCTCATTAACATAACTGCCACTAATTCTATCTCATTAACATCATAGAGATAGGATTTACAACACATAGGAAAATCACATTGGATGACAAAATGGTGGACAATCACACAATACTGGGAACATGGCCTAGCCAAATTGATACACATTTTGGGGGGATAAAATTCAATCCATGACAATACATAACTGCCAAACTACATCATTACTTAACTGCCAAACCATTAAGAATCATGGCCCAGCCACTACTTTAACCATCACGGTCCACCCCTCGTCAACTTGGCACCTGTACACATCTCCTTAAACCATACATAATCTCTAAATAAAGACAATTACAGAGCCATAATTGCACCTAGCATGATACAACTAACATGCTAACATGCTTACAACCAAAAATGCACTACCCAGCCAGTGCCTTCGAGTCGATTCTGACTCATAGCAACCCTGTAGGACAGAGTAGAACTACCCCGTAGAGTTTCCAAGGAGTGCCTGGTGGATGCACTATACTCATTTATATCTCGTATTTTATAAATGAAGAAAACAAAAATATTTGATGCACAGACCTAAATATAAAATCTAAAATGATAAAGATCATGGAAGAAAAAATAGGGACAATGCTAGGAGCCCTAACACATGGCATAAACAGAATACAAACCGTAACTAACAATGCACAAACACCAGAAGAGAAACTAGACAACTGGGAGCTCCTAAAAATCAAATATGCTCATCCAAAGACTTCACCAAAAGAGTAAAAAGACAACCTACAGACTGGGAAAAACTTTTTGGCTATGACATATCCCATAAGGGTCTAATCTATAAAATCTGCAAGATACTGCAACACCTCAACAACAAAAAGACAAATAACCCAATTAAAAAATGGTCAAAGGATGTGAACAGACACTTCACCAAAGAAGACATTCAGGTGGCTAACAGCTACATGAGGAAATGCTCATTAGAGAAATGCAAATCAAAGCTGCAATAAGATACCATCTCACCCCAACAAGGCTGGCACTAATCTGAAAAATACAAAATAATAAATGTTGGAGAGGTTGTGGAGAGACTGGAACACTCATGCACTGCTGGTGGGAATGTAAAATGGTACAACCACTTTGGAAATCGATTTGGGACTTCCTTAAAAAGCTAAAAATAGAAGTACCATATGACTCAGCAATCCCCCTCATTGGAATATATTCTAGAGAAATAAGAGCTGTTATGCAAATAGATATATGCACACCCATGTTCATTGCAGCACTGTTCACAATAGTAAAAAGGTGGAAACAACCTAGGTACTCATCAACAGATGAATAGATAAGTAAATTATCGTACATACACACGATGGAATATTATGCAATGATAAAGAACAATGAATCCGAGAAACATCTCACAACATGGATAAATCTGGAGGGCATTATGCTGAGTGAAATTCATTGCAAAAGGACAAATATTGTATGAGATCACTATTATAAGAACTCAACGAAAGGTTTAAACACAGAAGAAAGCATTCTTTGATGGTTATGAGGATGCGGAGGGAGAGAGAGGGGAATTCACTAACTAGATAGTAGACAAACATCATCTTAGATGAAGAGAAGGACAACACACAATATAGGGGAAGTCTGCACAACTGGATTAAACCAAAAGCTAAGAAGCTTCCTGAACACAACTAAACACTTAGAGGGACCCAGTAGCTGGGCCTGAGTTCTCCAGACCATGGTTTCAGGGGACGTCTAGGTCAATTGGCATAACAAAGTTTATTAAGAAAATGTTCTGTATATCACTTTGGTGAGTGGTATCTGGTGTCTTAAAAGCTTGTGAGAGGCCATCTAAGATGCATCAGTTGGCCCCAACCCACTTGGAGCAAATGAGAATGAAGAACAAAGAAAAGAAAAGAAAAGAAAAATATCTGATACACAGATACAAAGAAGAAAAATTCATAACAATTATAGCCCTCGTTTCTGCAGCTGGTCACAGGGTCATAACTGGTATTTAGAACTACCTTCTTCCACCACTCGTTCCATATTCCCTTAACCCTCAGTAAGCACCTCAGCTTGTTGTGGTTCTTTGCCTGGTGGGGTGACCCAAACCTTCATTCCTGAACGGTCTTGGCCATTAGTAGTCATGTTGGTGTTGGGTTGCGGTAGTTTTCCATTGACTTTAATCACAGGGCATGGTAGTACTAAGGGATCTCCTGTATTCCAGACATAAATTTCTTTACCTCCATTATGCAATACCAATCTGATTTCCCCTTGGTAGTAAGGCTCAATTACACCAGCCAGTGTGTGGTAACTCCTTTCATTGTCTGCTGGTCCAGAGGCATGAGGAGCCCAAAGTGGCCAGGGGACAATCTTAACTTCCAATTCAAAGGAATCTGTGTTGTGCCTCCAGGTGAAAGCATTTCTCCCTTTGCAACTAAGACCTCTAGACACACAGAGCACAGGGTCATGGGTACAGGAAGCAAATATTTTGCCAGTGGGTCACTAGGGGTAATAGTGGTACCATCCCTATTTCTACCCCTTGATTCCTAAAACTATGAATCCTGGCTATGGGGGAAACAGCACCACAGTAGCATAATCAAATGAGGGATATATTGCTTCCAAAACCCAAAGAGACCCACCAGGCATCGTGCCTCCTTTTTAGTTGTAAGAGAGGCCAGATATAACAACTTATCCTTCACTTTAGAAGGAATGTCTTGACATGACCCATGCCACTAGACTCCTAGAAATTTTACTGAGGTAGAAGTCACCGTAGTTTTTGTGGGATTAATTTGCCACTTCAAGCATGAAAATATTTTACTGATAAATCCAGAGTCATTAACACTTCTTCCTTAGCTGGCCCAATCAGCATCATGTCATCAATGCAATGGACCAGTGTGACATCTTGTGGGAAAGAAAGATTGTTTAGGACCCTGCAGACTAAATTATGACATAGAGCTGGAAAGTTGATATTCCCTTAGGTTAGGACAGTAGTAGTGTATTGCTGGCCTTGCCAGCTGAAGGCAAACTGCTCTGGTGTTTCTTCAAAACTATAGTGGAGAAAAAGGCATTGGCCAGATCAATAGCTGCATACCAGGTACCAGGAGATATAGTAATTTGCTGAAGCAGTGAAACCACACCCGAAACAGCAGCTGCAATTGGAATTACCACCTGGTTAAGTTTATGGTAACTCAGTGTCATTCTCCAAGATCTATCTGTTTTTTGCATGGCCAAATAGGCGAGCCAAATGGGGGAATCACCACTACTGCATCTTTCAAGTCCTTGATGATGACAGTAATCTCTGCAATCCCTCCAGGAATGCTGTATTTCTTTTGTTTTACTATTTTCCTAGGTAGGGGCCATTCTAATGCTTCCACTTGGCTTTTCCTACCATAATAGCCCTTACACCACCTGTCAGGGATCCAGTGTGGGGGTTCTGTCAGTTGCTGAGTATATCTATTCCAATTATGCATTTTAGAACTGGGGAAACCACTACAGGGGGATTCAGGAACCCACTGGACCCATTTTGAGATGAACCTGAGCTGAAAAAAAGACTCCATTAATAACCTGGCCTCCACATGCCCCCACTCTGACTGGTGGGCAACAGTGATGTTTTGGGTCTCCTGGTCAGTTCAGAGCCAGTATCCAGTAATCCCCCAAAAGTCTGATTATTTCCTTTTCCCCAATGAACAGTCACTCTCGTAAAAGGCTGTAGAGCCCTTTCAGGAAGGCCGGCAGAAAGATTTACAGTATATATTTTTGGCAGTGTAGTAGAGTTCTTTCTGAAGGGGACCTGGCCTCCCCTTCATTCAAGGTGTTGTGGGTCAGTAAATTGACTCAAGTCTGGGAACTGACTGAGGGGCTGTGACTCTCTATCCTGGCAATTCTAGTTAGACTGCTGCTCACTTGACCTAGGATTCTTCCGCTTCTACAGATCACATATTTAGTAGATTCCCCATCTATTTCACTCCTAGGGACACCATGACTAAGTAGCCAATGCCGTAAGTCCATGCAAGTCAGACTATTCTGATTACTGCTTTGACTCAGCTGTCCATTATTACAATTACCATGCCCACTTTGTCTTTGTCAAATGAGTGCCACCACTTGGCCCCTACTACTACAGCGCCCAATCAGCCCCATCATAGCTAGGTGTCTTAAATCAGTTAGGGCAGTTCCCACTGTCCAATCTGACTTGCATAAAATAGCAATCATGGTAGTCTTCAAGGATGGTAGGGCTCCCATCACAATTTTGTTCCTCACTCTTGTGGTAAAATGTATGTCCTGTGGACCCCCTGTGCGTGAGCCTGTGGGTCTAACCTGATAAATCCACTCTAACGTGCCAACTCACCCTTTGGGTGAGTCCCTCTACAGTATACCAAAGCGGGTTAATGTAGGCCACTGCTTAATCCATGCTTCAGTGAACCAACCCAATAAACTATTAGATCCTTTTCTAACCTCTTGAACTTGAACACTGAATGAAGGATCTGTGCTTAGTGGGTCCATATCAATAAACTCAGACATCCAAATTTTTGTTCCTTGCACCACTATCCCATACCCTTAGTAGCCACCCACCCCCGCATATACTCCCCAGGTTTCTGTTTGTGTATATTAGAAAAGTCAAGCAGTTCTTTTGGAGTGTAGCGTACCTCCTCCCGGATCACACTTGAACTTCACCTTTTGGGTAATTCAGCCACTCTTACACTATGACTCTGGGTTTGGTTTTCTGCAGTATCAACTCTGTTACTTTAAGAAATAAGGCTTTCTTTCAGGGCACAAATGGCAACTTTGAGGATTTTTATGTGGTGCTTGACCTGTGACTCTGAAGCCCTGGGCTCATCTCCTTCTTTCAGCACCTTGTCTAGCACAAGTAGGATCAATCAATCAGTTTCCCTATACTTCTCATTCTGACAAAATTGTAGGAAAGTATCAAACATGCAATCACTTACAGCCTCATTTCTCACCAATACTTGATGATATTTTGCATATTAATATTGCCACCTCATACCAGGGATTAGCAGCACCTACATTACTACTGGAGGCGGAGTCACCAGCACCTTTAATACTGCTCAGACTTGAGAATCAATTTAGAAAACTCACCCTCATGATTTAGTCTGTCTAGAACCACTCTCAGTACCAAATGTCTAAAGCTGGGTTCTCTAGAGAAGCAAAACCAGTGAACTGTATATGTATAGAGAGAGGGAGAGAGAGAGAGATTTATCTCAAGGAAATGGCTCACACAGTTGTAGAGGCTGGCAAGTCTCACATCTGTGGATCAGGCATTAGGAGGCTTCTTCTGACTCACATAGCTGCAGGGGCTGACAAACCCAAGATCAACAGGTCAGTCAACAGGCTGCTGGCTCACAGGCTGTGGAGGCCAACAAATCCCAAGATTGGCAGACAATACGTCAGGCCACTGGATCAAGACCCAAGAACTGGAAGTCAGACGATGGTGATCTGGATGCAGGATCCAGAGTGAGCGAGCAAGCTTTGCTAGAATGTCCATGTATATATATTGGATGCAGGCCACACCCCTGTGCAAACTCCCCTTACAACTGATTGGCTGATCACATCAGACCACATCATGGAAGATGACTGAATCATTATATAACTGCCAAATTACATCATTACACAACTGTTAAAACTACATCATTATGTAACTGCCCAAATGCATCATTATATAACTGCCAAATCATTGAGAATCATGGCCCAACCAAGCTGAAACACAACCTTAACCACCACAGGACCCATTCAAAGGTTCAACACCAGCTCCAGAATAAAATCCAATTCCTTGGTGTGATGTCTAAGCCCTCCTGCCAGTCCTTACTTCTTCAGTCTTCTCACTTGTTGTGCTTTCCTGCAGCCCCACCTCTACCCACAACACTGCCCCCTTTGGAAGGTCTAGTAGTTCCTAAAACACACCATCAGGATTCAAGCTTCTGTCTTCTGGATATGGTGCTATAGTTGCTTCTTTAGCTTGTAATGTCCTCCTTACCAAACCTACTCTAGTCCCTCACATGTGGCACAGGTCAAAGTTTGGATCGTCTCTGTGGGCATTCTTGAGCATCCCACACCCTGCTGTCACCACAGAGTAGAACTCACCACTTCCTCCACTGTAACCTCCTAGACGAGAAGCTGGCAAACTTTTCTTATAAAAGGTAATAAATATTTTTGACTTTGTGGGTCATTTGGTCTCTGTTAAGGCTACTCCAAGGACCCTGGTGTTGCAGTTAAGTGCTCAGCTGCTAATGGAAAGGGAGGCAGTTTGAACATACCAGCCATTCAGTGGGAAAAAGAGGTGGCAGTCTGCTTCTGTAGAGATTTAAAGCCTTGGAAACCCTATGGGGCAGTTCTACTCTGTCCTACAGGATAGCTATGAGTCAGAATCAACTTGACAGCAACAGTTTTTTTTTTTTAACACTACCCCAATATGCCCTTGTAATGGAAAAGAAGCCATAGATAGTTCGTAAACAAGTGGACATGGAGGGCCAGAGACCCACTCTCAGGCTGTAATCTGCCAACCCCTGTAATCCATCTGCTGACTCTGTCCATACTCTGTCTCTTGTCTGTGACCTTTTATTACACAAGCTTCTTTATAAACCCCTATATTCTCATTATGCTCTAAAACTCCCAAGCTTGGGACTGATGTCTTACTCTTTTGTGATGCTCTGCCCCTGTTCAGCATAACTTCAGGAGGCAGCATGTACAGTGGTTAAAGGGGAAAGAGAGGTCTGGAGTCTCTCCGCTTGAGTTTGAATACCAGTTCTTCCACTGTGGGGCTAGGTAGTAAAATCTACCTCATAGAGATTTCATAAAGCCATAGTGGAAATAAAAGACTTCTCTTATGTTTGAATCAGAAAAGAAGCCAGAATCAACATTACTTCATAATTCTACAGACCATAATCTGCTTTTTTGCCCTTCAAAAATCATACACACATACATAGAATCCCTGGGTGACACAAATGGTCAAGCACTTAACTACTAGCCAAAATGTTGGTAGTTCAAGCCCACCCAGAGAGGCCTCAGAAGACAGGCCTGGAAATCTACTTCCAGAAGGTCACAGTCACTGAAAATCCTATGGAGCAGTTCTATGCTGCACACGTGGGGTCACCATGAGTTGACTTATAGAGACCCTGTGTACAGCAGAACCAAACGCTGCCCGGTCCTGTGCCGTCCTCACCATCAGTGTTATGTTTGAGCCCGTTGTTGCAACCACTGTGTCAATCATCTTGTGAAGAGTCTTCCTCTTTTCGATGACCCTCTACTTTACCAAGCGTGATGTCCTTCTCCAGGGACTGGTCCCTCCTGATAACATGTCCAAAGTACATGAGACAAAGCCTTGCCATCCTCGCTTCCGAGGGGCACTCTGGCTGCGTTTCTTTCAAGACACACTCGTTCGTTCTTCTGGCAGTCCATGGTATATTCAATATTCTTCACCAACACCACGATTCGAAGGTGTCAATTCTTCCTTGATTTTCCTTATTCATTGTCCAGCTTTCACATGCATATGAGGTGATTGAAAAATATCATGGCTTGGGTCAGGCGCACCTTAGTCCTCAAAGTGACATCTTTGATTTTCAACACTTTAAAGAGGCCTTTTGCAGCAGATTTGCCCAATGCAATATGTAGTTTGATTTCCTGACTGCTGCTTCCATGGCTGTTGATTGTGGATCCCAGTAAAATGAAATTCTTGACAACTTCAATTTTTTCACCATTTATTATGATGTTGCTTATTGGTCCAGTTGTGAGGATTTTTGTTTTCTTTATGACGAGGCGCAATTCATACTGAAGGCTGTGGTCTTTAACCTTCATCAGTAAGTACTTCAAGTCCTCTTCCTTTTCAGCAGGGTTGTACCATCTGTATATCGCAGGTTGTTAATGAGTCGTCCTCTAATCCTAATGCCCCGTTCTTTTTCATGTAGTCCAGTTTCTCTGATTATTTGCTCAGCATACAGATTGAGTAAGCACAGTAAAAGGTTGCACACCTTTCCTGATTTTAAACCATGCAGTATCTCCTTGCTCTGTTGGAACAACTGCCTCTTGGTCTATGAACAGGTTCCTTATGAGCACAATTAAGTGTTCTAGAATTCCCATTCTTCCAATGTCCATAATTTGTCATGATCCACACAGCTAAATACCTTTGCACAATCAACAAAACACAGGCAAACATCCTTCTGGTATTCTCTGCTTTCAGCCAGGATCCATCTAGACATCAGCAATGATATCCCTCATTCCGTGTCCTCTGAATCAGGCTTGAATTTCTGGCAGTTTCCTGTCTATGTGCTTCTGCAACTGCTTTTGAATGATCTTCAGCAAAATTTTACTTGCTTGTGATTTTAATGATATTGTTCGATAATTTCTGCATTCTGGTGGATCACCTTTATTTGGAATGGGCACAAACACGGATCTCTTCCAGTCTGTTGACCAGGTAGCTGTCTTTCAAATTTCTTGGCATAAATGAGTAAGCACTTCCAGTGCTGCAACCATTTGTTAAACATCTCAATTGGCATTCTATCAATTCCTGGAGTCTTGTTTTCCACCAACGCTGTCAGTGAAGCTTGGGCTTCTTCAGTACCATTGGTTCTTGATCATATGCTACCTCCTAAAATGGTCGAAGGTCGACCAGTTCTTTTTGGTACGGTGATTCTGTGTATTCCTTCTATCTGCTTTCGATGCTTCCTGCATCGTTCAGTATTTTGCCCATAGAATCCTTCAAATTGTAATTTGAGGCTTGAATTTTTTTCAGTTCTTTCAGCTTCTGGTTTTCTAACTCCAGGTCTTTGCACACTTCAGTATAATATTTTACTTTGTCTTCTTGAGTTGCCCTTTGAAATCTTCTGTTCAGCCCTTTTACTTCACTTCTTCCATTCCCTTTAGCTACTGTACATAAACACATATATACCTATGTATACATAAGGAAAACGTAAAAAACAAATTGATTATATCATTTACAACGATAGCAAAGAATAACAGGTGTGTGTGTGTGTGTGTGAGCACACACATGTGTATGGAGAGAGAGAGAGAACCAGCGCTAATCACTGCAAAAGAAGGAAGGGAGAAAGGGAGGAAAAAATCTTGTCCTATGACTTCACATAGTTTTTTAAAGCCTACAGGTTAAAGCTGTAGTTGATTCCTAAGGTAAAAAGATTTTGAGTACATGAGAGTTTTTTTCACTTTACATTAAATGCGAGAAATCATAAAAAGGAATTTTGCCATTTGTGATGGAGAGTAAGGTGTAATTAAATTAAATCTGATTGAGACCTCATTCCCATGAGACAAATCAGCTCTAGTTTAATTCTATACATATCACACAAAGGCCACACACAGCATACTACCTATATAAACAAAGGAAGACCACAACCTTTCTGTATAAGATTTGTCCTACTTGTTCCTGTTTAATCAGGCTCAGGGAAAATGAAACACTATATGTTCGTTGAACTGAGGACACTGGAATGGGGATAGTGGGTAAGAGGGTGGTAAGGAGAGAAGGAAGGAGGAGGGGCTGAAAAATGGCCAAAGGAGAGACACAGCCTGAGGAGGAGGCCAGTGAGGGGCCCTGGGAGAGCAAGATGGTCCTCCCATAGGCCTGGGCTACTCAAGACAGAGAGACTCAGGGGCCCAGGCAGTTTCTGGCAGCTCACAGGATGATGGTAGCCTGGGTGCTCTCCTTGGAGGGAGAGGGAGGCATGGAATTTTCCCCCAGTAGCTTCTTCTCCGACCCTTCCTCATCCTGAGGGGGAGAAAAAATAGGAAAACAACAATTCTTAGGGAAAACAAAGAATGGGGAAGGATCCAGCTTCTCAGAACTTGGAAATCAGGAAAATGAAAGAAGGGAGGGAAAGGAAAAGGTAAAAGAAAACAGGAGTCATGCAAAAAGACAAGGTGACCAAGGTAGGGGAGCTGACAAGTAAGTCGGGCAGAAAGGAGGAGTGAGTGGGGAAAAATAGAATAAAAGTGGATAGGAGAGGCCCAGGAAACAGCGATGGGGTTACATTCCCTGATGGCAAAGGGAAGAGCCGAGTACTGGGAAAAAGCTGAAAAAGGTCGAGCATGACTTTAGACCAGGAGTGTTCCTGGCCCCAATGTTTTCCCAGTCCCCAGAGTTTTACCACCCCATTCCACGCCTCTCCAGCAGTGCCTCCCTGACAACTCACCAGGGGCTGGGAGCTTTGGCTGCACAAGCTTCGAAGACCCATGCCCAGGGAAATCAAGGACACAATGGCCTGCAGGACACAGACAGCTAGGAGCAGAGCACGGATTCCTAGGAACAGGTTCTGGAGAAGAAGAAAGGGGAAAAGATACAGTCGGGAGTCCCCTCCTCCAATTCAGCTCTTACCATCACCTCATTAACCCACCCATGTATCCGAGTGTCGAACTAGCTCCTTCCCACCAAGGCAGTTGCAGCATCCAATAACTGAGAAGCTATGTCACCCACCCCATTTGCTTGTCTGCAATGCCACCTTGCCATTCCTATCAAGAGATGGAGGGCCTTTCTCCATTCCCTGAACTCTGGATGTACCTTGTGACAGATTTGACCAGTAAAATACACTGGAAGTGGCACTGTGCCAATTACAGGTGTAACCCTTAACTTCTGTTTCCTACCTCTTAAAATGCTCACAACCGAGACACTCCCTGTTGGAACCTACTTGCCATGCTGTAAGAAGCCCGAGCCACATGGAGAAGCCACTGTGGGTGCTCTGGTTGGCAGCCCCAGCTGAGCTCCCAGCCAACAGCCAGCATCAAATGCCAGGTACATGAGGGAGCCTTCTTGGTTATCCAACTTAGGTGACCCCTCAGATGACTTCACCCCTATCTGACACCTGACTACAACTCCCTGAGAGAAAGAACCCAGGGGTGAAGTGCCCATCTGAGCCCAGTCAGCCCACAGAACTGGGAGAGATGATAATACACTGTAGTGTAAATTTGGGGTGGTTTGTTATGCAGTGGTAGATAACTGGAATACACCCACAGCAGAAAAGGCAGAAGGGTGGCCCACAGTCTTCTCTCTTAAATGTCTTCCCTTTGTTTTTCACCCCCTTTGATTCAGGGAATCTTCACATCACGAGGGTCTAAGAAATTTCTTGAGCTTAAGTTAAAATCTCCTGAACCAAAAACCTAGGATTAGGTCCAAGCTCTACGAGCTCTCATCTTTGCCCTCCAGTGACCCAGTTCTTCGGGGACAGGGTGCCATGATGGGTCCCTGGAGACAGGACTTGGTTCTCACCACCAGCATCTGCATGTAGGACTTGCACTGATTCTCCCTCCAGTCTGAGTCACTCCTGCTTCGCTGCATCCATCTGTACCCACTGGTTGTGGTGTCAGGGGTGGGGCAATCACACACTGAGCTGATGTAGAAGAAGCCATCAGTTTGCCAGGTTAAGCTATTCACACAAAGGACAACAGCTGCCAGGGCCGTGGCGATGCCAGCCAGGGTGAGCAGACCTGACACGCAGCCCTACAGGAGAGAGGTTCAAGATGCTGACCCTCTATTGATGGCAGAGCCACGGCGTCCCAGCCTCAACCTGTCTCATCTCCCCCAGCTCCTGTCCCAGGAAACTATCCCACCCCTTCATGAAGGATTCCAAGATATTGGGAACCAAATGGCAGGAGACAGGAAAATAGAGGCAGAAAGACGGAGACTCAAAAGGGGAAGATGGACAAGGTTGTGGACAGAAGTCTGCCCAGGACTCACTGAACGTCGACCCTGGTACTTCTCATGGACAGTGGTCCCTGCTCCTGCCACAATAGCCTGGGAAGAGAAGACACCAGAAGAAGGCCGCCAATTTACTCTCCCTCAAATGATCTCCCACCACCCTTCCCCCAGTAACCCAGAACAGCCAACTCGAAGCAAGGTCTGTGGGACAGACAAAGAAACCTAGTGTATGGACAGAGCTCCAAGTACAATGGCCCCTCCCTTCCCAAACTTGCCATAAAGATAAAAAGTGGGGAGTGAGGGGGTTTGTACCCACACCCCAAGGCAGATTCTTCATGATGAAGGCTTCTTTCCCAAACCCCTGGCCCAGATGCAAAGGAACTTTCTCCTTGCCCATAACCTCTAGCCTCTGCACAGCCTCTGCTCACAGCCCCTTCTGTACTTACCACAGCCCCGGCCCAGAAGGCACAGCCTGAGCCACGCAGCTCAGTCCAGGGCCCAAAGCAGAGGAACACCCCAAGAGCACAGCTCACAGCCCCCAGCAGTATCTGGGTCACCTGCAAGACAGGATAATAATCCAGACTCTTCCCATGAGCCTACGCTTTCCAGCTCTGGCTAAGGTGCCTCTTCTTGCCTCATCTGTGGACCTCTCTTCAGCTTCCAGTTCTGAGAAGTTCTGTTTCCTTCACATCCATGAGGCAACACTGATCCGGCTCTCCTCTCACCTCTCTAATGTGCCTGGGTGTTTATCCTTGTTTACTTTTCCCAACTGCCACATTTGGTCATTCCACATGATTCCCACCTTTTCTTCTCATTCTCCCTTGGTAATCCCATCATCCATCCAAACCCTCAGCCTGGCCTCAGTTTCTGGGCCCAACCTCTTTCTGCAATCCAAGCAGGTAATTCTGAGGGCTTCTGTGACTCAAAGCTCCTTTAGGCTCTTCCTTATCTTTCAAGCTGAGAGCACACTCTTTTGGGATGGCCCCAGCCAGTCATAAGCAAGACGGTGGTACAGGGGCCATTTCCACCCAACATGGAGCTCCTCTAATGGGCAGCTCCCCTCTCTGCTCTGGAGCTCTCTGCTGGATGGGCAGAAACCTTGTTTGCACTGCAGTCTATGGTTTCCATTTCCAATTCTGCTTTCTCTTTCTTCATTTCAAAAGTGTTCTACCCCCACAAACCTGACTCAGACTCAGCCCTCTGGATGTCAGTACCTGCATGTTCTGCCATCTTCTCGGGTTCTTCACATCCAAATTCAATATACTAACCCCTGCCTCTCCTGACTTCCATGGTTCCATTCTCCTGGCCAGCCAAGCTCCAAATCTTGGCATGTTCTCATGCTCCTCTTTTTCCCTCATGCCCAAGTTTCCTTGTCCTTTCTGCTGTTACCATACAAGTGCAAGTTCTGGATACTTCTCAACTGGACCTCTCTATGAGGCAGCCTAGAGCCCAGATTCCTCCTCAGAATAGACCCACAGCCATCCCACCACTGACACTGACTCAGGACAGACACCTACCCTTGACTTCTTGGCCCTCGACAATGTGGCCCTGGTCTGCATTCCAGCCTCATTCACATTCTCCACATGTCGGCTCTAGGATCACAGAGCTGGCCCTGTGCTTTCTGGCTTCTTGGCCTTTGATCCTGCCATCCTCTTAACCTGGAGCTCCTTTTCTTCAATCTTCCACCTCTCTCCATCCAAACCCACTCCTCCATTCAGGTGTCAGCTCCTCCTGGAGGTTGCCTCGTGTGTCGTGTGTGTGTGTGTGTTATCTGTGTTGTTTCTTGTGTCAACTAGTCTACCTTTAATTCTAGTCATTTGTGTGGCTGCTGATCCTTTCTGATGAGGAGTCAGCACCTTAGGTCATAACCTAGGGAATCTCACTGTAGTTTTCCCCGAAGCGCTAGCGTGTTGCCTTGCACACCACAGGCCCTCAGCTCAAGTGTGTTCAATCAGACTAAATAACAGCTTTCAGAGGCTCTCCTACCCATCATCCCACCTCTGGCCTGACTGCTTCTTTGCACAAAAGCAGAGGATGGTAGTTCCTTCTCATCCAAATCTCTGGGGAAGACTTCCAAAGCTGCCTTCTTTTCCCAACTATACTGTCTCACAAACTATGTGGTCAGGGGAGGTCCTTAATCCTCTCTGGAACAATACGGTATTGAGTAGTGAGTTCTTACATCCCCTTCGTGGGGATTCAACCCATGTTCCTTGTTTGCATCCTCTGTATCACCTTGCTCACTCTCCTCTCCAGCCCATGCTTACCCCTAGTGCCAGCTGTCCGTGGCTCATCCTCGCCTTGGGAGGGGCAGTGCCCCGAGGATGAGACACACAGGACACCAGGGAACCCATAGCCTTTAGAAGCTGGGCCAAAGCTGATTCCTGATGGATATGGATGTTGATGTGGGTGGGCTGGGATAGCGTAGAGGCCACATCGATGCCATTCACGGTCAGCATGTTTGGAGTTATTCTGCCTGCCAAGGAGAAGCGGTACAGAAGTGAAGGCTGGGAACTAGGAGACAGATGGTCAGTAAGAAGGGGGACATCACATAGGTGAGGGGAGAGAAAATAGTCTCCTCATCAAGATACAAAGGATTTTCCCAGTGCAGGTATCAGCATCACAGTGACCTTCATCTGGGGTGCAAATCAGAGTCCTCTCTAGAGTTTTTTCACCATGTATTTTCTTGGGCCCCTTCCCGATGTGATCTGATACAGTTTGTTGAGGGCCAAGGGTAGAACCAAAGAAAAGAATGCGAACTACTGTAATGACTTAGTCTATGTATGTGTGTGTATGTATGTATATATACACACACTCACATACATATACACATATAAATGTATATATACGTACTATATATGTATATATATGTACACACATGTATGTGTATATATACACACATATATATTTATATATATACACAAACATATATATGTATACAAAATGCTCTTTAGAAGCAAGGATGGTGAGACTACATCTCACATACTTTGGACTTATTATCAGAAGGGATCAGTCCCTGGAGAAAGACATCATGCTTGGTAAAGTAGAGGGTCAGCAATAAGAGGAAGATCCTCAACGAGATGGATTGACAAAGTGGCTGCTACAATGAGCACAAGCATAACAACTATTGTGAGGATAGCGGAGGAGAGGGCAGTGTTTCTTTCTGTTTTACATAGGGTTGCTATGACTCAGAATTGACTCGATGGCACCTAACAACAACAATAATGACATACACACGTACACACACACACACACACACACACACAGAGTAGTCCCCAACTTACAATGGGGTTCTCTTCAGACGACTCCATCTTAAGTCTGTCCTGAGTTAAGTTGAATATCTCATTTTTTTTAAATGTTCTTTATTATGACCTTTTATTATTAGCATCTTTATAAATCCAATCTTTATTTGTCTTTGGGGGAATGGAAATATTACATATAAAGACCTTTGAGGAACATCTGAGAAGGATAACATCAGCAAATTATGAGCTGCAACACTGTATGTAGGACAAATATGCACTGTCTTACGTGTGGTAACTTAAACACGTCGTAAGTCGGGGACTACCTATGTGTATGTGTGTGTGTATACATATGTACGTACTTACACACACATATATATACATATACACATATACTTGTATATATATATTTACAGATAATATTTCACACGGTTAAAGGATTCAAAAGATACAAAATCAAAAGGTATACATTTAAAACCCCCTCTCCGATCTTTTTCTCCCAGCCACCCGGTTGCCTTCCAGATGGAAACTAATATTATCAGTTTCTTCTATAGCCTACCGATGATATTTTTCCATATAAAAGAAAAACATATTCTTTATGCCCCATTTCCACAAATGGCAGGACACTCTGCACTGCTCTACACAATGCTGTGTTCACATAAGCATATGTTTTGAAAATAATCCTGAATCACCCCATCAAAAGCTTCCACTGCATGAATGCATCACCATTTATCGAGGCAGTCCCCCACTGACAGGCATTTAGGTTATTTCCAACGCCTATCACGACAGCGTGGGCTTGCACGTTGGGGATTTTAGTAGATAACCTACACCGCAGGAGCAAAGTCCCAGTGTGCCTGCAGTCCCCTCGCCCCCGCCCCCGTAGCCAGCAGAGTGTGTTAACAAGCTCTTTACCTTTTTCAATTTTATACGGGGAAAATTACATCCCATTGTAGTTTTTAATCAATTTTATGCAATAAAATGTCCCGTTTAAATGTGTACATTTTGACTTCACTTATTGCATTTTTCTACAATCAAAGTTTTCTATCTTTTTTATGCTTTCTGGGTTTTATAACTTCCTTAAAAAGGACTTCCTCACTTCAGGATTATAAAATAATTTTTCCATGTTTTCTTCTAAGTGTTTTTATGCTTTCGGTTTTCACATTTAAATGCTGATCCATCTGGAATTTACTTGAAGTAAGTTGGAAGTCACGGATCCAAGTTTTATTTTCTTCAGCTGATTGATTACCGTCTTGTCCCAACACCATTTGTGGAGTAAGTCCTCTTCTACTGATCTAAAATGTACCTCGAGGAAAAACTCAGTTCCCATAGGAACTGGGCCTTTCTAGTCTCCGGATTTTGTCCAGTGGTGTGTTGGACGAGTCACGTACGCCACATATGTCACAACTGTAAGTAAAAGGGTTTATTATCTACTTGGGTGGCTTTGTGGCCCCTTACGTCATTTTTCCCTTCAGGACTGTCACGGCCATTTTTGTTAGTTTACCTCTTATACACTTCAGAATCAGCTTGCCTAGAACCAAAAGAAACCCTCCACAGACAATTCTAATGGGCCTCCCATTAAGTCGAATATTATTAATGAATACCAATCCCCAAATCACCAGCAGCAACACTAACCCTCAGTCCTTGAGTTTGTACTCTACTCACTTTTGAGGCAGTCTCACTCCTTCACCTCCTGACCTCCTTTGTGTTAGAAAGGGCAGGTGTTTGACAGTTTTGCAAATGAACACAGGACACTCAAACCTGTTCACAAACATGCAAGAGGACGTTCAGGCCCAGATTCAAGCCAGGTGTCCTGTCAGGGCCCAGGGACCAGCATGAAGTTAGCAGCCTGGGCTTTAATACCTCTGAGCCCCTGGATACCACCACTTCCCCCAACCCTGTCCAGTCTCCCCATTGGCCTCCTCTGCTCTTCCTCTGGCCTCAGCGGATCTGAACCCTGGCCCTGCTGCCCTGAACACTTCTCCCCGGAGCTGGTGACAGAGGGTGGTACCCACTCTGCCCTGTGCCTCCACCCTAGCCCTGCTCCCCAGCAGAGCTCCACTCTTAAAGCTCGCTAAGCACCAACTGCCTGAACCCCCACACCATCCAGAATTAGGGGAGGCATTAGGAGGATGGAGGAAAGAGCAGCCGGAGCTGACCAGGCCCAGCCCTCTCCCCCTTCCTGCCCAGCCATTTTCCCGGTGGAGTCGCATACTCTCTCTCATGAGTCCCTCCCTCCAAGGAAGTCCTGAGGGGAACCTGGGGGGTAGGGTGAGGGCTTTGGGGGCTGGCCTTGAGACTCCCCTGGGAGGGAGTCCTGTACAAGAGAATCTCCTGGGAAAAAGGGGCCAGCTGGGCTGTGGGGGCCCTGCCTCACCTGCTTTCTTCTGGGCCCCCAGCGACAGAGTACACAGAGGGAGAGCAGGAAGGAGCCTGCACTGGAGCTGAACCCAGACGAGGGAGGAGGAAGCTGGCTGAGAGTCAGAAGTGGAGGAGGGAGATGGGGGGCTGGGTCTCAGCATCACAGTTTCCCAGCAAACAGCTTAGGCCAAAGGGCCCATCTAGGGATTTTCGGTCTTATATAGATAACCCGGCTGGCAGGAGAAGGCAGAGAGACCTGTGTAAGAACACACACACACACTCACATCCATTCAGATAACACACCCACTCAGGCAACACACCCTCACATCCACCAGACAACCCACCCTCACACCCACCAGACAACCCACCCACACACCCACTCAGGCAACATACCCTCACACCCACTCTGACAAAACACACTCACACCCACTCTGACACCACACATTCATACTCACTCAGACAACACACCCTCACATCCACTCTGACAACACATTCACACCCGCTCTGACAACACACACTCATACCCACTCAGACAGAACACACACACACACTGACAACACACACCTACTCAGACAACACACACTCACACCCACTCAGACACCCTCACACCCACCCTGACAACACACACTCCCACTCACCATGACAACACACGCTCCCATCCACTCTGACAACACACACTCATACCCACTCAGACAGCACACACACATTTCCCTCATTCAGTCAGCACAAACACACACACATTCAGACTACGCACACTCACGCCCATTCATACAGCACACACACAGACTCAGACATCACACACATTTACACCCATTCAGACAGCGCACACACACTTAAACCCATTCAGACAACACACACACACATTTATACCCATTCGGAGAACACACATGCACACCCATTCAGGCAGCACACACACACACTTCCACCCATTCAGACAACACACACACTCACAAGCACAGGCATATACAGCTGTTCTGAAAACACTGATCCCTGTGGGAGTAGAGGAGAGGACAGCCTCATAGTATGTCCTAGAGTTACTCAGCTCTGTGTCTCCAAGGCCACTCACCCTCACCCTCACTCTCTCCAGCTCACCAGAGCTGATCGAGCCACTAAAAAGAAAGAAAGGGAAAAAGCCCATTGTCATGGAGCCACAACCCTATAGGACAGAGAAGAGCTGTCCCATAGGGTTTCCTTGGAACAGCTGGTGGATTCAAACTGGCGACCTCTTGCCTAGCAGCTGAGTTCTTAACCACTGTGCCACCAGGGCCCCACTGATCCACTAGCGATTGGAAAACCCCAGAGAGGCCCCTTTGCCCCTGCCATCTGCTGGGAAATTGTAACGCTAAAGTTTATTATTCCCCTCCCTCCTGCTTCCCTTCCTGAATCTCAGCCAACTTCTCCTTCTGTCTGGTTCCAGCGCAGGCTCCTAGCAGCCCTAGCTCCATGCACTGTGCACCAGGGTCCAGAGGAGAACAGGTAAAGCAGGGCTCCCCAGCCCAGTTGGCTCCTTTCCTGGGAGACTTTCTAGCACAGGACTCCCTCCAGAGGAGTCTCCAAGACTAGCCCTCAAAGCCCCCACCCTGCCTCACAGGCCCTCTCTACCCCCAGCTTCCCTCAGACCTTCCCTGGGAGGAAGGGACCACCAGACAGAGGGTGTGACTCCAGGGAGGTGGCAGGAGAGGAGGTAAGAGGTCCTGTTTGATGCCAAGATGGCCTGGCCTTTATCTCCACCCCCAACTAAGGTCTTGGTTACCGGGGGCAGGAGAGCGGTTTGGAAGGACAGGTAGGTGCTGAGTAGCCCTTGGTGAAGAGGGAGGCTGAGGAGGGCCCTGGAGCCCCCCTGTGGGGTAGCTGCTACAATAGAAGACTCATCAGGCATCGGGGACATGGGGGTCTGTCCTCCAACCTGAGGGCTCCCAAGGAGGGAGGCAGAGAGGAGGGCCTTGGGCGGGCAGTGGTCATACACCCTGTATGCTAGTAGAGGGGCGAGGCGGCTAGGAGCATGGAGCACTGGCTGGACCAGACCCCCAAGGCTGTGGAGGGTGAATGTGGAGGACCACAGCAGATGGGGCAATGGGGAAGGTGCAGCAGGTTTAGAGACAGGCTACCCCCATACTGACACCCTTGAGAGAGAGGAGGTTGCAGCTTGGTGACCAGGGCCCACTGCAATGTCTCAGCGCCCCCCCCCCCCACTGCCTGTCCTCCCAATGCCAAAAAAATCTTTGAAAATGTAAACTGTTCTGTGCCACCTTGTCCTCACTGATGCTCCTTCCTCCTCTCAGACAGCATGTCCACTTGTGCAGGGACTGCAGAGGGCGGTAAGCTGGCCCCTGTGGTACCCGAGCCCACCCACATCGACGTGCACATCCACCAGGAGTCTGCTCTGGCCAAGCTCCTGCAGGCCACGGGCTTCCAGCTGCAGTCCTGGGCCCAGCCCAAGGGCACCGCCTCCCAGGCCCCAGGTAGCAGCCGGCTGCTGGTGGCATCCTGGGTGAGTATGGCCAGTTTCCACGTGGTACTTTCGCTCCAATTAGCAGCACGCAGCATGTCGACTCTCTGTTCTGGCTTTTTCTCACTTGCTGACCTTCTCAATCAAAGCTGTGGGTCTGGTCAGCTGTAAGCCAAAGTGATGTGGGGGTGGGGCAGTGTCTTTTCACAGCCCCACTGGGTGCAGCCCCGTACCCTCCCTCCACCAGGCTCAGGGTGGGCTGGCACGCATTGGCACGCGTGCTTGTCTGGGGGTTTTAACCATTAATGCCCCGAGTGTAAGGACCTCAAGCTGCCCTGAGATTTGGGGCAGAGGCTGACCCTGCACCCACACACTCTGGGAACTGGCTCTCTCTCTTTCAGGTGACGCAGATCGTGCTGGGCGTCTTGAGTGGAGTCCTGGGAGGATTTCTCTACATCTTCGAACCCTCCTACCTGGTGGGCTCAGGGGCTGCCATCTGGACAGCGGCAGTGGTGAGTGGAGCAGGAAGGAAGGCTGACGGGGGCTGGAGGAGGGGCAGGTGAGGACCTATCAGAGGCAGTAAAGACGCTGCTGTCATTCCCATCACCTTCATCACCATCCCCATCAAAACTGTGTTGTGGAATGTTAGCGATCACAAAGACCTGACGTCATTAGGCCCATCCCCCTCTCTGCAGATGAGAAATAGCCCGGGAGGGGGGTGAAGCCTTGTCCAGCTGGCAGCCAGCCCTCCGATCCCTCCCAGTGCTTTCCCGCCACATTGCCGCCCCCACCGTCCACAGCTAACACCACCTCATCTCCCGCCTTTCCCGGGAGACAATTTTGCCGCATGGGGGGTCTCCAGAACCAGCTCCTGCAGCTCCCACCCTGGCTCACAGGCCCGTTTCACCTGAGATTCCCTCAGACCTTGCCTGGGAGGAAGGGACCACCAGACAGAGGGTGTGACCCAGGAAGTGGCAGGAGAGGAGGCAAGGGGTCCTGTTTGATCCCAAGTGGACTGGCTTTTGCCTCTACTTCTCAGGCCTTCATTACAGGGGCGGGAGAGCAGCCCTGACAGACAGGTGGGTGCTGAGTAGCCCTTGGTGGGGGAAGGTAGTCTCTGGGGACCTGGCTGCTACATCCAGGTGGTCTTGTTCCATCCACAAGACCCCCACCCTTGAACTTACAGAAAACATGATGCTACTTGAAAGCAAGATGGTGTGGAAGGGGGCCTTGAGGTGGCAGTGACCACATGCACGGTTAGATGTCACCGCAGCAGTGTCCTGCAGCCTTGGGAGCTCACCCAGGCCCCATGCTAGGGAGGGGTCTGCTGGGCAGCTAGCTGTTAGGGCAGTCACAGAGGGAAGAGAAGGGGCATGAGGGATGTTGCCCTTCCTGCGCTCCCCCTGTGTTCCCGCTTCAATTTCTCCCCAGGCTGTGCTGGCTGGAGCTGCTGCCTTCCTTCGTGAGAAACGGGGTGGCGTCTGCTGGGTGAGTTCAGGAAGGCCCTCAGGCTGGGGTCACCCCAAGCCTCCTGCCCCGTCATGCCTGCTCCACATGGCCCAGCCTCCACCTCCCCAGGCTGGGCTCTAGAAGAGACTGTGAACTTGCCACCACGGCTTCCGTCTCTCCCCACAGGGCTTTCTGAGGACCCTGCTTGCGCTGACAGCTTTTTCCACCGCTGTTGCTGCCATTAAAATTGGGGCTGATGGCTTCTACTGGAGCCACTTCTACAATGGGGCCTATGTCTGTGACACTTCCTCCCGGCGGAGCTGGCCTACCCCACCGCCCAGCACACTGAGTCCCGAGGAAGCCAGAAGGCAGCACCTGTGTGTCTCCTACATGGACATGCTGAGGGTGAGTGGGCCGGAGGGGGCTCTCCACCAACGATGTTTGCTACCCACTCAGCACCTGGTTGGGTGGCTGGGACCAGAGACGCAGCATGAACAGGAACAGTTCCTGCTGCTGGGGCCTTACAGACCAGCGGGAAAGACACACCTTAAGATACTAATAAACGCTGCAAGCGTTCAAAGGCTGGGAAGAAGTTTTTTTTAAGAAGAAGTGCTCATGTGGAATTCCTGCTCCCCTGGATCCTCACAGGTCCTGGAGGTTGTCAGAGAGCCCGGTCACAGCCAGCCCGGCGCTGACAAATGGGGGTGGTACAGGGCCGTGTTGACCCCACTAGGGCTCCCATCCTAGCTCTCCCCAGAAGCTACAGATGTGGGACTAAGGGGTGGAGCCTGCATGTGTCCGTGTGGAGCAAGGACAGAGCAGGGATGGCAACAGGCGCTCTATGCCCATGGCTTTGTCCTCTGTCCCCAGGCCCTGTTCACAGGCCTCAAGGCCATGCTCCTGAGTGTCTGGGTTCTGCTGCTGGTGGCATCTCTAGCCCCTCTGGCTACCTTGGCCTCTCTGTGTCTGCGCTGCTGCAGAAGACTCCTACCTGAGGAGGTAAGTGCAGAAAGTGTGTCTGTGTGTGTTTGGGGTGGTGTGGCTGTCCAGAGGGCACAGGAGTTGTGAATGAAGGGATGGAAAGGGCCTGGTATAGTGAGTCTCACCTGGCACTGTGCCTTCCCCAGCAGTGGCCCAGCCCGGACAGATCCTGCCTTGCACCAGGTGGCCCTGGAAAGTGCAGATCCCTGCCAGGGCTTTGGGGCAGTCCACATCAGGTGCCATGAGGCTGATGGGCTCTGGCTGGCTCCAGAGCCAAGCCGCCCTGAGGGAGAGGAATTGCCCTTTCCCTCCCCATCAGGGTCATCTCGCCACTCTCCCCCTTAGGAAAGGGAGCAGAAAGAACTGCTGGGGATGGAATGCAGCCCTGCTTGTGCCTGAGCACTGGTCCCTGCATCTGACCCAACCGTTATCCTTCCCCCACACCCAGCCACCATCCTGACTCCAGCCCTTTTCTTACCCACCTTCACCATCCTGCTAGCTGGCTTTGTATCCCCTCTTGAGCAGTAATTGGATAATAAACTCTCTCATGGTCTTGTTCCCAGTTTCTTGCTTGGTTATTCCAGGGAAGTTCCCTTGGCTGGGGGATGCATTGGGGAATGAGCCAACAGCAAACCTAAGATGTGCCTTCCATGGCTCCCCAACTCCTACCTGGGTCCTTAAGCTGCCGGCCCTGAAACTAGGTTCACTTTGAGGCTGACCCTGGGATTGTAGATCTAAATGCCCAGGCCCCAAGTTCAGAGAGACCTGAGCCAGTGAGCCCCACTCTCTGCCATTTGTGTTCTACAGGGAGAATGCTTGGCAACTGAGAATTAGATTTGTTATTTTGTTGGAGGTACTAGGAAATAGATAACATACCACCAAGATGAAATCACTTTAGGGGTCACCATGAGTTGCCATGAGTCGGAGCTGGCTCAACAGCAACTAACAATGGCATGAATAAGAAAACATTAAAAAGATCAGGCATATTTTTTAAATTCCAAAGAGAACTTCTATAAGTGAAAATTATAGTAATTAGAATAAAAACCTCAATAAAGAGACTAGACATAGCTGCAGAGAAAGGTAGTAAACGAGAAAATAGATCTGAAGACATCGACTGGAACACAGTTCAGACAGTAAAAGGAGATGGAAAATAGAGAGGTAAGTTGGAGAAGGTCTCGGATATATCTAGACAGAACTCAAAGAAGAAATAGAGAGAACAAGAGAAAAGTGATATTCAAAGACCTTACTAATGGCTGAGAAGTTTTATGAATTAATAAAACACAAGAATTCTCAGAGACAAGAAGCACAACAAAAACAAAGCAGGCTAAATAAAAAGAAATCCTCATCTAAACAAATCAAAGTAAAACTTCAGATAACAAAGAGAATCTCTTACAAGCAGTCGAATGACATTAACTAAAAAAATGACAATATTATATCACTCCCCTCCTGGCAAGGAATGATTAGAGTTAACGAGTTATAATGTGATCATTAATGTTGTGTGTCAACTTGGCTGGGCCATGATTCTCAGTGGTTTGAGAGTTATGATGTAATTTGGCAGTCGAATGATGATGTCATCACTTCCATGATGAGATTTGATGTATTGTGATCACCTCCATGATGGGATCTGCTTTGAGCAGCCAGTCAGTTGAAAGGGAGTTTCCTTGGGGCATGGCCTGCAAAGAATATAAGTGGACATTCTGGCAAGGCTTGTGGGCTTTTACTCACTCTGGATCTTGCATCTGGCTCCTGTTCCCCTGACCTCCAGTTCTTGGGACTTGAGCTAGCAGCTTACATTCAGTCTTGCCTGCCAATCTTGGGATTCGTCAGCCTTCCCAGGCTGTGAGCAAGAGCCCTGCTGTCTGACCTGCTGATCTTGGGTTCACCACGCCCTGTGGCTATGTGAATCAAGAGAAACCTCCAGCCTGACCCACTATCTGGGGACGTTCCAGCCTCTATAACCACATGAGCCATTTCCTTGATATAAATCTCTCTATATATATTTATACACTTTACTGGTTTTGCTTCTCTATGTATTTATACACTTTACTCGTTTTGCTTCTCTAGAGAACCTAGCCTAAGATATATAAGATCATTGTATTGTTTGAAAAAAGGAGTAAAGATGATTAAATTTAGACTTTCATTCATTCCTGTATTTATTCAACTAACAATTTAAATATTTAGACTGAAAAAACCAACCAACCAAACAAACCCATTGCTGTCCAGTTGACTTATAGTGACCCTATAGAACAGAGCAGAACTTCCCCATAGGGTTTCTAAGGAGTGAGTGGTGGAATCAAACCACCTACTTTTTTGATTAACAGCTGAACACATAGCCACTGCACCATCAGGGCTTAATTTAAATATTTAGGCTAAATGTTTTATTAAAAATTCAAAGGTAGTAACTAAAAGAATAGAAATACAATTTCATTGTGGGGACAAATGTGAAATTAGAAAAAATTCAATCAATGCAAAAGAAGAGGAGATAAAAAGAAACATTTAAAAACTGAAACAAATAGAAAGCAAAAAAATTAGATGATGACTATACATTAAATTATATTAGTAATATAATTCTAATTATATGCCCAAGTGCAAATCTCAGCACTCCACTTATTGGCTACTTGACCTTGGATCAGTTACATAAACTTCCTGAGAAACAGATTGTTCCTTTGTAAAATAGATTGAAAGATAAAAAAAAAATTGTCTAAAAATTGGCAACCTTGCATAGGAATCAGCTAAACAATGTGATTACTGATGACAAAAATTGGGGAGAACAAAAGGTACTAACCAATCCCCAAGTCCTCTCTCTCCCTTACATCAAAGGAACTAGAACACAGTCCCCAAAAGGGGATAGTAAACGCATTAACCAAATCTGTTGCCGTCAAGTCAATCCCGACTCAGAGCAACCCTATAGGACACAGTAGAACTGCACCGTAGGGTTTCCAAGGAGTGCCTGGTAGATTCAAACTGCCAATCTCTTGATTAGCAGACGTAGCTCTTAACCACTATACCACCAGGGTTTTCCAGGGATAGTATACCCCCCTGAAAACTCTAGAACTGGTATTAGAAAAGCCAAATTATATCAGTCATCAGTGCAACTGAACTATGCAAATGCCACAAAAGATATAATCTTCCGACAGTGCATAAAGCCAACAATGAGGCACCCTTTGGCACTTTTTATTCTTCTTTCATTCCTTATAATAGATTCCCTGGGTATTAACTGAGCACATAGCTTCTCAGAATAGGGAGTAGATGTCCCAGCCTCCTTTGCAGGAAGATCTAACCAAATGATTTAATTCTGGGCAGTGGGACTTAAGAGAAAGTCTTGTATGCACCTTCTGGAATCACCCTTTATGAGAGAGCTTAGACTCTGTCATGGATTGAATTGTGTTCCCCAAAAATATGTGTTGAAATCCTAACCCTTATACCTGTGGATGTAATCCCATTTGGGAATAGGATTTTCTTTGTTATGTTAGTAAGGCCATGTCAGTGTAGAGTGTGTCTTAAACTTAATCACTTTTGAGGTATAAAAACTTCAGATTAGGCACACAGATGAGCAAATACAAGCATAAATGCGGGAAAGATAGATGCCATGTGGAGATCTCCAAAAAACCAAGAAACTGAGGAATACCAGGGCTAAAGAAGCTGAAACAAGTGTCATCCCTCAGAGCCAACACAGAGAGAGCCTTCCCCTAGAGCCTCGTCTTAGTTATTTGGTGCTATTATAACAGAAATCCACAAGTGGATGGCTTTAACAAAGAGAAATTTATTCTGTCACAGTTTAGGAGGCTAGAAAGCCAGGGGAAGGCTTTCTCTGTCTTAGGCTGAGTTCTCTAGAGAAGCAAAACCAGTGAAGTGTATAAATACATATAGAGAGAGATTTCTATCAATGGAATGGCTCACACAGGTGTAGAGGCTGGAATGTCCCAAGTCTGTGGGTCAGGATAGAGACTTCTCTTGATTCATGTAGCCACAAGGGTTGGTGAACCCAAGACTGGAAGGTCAGAGAGCATGGCTTTTGTTTACAGGCTGCAAAGATCCACGAATCCTAAGAATGGCAGGCAAGACTGAAGGTAAGCTGCTAACTCAAGTCCCAAGAACTAGAAGTCAGAGGAACAGGAACCAGCTGCAGGATCCAGAGCAAGTAAAAGCCCATGAGCCTTGCCAGAATATGTGCTTATATTCAAGGGAGGCCACATGGCCAAGGAAACTCCCTTTCAAATGATTGGCTACTCATAGCAGATCCCGTCATGGAAGTGATCAAATTATATCAGATCTCATCATGGAAGTGATCACAACATCATATGACTGCCAAACCACTAAGAATCATGGCCCAGCCTAGTTAACACACACCTTAAACATCACACTCTGTAGGCTGTGGGGGAAGGCCTTTGTCATCAGCCTTCCTCTGTTGAGAAGCTTCTTAGTGCAGGGACCCTGGATCCAGAGGACTCACTATTCTTCTGTTCTTGTTTCTTGGTTGTATGGGGTCCCTTTCTCTCTGCTCATTTCTCTTTTTTATATCTCAAAAGAGATTGACTTAAGACAAAAACTAATCTTGTAGATTGAGTTCTGCCTCATTAGCATAAGTGCCACAAATCCTACCTCACTAACATCATAGAGGTAGGATTTACAACACATAGGAAAATCATATCAGATGACAAAATGGTGGACAATCACACAATACTGGGAATCATGTCCTAGCTAAGTTGACAGATATTTTGGGCGGACACAATTTAATCCATGACATTCCACTCTTTGGTCCCCCAAAATTTATGTCCCTGGCACATGTAAAACACATTCACCCCATCATATCATAACAAGTCTTAAATCACCTCCGAGTCAAAAATCCCAAAATTTCTCTTCATCTGTGAAATCAAGAATACAAGTTATCTGCTTCCAAAGTACAATGGTGGAACAGGAACAAGCCGGACATTTCCATTACAAATGGGAGAAATTGGAGGGAAAGAAGGGGTAACAGGCACCAAGCAATTCAGCAGAACACATTACATTAGTCCTCAAGGCTTGAAAATAATCCTCTGTTCTTTGAGACCATTTACACCATGGCCCTGCCCTCCAGACTCAGTATTGGCCACAATCTCTGGATTCTGAGTGAAGGTCCCTCAGCCCTGAGTGGACATCCACTGGAATGGCAACTCTGCTCCCTTGAAATTGGGTGGCTCCATTCTCCTAATCGAGTGACAACTCCACCCTTTGAGACTGAGGCAGCTCTGCTTCCTGTGTTCCTTGTCTCTTCAGCTTCCGTTTCCTGGTTCCTTGGCCTCTCGACCCCTTGGTCCCTTGGGCCAGGCCAGTGTCTGCCCTGCTGGGGCAAGTGTTCCAAAGCTCTTTAGCTCTACTGATAATTGCCTAGGGGCACCCCACTCTACCAGAGAGCCTCCTATGCAAAGGCACTCAGCTCTCTGGCTCCGTGGGTTGGCTCCAGTGCAGTCTCTTGCTGGTCTTCTGGCTCTGCTGCTGCTGTTTCTCTGCTGCTGCTTCTTGCCGTCTGCTCTCTTCACTTCATCTTGAGTCCTCACCAGAATTGTCGAACTTCCATAATTCTACTCACAGTCTCTTCGAGGCAACTGCTTTGACATTTTAGGTATATGTTAGAGCAGCACCCCACTTTTGGTAGCAAATTTTGTCTTAGTTTTCTAGTGCAGCTACAACAGAAATGCCACAAGTTGATGGCTTTGACAAAGAGAAATTTATCCTCACAGTCTAGGAGCCCAGAAGTCCAAATTCAGGGTGCCAGCTCCAGGGGAAGGCTTTATTGCTCTGTTGGCTATGGGAGAATGTCCTTGTCATCAATCTTTCCCGGTTAAGGAGCTTCTCAGCATAGGGACCGGGGTCCAAAGGACATGCTGTTCTTCTGGCTCTTGTTTCTTGGTGGTATGAGGTCCCCCTGTCTCTCTGCTCACTTTCTCTTTTATATCCTGAAAGATTCCTGCCTCATTAACATAGCTGCCACTAATCCCACTTCATTAACATCATAAAGGTAGGATTTACAACACATAGGAAAATCACATCAGATGACAAAATGGTGCACAATCACACAATACTGGGAATCATGGCCTAGCAAAGTTGACAGATATTTGGAGGGGGACACAATTCAATCCATAACAAGCCTGTACCCTGAATTCAGACCTCTAGCCTCCTGAACAGTGAGAAAATAAACTTCTGTTCTTTAAAATCACCCACTTGTGGTATTTCTGTTATAGCACCACAAAGAAACTAAGACAGGTACCTTGCCGTCTATGATCTCTTTCCTGATGCTTGGAATGCATACGTGATAGCTGGACCTAGAACACACCATTTTGGTCCATGAGGTGATTTGGGAACAGATCCTCTTCATTGAAGACCAACAGGATAGAAAAAATGTAACCCATGGCACAATGCTCCAGACCTGGGCTGCCTGCCTGGATGTTTATGTGGGTTATTTTGCATATTCTCTCATTTATGGCCAGATATAATTCTAATTAATACATTCTCACCTCAAAAAGAATGAGTTAACCTTGTCCAGGCAGCAAATTGTGGATAAAGTCCAGTGATTTAAAGAAAGATTATCTCCCAGAGCAGAAACTGGAGCAGCACAACTTGATGCTAGTTATGGATCTAATAAAAAAGAAAGGAAAAAAAAAAAAAAGGCATTGTTTTGGGAAATATTTTTAAAATGAGAGTTTGGAAAGAAAAATTAGACTGTGATTAACTAGCATCAAACCAAAGCAAGAAATGGCCAGATTCTTATTTTTACTTGAATTGTTTCATCAACAGGCATGTTGGCACTACATAAGACGTAAAGCAGATAAATCCCACCATCATCACTAACTGCATGTTAAGCATCAGCACGAATCCAATCCCCAAAATGTGGGGATGGATCCAGTCCTTGCCTTCTCACTTCTGTATTCTCATCACTCTCTCCCTCTCTGACTCTAGCCACTCAGAGCTGAGTAAGAACTCACAATTTAGAAGGACACCTTCTTTCAGACTACCAAGTAGGCAGATGCCATTCCCTGCTGGCTCTCACTGCCCCTGTAGGTTTGATAATTCACGGAATCTCACAGAGTATACTACACTTCAGTCTACAGATTTATTGCAAAAAAAAAAAAAAAATCCAACAACAACCAAAGAGACCCGTACGCGAGGCTTGGGATCGGCCCTAGCTCAGAGCTTCCAAATACCAAAGAAGGATGAGCTACCCTCTCTGGATCATGGTCAACAACCAGGAAGCTCATTTCAGCCTTAGGGTTCAGGGCTCTCATCTGCCTCCCCACATGGCCTCCTGAGGTTTAGTCAACATTGTGCACCCAAGTGATCCCTCTTGGTCTGGTCAGCCCCCACTCATTAGCCAACTGTGGTCCCGTTCTCAAGAACCAAGAGCAAAGGCCAAATTGCTTAATAACAGGTGAGTCATCACCTTACAACATCCCTCCATATCCTATTGCCTGGATAAACTGAGGACACACATGTTATCCCACAGGGATGTTCTGTTTTGATCTATTTTATTCCAGTGAGCTCGTGGTAAGCCATGGTGCTCCACTGACCATATCCCATGAACACCCAGTCCCTGACACACAGCCCTGCCAGATGCCTCAAATACAGTAAGCCCTACTTCCCCCAAGGCTTGTTCACAACCTTGCCCACTGACTTCCCCCAGAAACTGTTCTTATAACTGACAGGAAACTTGTAACCATTTAGTAGTGGCAGTGTTGTCCTTTCCTGACATACCTAGCTTTGTGCTTACTACTCAGTTCTTCCAAAGAATGTGTTGTGATATACATAATATATCCTTAAGTTTGTGTGTGTGTCTGATATAATTAATAAACTAGTTAACACTAGTTCACTAATTGTTATCGGTTAACTTTTTTTTTTTTTTTTGTAACATAAAAATAATTGGCAGTATAAGCAAATGGATCTTTGTTCTTAGGTCCATTTTCTTCAGAGAAATAAAATTTCAAAGTATAATAGTGAAGACAAACAGCCTCACCAGCTGCAGAAGATAACTTTTAATAAAGTGATTTCTGACAACTGTTCCTAAAACATAAAAAACTACAAAGTTTATAGTTGTTTTGATTATTATCTTCTACAAGAGAAGAGAAATGAAAAGTGCACACTTCCTTGGACTTGGAACTTTCTTGGGTTCAGTGTCTGTTCCCTACTAGATTTGAGTTTGTGGGCCTTAGTCCTAATCATCTGAAAAAGTTACATATGTATCTCAAAAAAAATTATATATGTATATTCTAAAAGGGAAATAAGCCCTTCAGGTTTTGCAGTGCCAAAAAGAGATGCAAGCACCCTCTCGATGTGAAGTTCCCTCTTCTCTGCCAATCCTCTTGCCAAGTCTCATAGCAAACCCTGACTTTCTCCAGGAAGCCATCCTGATGGCTCCAGCCACTACTGACGGCTACTTAGCAGAGGGCAAGACTTGGACTGCTTCCTAGGTGGCTCTCACACCATGGAACAGGATGCCTGATCTGGACAAAGGATCATAGGTTTGAGACCCTGAAAGGCCAATGGAAGACAGCTACCTGCTGAAGGGGTCCTCAGCAATAGTGGGCATGACAATCAGAGTAGGGTTAACCATGGCCCCAAGAAAAACACTCTATCTGTCAGGGTCCATGCAGAAAACAGATAGCACTCTCAAATTGAGTAATATGGGAATAATTTAATAAAGGGACTATTTACAAAGATATTAGTAAAGTGTAGGAAACTACAAGTGACAGGGGTAATGACAAAGGAGGGTGTCATTATCCCTAGGACTAAAGGATGAGTAAAGGGAGCGATTATCAAAACACGGAGACAGAAAAAGCTGATGGAAATGGCTGTTTGATTTGAGCTGTCACCTTCTCTAGAGAGACACAGCCAGCCTTACAAACCTGCAGAGAGGGATTTTGGGGAATAAATGTTCAAACTACCTCTCTCTGATCTGCTACTGGTGTTTCCTATTGGTCAAATTCAATAGGAAGTCGTAGGACCTGACAGCCCAATGATGTGATCCATATAAAATAGTGTTTTGGGGCGTAATAGAGATAGGTGGAAAATATATCTGGAGATGAAAGAGAAAGATATTCAGAACAATTACCCACATGTCTTTTGTTAGTGTGTGAAGAAACAATATACAAAAACTTCCCAAATTTGGCAAAAAACATAAACCTACAGACTCAAGAAGGTTGAGGAACACTAAACATGATAAACCTAAAGAAATGTAAGCCTGGACACATCGTAATCAAACTGCTATTAACTGAAGACAAAGAAAAAATATGAAAACAGCCACACAAAAATGACACATTACCTATAGAAGAAAAATGATACAATTACTGCAAATTTCTCCTCAGAAACCATGGAAGTCAGAGGAAGTAGCACATTTTTTAAGTGCTGAAAGAAAAGAACTGCCAATCCAGAATTCTATGTTCAGTGAAAATATCTTTCATCAGAAACGAAGGAAGAGTAAGATGATGGTAAAAATCTGGGCATTTATTATACTTCTCTTGAGTTTTTTAAAATACGTTTGGCAGTTAAAAACAAGTGTAAAAAACATTAACTGGCTTTTCAATGAATGTAGATGTAATATATGAGACAGCTGTAAGTGGGGGAAGCTAAAAGGACCTAGATATTGGTAAGGTTTCTACATCCTACTGGAAGTAGTAAAATACAGATTCTAAATAGACTGTGAAAAGTTAAATATGTACATTGTAATTCCTAGAACAACCACTAAAAGAACTTTTTCAAGAGATATAGCAAAAACCACAGTGTATAAATTAAAATGTTGTTGTTGTCGTTGTTAGGTGCCGTCGAGTCAGTTCCGACTCATAGAGACCCTATGCGCAACAGAACAAAACACTGCCCGGTCCTGAGCCATCAGCTGTTTCTTCGCATTTTGAGTCGTGCCACATCAGCAAATGAAGGTCCCGAAAGCTTTACTCCATCCATGTCATTAAGGTCGACTCTACTTTGAGGAGGCAGCTCTTCCCCAGTCATCTTTTGAGTGCTTTCCAACCTGGGGAGCTCATCTTCAAGCACTGTATCAGACAATGTTCCACCGCTATTCATAAGGTTTTCACTGGCTAATGCTTTTCAGAAGTAGACTGCTGGGTCCTTCTTCCTAGTCTGTCTTAGTCTGGAAGCTCAGCTGAAGCCTGCCTTCCATGGGTGACCCTGCTGGTATCTGAATACCAGTGGCATAGCTTCCAGCATCACAGCAACACACAAGCCCCCACAGTACGACAAACTGACAGACAAGTGGGGGTAAATTAAAGCAGAATACTAAAAAATGTTCAAATAGTCAAAAAGAAGACAGAGAAGGGAAACAGAGTATTAAACAGAAGAAACAGAAAACAAATAATAAAATGGTAGAACTAATTAAAGCATATAAATAATTACATTAAGTATAAGTTGCCTGAACACAACAATTAAAAGGCAAATTGTTGGAATGGATTTTTTTTTTTAAGTGACGCAGGAGTATTGTCAGCAAGATGACAATACTCCCATCCCTCCACAGAAATGGGGGGTGGGGGGAAAGAAACTGCCAGAACCAATTTTGTCCAAATGCTGCAAAGTAGTCAAAGGTTTACAGCAACCAAGCAAATGATTAATCAAGAAAAAGGCAATTTAAAAGCAACAGGAAAGTGTTGTATCTTTTTTACTTGGCTGTGCCTCATCCCTTCCCCAGGACAGTGGCTGGCCTAAAGATGATTGACCGCTTTCCCAGAGTAAAACCATGATCTCTGGTTTATGTGGTGTCAGAGTAGACCTTATTCCCATATTATTGAGTTTGCCTCATCTAACCTGTTTTGTGATTACCTAAAGGACTAACCCAAGATGCTCGTTTCTTTTTCACTAACTTCAGAACTCACTCGGGTAGAAAAGCATCAGACATTGCTTGAAAACAATGTAAGGCAACCAATCATCCCATAGCTGTCTGGGGCAAAAGAGTACAATTGGGATTACAATAGGCTGCTTAAAGCCTATGATTAAAAGCTGGTGATAGAGTTTTTTGTTTTCTTTTCTTTTGTTTGGTAAATTAGGGCAATCAAAAGCACCCATGTATATTGGAGAATTTAGAAAGGCACACATACCTAGGGCAAGACACATGCTCAAAACGTATCTGAAAAATCCCTGAGCTTTCACCTTGGGCAGAATTATAGGCCCAGGGAAAACCTGGCTAACTATTGAAGGAGTGTCCCAGAACAGAATCATTTGGAAAGACTGGGAGAGAGGTGTTGTTGCTATTTTGTTGTGGCTTTGGCTTTCGGTTTTAGAAGTATTTTTTAGCTCCTAGAATTCAAGGAAATCTCTGTCAAAACACTACCTGAACACAGTAAAGGAACAGACTTCAGCAACCACACATGACAAGAAATATAGTCTTTGCAAATAGTTTGGAAAAGTCACTAAACCAACAGAATATTCCAGTCTTCAATGATTACAAAAAAAAAAAAACCAGCAAACCTGGGGAAAAGTAAGAATCTGATTCCCTAAGTTACCATATTATAATATTCAACAGGCTTGTTTAGAAAAAAAAAATCACAAGACATACAAAGAAATAGGAGAGGATGACCCATATCACTCATTCAAAGAAACAAAATAAAAGGGCAAAGCCCATCCCTGGAGAAGCCTACACATTGACCTTCTAGACAAAGAATTTAAAACAACTGTCTTAAATATGCTTACATAGCTAAAGGAAAATGTAGACAAAGAACCAAAGGAAATCAAGAAAACAATGTATGAACAAAATAAGAATAGCAAAGAGATAGAAATTATTAAAAAGAGCCATATAGAAATTCTGCAACTAAAACATACAATAACTGAAGTAAAGAATTCCCTACAGGAGTTAAAAGGCAAATTCAAGCTGGCAGAAGAGAAAAAAAAGTGAACTTGAAGATAAGACAATGGAAATTATCAAGTTTGAGAAGCAGAAAGAAAAAGAATGAAGAAAAATAAAAAGCCTACGCGACTAGAGGGCAACAATCAAAAAATGTGGTATTGGCATGAAGATAAAGACAAATGGACTAGAACAGACAGCCGAGAAATCAACCCGTACATCTGTGGTCAATTGATTTTCAACAATGGTGCCAAGACTATTCAATGGGGAAAGAAAAGTCACTTTAACAAATGGTGCCGGGAAAACTGGATATCCACACGCAAAAGAATAAAGTTGGACCCTTACCTTACACTTTGTACAAAAATCAACTCAAAATGGACCAAAGATCCAAATCTAAAAGCTGAAGCTATAAAGCTCCTGGAAGAAAACAGTAGAAAAGCTTCATGACTTTGGATGTGGCAATGGATCCTTCGATAGGACACCAAAAGCACAGGCAATAATAGAAAAACGGATAACTTGGATGTCATCAAAATTTAAACTTTTGTGCATCAAAGTATGCTATCGAGAGAATGAAAAGACAACTTTCAGAATGGAAAAAAAGATACTTGCAAATCATATATCTGATAAGGAATTAACTTCCAGAATATATGAAGAATTCTTAAAACTAAAAAAAAAGAAAAAAATCAAAAAATGGACAAAGGATTTGCATAGATAGTTCTACAAAGTAGATATACAAATGGCCAATAAACACGTGAAAAGGTACTTAAAATCATTAGTCATTAGGGAAATACAAGTCAAAACCACAATGATATACTACTTCACACCCACTAGGATGGCTATTATTTAAAAAAAGAAGTAAATTAACAGGTGTTGACGAGAATGTGGAGAAATTGGAACTTTTGCCCATTGCTAGCAGGAAAGTAAAATGGTACAGCTGCTGTGGAAAACAGTTTGGTGGTTCCTCAAAAAGTTAAACATTGTATTACCATTTGACACAGCAATTCCATTCCTAGGTTTTACCCAAAAGAGTTGCCGGTAGGGAATCAAAGAGATACTTGTACTCTGATGACCGTAACAGCATTATTCACAATAGCCAAAAGTTGGAACCAACCCAAGTGTCCAACAGACAAACAGATAAATAAAATGTGGTATATACACGCACTGAAATATTATTCAGCTATATACAGAAAAGGTGCCCTGGTGGGGCAGTGGTTAAGAGCTATGACTGCTAACCAAAAGGTCAGCAGTTAAATCCACCAGCTACTCCTTGGAAACCCTATGGGGTGGTTCTACTCTGTCCTACAGGGTCGCTATGAGTCGGAATCAACTCAACAGCAATGGGTTCGGTTCGGTTTCTATAAAGAAATCGAGTTCTAATACATGTTATAACATTGATGTACCTTGAAAATATTATGCTAAGTGAGATAAGCCGAACACAAAAGGACAAATAGTGTATGATTCCACTTGTATAAGATATCTATTACCGGCAAAGTCATAGACAGAAAGTAAAATAGAAATGACCAGGGGTTTGATGGAGGGAAGAATGGGGAGTTATAGCTTAATAGGTACAGAGTTTCTGTTTGGAATGACGAAAAGTTGTGGAAATAGATACGGTGATGGTTGCACAAAATTTTGAATGTAATTAATGTCACTGAATTGTTAAATGGTTAAAAAGGTAAAATTTATGTTGTCCATATTTTACCACATAAAAATGAAAACAAAAGTGACCCAACTATGTGTTGTCTACAAGAAACTCACTTCAAATAAAATTATATAGGTAGTTTGCATATAAAAAGATGGGAAAAGAGATGTCATGCAAAGACTAACAAAAGAAAGCTGGAGTGCCTTTATTATCACCTAAAGTAGATTTCAGAGCAAAGAAAATTACCATGGCTAAACAGAGACATTATACAATGATAAAAGGTCAATTTACCAAGAAGACATAACAATATGAAATGTGTATGCACCTGACATTGGAGCTTCAAAATACATAAAACAAAGATGCATAGAGCCGAAAGGAAAAATAGACAAATCCACAATTATAATTGGATACTTCAATGCTCCTTCCTCAGCAATAGAACCGGTACACAGAAAATCAACAAGGATATAGAAGAACCGACCCAAACCATCAACATCTGGATCTAATAGTCTTTATAGAACACTCCACAACCACAGCAGAATACACATTCTTTCCAAATGCTCGTGGAACATTCACCAGGAAAGACCATATCCGAGTCATAAAACAAAACTCAACAAATTGAAATTGTTGTTAAGTATCATCCAGTCCGTTCTGGCTCAGTCAATTCTATGCACAACAGAAGGAAACACTGCCCACTTCTGCACCATCCTTTGCAATGTTTGAGCCCATTGTTGCAGCCACTGTGTCAATCCATCTCATTGAGCGTCTTCCTCTTTTTCACTGACTTTCTGCTTTACCAAGCATGATGTCCTTCTCTAGGGACTGGTCCAAAATATGTGAGATGAAGTCTCACCATCTTTGCTTCTAAGGAGCATTCCAGCTTACTTCTTCCAAGACAGACATGTTCTTTTCTTCTGGCAGTCCACGGTATATTTGTTATTCTTCACCAGCACAATAATTCAAAGGTATCAACTCTTTTTCGTTCTTCTTTATTCATTGTTCAGCTTTCGCATGCATATGAGGCAACTGAAAATACCATGGCTTGGGTCAGGTGCACCCTAGTCCTCAAAACGACATTACTTTTTAATACTTTAAAGAAGCCTTTTGCAGCAGATTTGTCCAATGCAATATGTCATTTGATTTCTTGACTGCTGCTTTCATGGGCATGGATTGTGGACCCAAGTAAAATGAAATCCCTGACAACTTCAGTATTTTCTCTATCATAATATTGCTTATTGGTCCAGTTGTGAGGATTTTTGTTTTCTTTATATGGAGGTACAATCCATACTAAAGGCTTCATACATACAGTGCTTCAAATACATACAGTGCTTCAAATCATCTTCCCTCTCAGCAAGCAAGGTTGTGTCATCTGCATTTTGCAGGTTGTTAATAAGGCTTCCCCTAATCCTAATGCCCTGTTCTTCTTCATATAGTCCAGCATCTTGGATTATTTGCTTAGCATAAACATTGCATGATATAGGGAAAGGATACAACCCTGACACACACCTTCCCTGACTTTAAACCACACAGTATCCTCTTTTTGTGTTGGAACAACTGCCTCTACTTGGTCTATGTACAGGTTCCTCATGAGCACAATTCAGTGTTCTGGAATTCCCATTCTTCACAATGTTATCCATAATTTCTTATGACCTACACAGTCGAATGTGTTTGCATAGTCAATAAAATACGAGTAAGCATCTTTCTGATAGTCTCAGCTTTCAGCCAAGATCCATTTGACATCAGCAATGATATCCCTCTTTCTACATTCTCTTCTGAATCTGGCTTGAATTTCTGGCAGTTCCCTGTGAATCTACTCCTACAACCATTTTTGAATTATCTTCAGCAAAACTTTACTGGCATGTGAGATTACTATGCTGTTTGATAATTTCCACATTTTGTTGGATCATTTTTCTTTTGAATGAGCACAAATATGAATCTCTTCCAGTAGGTTGGTCAGGTAGCTGTCTTCCAAATTTCTCAGTTTAGACGGGTGAGTGCTTACAGTGTTGCATCTGTTTGTTGAAACATCTCAATTGGTGTTCCCTCAATTCGTGGAGCCTTGTTTTTTGCCAATGCATTCAGTGCAGCTTGGACTTCTTCCTTCAATACCATTGGTTCTCGATCATATGCTACTTCCTGAAATGGTTGGACATTGACCGATTCTTTTTGGTACAGTGACTCTGTGTATTCCTTCCTTCTTCTTTTGATGCTTCTTGTTTTGTTCAATATTTGCCTATAGAATCCATCAATATTGCAACTTGAGGCTTGAATATTTTTCTTCAGTTCTTTCAACTTAAAAAGTGGCAAATGAGTTCTTCCCTTTTGATTTTCTAATTCTAGGTCTTTTCACATTTCATTATAATACCTTACTTTGTCTTCTTGAACTGCTCTTTAAAATCCTCCATTCAGCTCTTTTACTTCATCATTTCTTCCATTTGCTTTAGCTGCTTTACATTCAAGAGCAAGTTTAAGAGCCTTTTCTGACATCCCTTTTGGTCTTTTTTCTTTCTTTCCTTTCTTGTCAATGATCTCTTGCTTTCTTTATGTATGCTATCCTAGATGTCATCCCACAACTCGTCTGGTCTTTGGTCATTAGCGTTCAGTGTGTCAAATGTATTCTTGAGATGGTCTCCAAATTCAGGTGAGATATATTCAAGGTTGTACTTTGGCTTTTGTGGGCTTGTTTTAATTTTCTTCATCTTCAACTTAAACTTGAGTATGAACAATTGTTGGTCTGTTCCACAGTCAGCCCCTGGCTTTGTTCTGATTGATGATATTGAACTTCTTCATCATCTCTTCCCACAGATGAAGTGGATTTGATTCCTGTACATTCCATCTGGCAAGATTCACATGTATATGAAAAAAAAATAGTCACAGTTTATGTTGTTGAAAAATGTATTTGTGATGAATAAGTCATGGGTCTTGTAAAATTCTAACATGCTATCTTCAGCATCATTTTTATCACCAAGGCCATATTTTCCAACTGCTGATCCTTCTTCTTTGTATCCAACTTTTGCATTCCAATCACCAGTAATTATCAATGCATCTTACTTGCATGTTTGATCAATTTCAGACTGCAGAGGTTGGTAAAAATCTTTCATTTCTTCGTCTTTAGCATTAGTGGTTAGTACCTAAATTTGGGCTTCCCTGTAGGTATATGGATATTGTCCTATCAGTGACAACATTGTACTATAGGGTAGATCTTGAAATGTTCTTTTTGACAATGAACGCAACACCATTTCTCTTCAATTTGTCATTCCCGGCATAGTAGACCATGTGATTGCCCAATTCAGAATGGCCAATACCAGTCCATTTCAGCTCGTTAATGCCTAGGATATCGATCTTTATGACTTCCATTTTTGATGACTTCCAGTTTTTCTAGATTCATACTTCGTGCATTTCATGTTCTGATTATTAATGGATGTTTGCAGCTGTTTCTTCTCATTTTGAGTCATGCCACATCAGCAAATGAAAGTCTCAAAAGCTTTGCTCCACTGAATGGAGAGGGACTGAAAACATTCCCATTGAGAGCAGGTACCAGGCAAGGATGCTATTTATCACCATTCTTATTTAACATTTGCTGAGGTCCTAACCAAAGCTATTAGGCTAGATTAAGAAATAAAAGGCATCCAAATTGGCAAAGAAGAAGTAAAAGTATTTCTGTTTGCAGATGACTTGATCTTATACACAGAAAAACCTAAAGAATCCTCAAGAAAACTACTGAAACTAATAGAAGAGTTCAGCAGAGTATCAGGATACAAGATAAACATACATAAATCAGTTGGATTCCTTTACCCTAACAAAGAGAGTGACAAAGAGGAAATCACCAAATCAATACCACATGCAATAGCCCCTAAGAAGATAAAATACTTGGGAATAAATCTAACCAGAGACATAAAAGACCTATACAAAGAAAACTATAAGAAACTACTGCAAGAATCTAAAAAAGACCTACATAAATGGAAAAACATTCCTTGCTCATGGATAGGAAGACTCAACATGGTCTTCCTATCCATGGTCCCCAGACCTTCTGTTAGCTCCAGACAGGAACGATTCCCAAAGCCAACTCTTCAGATAAGGATTGGGCTGGACTATGGGATAGAAAATAATACTGGTGATGAGTGAGCATCTTGGATCAAGTAAATACATGAGACTATGTGTGTATCTCCTGTCTGGAGGGGAGATGAGAGGGCAGAGGGGGTCAGAAGCTGGCCAAATGGACACGAAACAAGAAAGTGGAGGGAAGGAGTGTGCTGTCTCATTAAAGGAAGAGCAACTAGGAGTGTATAGCAATGTGTATAAAAGATTTTGAATGAAGAGACTGACATGGTTTGTAAGCATTCTCTTAAAACACAATTAAAAAAAAAAAAGAAAAAATTGTTTTCTGGCCAAAGCAATCTACAGATACAATGCAATCCCGATTCAAATACCAGTGACATTTTTTAATGAGATGGAGAAACAAACCACCAACTTCATATATAAGAGAAAGAGGCCCCGGATAAGAAAAATATTACTGCAAAAGAAGAACAGAGTGGGAGGCCTCACACTACCTGATTTTAGAACATATTATACTGCCACGGTAGTCAAAACAGCCTGGTACTGGTATAACAGATACATAGACCAATGGAACAGAATTGAGAATCCAGACATAAATCCATCCACATATCAGCAGCTGATACTTGAAAAAGGACCAAAATCTATTAAATGGGGAAAAGACAGTCTCTTTAACAAATAGTGCTGGTATAACTAGATATCCATTTGCAAAAAAAATGAAACAAGACCCATACCTCACACCATGTACAAAAACCAACTCAAAATTGATCAAAGGCTTAAACATAAAATTTAAAATGATAAAGATGATGGGAGACAAAATATGGACAACTCTAGGAGCCCTAGTACATGGCATAAACAGTACACAGACCTTTACTAGAACTGTACAAACAGCAAAAGCAAAATTAGATAACTGGAAGCTCCTAAAAGTCAAACACATATGCTCATCCAGAGACTTCACTGAAGAGTAAAAAGATTACCTACAGATTGGGAAAAAGTTCTTAGCTATGACATTTCCAATCAGCATCTGATCTCTAAAATCTACATGTTACCGCAAAAACTCAACAACAAAAAGACTAACGACCCAATTAAAAAATGGGCAAAGGATATGAACAAACACTTCACTAAAGAAAACATTCAGGTAGCTAACAGATACATGAGGAAATGCTCATGATCATTAGCCATTAGAGAAATGCAAATCAAAACTACAATGAGATTCCATCTCACTCCAACAATGCCGGCATTAATCCAAAAAACAAAACAAAATAATAAATGTTGGAGAGGTTGTGGAGAGAATGGAACACTTATACACTGCTGGTGGGAATGTCAAATGGTACAACCTCTTTGGAAATCGATTTGGTGCTTTCTTAAAAATCTAGAAATAGAAGAACTACCATATGATCCAGCATTCTCACACATTAGGATATACCCTAGAGAAGTAAGAGCCATCACACGAACAGATATATGCACACCCATGTTCACTGCAGCAGTGTTTAAAATAGCAAGAAGATGGAAGCAACCAAGATGCCCATCAATGGATGAATGGATAAATAAATTATGGTATATTCACACAATGGGATACTATGCATTGATAAAGAACAACGATGAATCTGTAAAACATTTCATAACATGGAGGAATCTGAAGGCATTATGCTGAGTGAAATTAGTCAGTTACAAAAAGACAAATAGTGTACAAGACCACTATTATAAGAACTCAAGAAATAGTTTAAACAGAGAAGAAAATATTCTTTGATGGTTATGAGAGGGGGAAGGGAGGGAGGAAAGAAGAGGAGGATTCAATAATTAGACGGTAGACAAGAACTAATTTAAGTGAAGAGAAGGACAACACACAATACAGGAGAGGTCAGCACAACTGGACTAAACCAAAAGCAAAGATGTTTCCTGAATAAACCGAATGCTTCAAAGGCCAGCATAGCAGGGGCAGGGGTTTGGGGACCATGGTTTCAGGGGACATCTAGATCAATTGGCATAATAAAATCTATTAAGAAAACATTCTGCATCCCATTTTGGAGAGTGGCTTCTGAGGTTTTAAACACTAGCAAGTGACCATCTAAGATGCAACACTTCTTCTCAACCCACATGGACAGAAGGATAATGAAGAGCACCAAAGACACAAGGTAAGCATGAGCCCAAGAGTCAGAATGGGGCCACGTAATCAGAGACTACATCAGCCTGAGACCAGAAGAGCTAGATGGTGCCTGGCTACAACCAAAAACTGCCATGACAGGGAACACAACAGAGAATCCCTAGGGGAGCAGCAGGGTGCAGACCTTGAATCCTTGTAAAAAGACCAGACTTAATGGTCTGAGACTGGAGGGACCCAGGAGGTCATAGTCCCCAGACCATGACCAGAAAATGATACTGGTGAGGAGTGGGCTTCTTGGATCAAGTAAACACATGAGACTATGTGTGCAGCTCTTGTCTGGAGGGGAGATGTGAAGGCTGAGGGGGACAGAAGCTGGCTGAATGGACACGGAAATACAGGGTGGAGAGAAGGAGTGTGCTGTCTCATTAGGGCAAAAGCAACTAGGAGTATACAGCAAGGTGTATATGAGGTTGTTTATGTGACACTGACTTGATTGGTAAACTTTCACTTAGAGCAAAATAAAAATATTAAAATAATAATTAAAAAAAGCTTTACTCCACATCATTAAGGTCGACTCTACTTTGAGGAGGCAGCTCTTCCCCAGTCGTATTTTGAATTCCTTCCAATCTGAGGGACTCATCTTCCAGCACTATAGCAGATAATGTTCTGCTGCTATCCATAAAGTTTTCACTGGCCAAGTTTTTAGAAGTAGATCACCAGGTCCTTCTTCCTAGTCTGTCTTAGCCTGGAAGCTCTGCTGAAACCTGTCCAACATGTGTGACGCTGCTGGTATTGAAATACCGGTGGCATAGCTTCCAGCATCACAGCTACATGTAAGCCACCGCAGTATGACAAACTGACAGATGAGTAATAGTTCTAACCATAATGGAATCAAATTAGAAATCAATAACAGAAAGATAACTGGAAAACCTCTAAACACTAGGAAATTAAATAGCATACTTATAAGTAACCCTTAGATCAAATAGGAAGTCTCAACAGGAATCAGAAAATTTTTTGAAAAGAACAACAATGAACATTTTACTTATTATAATTTCTGGGATGCCGCTAAAAAAGTGCTTAGAGGGAAATTTATAGTATTAAATGCTCATATGAGAAAAGAAAGTTTTCAAATAAATAAATAATCTAAGATTTGACCTTAAGAGACAAGAAAAAGGAAAGCAAAATAAATACAAAGAAAGCAAAAATAATAAAGAGAAGAAATCAATGAAATGGAAAACAAAAATAGAGAAAATTGATGAAATCAAAAGCTGATTTGTTGAAAAGATCAAGAAAATTGATATACTTTTAGAAAGAGTGACAAAGAAAATAAAGAAACAATGCAAATTACCAATATCAAGAATGAAACAGGGGATATCACTACATGCCCTGCAGACTTACAAGGACAATAAGGAAATAGTAAGAATAACTCTGCACATAAACAGCTTAGATGAAACCGACTGATTCCTCAAAAACCACAAACTACCAAAATTCTCCCAACGTGGAACAGATAAAATGAATAGTTCTATAACTATTGAAGAAATTGAATTCCTAGTTTACAACCTTTTGAAAAAGTTATCTCCTGACCTAGAGGGCTTCACTGGTTAATTCTACCAGATAGTAAAAGAAGAAATAACACCAATTCTACACAATATCTTCCAGAAAATAAAAGAGGCCTTGTTTCATGAGGATAACATTACCCTGATACCAAAATCAAAGGAGGACAGTACAAAAAAAAGGAAGCTGCAGACCAATAGCGTTCATAAAGAATCTAACAAAGAAAACCACACAATCATATCAACTGATGGAGAAGAGGCATATGACAAAATTCACCATCCATTCGTGATTCAAAGAAACTCCCAGCAAACTAGGCATAAAAAAGAACTGTCTCAAATTTATAAAGGTCATTTACCAAAACCCTACGGCTAACATTATACTTAATGGTGAAAGACAGAATGTTTTGGCCCTAAGTCTAGAGACAAGAAAAGGATATTCACTCCCACTACTCCCATCAGTATGATCCCAGAACTCCTAGACAGTACAAAAAAGCAAGCAAGAAATAAAAGGTATACAGATTGGAAAGGAAGAAATAACACTGCTCCATTTGTAGGTGACATAGTTAATTGTCTATGTAGAAAATCCCAAGGAATTTAGAAAAATAAAAAACTCCTAGAACTAAGAAGTGAATTTATCAAGGTCAATAGCAGAATACAAGGACAAAACTCAAAAATCAATTACGTTTCAATCTACGAGAAATGTACAATTGGAAATTGAAATGAAAATATCATTTACAACAGCTCCAAAAATAAAATACTTAGATATAAACCAAACAAAATATTTACAAGAGCTGTATGCTGAAAACTACAAAATGCTAATAAAAGTAATCAGTGGAGACCCAACTAAATAGAGAGATATACTGTGTTCATGGGTTGGAAGACTAAATATAGTAAAGATGTTAGTTCTCTCCAGATTGATGTATATATTTAATACAATTCAAATCCAAATCCCAGTAGAATATCTTATAGATATAGACAAGATTATTTTAAAATGTATATGGAAAAGCAAAGGAATTCTAATAGAAAAAACAATTTTTGAAGAAGGGTTACTTAAAATAACAGTAGTCAAGACAGTGTGGTATTGGTGGAGGAATAGACACATAGGTCAATGGAAATAGTCACACAGATACGGCCAATTAACTTTTGAGAAAGGTACAAAGGCAATTCCATGGAGAAATCACAGTGGTTCCAACTAATGGCTTTGGAATAACTGAATATTCATATGCAAAACAAACAAAAAAAATGAACCTCAACCTGAATCTCACACAGCTTATAGGAAAACCAACACATTGTATAATAGATTTAAATGTAAAACATAACTCTATAGAACTCGTAGACAAAAATGCAGGGAAAAAACTTCATTACCCGAAATTAGGCAAAAGTCCTCAGCACAGTTCAAAAAATGGATAAAACCTGAATTTATCAGAGTTAAAAACTATTGGTCTGAGAAAGGGTGTGTTAAAAGACAAGCTCCAAGCTAGAAGAAATCATTTGTAAATCACATGTCTGGCAACCTGTATCCAGAATATATGAAGAACTCTCAAATCTTAACAGAAAACAGTCTAATTTTTAAAAATGAGCAAAATCCTTGAATAGACACTTCATCAAATAAGTGGCAAATAAGTACATGAAAGGATGTTCAACATCACGAACCATTCGGGAAATACAAATTAAAATCATGATGATGTACACTTCACATCAATTAGAGTCGTTAAAATAAAAAATAAGAATACCAAGTGTCAGTGGGAATGCAAAATGGGAGAGCTGATCTAGAAAACAATTTGGCAGTTTCTTATAAATTTAAGCCTATACTATGTGATTCAGAACTCCTACTCTAGCAAACTTACCCTGGAGAAATTAATACTCATTTTCACACAATAATCTATGTGTGAATGTTTACAGCAGCTCTATTCATAATCACCTAACGTGGGAAACAACACAAATGTTCTTCAATGGGTGAATGGATAAACAAAATGTAAGAACATCCATACAATTGGAGAAGGAACTATTCATACATGCAAAAAACCTGGATGACTCTCATAGGCATTGTGCTGAGGGAAAGAAGCCAGTCTCAAAGTTTACATATTGTATGATTCCATTTATATTATTTTTTCAGTAAGTCAAAACTATAGTGATGGAGAACAGATCAGCAATCACCTGGGGTTAGGTGGGAGGAGGGAGTGACTAAAAATGGGATAGCACAAAGATTTTTGGTATCATGGTACTGTTCTTTATCTTGATCATGGTGGTGGTTAAACAAATCTACATGTGTATTAAAATTCATAGAACAGTATGCAGAGGGAAAAAAAGCAAATTTTAATATAATGATAAGTTAAGAAAAAAAAGTTTGGGATTGTTTCCCTGTCCCTGTCACAGCATCCAGATGAGTCCTTTCCAGATAAGTACATTCTGTTTCCCCATCAAGACAGGGACTGCAATGTGTGTGGCTTTAGCTGTATTTTCTTTCTTCTCTTTTTTTAAATTGTGCTTTACAGAGTGAATTTATTTCTCATTTAACAACTAATACATGTACTGTTTTGTGACATTGGTTGCCAAGCCCATGATGTGTCAACACTCTTCCCTTCTCGACCTTGGGTTCTCCATATCCATTCACCCAGCTTTCCTGTCCCCTTCTGCCTTCTCATCCTTGCCCCTGGACTGGTATACCCATTTAGTCTCGTAAACATGGTTGAACTACGTGTTATTGTTTGCTTTATAGACCTGTCTAATCTTTGGCTGAAGGGTGGACCTCAGGCATGGCTTCAGTACTAAGTTAAAAGGGTATACAGGGGCCATACTCTCAAGGGTTTCTCCAGTCTTTGTCAGACCAGTAAGTTTGGTCTTTTGTGTGTGTGTGTGTGTGTGTGTGTGACTTTAAGTTTTGTTCTACATTTTTCTCCAGCTCTGTCCAGGATCCTCTATTGTGATCACTGTCAGAGCAGTGGGTGGTGGTAGCCGGGCACCATGTAGTTGTGCTGGACTCGGCCTGGAGGAGGCTGTGGTAGTTGTGGTCCATCAGTCCTCTGGACTAATCTTTACCTTTCCTCCATTCTCCCTTGCTCCAGACAGGAAGCTGTATTTTCAAATATGTAAATAGCTTTATTATTTTTTTTTTTAACAAAAGGGAGGCATGGTTTGACATTTGATTATTTGATTTCCTACAGAAGAGAAAAACAAAGCTACAGGACTTGCTGCAGCTGTTGGGGAGGAGGAAGAGCAGTGGAGGAGGGCTGTGAGACAGTCAGGCCAAGGGGAGCTGGCTTCTCAGAAACTCAAAACTTCCAGATGCGATAAACAAAGGAGGCTGCCAGACTCTGACAGTAAAAGACCATTTCTGAGCAGAAGGACAAACCAAGCTGACATTCATTTATCAGAATGAAGAATGAAAATAACTTATATTGAGTTTGGCCATGAAGTGACTGGTTATAAATACTAAAGAAGAAGAATGAACATCATCTTTAGTGTGAGGAAGAAAGTTATTTACCAGGGTCTTTATTTCTCCAAATGCTTCTTACAGACAATTTGTTTTTTAAACTTAATGATTAACAAGATTAAGAACAGAATTAAAACAAAGAGATTTAATATAAACTCAAAAAAGGCCTGGTTCCTCATCTGAATTCTCCTTTATAAGCCATGTAGATGTGATCGAACTCACCACCTGGTGGCCTCAAAAAGTTTTTTCAAAATAAAATGGAAGAGGAAAAAAATGAACTTTTTCATGCAATTTTTTGAAAGTGGTCAGTATTGGAAATTAAACTGTAAACTGGTTGGACAGGCCTCTGCCTTCACCCACCCATGGTGAAGTTGAGGTGTAAGAGCCAAGAAATCATGACATCTCTCCCCCTGTCCAACAGGCATGCCCCTCACCACCTGCTCGACTTGGGCCAACTGGTTAGAATCATGCCATCATACCCACCCCCAAAGACCCCAGATTTCCATAGGGTGGGTGGGTATTTTCCCGCTCCTTGACTATCTCTAGTCAGTTTTCTTCTTTTCCTACCTCATCTACTCCAGGGACGCAACTCAGAGAACCGATATCCCAACTCTGAGCTGTTATCGGCCACTGTTCCAGCCTGCCCTGCAGCAGTGACATCCACACTAGACCAAAACTAAAATAAAGGTCCTGGATGAGTGATATCCACGCCGATGTCAACTCAGTTCTCCCCCAGCCTGACCCAGTGAGACACAGGTCTGGTGACTCATTAGGAAGGCTCTCCAAACTCAAAAGTAAGATGTGGAAATGATCTACAGGAAAGATTCTTGTTGTAAACCTGCGTGCCACAGTAGCAGGAAGGACCCCAGGAGTGGCCTTTTGCTCCCCCCACCCAGCCAAGGCTGGGGTAGCAGAGGAATCCTCCTCCACCAGAAGCAGTATGACTCAGGGTCCAAAGAAGCACAATCTGGGTCACCTTCAGGACAGCACAGAAGACAAGAAGGATTTCTTAAAGAAGATACAAAGATACCAACCATAAAGAAAATGACTGATAAATCCAATTTTATTAAAATTAGAAACTCCTGTTCCTTAAAAAATGAATAAAGGAAGAAAAAAAAGATAAACTACATAGTAATTGTCAATACATGTAATTAACAAAGGACTAGTGGTCAAAATGTACTTGATCGAACCACATTAAAGAACCATTTTTGTAGGTCGAAATGGTCAAATATCAGCAATTTCATATGGTTTGATCTAATATGAAAAATTCTTACAAATTATTAAGACAACCCAATAGGAGGAAAAAATGGTAAAAGATTTGAGCAGACGCTTCACATAAGAAGAAATTAAAATGTCCAATAAACATATGAAATGTGCTCAACCTCATCAATATTCAGAAAGAGGTAAATTTAAACCCTACTAAGATAACATAAAATAATACTTCACATTTGGAAAAAAGTAAAAAGTCTGAAAATACCCAGTGCTGATGAGGATGTGGATCAGCGGGACTGCTCATATACTGCTGGCTGAAATGTAAACTGGTACAACCACTTTGAAAAATATGCATGAACTAGTCAACTTGAGATATATGGCTTACAACCACCATTGGATTCCGAGTTATTCATCCAGATGTATCTTTTTGCCAGCTCATATGTACAAGAAGGCTTATGAAAACATTGTTCATAATAGCTCCAAACCAATAGCAATCCAAACATCCACCTTCAGAAGAATAGATATATAAATTTTTGCAAATTCCCAGAGTAGAAAACTACACAGCAACGCACAAGCCACAACTACATCAAATTGAACAAAATATGCATGACACAAAAGGATTGTTGTTGTTTTAGACGTCGTCAAGTCAATTCTGACTCATAGCTACGCTACGTACAAAAGAAGGAAACACTGCCCGGTCCTGCACCATCCTCATAATCGTTATGTTCGAGACCATTGTTGCAGCCACTGTGTCAATTCATCTCATTGAGAGTCTTCCTCTTTTTCACTGACTTTCTACTTTACCAAGCATGATCTCCTTCTCCAGGTGCTGGGCCCTCCCGATAACATGTCCGAAGTATGTAAAACAAAGTCTCACCTTCCTCCCTTCTAGGCAACATTCTGGCTGTACTTTTTCCAAGATAGTTTTTTTTGTTCTTCTGGTATATTCAACATTCTTTGCCAACACCGTAATTCAAAGGTATCAACTCTTCTTTGGTCTTCCTTATTCACTGTCCAGCTTTCTCTTGCATGCAAGGCAATTGAAAATACCATGGCTTGGGTCAGGCGCAACTTAGTCTTCAAAATGACTGTTTGCTTTTTAGCACTTGAAAGAGGCCCTTTGCAGAAAATTTGCCCAGTGCAATACGTCATTTGGTTTCTTAACTGCTGCTTCCATGGGCATGAATTGTGGATCCGAGTAAAATGAAATCCTTGACAACTTCCATATTTTCTCTGTTTATCATGACGTTGCTTATTGATCCAGTTCTGGGGGGTTTGGAAACCCTCGTGGCATCGTGCTTAAGAGTTCAGCTGCTAACCAAAAGATCGGCAGTTCGAGTGAAATAAGTCAATCACAAAGGGCAAATATTGCCTGAGATCATTACTATAAAAACTCATGAAAACGTTTACACATGAAAAGAAACAATCTTTGATGGTTATGAGGGAGGGGAGGGATGAAGAGAGAAAAACACTAAATAGACAACAGATAAGTGGTAACTTTGGTGAAGGGTAAGGCAGTACACAATAGTGGGGAAGCCAGCACAACTTGTCCAAGGCAAGGTCATAGAAGCTTCATAGATACATCCAAACTCCCCGAGAGACTGAATTGCTGAGCTGAGGGCTGTGTGGACCACGGTCTAGGGGAATATCTAGTTCAAATGGCATAACATACTTTATAAAGAAAGCGTTCTACATTCTACTTTGGTGAGTAGCATCTCAGGTCTTAAAAGCTTGTGAGCCACCATCTAAGATACTCTTCTGATTTCACACAGTTTGGAGCAATGGGGAGTGAGGAAAACCAAAGACACAAGGGAAAGATTAGTCCAAAGGACTAATGGACCACAACTACCACAGCCTCCACCAGCCTGAGTTCAGTACAACTAGATGGTGCCCCACTACCACCACTGACTGCTCTGACAAGATCACAATAGAGGGCCCTGGACAGATCTGGAGAAAAATGTAGAACCAAATTCTAACTCACAAAAAAAGACCAGACTTACTGGCCTGACAGAGACTGGAGAAACCCCAAGAGTATGACCCCCAGACACAGTAATAAAGTCACTCCTGAGGGTCACCCTTCAGCCAAAGATTAGACAGGCCCATAAAACAAATGAGAATAAAGGGGCACACTAGCCAGTAGCAAGGACTAGAAGGCAAGAAGGGGAAAAAAATGAGAAGAACAAAAGGTCGGCATTTCAAATCCACCAGGTTCTCCTTGAAAACCTTACAGGGCAGTTCTACTCTGTCCTATAGGGTTGCTATGAGTTGGAATCAACTCGATGGCAACAGGTTCTGTGGGTTTTTGTTTTCTTTATGTTGAGGTATAATCCATACTGAAGGCTGTAGTCTTTGATCTTCATCAGTAAGTGCTTCAAATCCTCTTCACTTACAGCAAGCAAGGTTATGTCATCTGCATAATGAAGGTTGTTAATGAGTCTTTCTCCAGTCCTGATGCCCCGTTCTTCATATAGTCCAGGTTCTCTGATTATTTGCTCCTCATAAAGATCAAATAAATTTGGTGAAAGGATACAACCCAATGCACAACATTCCTGATTTTATACTACATAGTATCCTCATGTACTGTTTGAACAACTGCCTCTTGGTCTATGTACAGGTTCCTCATGAGCACAGTTAAGTGTTCTGGATTCCCATTCTTCACAATGTTATCCACAATTTGTTGTGATCCTCATAGTTGAATGCCTTTGCATAGTTCATAAAACACAGGTAAACACCTTTCTGGTATTCTCTGCTTTCAGCCAAGACCTATCTCACACCAGCGATGACAAACCTCATTCCATAACTTCTTCTTAATCTGGCTTGAATTTCTGGAAGTTCCCTGTTCATGTACTGCAGCAAAAACTTTTGAATTATCTTCAGCAATATTTTAATTGTGATATCAATGGCATTGTTCAAAAATTTCAGGTGGATCACCTTTCTTTGGAATGGGCAGAAATATGGATCTCTTCCACTCAGTTGGCCAGGTAGCTGTCTTCCAAATTTCTTGGCATACACAAGTGAGTGCTTTCAGTGTTGCATCCATTTGTTGAAACATCCCAACTGATATTCCATCAATTCAGGGAGTCTTGTTTTTTGCCAGTGCTTTCAGTGCAGCTTGGACTTCTCCCTTCAATACCATCAGTTCTTGATCATGTGCTACCTTCTGAAACGGTTGAATGCTGACCAGTTCTCTTCAGTACAGTGACTCTGTGTAATTCTTTCATCTTCCTTGGATGCTTTCTGCATCGTTCAATAGTTTGCCCTACAATCCTTCAATATTGCAACTCAAGGCTTAACTTTTTTCTTCAGTTCTTTCAGCATGTTCTTCCCTTTTAGTTTTCTAACTCCAGGTTTTTCCACATTTCATTGTAATACTTTTTCTTCTCAAGACGCCCTTCGAAATCTTCTGTTCACTTCTTTTATTTCATCATTTCTTCCGTTTGCTTTAGCTTCTCTACATTCAAGAGTAAGTTTCAGAGTTTTTTCTGACATCCATTTTGGCATTTTCTTTCTTTCCTATCCTTTAGCTTTCTTTTTCTTTCTTTGTGCATTATGTCCTTGATGTCATCTCACAATGGGCCTGGTCTTCATTCATTAGTGTTCAATGTTTGAAAGTTTTCTTAAGATGATCTCTAAATTCAGGTGGGGTATACATCTTTGGGAGGGTTCTCTAGAGAAGTGAAACCAGTGAAGTGTATTGTGAAGGAGCATTTTCCAAATGAGGCATCTGGGATGGGTTGAGCTTCAGGCTAAGATGTAAGCCAGGCTCCACGTTGATTATAAATTTCACTTCTGCTTTAACAGTGCAGCCTTTTACGTCTGTGCCCTGTAAATTTTACAGTTAAGAATGTGATTATACCTGCTAAAACTTGTGGTCATCCAACTCTCAAAAAAATGTTTGCTCTACATGTTCTCAGAAAATGTTTTAATGTTCCAAAAGATATGTTTGTATTCCCTATCACATAACCCCTTAGGTTTTACCCTATAAATCCTCCCCTACCTGTTTGCCTTTCAGAGCATTGTGAAGGTTCTTACTTTCATTTTGCTTCCCAGCTCTCAACTGCTTAATTCCCCCAGTAAAACTCTTCAATAAATTTTCCGAAGACTCAAATTGTTCTCTTTGACATTTCTTGGTGTCAGGAGTGTGATTTGAAGGTGTATTCCTGCTGGCAACTTCCTGGGAGACCAAGAAATCACGCCTTGGTACCAGTGGAGCCCTTTGCACTCTCCAAATTTCCAGACCTTCAGGAACCACAAACAAGTAAATGGTCTCTTGCATTCAACCTCCACTCTCCTTTGTGTCGTAAGTCTTTGGGAGTTTTACTGAGTAAATAAGTAAGTAAATTTACTTTTGGCTTAAAAATTTTGAAGTAGTCGTTTTGTGTTTGCTGCCAGAACACTGGTTTGGGTTTAAGTTAAACCAGGTTTTGGGACTCTTACTGAAAAATCCAAGAATCTTGCTAGCCACAAATATTTTGTTTGACTCTGAGATACCCAAGGCCTCAATCTCATTTGAGTTTCTGGTTCTTATTTTTATTCTCACCTGGCTGCTGGAAAAATGGGAAATTCCACATCAAGAAGCAATTCAGAGTCTCCCTCTTGGATTTCTGCTTACTACATGAACAAATTTTTTGGTCCTTGAAGACATGCTTTCATGCCTGGCTGGCATAATCTTACCAGAGACAGTTTGGAGAATCAATAGCCACTTTGGGGTTACTTTGGATCTTTCTACATTAGTTTTCCTGTACAGTAAGTTAGATAACTGAGACTCCCAAGTTAAACAGCCTCGTTGAGATGCTCATTTCGGTTAATGTATTGAGGCCTCTGAAAGACATCAAGACAATTTAGAAAAATCAGTAGCCACTTCTGAGTACTTTCTAAGTGAAGAGACTAATATATTTAAAACCTAAAATAAGAGATTAGATCTCTAGCTGGCAGAATGAATTAGGTTCAGAAGGAATGAAACCAGAGTTTCAACCTAACTCTTAACATCCCTGATAAATGAACCTGGATTTCTCTCGACCAGGATGCTGGCTTTGGATTCACGTTCAAAACGCTATAAGATGAATATACTAAAAGTAATACAAAATCTCAGTGATCACTTTAAGAAAATGAGTTCTCATTTGTGTTATCCTTCTCAGAAAACTTTTAATGCTTAGTTTTAGTCAAGATATCTGAATAAAATCCCTCCATCTGAGACTCTAATAAATTAATGAATTTATCTAGGGCCTGTTTTTCTAAGTCAGTCTTACCAAAAAAATCCTGTATACATTTTAAGAAACTGGGTTCCCCATAAATTTGTATTATGTAATGCTGAATATAATATTAGGTTTTGAGCTGGCCTCACAGGCCAATGAATTTATGTGATTTTTCTGTCTCTGTTTATGTCTGAGTTCCTATCTTGTCTCAGTAAACTGTGAATAACAGTAGCTAGGTTTTCTGCTTCCTCATAAAGCAGTCTTTTAAGTCTTAGTTTTTTCTCTTCCAAAAAAAAAAGAAAACTGCTTCTAACACCTGTCTTATGAGTTTAGCTTCCAATAGCTACGTTAACAAACTTTAATATAAATTGGCCTGTTTGAAAGGGGCACTAAAAAAAAGTTTGTTTTAATCGATATCACAAGGCCTTAAAAAAAACAAATTATTCTAAATTTCTTCTCTAAAGGATCCTATAAAGCATGCTGAGACAAGATTATAAAATGTAATAATTTCCTACCTCCTGATGGTATTATTAAATTAGATGATAATATTTGTACTCTGATTGGTTTAATAATAAGTAAGCATTTATAGAAATTAAATAGTCCTAATATGTCCTGGTGGCACAGGGGTTAAGAGCTACAGCTGCTAACCAGAAGGTCAGTGGTTTGAATCCACTAGCTGCTCCTTGGAAACCCTATTGGGGCAGTTTTACTCTATCCTATAGGGTCGCTATGAGTCAGAATTGACTCAACAGCAATAGGTTTGGGTTTTTTTGTTTGTTTGTTTAATATGCCCAGGAATTAATGAAATGAATTTCTTCTGAAAAAGGTTTTTTGTTGTTGTTGTTATGTCAATCTTAAAAAAAAACAAAATTTTTCTAAGTAACTTAAAGTAGATATTATATGAAATTGTTTTATCTTAGGAAAAGGAGTCATTTTTTATTAATTCCCCGGATGTGAAGAAAGAAGATTAAACTGCTTACCAAGAGAATAACAAAGATTAGAAGAAAAATAATTTAGTTTAAAATATCTAGACCAACTTAAACATATGTAAACAAATTAAGATTAACCAATTCTTTCTTGATAATGAGGCTCTGAGACCAACACTGATCCAGGAAAAGTTTTGAAAAGACCCTCCCCAATCGAATGAAAACGTTTTGACAAATAAATAAGGTAAATAATATAAATATAAATGAGGTATAAAATAAGAAAAATGTCTTCATACAGTTATCAGTTTCTGTACTTACTAATATTAAATTAAGTGAATAGATACTCATAATTGAAATTTATAAGTTCTTACTTTTTATAACACAGAGAAAAGAAATATATTTAAGTCTGGTAATGAGTATGTTCAATTTTGCCACTCAAAGTGTTATACAATAAGAGATATATAACAAGGAAAGAAAATGTAAAAGGTGTATTAAAAGGAAAACTATTTGATATGGTTAAAATTCTTATTTACTGCAGCTAAAATTTTAATGAGGTAATTTGTGAGAATTTTTTTAAAACTTTAATGTCAAATAGCACACAAAACAAAAAAATAAGTTTCTTGCTGTTAAGATAACAAAACTTTCTTTGACTACCGAGTTGAAAAGTTAATTTTATTCTTTATGCAAATTTATCTTAAAAGACAAGAATTCAACAAGATAAATTCCTAAGTCAAAAACCAAGTTGCATGGCTTGGAAAAAGCTAAGGTTTTACCTTTAATAGGGTTAGTTAAATAACTCAAATATTGTTCTTTAGTAAACTCCCGACAATTTTAGAACTTTGTGGAAAGCCACAAAAGATTTGTTTCTGTTTTATTAAAGGCTTTAAAAAAAAAAAAAAAGGTTTACTTAATGTTGCGAGTTACTTGAAACATGTCAAATCAGGAGAAATGCCAACTTTTCTTTAGGCTAAAATTCATATGTCAGTAATGCTTACCTGGTATTAGACAACAAGTGCATGACAATATGTTATAATTTTATTATTTCAATTGCTAACTTAATAGTAACCTTATTTCCTTTAAGTCCACCAACATCAAAGCCAATAGTTTTAACTGGGACATTCACATTGTTTGCCCATACAATTTTTTTTTTTTTTTATTACAAACATGTTTAAAGATTCATCTTATTATACTCTTAGTATATCTTGACTATATGATATTGTATCTCAATATTATTATGTGTTGCATCTGAAGTCCTCTGAAAATAAGGTTAATCATTACATTGAAAGATAGTTTTAACTAAAGATTTTTCTTTAATTGACTTTATTTGGATTTACATTAAGTTTGTAATTAATTTCTATCAAGTCTTTCATTTTTAAGAATCATTATTATAAGCTAACAATGGACATTTTAAGTTGTCGTCTACAGATAAGTTTTATTTCACTAATTCACTTAAGGGAAACCCTGGTGACATAGTGGTGAAGTGCTATGGCTGCTAACCAAAGTGTCGGCAGTTCGAATCCGCCAGGCACCCTCCTTGGAAACTCTATGGGGCAGTTCTACTCTGTCCTATAGGGCTGTTATAAGTCAGAATTGACTCGATGGCACTGGGTTTGGTTTTTTTTTAATTCACTTAAAATGCTTGACCAAAATATTTCAACAAAAAATGGACTATAGAAGACTTATGAAGAGGACCATAATATTTCAAATGTATATATCACAGGAATAAATCAAGATTTCTAAAACTGTTATATAAAAACTGACTAAGTTTACGGACTGCTGCTGATTCAGAGTTACATAGAACCAAAATTAACTATATAGGACTGAGTAAACTAAAAAAAAAAAACCTATAAAATTTATAGAAAATATTGCTGATGTTCTATTTTCTAGATATGAGACCATTCTTCCTCCTTCTCTGACCTATCTGTCACAGCTTAAGAGAGCTGAAACACCTTTTTGGACTAGTCAACAATCTGCCGGCTTAAAATTAACCTTCAGATGGCCTTATGGCCAGAAGCAGACAACTAAAAAGGTAAACAACTGATCCTGAGATCACAAAACGAAATTTATTGCAAGTCATTGACATTTTTGGAATTTGCTTTATAATCATAGCCTTCCTCATATTATTTTCTGTATTACATTATTATGGTAATATATGCATTCTTATTTTTCCATGCCATTAACTAAAAGCCATGCACTCTGTCAAAATTTATAGACTACGCTTAACTTTAGTAACATTCAAAATAACCTTATTCTATCAACTAGTTTTTTTGCATTCTTTCTATTCTTTAATATTCCATACAAATGATTTAAAAATATATTTATTTACGTAGCTACTGTTAGTAATTTAACTGAGTGCTAGATCTGTCATCCCTCCCTATGATCTGTGCACAAAAATTCAGATTCTTCTGTAGCAAACTCTGCTGTTAACATCATAACACTTTTAAATGAGCCATAAAACGTGTTAATAATTGAGCAAAACCTTGAGAGAATTCACCAACAAATTACTTAGTAGCATGTATCTTTTTATTCCAAATTTCTGTTTTCAGACATTCTTGCTTAGCCGCCCCATGATATAAGATATTAGTTACACTCCATACTGGTAACTGGAACAATCATCCCAATTACTACTCTTGTTGTCGTAAAACCTATTAAATACTTCAAAAAATGTATAAACCACTGCTTGTAACCAGCCAACTGCCTCCTTTAGTATACAACAATTCATGTACCTTGAAAAAAAAGGTGTGCTCCAGGGGGACTCAGACTTTCTTTGTTGACCTGGGTCCTGACTCATGTTAGATTGTCCCTTCTAAATTTGGCCTTTAGCTCTACTTACTCTCCCACATCTGAGGCACAGCATTCCAACCATAACATGGCAAAGAATAATGGTGCCTGGCTATCTTTATAGCTTCTGGGGTCTTAAATATCTACAAAATGTAGATTGTCATTCAAAATAAAACAGCAATGAAGTCCATGAGAAGAAAATGATCTTAAAGGTGATTGTCTTAGCCTGGGTTCTTTACAAAAAACAAAACCAATGAAGTGTATAACCATAGAGCGAGAGAGAGATTTATATCAAGGAAATGGCTCACGTGGTTGTAAAGTCTGGAAAGTCCCACATCCGTGAGTCAGGCTGGAGGCTTCTCTTGACTCATGCAACTGCAGGGGTTGGTGAACCCAAGAGTGGCAGGTAAGACAACAGACCTCTGGCTCATAGGATGTGGAGGCTGATCAATCACAAGATAGGCAGGTAAGCTGCTAACTCAAGTCCCAAGAACCGGAGGTCAGATGAAGAGAGGCCAGCTGCAGGATCCAGAGCAAGCAAAAGCCAGGAAGCTTTGCCAAAAAAGTCCACGTATATTGGATGCAGGCCACACCCACAAGGAAACTCCCTTTGAACTGACTGGCTGCTGACAACACATATCATTATGGAGGTGATTACATTATATCAGATCTCATTATGGAGGCAATTACATCATTAACCAGCTACCAAACTACATAATAACTGCAAACCACTGAGAAGTATGGCCCAGCCAAGTTCACATACAACCTTAACCATCACAGAGCACCCCTTGTCAACTGGGATCCTGTACATATCTCTAAATAAAGACAATAATAAGGTCATACTTGTGCTTCATATGGTACAACTAAAATGTGTACAACTGAAAATGCACTAGCCCTGTTTACATCTTATATTTTATAAGTGAAGAAAAAAAATTTGATGCACACATACATGGATAAAAGACTGAACAATTACAGTCCTCGTTTCTGCAACTGATTGTGTGGTTGCAGCTGGTATTTAGAGCTACCTTTTTCCAACCCCCATTCTGTATTCCATTTACCCTCAGCAATCACCACGGCTGGTTGTGGTTCTTTGGTGTGGCAACCCAAACCTTCCTTCCTGGGTCATTAGTAGTCACAACAGAATTAGGTTGTATCGTTTTCCATTGACTTTAATCACGGGGCATGGTAGTACTAAGAGACATCCTGAGGGATCTCCTGTATTCCAGACATACTCTTAACCTTGATTAGGTAATTCAGTCTGATTTCTTCATGGTAATCAAGATCAATCACACCAGCCAATACAGTAAATCCCTTCTTTGCCTCTTGATCCAAAGGAAAGAGGAGCCTAAAGTGGCTGGGTGGCATTCTTAACATCCAGTTCAAAAGAATCATGTTATGTCTCCTGGTGGGAGTATTTCTGCCTTTGGAACTAAGACATCTAGACCCACAGAGCATAGGGTTGCGGGGCCAGGAAGCAAAATTTTGGCAGGTGGGTCACTAGGGGTTAATAGTGAGTGGTGCCACTCCCATTTCCACCCTGTCATGGATTGAATTATGTCCCCCCCCAAAAAAAATGTGTGTATCAATTGGGCTGGGCCATGATTCCCAGTATTGTGTGATTTTCCTGTATGTTGTAAATCCTGTCTCTATGATGTTAATGAGGGAGGATGGGCAGCAGTTGTGTTAGTGAGGCAGGACTCAACCTACAAAACTGGATTGTGTCTTGAGGCAATCTCTTGAGATATAAAAGACAGACGTGAGCAGAGAGACAGGGGGACCTCATACTGCCAAGAAAGCAGTGCCAGAAGCAGAGCACATCTTTTGGACCTGGGGTCCCTGCATGGAGAAGCTCCTAGTCTGGGGGAACATTGGTGAGAAGGCCAACAGAGAGAGAATGTCTTCCTCTGAAGCTGACGCCCTGAATTTGGACTTTCAGCCTACTTTACTGGGAGGAAATAAATTTCTCTTTGTTAATGCCATCCACTTGTGGTATTTTTGTTATAGCAGCGCTAGATGACTGAGACACACCCCGTGAATCCTGGCAATAAGAGAAACAGCACCATATATTGGACACTGGTTTAGAGCATACACAACCTCCTGGAGAACATTACCCCAATGCTGCAAGGTATTGTCACCTAGCTGGCACCATAATAATGGTCTTTAGAAGCCCATTCCATTGTTCTATTAAGCTAGCTGCTTCAGAATGATAGGGAACATAAGACCAGTGAATTCCACAAGCATAGGCCCATTGTTGCACTTCATTTGCTGTGAAGTGAGTTCCTTGATCAAAGGCAATGCTGTGTAGGATACCATGATGGTGGATAAGGCATTCTGTAAGCCCACAGATGGTAGTTTTGACAGAAGCATTCTGTGCAGGGAAGGCAAATTCATATCCAGAGTAATTGTCTATTCCAGTAAGAACAAAACTCTGCCCTTTCCATGATGGAAGTGGTCCAATGTAATCAAACTGCCACCAGGTTGCTGGCTGATCACCTCAAGGAATGGTGCCATATCAGGGACTCAGTGTTAGTCTCTTTTGCCAGCAGATTGGGCATGCAGCAGTGGCTGTAATCAAGTAGGCCTTGGTGGGTGGAAGTCCATGTTGCTGAGCCCATGCATAACCTCCATTCTTGCCACCATGGCCACTTTGCTCATGAGCCCATTGGAAATGAAGGGAGTGGCTAGGGAAAGAGGATGACTGACTTCCACAGAACACATCATCTTATCCATTTGATTGTTAAAACCCTTCTCTGCCAAGGTCACCCTTTGGTGAGCATTCACATGAAACACAAATATCTTCACTTCATTGGCCCATTCAGAAAGGTCTACCCACACACCTCTTCCCTATACCTCCTGGTCTCTAATTTTCCAATCATATTCCTTCTAAGTCCCTGATCATCCAGCCAAACCATTGGCCACAAACCATGAAAGAGTACACAATTGCACATCTGGCCATTCCTCCTTCCAAGCAAAGTGAACAACCTGGTGCACTGCTCAAAGTTCTGCCTATTGGGAGAATTTTCCTTTATCGCTGTCCTTCAGAGAGGTCCCAGAAAGGGGCTGTAGTGCTGCCGCTGTCCTCTTTTGAGTGGTACCTTCTTATAGCTCAGAACCATCTGTAAACCAGTCACAAGTGTTCTCTTCCTCAGTCAAATGATCATAAGGAACTCCCCATGAGGCCATACCTGCAGACTGGGAGAGGGCAGATGATGTGACAGAAGTGGAGACCAGGGACATTTGGGCTACTTCCTCATGGTCCTGCTCATGTCCAATCTCACATATACCACTTGCATTTAATGATGACATGATGCTGTACATGCCTGACTTTAAAACTCTGTGGGCCAGACAACACCCAATTCATGATGGGCAGCTCAGGCCTCATGGTGACTTGGTTCCCCATGGTTAAGCATTCAGTCTCTGCTAAGGCCCAGTAACAAGCCAAAAGCTGTTTCTCTAAAGGAGAGTAGTTATTCGCAAAGGATCGCGGGACTTTGCTCCAAAATCCTAATTGTTTGCACTGTGATTCACTAGTAGGGGACTGCCAAAGACTCTAAACAGCATCTCTATCTACAACCAATGATTTAAGCAGCGTTTGATCAGTCAGACCATATGGCCCAAGTGGCAGAGTGCCTTGCACAGCAGCCTGAACCTGTTGCAGAGCCTTCTCTTGGTCTGGGCCCCACTCTAAACTACCAGATTTATGAGTCACTTGAAAAAAAAATTTTTTTTTTTTTTATAAATAGGTCAAAGTAGTGCAACCAAGTGTTGCCTCCAAAATCGAAAGAGGCCCACCAGGTGTTGTGCCACCTCTTTAGGTGTAGGAGGGGCCAGATACAACTCATCCTTCACATAAAAAGGAATATCTTGACATGCCCCATATCACTGGATTCATACAAATTTCACCGAAGTGGAAGGCGCCTAAATTATTGTTGGATTAATTTCCCACCCTCTAGCACACAAATGTCTTACCAATAAGCCTAGAGTCATTCATTGATACTTCTTCCTTACTAGGTCCAATCAGCATAATGTCATTAACCAGAGTGACATCCTGTGGAATGGAAAGGAGATCCAGGTGCCTGCAAAATAAGTTATGACATAGGCTAGAGAGTTGATATACCTCTGATGTAGGACAGTGAAGGTGTATTGTTGACCTGGCCAGCTGAAGACAAACTGCTTCTGGTTGTACTTCAAAACAGGTATGGAGAAAAAAAGCATTATCCAGATCAATAGCTGCACACCAGGTACAAGAAGATGGATTAATTTGCTCAAGCAATGAAACCACATCTGGAACAGCAGTTGCAATTTCAGTCACCACCTGGTTAAGTTTATGATAACCCATTGTCATTCTCCAAGATTTGTGTTTTTTACATAGGCTGAATAGGCTAGTTGAACGGGGATGTGGTGGGAATCACCACCCCGTGTCCTTCAAGTCCTTAATGGTAGCAGTAATCTCTGCAGTCCCTCCAGGAATGTGGTATTGCTTTTGGTTTACTATTTTCCTAGGTAGTGGCAGTTCCAATGGCGTCCACTTGGCTTTTGCTACCATAATAACCCTTACTCCACATGTCAGGGATCCAATATAGGGGTTTTAGGAGTTGCTGAGTATGTCTATTCCAATTATGCATTCTGGACCTAGGAGAATCACTACAGGATGAGTTCAGGGACCCAATGGACCCACAGTGAGATGGGCTTTATCAAAGGCTACATTATAATCTGACTTCCATACACCCCCCACTCTGACTGGTGGGCACCAGTCAAATTTAGGTCTCCTGGAATCAATGTCAGTTTTATGCTAGTGTCCAAATTATCCCCAAAAAGTCTTTTTATTTCCTTTTCCACCAATAAACAGTCACTCTTGTAAAAGGCCGTAGATTCCTTTGGGGAAGGCTGGGAGAAAGATCAACCATATACATTTTTGGCAGCATAGTGGGGTCCTCCCTCAAGGGGACCGGGGATCTCCTTCATTCAAGGGGTTGTGGGTCTGTAAGCTGGCTCAAGCCTGGAATTTGAATGAGGGGTCATAACTCTATTCTGGCGATTCCAGTTAAACTGCCATTTACTTGACTTAGAATTCTTCAACTTGTATAGATCGAGTAAATATTTAGTAGATTTCCCATCTATTTCACTCCTAGGGGCACCATGACTAAGTAGACAATGCCATGAGTCCATACAAGTCGGGCTATTCTGATTACTTCTTTGATTCCACTGTCCATTACATAACCACACTCAGCTTGTCTTTGTTGATTGAGTGCCACCACTTGGCACATACACCATGGGGTCCAACCAGCCTTATTGTAGTTAGGTGTCTTAATTTAGTTAGAACAGTTCCCACTGTCAAATCTGACTTACGTAAAATAACAATCACAGCAGTCTTCAAGGATGCTGGGGCTACCTTCACAAATTTGCTCCTCACCATTGTGGTAAAAGGTGTGACCCCTTGGCACTCCATGTGTGAGCCTGTGGGTCTAGCCTGATAAACACACTCTAACATGCCAATTTCCTTAAGCCTTTGGATTCCTTCTTCTATGGCATATCAAGGCAGATCTGGCACTTCAACTTGTTGTAATGGGGGCCACTGCTTAATCCATGGTTCAATGAATCAACCAAATATGCTATTTGATCCTTTCCTAACCTCTCAAACTTAAACACTGAATGAAGGATCTGTGCTTAGTAGGCCCGTAAAAATAAACTCAAGCTAATCCAACTTTATGTTTCTTGCACCACTACTCCACACCTTTAATAGCCATTCCCACACATATTCCACAGGTTTCTGTTTGTACATATTAGAAGAGTCAAGCAGTTCTTTTGGAGTGTAGCTTACCTTCTCCTGGGTCACACTTCATCTGCTTTGGCTCACTGGGACTAGTTAAAGGTCTAGAAGTCAAACTGGGTGGTGGAGATGTGTCTCCGAGAATATTCAGCAATGTCTTGTAAGGCATCTGACTCAGGCAACATGCCAGGCAATGACTCAGACAAAGGCTTTTCAGACATAGTTGGGTTAATCTTATCAGATGGGCATAGAGTAGCTAATGGTCTTAACTGGGAGGGTGGCTTAGCAAACAAAGATGGAGTAATCTTTTCAGATGGACGTGAGAGGGCTGGTTCTGTTGGTAGGAGTGATTCAACAGGATACAGGGGCTCAGTGTCTCCAGCTTCCTGATTATCTGCCCATATGTCCCCCATCCCAAGCTTCACTATCCCATTTCTTCTCAAACAATGCCTTCACTTTAACTTCAGACACCTCTTGTGTTTGGGAATTCATTTGTCATTGTAATTCAGCCACTCTTATGATAAGATTCTGGGTTTGGTTTTCAGCAGTACCAGCTCTGTTATTACAAGAAATAAGGCTTTCCTTCAATGTACAAGTGGACACTTTGAGGTTGTCTATGCAGTACTCGAGCTGTGACTCTGAAGCCTTGAGCTCATTTCTTTCTTTTACCACTTTGTCTAGTGAAAGTAGGATCAACAAACCAGCTTCCTTATATTTCTCATTCTGCCAAAATTGTAGAAATGTATCAAGCATGCAATCACCCAGAGCCTTGTCTCTCACCAATACCTGATCTATTGGTGGTGATACTTTGTGAATTTCCATTGCCACCTCACACCATGGATTAGCAATGACCTCTTTACTACTGAAGGCAAAATCATCAACATCTTTAAGTCTAACCAAACTTGAGAACCAATTTGGAAAACTCATCCTTACAATTTTCTTTCTCTAGAACCACTCTCAGTACCAAATATCTTAGGCTGGGTTCTCCAGAGAAGCAAAATCACTAAAGCTTATAAACGTATATATAAAGAGAGATTTACATCAAAGAAATGGTTCATGCAGTTGTAGAGTCTGGAAAGTCCCAAGTTTGTGGATCAGGCTGGAGACTTCTCTTGACTCACATAGCTGCAGGGGCTGGCAAACACAAGATCAGCTCAAGTCCCAAGAACTAGAGGTCAGATGAACAGGAACCAGCTGCAGGATCCAGGGTGAGCAAAAGCCAGCGATCTTTACCAGAAAGTCCACCTATATCCGATGCATGCCACACCCACAAGGAAACTCCCTTTCAACTGATTGGCTGCTCACAACAGATCTCATCATGGAGGTGATTACATTATATCAGATCTCATTAAGGAGGTGATTGCATCACTACATAGCTACCAAATTACATCATAACTGCCAAGCCACTGAGAACCATGACCCAACCAAGTTGACACACAACCTTAACCATCACAATGATCAACGAATTCCTACAGTAATTCTTGATCAAAACTGGGGAACATGAGGAAGCATTTTCCAAATGAGGCATCTGGAATGGGTTGGGCTTCAGGCTAAGATGTAGACCAGACTCTATATTGAAATCAAGTTTTCCTTCTGCTTTAACAATGCAGCCCTTTACCTCTGTAACTTTCCACAGTACTCTGTAAATTTTACAGATTACAGTGTGGTTATCCTTGCTAAAACTTGTGGCCAGGCAATTCTCGGAAAAATGTTTTCTCAAAATGTTCTCAGAAATGTTTTAATGTTTCCAAAGATATGTTTGCACTGTCTATCACATAACCCTTGCAGTTTTGCCCTATAAAGTCTTCTACCTGTTTATCTTCTTCTTCCTTCAGTATCATCGGTTCCTGATCATATGCCATCTCTTGAAATGGTTGAATATCAACTAATTCTTTTCGGTATAATGACTCTGTGCATTCCTATATGATCAGGAACCGATAGTACTGAAGAAAGAAGTCCAAGCTGCTCTGAAGGCATTGGTGAAAAACAAGGCTCCAGGAATTGATGGAGTATCAATTGAGATGTTTCAACAAACAGATGCAGCACTGGAGGTGCTCACTCGTCTATGCCAAGAAATATGGAAGACAGCTTCCCGGCCAACTGACTGGAAGAGATCCATATTTATGCCTATTCCCAAGAAAGGTGATCCAACTGAATGTAGAAATTACAGAACAATGTTGTTAATATCACACGCAAGCAAAATTTTGCTGAAGACCATTCAAAAACAGCTGCAGCAGTATCTACAGGGAACTGCCAGAAATTCAGGCTGGTTTCAGAAGAGGACATGGAACCAGGCATATCATTGCTGATGTCAGATGGATCCTGGCTGAAAGCAGAGAATACCAGAAGGATGTATACCTGTGTTTTATTGACTATGCAAAAGCATTCGACTGTGTGGATCATAACAAACTATGGATAACACTGCAAAGAATGGGAATTCCAGAACACTTAATTGTGCTCATGAGGAAACTTTACATAGATCAAGAGGCAGTTGTTCAGACAGAACAAGGGGATACTGATTGGTTTAAAGTCAGAAAAGGTGTGTGTCAGGGTTGTATTCTTTCACCATACCTATTTAATCTGTATGCTGAACAAATAATACGAGAAGCTGGACTATATGAAGAAGAACGGGGCATCAGAATTGGAGGAAGATTCATTAACAACCTGCGTTATGCAGATGACACAACCTTGCTTGCTGAAAGTGAAGAGGACTTGAAGCACTTACTAATGAAGATCAAAGACAACAGCCTTCAGTATGGACTACACCTCAACATAAAGAAAACAAAAATCCTCACAACTGGACCAATGAGCAACATCATGATAAACAGAGAAAAGATTGAAGTTGTCAAGGGTTTCATGTTACTTGGATCCACAATCAACAGCCATGGAAGCAGCAGTCAAGAAATCAAAAGATGCATTGCATTGGGCAAATCTGCTGCAAAGGATCTCTTCAAAGTGTTGAAGAGCAAAGATGTCACCCTGAAGACTAAGGTGCACCTGACCCAATCCATGGTATTTTCAATCGCATCATATGCATGTGAAAGCTGGACAATGAATAAGGAAGACGGAAGAAGAGTTGATGCCTTTGAATTGTGGTGCTGGCGAAGAATATTGAATATACCATGGACTGCCAAAAGAACGAATGAATCTGTCTTGGAAGAAGTGAGTCCAGAATGCTCCTTAGAGGCAAGGATGGCAAGACTGTGTCTTACATACTTTGGACATGTTGTCAGGGGGGATGAGTTCCTGGAGAAGGACATCATGCTTGGCAGAGTACAGGGTCAGGGGAAAAGAGGAAGACCCTCGACAAGGTGGATTGACACAGTGGCTGCAACAATGAGCTCAAGCATAACAACGATTGTAAGGATGGCTCAGGAGAGGGCAGTGTTTCATTCTGTTGTGCATAGCGTCGCTATGAGTCGGAACCGACTTGACGTCACCTAACAACAACAACAACCTGTTTATCTTTTAGAGCATTATGAAGGTTCCTACTTTCATTTTGCTTCCCACATCTGAACTGCTTCTCTCAATAAAACTCTTTGATAAATATTACAAAGACTCAAGTTGTTCTCCTTGACAGTACATGTAAATATACATAGAGAGAGATTTAGCTCAATGAAATGGCTCATGTGGTTGTGGAGGCTGGCAAGTCCCAAATCTTTGGGTCAGGCATCAGGCTGGAGGCTTCTCCTGACTCGTATGGTTTCAGGGACTGAGGAACCCAAAATCAGCAGGTCAGATGGCAGGATACTGGCCCACGAGGTTGCAGAAGCTGGCAAATCCCGGAAATGCAGGTCAAATAACAGGCTGCTGGCTTACAGGGCTGCAGAAGCTAGTGAATCATGGAATCAGCAGGTCAGACAGCATGGTGCTGACTCAAGTCCCAAGAATTGGAGATCAGATGATGACAAGCAGGATGCAGGCTGAGAGAGAACTTTGCCACAGCATCTTAATATATTGGATGTAGGCCACACCCTCAAGGAAACTCCCCTTACATCACATACTTGAGAAAGGATGTGACTTGAGTCACACCCCCTTGTAAGGGTGTGACTCAAGATACACCCCATACTCATTCTACCTCCTTAACATATGTTGTTGTTGTTGTTATGTGCCGCCGAGTAGATTCTGACTCATGGTGACCCTATAGGACAGAGTAGAACTACCGCATAAGGTTTCCAAGGAGGAGCTGGTGGATTGAAACTGCCAAACTTTTGGCTAGCAGGCTGAACTCTAAACCACTTTGCCACCAGGGCTCCCATTAACATGTAGAGGTTAGGATTTACAACACATAAAATAGAGGATAATTACATAATACTGGGAATCGTGACCTAGCCAAGTTGACACATAGCATTAACCGTGATAATACTGAAGGTCATGTTTTGGCTCTCATGGACTTGTTTTAACTTTCTTCAGCTCCAATTTAAATTTGCATATGAGCAATTGATGGTCATATCCCTCAGGCCTTGTTCTGATTGATGATATTGAGCTTCTTCATCGTCTCTTCCTTGAGCCACAAAAGGACGAATATTGCATGCTCTCAAATGAAATAAGCAAATTTATAGAGACCAAAGATTATTAGTTACCAAGGGTGGGAGGGAAGGGGAAGGGGAGTTTTTGTTGGTGGGGTGGCCATTGAGTTTATGTTAATGATGATGGAATGTTTTGGAAGAGGATAGCAATAATGGTGGCACAACATGAAAAGTGTAATCTGTGTCACTGAATTGTAAATGCGGACGTTGTTGCACTGTGTATGTTTTCACCACAGGGTAAAAAAAAAAGAGAGAAAGGAAGCAGTAGAAGAGACAGACTGAGCAGACAGTCACAAGGCAGAGTGAGAAGTGCAAGGACAGGGAGAGGACAGGTACCCTGGAATAAGAGAGGGAAAGACTACAGTGCAGGGAGGGCTTAGAAAGCGCTTAAAAGGGCAAGAGTTCAAAATGTGAACAAAGGGAGTGAGAGCCCTTCGGGAGAGGGAACAACCTAGCAGAGCCCTCATGGGGCAAAAGTAAGATTGGGGCTGGACTGTAAAGATTTTTTTTGTTTTTAATTTTACTTTAGATGAAGGCTTACAGAACAAACTAGTTTCTCATGAAACACTTAGTATACACGTTGTTCTATGACATTGGTTAACAACCCCACGACCTGTCAAGACTCTCCCTACTCAGCCCTGGGTTTCCTATTAACAGCTTTCCTGTTCCCTCCTGCCTTCCAGTCCCTACCCCAGGGCTGGTGCACCCCTTTAGCCTTGTTTTGTTCCATGGACCGTTCAATCTTTGGCTGAAGGGCGAACCTCAAGAGTGACCTTTTTACTGAGCTGAAAGGGTTCCAGGGGCCATACACTCAGGGTTTCTCCAGTCTCTGTCAGGCCAGGAAGTCTGGCCTTTCTTTCTGAGTTAGAATTTTGTTCCACATTTTTCTTTTTCTTTTTTTTCTGTCCGGGACCCTCTATTGTGATCCCTGTCAGAGCAGTCAGTGGTGGTAGCCAGGCACCATCTAGTTTTAGTGGACTCAGTTGGGGGGAGGCTGTGGTAGAAGTGGTCCATTAGTCCTTCGGATTAATTTTTCCCTTGTATCTTTAGTTTTCTTCATTCTTCCTTGCTTCTGAAGGAGTGAGACCAGTGGAGTATCCTAGATGGCTGCTCACAGGCTTTTAAGACCCCAGACACTGCTCACCGAAGTAGAATGTAGAACATGTTCTTTATAATCTATGTCATGCCAATTGAACTAGATGTTCCCTGAGACCATGTTCCCCACAGCCTTCAGCCCAGCAATTTGGTCCCTCGGGGAGTTTGGATGTGTCTATGCAGCTACCATGACCTTGTCCTGTACAGGTTGTGCTGGCTTCCCCAGTGTTGTGTACTGCTTACCATTCACCAAAGTTTCTACTCTCTATTGTCTATTAAGTGTTTTCCCATCCCCACCCCTCCTCTCCCTCATTACCTTCAAAGATTGTTTCTTTTTGTATGTGAACCTTTCCATGAGTTTTTACAGTAGCGGTCTTATACAATATTAATCCTTTTGTAATTGACTTATTTCGGTCAGTATCATGCCCTCCAGATTCATCCATGTTATGAGATGCTTCATAGATTCATCATTGTTCTTTACCATTGCGTAATACTCCATTGTGCATATGTACCACAGTTTGTTTATCCATTCATCTGTCGATGGGCATCTAAGTTGTTTCCATCTTTTTGCTATTGTGGACAATGCTGCAAAGAACATGGGTGTGCATATGTCTATTCGTGTGACAGCTCTTATTTCTCTAGGATATATTCCTAGGAGTGGGATTGGTGGATCATATGGTATTTCTATTTCTAGCTTTCTAAGGAAGAGCCATATCATATTCCAAAATGGTTGTATCATTTTGCATTCCTACCAGCAGTGCATGAGAGTTCTGATCTCCCTGCAGCCTTTCCAATATTTGTTATTTCCTGTCTTATTGATTCATGCCAGTAATGCTGGGATGAGATGGTATCTCACTGTGGTTTTGATTTGCATTTCTCTAATGGCTCGAGATCCTGAGCATTTCCTCATGTGTCTATTGGCAGCTTGAATGTCTTCTTTGGTGAAGTGTCTGTTCATTTCCTTTGCACATTCTTTAATTGGATTATTTGTTTTTTTGTTGTACACATGTTGGATTTTCTTGTAAATTTTAGAGATTAGACCTTTGTCTGAATTCTAATAGCCAATTTTTTTTTTTTTTTTTCCCAGTCTGTAGGTTCTCTTTTTACCCTTTCGGTGAAGTCTTTTGATGAGCTTAAGTGTTAAATTTTTAGAAGATCCCAGTTATCTAGCTTATCCTCTGGAGATTGTGTGTTGTTGGTTGTGGTGTGTATCCCGTTCATGATGTGTATTAAGGCCTCTAGCATTGATCTATTTTTTCTTCTACGAACTTCATAGTTTGGGGCTTTGCATTTAGGTCTTTGATCCGTTTCAAATTAGTTTTTGTATATGGTGTGAGGTATGAGCCCTGCTTCATTTTTTTTGCAGATGGACATCCAATTTTGCCAGCACCATTTGTTAAAAAGACTGTCTTTTCTCCATTTGATGGACTTTGGGCCCCTGTCAAAAGTCAGGTGGCCGTAGGTGGATGGATTTAATCTGGGCTCTCAATTCTGTTCCATTGGTCAATGTATCTGTCATTGTACCAGTACCAGGCTGTTTTGAATACCACAGCTGTATACTAGGTTCTGAAGTCAGGTGGTGCGAGTCCTCCTACTTTATGCTTCTTCAACAGTGCTTTACTTATTCAGGGCTTCTTCCTTTTCCACATAAAATTAATGATAAGTTTTTCCATCTCTTTAAAGAATGTTGTTGGTATTTGGATCAGTATTGCATTGTATTTGTAAATCACTTTGGGTAGAATTGTCATTTTCACAATGTTGAGTCTACCTATCCATGAGCCTGGTATGTTTTTCTATTTATATAGACTTTTTTTGGTTTCTTGCAGTAGTGTTTTGTAGTTTTCTTTGTATAGGTCTTTTACATCCCTGGTTAGATTTATTCCCAAATATTTCCTTTTTTAAGGGGCTATTATAAATGGTATTGTTTTTCCTGATTTCCTTTCCATCATTCTCTTTATTGGTGTATAGGAATCCAACTGATTTTTGTGTGTTTGCCTTGTATCCTGCTAGTCTGCTGAATCTTTCTATTAGTTCCAGTAGTTCTCTTGCGGAGTCTTCAATTTTCTTTGTATAGTATCATATCATCTGTAAATAGGGAGAGTTTAACTTCTTCATTACCAGTTTGGATGCCCTTTATTTCTGTTTCTTGCCTTATTGCTCTAGCTAAGACTTCCAACACAATGTTAAACAGGAGTGGTGATAAAGGTCATCCTTGTCTTGTTCCTGTTCTCCAGGGGAATGTTTTCAGCCTCTCTCCATTAAGATTGATGTTGGCCGTTGGTTTTGCACAGATGCCCTTTATTATGTTGAGAAATTTCCCTTATATACCTATTTTATTGAGAGTTTTTATCAGGAATGGGTGTTGGACTTTGTCAAATGATTTTTCTACATCGATTGAGATGATCATGTGGTTCTTTTCTTTCCTTTTATTTATGTGGTGGATGATGTTGATTGATTTTCTTATGTTGGATCATCCTTGCATACCTGGTATGAATCCTACTTGGTCGTGGTGTATTATTTTTTGATATGATGCTGAACTCTATTGGCTAGAATTTTGTTGAGACTTTTCACATCTATATTCATGAGAGATACTGGTCTGTAATTTTCTTTTTTTGTGGTGTCTTTCCCTGGTTTTGGTATCAGGGTTATGTTGGCTTCATAGAATGAATTCAGAAGTATCACTTCCTTTTCTATGTTTTGAAATAGTTTGAGTAATACTGGTGTAAGTCCGTCTCTGAACGTTGGGTAGCATTCTCCAGTGAAGCCAGCTGAGCCAGGGTTTTGTTTTTTTTTTTTCCTTGGGAGTTTTTTTTTATTACCTTTTCAATCTCTTCTCTTGTTATGGTTCTGTTCAAATTTTCAGCATCATCTTGTGTTAGTTTGGGTAGGTAGTGTGTCTCTAGAAATTTGTCCATTTCCCCTAGGTTTTTTAATTTGTTATAGTTTTTCATGATACTCTGTTATGATCCTTTTTATTTCAGTTGGGTCTGTTGTAATGTCCCCATTTCATTTCTTATTTGGGTTATTTGCATCCTGTCCTGTTTTTCTTTTGTCAATTTGGCCACTGGTTTGTTGATTTTGTTGATCTTTCAAAGAACCAACTTTTGGTTTTGTTGATTCTTTCTACTGCTTTTGTATTCTCCATTTCATTTATTTCTGCTCTGATCTTTATTATTTCCTTCCTTCTTGTGTCTGTGGGCCTTTTGCTGTTCTCTTTCTATTTGTTCAAGTTGTGTACCTAATGTTTTGGTTTTGTCCCTTTCTTCTTTTTGATGTGTGCATCTATTGCTACAAATTTACCTCTGAGGACTGAGTTTGCTGTGTCTCAAAGGTTTTGGTATGACGTGTATTATTTTCATTCTCATTTGATTCTAGGAATTTTTTTTATTCTGTCTCTGATTTCTTCTATTGCCTGGTGGTTTTTAAGCAGAATGTTATTCAGTTTCCATGTAATCGATTTTTTTTTCCTTTGCTCATCCTGTTATTAATTTCTACTTTGATGGCACTGTGGTCAGAGAAGATACATTGTACTACCTCAATATTTTGGATTTTGCTGAGGGTTGCTCCGTGGCCTAAGATGTAGTCTGTTCTGGAGACTGTTCCATGTGCATTGGAAAAGAATGTGTACTCTGCAGCTGTTGGGTGGAGTGTTCTGTATATGTCTGAGGTTGAATTGGCTGATTATGCTCTTTAGCTCTTCTGTACCTTTGTTGCATTTCTTTCTAGATTTTCTGTCCTTTACCAACAGTGGTGTGTTGAAGTCTCCTACTATTATTGTGGAACTCAATTTTTCTTTCCAGTGCTGTTAGAGTTGTTTTTTTTTTTTAAATGTATTTTGGTGCCCTGTCATTGGGTGTGTAGGTATTTATTATGGTTATGTCTTCATGACGGATTACCCCTTTAATCATTATATAGTGTCCTTCTTTGTCTTTTATGATGGATTTTGTTTTAAAGTCTATTTTCTCTGGGATTAGTGTTGCCACTCCTGCTCGTTTTTGGTAGATGTTTGCTTGATATATTTTTTTCCATCATTTGATTTTTAATAAATTTACATCTTTGTTTCTAAGGCGTGTCTCTTGTAGACAGCATATTGATGGATCCTGTTTTTTAATCCATTCTGTCACTCTGTGTTTCTTTATGGTGCATTTAAGCCATTTACATTCAGTGTAATTATTGATAAGTGTAAGTTTATTGTTGTAATTTTGTAGTTTTTTTTTTTTGTGTGTGTGTGTGTGGTGCCAATGTTTTCTTTGTTCTTCTTTGAACTCCTGTGCTGAGTTCCTTTTTTTTTTTTTTTTTGGTGGGTTTCTTTTTCATTTCTTTTGTTTTTGTAGATTTTGTTTTTACTGAGACTTTATATTTTTCTTCTTTATCTTGAAGAGTAGGTTTGTTAACTTTCTTGTGGTACCTTGAAATTTACCCTTCTGTTCCTAGGTTTGAACCAGTCTATTATTACTTGGTATCGCCTTGCCTTCCTCTCCATTAGAAAGTTCTATACCTACACTGTTTATTCCATCTTTTATTGTTCTGACATTGTTGTCATTTACAGATTAGCCTCTCTGGTTCCCTGTTGCAATTGTTTTGGTTTTGGATAGTCTTTGAGAGTTCATTTCCTACGTTGGTATCTGGTTGGTACAATCTTGCATCCTAGATTCAGGCTGTGGTCTGATGTTGTTTGTTCTCAGACCAAAGGACTTCGTTTAATAATTCTTGTAAGTTTGGTTTTTACATATTCCCTTAATTTCTGTATATCTAGAAATATCCTAGTGTCACCATCATTTTTTATTGAAAGTTTTGCAGGATATGTTATTCTTGGTTGGCAATTTTTTTCTTTTAAGGTTTTGTATATGTCACCCCATTGCCTTCTTGCAAATTTCTGTCAAATAATCAGAGCTTATTCTTATTGTTTCACCTCTGTGACTTTTTGTTTTTCTCAAGCTTCTCTCAGGATTTTTTCTTTGCCTTTGGTTTTAGTGAGTGTGATTAAGCTATGTCTTGGAGTTTTTCTTTTGGGGCCTATTCTATATGGGGTTTTTGAGCTTCTTGGATGGTCAGCTTTTTATCTTTCATGATATTAGGGAAGTTTTCTGTAAGCAATTCTTCAATGATCCTCTCTTTTTTCCATTTTCTCTCCCTGTGCTGGAACTCTGATCACTCGCAAATTTTTACTTTTGATTGTATGCCATATAATTCTCAGGGTTTCTTCATTTTTCTTTGTTCTTTTTTCTGATTTGTCCTCAAACAGAGTTGTATCCAATTGTTTGTCTTCAGTTCTTCCATCATGTCAGACCTGCTCCTCACCCTTCTATGACTCTATCCATTTCTGAAATCTTGTTGTTTATTTTTTTTGGATTTCTAATTGTTGTTTTTGTATGATTTCTAGTTGTGAATTTATATTGGCATTTTGTTCCTGTACATTTTCCTGAATTCTTCTATTTTTTTTGTCTGCATTTTCCATGCATTTGTCTGCCTGTTCCATAAATTTGTCTGTTTTTTCCTCATTTTTATCTGCTTTTTGCTTCAACTATTGGATAGCTCTGAACATTAGAGATTTGAATTCCCTGTCAGGTAGTCCTAGTGCCTTTTCTTCTCCTGGAATGTGTTTTATTTTGGATGCCTACTGGAACCATCTTGTCCTGTTTTTTGTTTGTTTGTTTTATTTTCTGATACTGTCTGCCGTCTTCAGAACATTCAGTAGTTATTTTCATTGTTTCTTGATTTTAGATTTGTTTGTTTCATCCTGCTTTTTTTGTTTTATTTGGTTATGTCTGAGCAGGCTGGCTGTGCATTCCTTGTTTGCTCATCTGTAGTCATGATATTTTTCACCTCCTTGTCCAATGGGCAGGGCCGTTCACACAGCTATAGTGCAGCAGGGCAGGTCCAGCTGAAGAAGTGGGGATGGGATGGGTTGTTTGTGGGACGTACTAGGACCAACAGGGTAGGCCAGGAGTCAGTGATAGGCAGATTCCATTAGGCCATGCCTGTGCTGCTCAAGGGTGTGATATTTAGTGCACAGTGCAGGTAGGAAGGAAAGAGGGGGTAGGTTGTGATGTGTGAAGCTAATATGGCTATGGGAAAGAGAAAAGAGGGGAGAAAGAGGAGCCACAAACAAACAAACGATGGGGAAAAAAGTGCTAAAGGAGCTTGCCATTGGAGTGGAGAGATGAGAAAACTGAGAAATGGAGAAAAAGAAAAAGGGAAAAAGAAAAAAAATAACTAGATAAAAATTTGTAAAAGAAAGAAAAGCCCCCAGGGCTCTCACTGGTGCAGCCATGAAGACTGGGGAAGTGGCTCCCAGGATGCACAGTATAGCCTGGCTAGAGGGGGTATAGGTGTCACAGAGTACCAGGTATTCAGGAGACAGGAAAAGAAAGTAAGTACAGAGAACGAGAACTGAGAAATGAAGAAAGACACAAAGGGAGAAAAAGAAAACAAAGAAAGAAAAAAAGAAATGCCCCAGGGATTCCACCTACCTGGCTGTGCAGTTTGGAGGAGTGGCTCCTAAGCTGTGCAGTGCAGCCCAGCTAGAAGGGGCTACCAAGCCACGAAAAGAAAATAAAGCAAAACAAAATGAGAGAAAAAAAAAAAAAAGCCCCAAGGATCCCACAAGCGTGGTGTCACATGCCAGGGGAATGGCTCCAAGGTGGAGCAGGGCTTCGCACCCTTTCAAGAAGAAGCAAAGATGGCATACAGAGCCAGGTGTTCGAGAGAAAGGAGGGGGAGGTGGTGGGAGGCACGGAAGAAATATCAAAAGAAATGGGAAGAAGCAACACCGGATTAAGTAGCCTGCCAGTGTCGGTGGGCTGAATCCAAGCTGCCCGGGGCCAAAGCAGTTGCCTCCTGGCCAAAAGACTGTGGCTGGAAAGAAGCAGAGGAGGCTGAGGGCGGGAGGGAAAAAGGGTGGGGTTAGGAAAGAGTATGTCAGTTATTACCGGGTGCTCTGCCTCCTGCTGGGAATTTCGTAAAGCTGCTTTCCCGTACTCCCAGTCTGCAGATCTCCCGATGTGGACGAGGTGAATCCAAGCCCCACAGATACTGCACTTTCTGGACTGCCAAGCCCCCACAGCCAGCCAGGAAGCTTGAAGGTAGAGCACTGGGGAGAGGAGGTGGGGTAGGAAAGGGTGTGTCACTGGTTATCAGACGCTGTCTCCTGTTGGCAGCTCTGTGAAGCTGCTTTCTTGTGCTCTCTGACCACCGATCCCTGACAGGAGTCCAAGATGGCGAATCCATGCTGCGTTAGCTGATAGGAGGCCTCCATATGTATCTCTCCTCCCTCTCTGTCCTCCGTCAGTTTCTTATTCCATTCGGTGTTCAGCTGAGTTCTTTATATCTTCATTTCACACTTTGGGTTCCAGGAATGTCATTTGTCTTTTACTTTGTTTTTCGGGTCTTTGCTGTGGAGGGACAGCATGGTGCTTCTGTCTATGGCACCATGTTGGCTGAACGTCTGTAAAGGGTTTTAATGCCAAATAAAATAGTTTAAACTATATTCAGTAGTCAGGGAAACTCACCCAAAGAGGGAAGGGAACATTATCAGATTTGAGTCCTATCAAAAGTGTGAAGGACAGATGGGAGAGATTCAACAGAAGAGTCAGGGAATTAGGGGGCTTATTGCAGTTTCCAGACAAATATGAGGGCTAAACCTAGACTAGTGGTTCTCAGCTGGGTCACTTTTGCTGCCCAGGAGATATTTGGCAATGTCTGAAGACAGTTTTGATTGTCACAACTGGGTACAAGGGGTGCTACTAGCACCTATCAAGTAGAAGCCAGGGGTGTTCCTCAGCATCCTACAGTGCACAGGACAGCCCCAAATGTCAATAATGCCTCAGTTGAGAAACCCTGACCTGAAGAGTGATAATGAAGATTGGGATACTGGGGGGCAATCAAGAGCTATTTAGGAATTAGGTTTGAAAAAACTTAGTTACCAGTTAGATAAAGGCAGGAGAAACAGCTGCTGTGTTTTGAAGGAAGTCGTGTCTTTGTTATTCTTCAGGGTTACATTCTCTTCATGTTCTGGTTGACAAAAAGGCAGCTAGGTGGGTGTGACCCTGGCTGGCAAGTGGCCGGACATGGCCTTCCCTGCTGGCAATACAAACTGGTCTGGAAGCTGAATTCATGAGCTGATCAACAACTTATGTGAGAGAGGGAAAAAGGATGAGTTGGAATGAAAAATGAAAACTTTAGAAAGAGAGAAAGGTGAATAAGAAGTCTTTTAGTGAAACTACTTTGTCCCTAAGATGGATGTGAACTAAAAGCGCTGTCCAAGCTTAGGGGGCGGGCCAAAGAGAAAAACCCATGCGTGTCTGTACGCAATCCAGGACAAAGAGTCCTCTGCCCTACCCGTATTCACACCCTCCTCCCCAGGGCCTCCCGGCAGCAGTAGTTGTTGTCAAAATAAAAGCAGCTAACACATATTGGATGAGAGTGGTGATTCTCACCTTCCACGCGGTGACCCGGGTGCAATGCAACTCCTACGCAGCTACTACGCATCTGTCAGTGGAGGCTCGAGTGTTGCTGTGATGCTGAATAGGTTTCAGCAGAGCTTCCAGATGGACTAGGAAGATAAGCCTGGTGATGTACCTCTGAAAATCAGTCAGTGAAAACCCTGTGGATCACAAGGGTCCAATCCACAACCAGACATGGCAATGGCAAAGAACAGGGCAGTATCTTACTCCATCGTGCATGTGGTTGCCGCGAGTCAGGGGCCAACTCAACGGCAGCTAACAAGAACATATACTGAGTGATTTCTAGGAATCAAAAACATTAGTTAGGTACCTTATATACATTTTCTCTCTTTTGCTCCTCTCGACTATCTTATGATACTCATATCATTCTGTTATTATACCGATTTTATGGATGAGTAATCTGAGGTTTAAGGAGTTAACCGACTTGCCCACATTTAACAAAGAGCCTGGATTCAAACCCAGGCCCTCGAACTCAAAATCTCATTCTATAACCACTCTGCTATGTTTCCTCCCAAAGTCATGCTCAGCACAGGCCTCACACAAAGGCAATTACAGTCATGGTGTTGTTGTTGGGTACCATTGAGTCGATTCTGGCTCCTAATGACCTCACGTGACAGAGTAGAACTCCCCCATAGCATTTCCTAGGCTGTGATCTTCATGCGAGCAGATCACTAGGTCTTTTCTCCCACAGAGCCACTGGGTGGGTTCAACCACCAACCTTTTGGTTAGCCATTGTGCCACCAGGGATCCTTAATTACTGTCAGAGGGATTTCCAAAATGCTACAGGCTGCCCTCAATATGTGCCTGGAACTTCAGGGTCACCAGGATGGTGACACATCCCTGTACTGCACACCGTCATATCCACCAACGTGCATTCTTTATTTCAAAAAGTGAGCAACTGATTTAGCTTTCACTTTCTGATTATTTGGTCTCTTGATTTTTTTCTTTGTTATAAAAATCTACTATAGATTCTATGAGGTGGCTACAAATGAAAGCTCTGGGGAAGCAAGAATCCTGCTGTAGCCACTAGGCAAGTCCTGAGCATGGGCCACAGTTGAGGAGACAGTGGACTGTGGTATTGACGTGAAGTCATCAGCCCGCCAGTCTGCCCGGGCGCTCAGCCCAGGTGCAGAGAGTGACCGAGAACTGATCCCAGGCCCTTGACATCACCTGTGGACTGGGTTCCCCACCCCCCGCCCTCACCCATCATGCATGGATCTCTCCCCCAGGTGTCCCCTGGCTCCCTCCTTCACTTCCATCAGGTCTACTCAGATGTCACCCCCTCCGTGAGGCCTTTCTGCTATCCTGTCTAAAATCCCCAGCCCCTCCCCGCCCATGCCCCCAGGCCCCTCCTTGCTGTATTTTCTTCTCCTGACACCCAACATGTCTGACATCCAGACTGTTTAGACTGCTTGTGCTGCCATCTCTGACACCACCTGCAGAGGCTCGTGAACGCCTGGACACCTGGGACGACACACACGGTGGTGCTTCCCTGAAGAGCTCACCGATAAGCATGCAGTTGTACTCCAGCTAGGGTTCGAGAGACGACACAGTAAGGACACAGCCAGGGTCAGAAAGTAGAAGAGACATCAGAGGCAGAGACGGCAGGGTCCGAGGCAGGCTTCATGTGGCCGCCCCCCTGAAATGCAGCGATGCAGGGGCAGTTTCGGCCCTGGGAGGCTTGGTTGAAACTCAAGAAGCAAATTCCACCATTTTCCAAAGGCAGGTGCACTGGTCAGAGGGGCCCTGGCACTCCCACCCTCATGTGGGAAGATGTCTCCACCACTGGCTGGTTGTTTTATTCTCAATGTTTGTTAAAGTACTCAACAGATACTCAGTGAGCACCACTCTGTGCCAGGCATTCTTCCAGGAGCTGTGGACAAAAAAAAAGAAAAGAAAAGAAAAGAAAAATCCCTGAGTGTACTTCTTTGTGGGGGGAGACAGCCACTAACAGGATTACCTAAATAGACAATATTGTGTGTGCGCAGCAAAGTGTTAATGTAGAGGCCTGGCCACTAGAAGGCCCTACTTCAGAGCTCGACATTGGCTAGAATCGGGGAACTGGACTTTCGGGATGCCCCCTCTCTGTACAGGTCTGCTTAGACTGCAAACAACGTAATTCAAGGTGTACCCTTGCTTTCCCTCTGGCAGCCTGGAGCTGGTAGCTGTGGTTGGCAGGGAACAGCCCCAGGTTCTGAGTTTCAAACGAGCCTGTTCGTTTTAAATAAGCCATGAGGATACAACCCGCCAATGCCAGCGCATCTAGTATTTTAAGTGATACAGGAGAATTTCACTTCACTCTGGCTGCAGAGGGTGCAGGCACTGGGGCACTGTTGTCATTATTTCCATCGCATGGTTGAGAAAATATTGAGACCCAGAGAGTTTAAGTAACTTGCCCAAGGTCACCCAACTGGTACAGTGAGACCTAAAAAAAAAAACTAGTGAGACCTACAGGGGTTCAAACTCAGTGTCTTGGTCATCTAGCACTGCTATAACAGAAATATGACAAGAGATATGACAAAGAGAAATCTATTTTCTCACAGTCTAGTAGGCTAGAAGTCTGGACTCAGCTCCAGGGGAAGGCTTTCTCTCTCTGTCAGCTCTGGAGGAAGGTCCTTGTCATCAATCTTCCCCTAAACTAGGAGCTTCTCTCTGCAAGAAACCTGGGTCCAAAGGACGTGCTCTGCTCCCGGCACTGCTTTGCGGGTGGTATGAGGTCCCCCTTCTCTGCTTATTTCCCTTTTCTTTTTATCTCTTGACAAAACTCTCTGTATATTGGATCAGGGATGTTACCTGGGTAAGGGTGTTACAATCCCACCCTAATCCTCTTTAACATGAAATTACAACCACTAAATGAGGACAACCCCACAATACTGGGAATCATGGTCTAACCAAGTTGACACATATTTTTGGGGAACACAATTCAATCCATGACACCCAGGCAGCCCAGTTCAGAGCCTATGCTTTTAATGTCTATTCCAAACTTCAAAGTGTGTCTACATAAAACCTACTTTGTTTCATCAGAAGTATAGTTTTGCAGTTTATGCCTCTGCCCAACAGAATACACACTGGTTGCCTGTGGATGGGGCAGAGGCTCAGGGCTGCTCCGACCCCTCACACACTGGCTGCAGTGTGCTAAGGTGAAGAGAAGAGTGCAAGGTCTGGCCAGGATAAGAAAATGTGCAGAAAAGGGGGCGTGAGGGGGCTTACATTGGTAAGAAAATCCACAAAGCCACAGAGGATTAGTTTCCAAGTCAGCAAGGAGACGGCAGGCACAGCCCTCAGAGCCATGGGTTGGAATAGACTAGCACCATTGCAGATGGACTGATCCAACTTGGAGTGGGGGAGGGAGAAGCTAGGTCTGCAGGAAACCACAGGGCTAAGGGACACTGTACTCAAAGCCCCAGCCTGGTGGAGGTCCATTTCTTCCTATAGCACAACTAACCCCATGCCCTCTACCACATTCCAGAACAATGGGTCAAGAGGCCCTGCTGCTTGGCTGGGCCATAGTCGGGATCCTGGCACTGCAGACCCTGGCGGAGGCTGAGCCCTCTCAAAGTTCCCTGGGCAGCAAGGCTGGGGTGTTCAAGGACCTGAGCGCAGAGGAGCTGAAGGCTGTGCACAAATTCCTTTGGTCCCAGAGGGACCTGTCGCTGAAGCCCGCCAAAGCCTTGACCATGGCCAAGAACTCCATCTTCCTCATTGAGATGCTGCTGCCTGAGAAGCAACATGTGCTGAGGTTTCTGGATGAAGGTAAAAGGCGTCCGGTCCGGGAAGCCCATGTTGTCATCTTCTTTGGAGCCCAGGAGAAGCCCAACATCACTGAGTTTGCAGTGGGACTCCTACCATCACCCTCCTATATGCGAGTGCTGCCCCCCAGGCCGGGGCACCGCCCATCCTGGGCGTCCAGGCCCGTCTCCACTGCCGAGTATGCCCTCCTGAACCACATGCTACAGGAAGCCACCAAGCCCCTGCACCAGTTCTTCCTTAATACAACAGGCTTCTCCTTACTAGACTGTGGAGACCGGTGCCTGACCTATACCGACGCGGCCCCCCGCGGCCTGGCTTCTGACCAGCGCAGGTCCTGGCTTATCCTGCAGCAAGATGTGGAAGGCTATTTCTTGCACCCCACTGGGCTGGAGCTGCTTGTGGACCACGGGAGCCAAGATGCCAATGACTGGGTGGTAGAGCAAGTCTGGTACAATGGGAAGTTCTACAGGAGCCCAGAAGAACTGGCCCGCAAGTATGACAACGGGGAGGTAGATGTCGTGGTTCTGGAGGACCTACCACTGCAGGGCAGCGAGGACACCCCACTCTTCTCCTCTTACAGGCCCCGTGGAACCTTCTCCAAGCCCATCACCATGAATGGGCCCCGCCTGGTTCAGCCCCAAGGCCACCGCTACCAGCTAGAGGGCAATGCTGTGCTCTACGGGGACTGGAGCTTCGCCTTCCGGCTGCGCTCCTCCTCTGGGCTACAGGTCCTGGATGTGCGCTTCGGAGGGGAGCGTGTGGCCTATGAAGTGAGCATACAGGAGGCAGTGGCTCTCTACACAGGACACACACCAGCAGGCATGCAGACCAAGTACATGGACTTGGGCTGGGGCCTGGGCAGGCTCAGCCATGAGCTAGCCCCAGGCATCGACTGCCCGGATACAGCCACCTACCTGGACGCCCTCCACTATTACGATGCTGATGGCCCGGTACACTACCCCCACGCCCTCTGCCTCTTCGAGATGCCCACAGGGGTGCCCCTTAGGCGGCACTTTGATATCAACTACCTGGGAGGCTTTAACTTCTATGCAGGGCTGAAGGGCCAGGTACTGGTGCTGCGAACCACTTCCACAGTTGACAATTATGATTACATTTGGGATTTCATCTTCTACCCCAATGGAGTAATGGAAGCCAAGATGCATGCCACTGGCTACATCCATGCCACCTTCTACACCCCTGAGGGGCTCCACCACGGCATGCGCCTACACACCCACCTGGCTGGCAACATGCACACCCACCTGGTGCATTACCGCGTAGACCTGGACGTGGCAGGTAGGACTCGGGCTGGGAGCAGAATGGGACCCTGCCGGTCAGGCAGCCTTCACAGGAGATGGCGCTAAGGCTCTCCTGGGGCAAAAAACCATGAGCACTTGCCCAGCCTGCTTTGCAAAAACCTGCATTGCTACAAGCTGTTGTGCCCTGAAAAGTGGTGATAGTTAATAGTGCCAGCTTTTTACCCCAGTTGTGCTGATGTGAACCATGTCCTCACCCAGGGCTGCTGACCCTATAATGTTATTGTTAACTGCTGTTGAGTCAGCCCTGACTTGTGACAACCCCATATACAATGGAACAAAAAACACTGTCCTGTCCTGAGTCATCCCCATGATCAGATGCAGATTGGACTATTGTGGTCCACACAGTTTCCATTGACTGATTGTTGAAAGTAGATTGCTAGGCCTTTCTTCCTAGTCCATCTTAGTCTGGAAGCCCCACTGAAGCCTGTTCACCGTCACAGCAACACACAAGGCTCCACTGACAGGTGGTGGCTGTGCTTCAGGTGCACTGGTCAGGACTTGAACCCAGCTCTCCCGCATGGAAGTCAAGAATTCCACCACTGAGTCACCACTGCCCCCAGTGATGCTATAAAGAGGAGGATTAAATAGAAATGTGTACTAGGACTGTGGGATAAGGTCCAGAAGTGTAAGAACCATAGCTGACTAGTGCTCTGGGTGGGGACCCTCATCCTGCCTCTTGGATTGTGTCCCTGTAGAGAGTGTAGCGTGACATACGTGACATACTTGACATAACAAAGCCACCTATTCTCCCTGTTGGGCCCAGAGGGGTCCTCTGCCCCATCTCTCTGGCCTGGGAGCTGCTCTCTCTCGAGGATACAGCCACAGCCATTCAGCTTGGGGCTAGTTCCTTGAGGACCCACCCAGAGTCACAGCAGAATCGTCGTAGCTGCCCTGACAACATACAACCTTCCAGCTCCTCTGGGCTTTTAGCCCCTTCTGCCCCCACACTCAGCTCACTGCATGCCCCCCAAAACATCCTCTTCGTCCCTGACTGTGGCTGGCTTTGTATGTGGTTCAGGATGGAGACCCCAGTGCAGAATGAGAGCATTTCAGGTCGGGAGCTTGATCCTCATTCTCCTTTTTCCTGCACTCCTCCAGGCACCAAAAATAGCTTCCAGACACTAGGGATGAAGCTACAAAACATCACTAACCCCTGGAGTCCAGGACACTACCTGGTACAGCCCACTCTAGAGCAGACACATCTCCACTGTGAGCGCCAGGCTGCCTTTCGCTTTGGGCGGGCCCTGCCCAAGTACCTGCTCTTCACCAGCCCCAAGAAGAACCCCTGGGGCCACAAGCGCAGCTACCGCGTGCAGATCAATTCTATGGCCAGCCAAGTGCTGCTCCCAGGCTGTCAGGAGGAGCGGGCTCTCACCTGGGCCAGGTGAGCTGGGGGTGGGAGCAAGGGCTCCCCTCAGACAGAATGCATGTCCGTGTGTGTGTCTTTGTTTATGTGTCTGTGTATGTGTGCCTGTGTCTCTGCCCGTGTGTGTGTGACTGTGTGTGTGTCTATGTGTGTGCCTGTGTTTGCATCCGTGTGTGCATGCCTGTGCACTTGGGGAACGGGGTGAAGGACCCCATGCCGAGCACCCTGAGCCTCTGCTGACAGTGGCCAACTCATTGGCTCTAAGGATACAATCTCTCATTTTGGGAAGGCAATAACTTTCCCCCATCATTGACCCTGAAGATGTCCCCTGAGAGAGGCTAGGAGCCCCATGCCCCCCAACCTAAAGCCACCTGGCTTCTCCTCTGCCCTGGCAGGTACCCCCTAGCAGTGACCAAGTATCGGGAGTCGGAGCTACACAGCAGCAGCATCTACAACCAGAATGACCCCTGGGACCCACCTGTGGTCTTTGAAGAATTTCTTCAAGACAATGAGGACATTGAAAATGAGGTACTGACCTTGCCTCCAGCCCTGCCCAACTCTGGCCCTGCCTCCTTCTAGGCCCAGGCCCAAGACCACCCTCACCAACGGGGGGCCCAATCTGCCCTCTGCCTGGACCTGACCTTACTCTGGGGTAGGGTGGGGAGAGTACGTCTGGAAAGCACTACAGAGCATCCCCCCTCTAAAACTGGGCTTAAGGTGAGGCGGAAAGGGTCTCAGCATGACAGAAAATGCCCCAAACCAAAAAAACCAAACCCATTGCCGGTGAGTCGGCAGCAAGTAGAACTGCCCCACAGCTTCCAAGGGGCAGCTAGTGGATTTGAACTGCTGACCTTGTGGTTAGCAGCCATAGCTCTGAAACTCTGCATCACCAGGGCTCTGAAAAAGTCCAGGGTCCCCAGTGGCCTCTGGTGGTCAGGGCTCAGCACCGTCCCCATTGAAGATAGCTCCCTTCTCCTCCTTTCTGAACTGCCACACCTGCTCATTCTCTTTCTCCCACAGGACCTAGTAGCCTGGGTGACAGTGGGCTTCCTCCACATCCCCCACTCAGAGGACATCCCCAACACAGCCACACCTGGAAACTCTGTGGGCTTCCTGTTGAGGCCCTTCAACTTCTTCCCAGAGGACCCATCCTTGGCATCCAGAGACGCAGTGATCGTGTGGCCCCAGGACAAAGACTCTAACCATGTTCAGCGCTGGGTTCCTGAGGAGGCAGGGAGCTGTTTGATGCCTCCGCCTTTTAGCTACAATGGCACCTATAGGCCAGTGTGAAGGGTACCTGACCCAACTCCCACCAGGGAACCTTGGTCCTTAGAACTAACAATAAACCCTTTTAACCATGCTGTGAGCTGCTTCTGGTGAGTGGTTTGGGTGGGGTGAGGGACATGAGTGCACAGATATATAGTCACATGACCTGGGGCTCCACTCACACCTGGTCCACTCCAGCCCAGAAAGGACTCCACTACTACCTAAAGTGCAGCTCACTGAAACACTCATATTTTCCTATCAAATTGGTTACAAAAAAAAAAAAGGCTGACAACCCCCTCTGGGGAAGCTGTGAGAAGATTCCTTGTATTGCTGCTGAACATGCAAAGTGGTTCAGGCACAAGAAAGATGGGGAATCTACCAAAATTACCAATGTGTTTGCCCTTTGAAACACTAAACTTACTTCCAGGAATTTATCCCAGAGCTCCACCTACACACACTATAAATATGTGTACAAGGTTATTCAGTACATCATTGTTTATAACACCAAAAGATCGAAGCAACCCCATGTCCATCTATAGGAGAGTCCACCTGACTAAACTATGGCACATCCATACAACACAGCACTACATGATCATGAGAGAAATATGCAGATACTCTTGACTTACTTACATGGAGAGTTCTTCAATATTTATTAAGAAAAAAAACAGGTGCAGAACAATAGAATATACTAACTTTTGTGCAAGAAAAGAGGTGTGGAAATATATATAAATATGCATATTTATACATTTATATTTTAAATTAATGTATGTATGCTTGTAAAAACTCTATAACAATACACAAGAAACTAATAAAAAATTGTTACCTATAGATGATGAGAAGAAATGGGTGGCTGAGGACAGGAGGGGTTAGTTTTTAATCATGTGAATATATAACCTATTCAAAAAAATTAAAATCCAAATTTTGAAAGAGGAAGAAACAGGAAGAGAGGGAGGGAGAGAAAACTACATCTCCTAGTGCTGACTAATGGAACTATAATGGTACTGTAATAGCTGGCCAGGATGGATGTGGTAGACAATAACACCCCATAACAAGATGTCCTAATCCAGGTGGAGGAGGTGGGGCCAAGATGGCAGGATAGCCAGATGCTTCCTGTGATCCCTGTTACAACAAAGACCCAAAAAATCAACCGAAATGTTTATATTTAAGAGAAGCTAGGAGCCCTGAACATTAAAGGCAAAGTTAGGAAATGGACTGAGTGGCAGAGGAGAGAAAGTTCAGAAGTGGAGAGGAGGTGCTGGACCTGAATTGCCAGGATCCCTCAGGCATCATTCCCTGGAGCAGCTGTGGTGGGCTGGTGGTATCATTCGGCAACAGTTTCCTAAGGGAGAAGCAGCCAGATGCACAGCATACTCACACCTCTGGACCCAGAGAAGAACGCCACTCTCAGCAAAAGCTATTACTTGCATATATTTTACCGTGCCCCCTGCCCCCAAGCTGGCTTCAGAGGCTGTTGATTTTCCTGGGCCTGAGATAGGCCCATTTGAGTGCCCTGAGCCATGCTCCCAGCCTTGGTGAAGGAATAAATTCACAAAAGGGGGAAATGATAATTTGCCAGCTCCACTAACCAGGAGAGCTAAGAACAAGTGGTTCCTGTCCAGGCATAAACAGTCTGTGGACTATGAATACCTTTCCCCCCTGCATGGAACTGTGTGGGCCCATTTCAGGAGAATAGGCCTTTGCTGGCAGACTGCAACTGTTTAAGCTGTGTGGTGGAGAGATGGGTGTTTGATATTTGACACAGCTTTGCCTATTAAACAGGGTCTTCACCTACCCACATGGGGGGCCTAAGGACTGGTGGCTCCTCTCAGGTCACCCAGCCACCCACGATAGGGGTCCAAGGATAACTGGTACCTCCCAGTGCTTACAGCCAAAAGCATTGGGTACCCATGGTCCATCTGCAGAACCCACCCACCTGCACACTGTAGGGAAGAGGGATGTGCTTTCCTCAGAGACACTTGGAGGATGGCTCTCAGGCCCCTGCCTTGTTCAGAGCGTGACCCCCTGCTGCAACCAGATACCTACACCGAACACCCCTGCCGCTCTAAGTCTGTAGGACAGAGTCTGTACCACACACTTGATGACCAGCTACCTGGACACCTGAGCTGAATCCACACAAGAAAAGTGAATGGACTCATAAGCTCATATACCTGATAATAGCTCTAGCCATCTCGTGACAGGACGTCAGAGCTCCAAAGGTGAAAATAATCAAGCTAGCACAGTCAAGCAACACATTTGGGCATATCAAAACAAAACGAAGCAAGAAACTAGGATACAGTAAGCAAACATAAAATAAATACAATAGCATATAGATGGCTCAGAGACAACAGCAAATATCAAACCACATAAAGAAACAGACCCTGATATTTCAACAAGCTCTCAAAACAGAGAATCAAAAGATCTTCCAGATGAAGATGGCTTCCTGGAACTACCAGATTCTGAATATGAAAGACTAATGTACAGAACCCTTCAAGACATCAGGAAGGAGATCAGACAATACACAGAACAAGCCAAGGAACACACAGATAAAACAGTTGAAGAAATTAAAAAGGTTCTTCAAGAACATAATGATAAATTTAATAAGTTTGCAAGAATCTATAGACAGACAGCAATCAGAAGATTCACAATAAAATTACAGAAGTAGACAACTCAGTAGAAAGTCAGAGGAGCAGAATCGAACAAGTGGAATGCAGAATTTGTCACCTTGAAGATAAAGCACTTGGCACCAATACATTTGAAGAAAAATCAGATAAAAGAATTTAAAAACATGAAGAAAACTTAAGAATCATGTGGGACTCTATCAAGAGAAATAACCTATGAGTGATTAGAGTACCAGAACAGGGAGGGATAACAGAATATACAGAGAGAATTATTGGAGATTTGTTGGCAGAAAACTTCCCTGATATCAAGAAAGATTAGAAGGTATCAAGAAAGGTTAGAAGGTATCACTCCAAGATGCTCATCGAACTCCACGTAAAGTAGATTTTAAAAGAAAGTCACCAAGACATATAATCAAACTTGCCAAAACCAAAGATAAGGAGAGAATTTTAAGAGCAACTAGGGATAAATGAGAAGTCACCTATAAAGGACAGTCAATAAGCTTGGACTACTTGGCAGAAACCATGCAGGCAAGAAGGTAATGGGATGACCTATATAAAGTTTTAAAGGAAAAAAATTGCCAGCCAGGAATCATATATCCAGCAAAACTGTCTCTCAAATATGAAGGTGAAATTAGGACATTTCCAGATAAACAGAAGTTTAGGGAATTCATAAAAACCAAACCAAAACTACAAGAAATACTAAAGGGAATTCTTTGGCTAGAAAATCCATAATATCAGGTATCGACCCAAGATTAGAACTCTGGACAGAGCAATCAGAACTCAACCCAGACAGGGAAATCAAAAAAAATAAATCAAGATTTAAAAAACCTCAAAACGGGGAAACAGTGATGTCATTTTGTAAAAGAAGACCACATAAAAATAATAAAGAGGGACTAAGAAATGTCATCATAGATCTTTCATATGGAGAGAAAGATAAGATGATATAAAGAAATAAAAGTTAGGTTTAAACTTAGAAACATAGGGGTAAATATCAAGGTAACCACATAGGAGATTAACCTACTCATCAAAATAAAATACAAGAAAAAGAGACTCAGCAGAAACAAAATCACCAACAACAAATAAGTGGAAAAGACAATATATAAAGATAAACTACTCAGCACAAAAAATTAAGTGGGAAAAAGAAACTGTCAACAACACACACACAAAAAGACATCAAAATGACAGCACTAAACTCATACTCATCTATAATTACGCTGAATGTTAATGGACTAAATGCTCTGATAAAGAGACAGAAAGTGGCAGAATGAATAAAAAAAAAAACACGATCCATCTATATGCTGCCTACAAGAGACACACCATAGACTTGGAGGCACAAATAAACCAAAACTCAAAGGATGGAGAAAAAATATATCAAGCAAACAACAATAAAAAAAAAAAAAAGAGGAGTGGCAATATTAATTTCTGACAAAAAAGACTTCAAAGTTAAATCCACCACAAAGGATAAGGAAGGACATTATACATTGATTAAAGACACACTATAGCTGAAGGATATAACCATATCAAATATTTATGCACCCAATGACAGGGCTGCAAGGTACATGAACGAACTCTAACAGCATTGAAAAGTGAGATAGACAGCTCCACAATTATAGTAAGAGACTTCAACACACCACTTTCGGTGAAGGACAGGACATCCAGAAAGAAGCTCAATAAAGACATGGAAGATCTAAATGCCACAATCAACCAACTCGACCTTAAAGACATATACAGAAAACTCCACCCAAAAGCAGTCAAGTATGCTTTCTTTTCTAGTGCACATGGAACATTCTCTAGAATAGACTACATATTAGGTCATAAAGCAGGCCTTAGCAGAATCCAAAACATCAAAATATTACAAAGCATCTTCTCTGACCGTAAGGCCATAAAAGTAGAAATCAATAACAGAAAAAGCAGGGAAAAGAAATCAAACACGCGGAAACTTAACAATACCCTGTTTGAAAAAGACTGGGTTATAGAAGACATAAAGGATGGAATAAAGAAATTCATAGAATCCAATGAGAATGAAAACACTTCCTATCAGAACCTTTGTGACACACCTAAAGCAGTGCTCAATTTATATTGATAAATGCACACATCCAAAAAGGAGAAAGGACCAAAATCAAAGAATTATCCCTACAACTTGAACAAATAGAAAGAGAGCAACAAAAGAAACCTTCAGGCACTAGAAGAAAGGAAATAATAAAAATTAGCGCAGAACAAAATGAAATAGAAAACAGAAAAACAATTGGTGAAAGAGTTAAGAAGACCAAAAGCTGGTTCTCTGAAAAAATTAACAAAATTCATAAACCAACGGCCAAACTGATAAAAGAAAAACAGCAGAGGAAGCAAATAACCCAAGTAAGAATTGAGATGGGCGATATTACAACAGACTGAACTGAAATTAAAAGAAGCCTATCAGATTACTACAAAAAATTATATATACTCTAACAAATTTGAAAACCTAGAAGAAATAGATGAATTTCTAGGAACACACTACCTACCTAAACTAACACAAACAGAGGTAGAACAACTAAATAGACCCACAACAAAAGAAGAGATTGAAAAGATAATCAAAAAACTCCCAAGAAAAAAAAGCCCTGGCCCAGATGGCTTCACTGCAGAGTTCTACCAAGCTTTCAGAGAAAAGTTAACACCACTACAACTAAAGGTACTTCAGTGCATAGAAAAGGACAGAATACTCCCAAACTCATTCTATGAAGCCACCATATCCCTGATATGAAAACCAGGTAAGATACCACAAAAAAAGAAAATTACAGACCTACATCCCTCAGGAACTTAGATGCAAAAATTCTCAACAAAATTCTAGCCAATAGAATTCAACAACATATCAAAAAAAAAAAAAAAAATTCATCATGACCAAGTGGAATTTACACCAGCCATGCAGGGATGGTTCAACATTAGAAAAACAATTAATGTAATCCATCATATAAATAAAACAAAAGACAAGAATCACATGATCTTATCAATAGTTGGGGAAAAGGCATTTGAAAAAGTCCAAAACCCAGTCATAATAAAAACTCTCAGCAAAATAGGAATAGAAGGAAAATTCCTCAACATAATAAAGGGCATTTATACAAAACCAATAGGCAACGTCATCCTAAATGGAGATAGTCTGAAAGCATTCCCCTTGAGGTCCGGAACAGGACAAAGATGACCTTTATCACCACTGTTATTCAACATTGTGCTGGAGGTCCTAGCCAGAGCAATTAGGCTAAATAAAGAAATAAAGGGCATCGAGATTGGTAAGGAAGAAGTAAAAGTATCTCTATTTGCAGATGACATGCTCTTATACACAGAAAACCCTAAGGAATCCTCAAGAAAACTACTGAAACTAATAGAAGAGCTCAGCAGAGTATCAGGATACAAGATAAACATACAAAAATCAGTTGGATTCCTCTACCCCAACAAACAGAACATCGAAGAGGGAATCTCCAAATCAATACCATTTACAGTAGCCCCCCCAAAAAATTTTTTTTTCTTTTTTTTTTAACTTAAGAATCAATCTTATCAGAGATGTAAAAGACCTATACAAAGAAAACTACAAGAAGCTACTGCAAGAAACCGAAAGAGACCTACATAACTGGAAAAATATACCTTGCTCATGGGTAGAAAGGCTTTACATTGTAAAAATGTCTATTCTACTGAAAGCCATCTGTAGCTAAAATGTAATTCCAATCCAAATTCCAAGGACATTTTTTAATGAGATGGACAAACAAATCACCAACTTTATAAGGAAGGGAAAGAGGCCCCAAATAAGTAAAGCATTACTGAAAAATAAGAGCAACGTGGGAGGCCTTTCTTTACCTGATTTTAGAACCTATTATACCACCACAGTAGTCAAAACAGCCTGGTACTGGAACAACAGCAGATACATAGATCAATGGAACAGAATTGAGAATCCAGACATAAATCTATCCACATATGAGCAGCTGATATTTGACAAAGTGCCAAAGTCAGTTAAATGGGAAAAAGGCAGTCCCTTTAACAAATGGTGGTGGCATAACTGGATATCCATCTGCAAAAAAATGAAACAAGACCCATACTTCATACCATGCACAAAAACTAACTCAAAATGGATCAAAGACCTAAATATAAAATCTAAAACGATAAAGATCGTGGAAGAAAAAATAGGGACAACACTAGGAGCCCTAATACATGGCATAAACAGTATACGAAACATTACTAACAATGCAGAAGAGAAACTAGATAACTGGGAGCTCGTAAAAATCAAACACCTATGCTCACCCAAAGACTTCACCACAAGAGTAAAAAGGTTACCTACAAACTGGGAAAAAGTTTTTAGCTATGACATTTCCAGTCAGCATCTGATCTCTAAAATCTACCTGATACTGCAAAAACTCAACTACAAAAAGACAACCCAATTAAAAAATGGACAAAGGATATGAACAGACAATTCACTAAAAAAGGCATTCGGGTGGCTAACAGATACATGAGGAAATGCTCACCATCATTAGACATTAGAAAAACGCAAATCAAAACTACAATGAGATTCCATCTCACTCCAACAAGGCTGGCATTAATCCAAAAAACACAAAATAGTAAATGTTGGAGAGGTTGTGGAGAGACTGGAACATTTATACAGGGCTGGTGGAAATGTAAAATGGTACAACCACTTTGGAAATCGATTTCGTGCTTCCTTAAAAAAATAGAAATAGAACTACCATATGATCCAGCAATCCCACTCCTTGGAATATATATGCTAGAGAAATAAGAGCCTTTACATGAAAGGATATATGCACACCCACGTTCATTGCAGCACTGTTTACAACAGCAAAAAGATGGAAGCAACCAAGGTGCCCATCAACGGATGAACAGATAAATAAATTATGGTATACTCGCACAATGGAATACTATACATCAATAAAGAACAACGATGAATCCGTGAAACATTTCATAACACAGAGGAATCTGGAAGGCATTATGCTGAGTGAAATTAGTCAGCTGCAAAAGGACAAATATTGTTTAAGACCACTATTATAAGAACTTGAGAAATAGTTGAAACAGAGAAGAGAATATTCTTTGATGGTTACAAGAAGGGGGAGGGAAGGAGGGAGGGGGGGGTTTTCACTACTTAGATAAAACTTAGATAGTAGATAAGAACTATTTTAGGTGAAGGGAAAGACAACACACAATACAGGAGAGGTGAGCACAACTGGACTAAACCTAAAGAAAAGAAGTTTCCTGAATAAACCGAAGGCTTTGGAGGACAGCATAGCAGGGGCGGGGTTTGGGGACCATGGTTTCAGGGGACATCTAGGTCAATTGGCATAATAAAATCTATTAAGAAAACATTCTGCATCCCACTTTGGAGAGTGGCATCTGGGGTCTTAAACGCTAGCAAGCAGCCATCTAAGATGCATCAATTGGTCTCAACCCACCTGGAGCAAGGAGAAGGAAGAACACCAAAGACACACAGTAATTATGAGTCCAAGAGACAGAAAGGGTCACATAAACCAGAGACTACATCAGCCTGAGACCAGAACTAGATGGTGCTGGGCTACAACCAATGACTGCCCTGACAGGGAACACAACAGAGAGCCCCTGAGGCAGCAGGAGAGCAGTGGGATGCAGAACCCAAATTCCTGTAAAAAGACCAGACTTAATGGTCTGACTGAGACTAGAAGGACCCCCAGAAGTCATGGTCCCCAGCCTTTCTGTTAGTCCAAGACAGGAATCATTCCCAAATCCAACTCTTCAGACAGGGATTGGACTAGACTATGGGATAAAAAACGATACTGGTAAAGTGTGAGCTTCTTGGATCAAGTAGACACATGAGACTATGTTGGCATCTCCTATATGAAGGGGAAATGAGAGGGCAGAGGAGGTCAGAAGCTGGCCAAATGGACTCGAAAAGAAATAGAAGGAAGGAGTGTGCTGTCTCATTAGGGAGAGAGCAATTAGGGGTATATAAAAAAAAAAAAAAAAAAGGAAGGTGTTTATAACTTTTTGTATGAGAGTCCAACTTGATTTGTAAACTTGCACTTAACCAAAAAACCAAACCCAGTCCCGTCAAGTTGATTCCGACTCTTAGCGGCCCTACAGGACAAAATAGAACTGCCCTATACAGTTTCCACGGAGTGCCTGGCAGATTCGAGATGTCGACCCTTTGGTTAGCAGTTGTAGCACTTAACCACTACACCACCAGGTTTTCCAGCACTTAAAGCACAATAAAATTTAAAAAATGTATATATACATATATATATACACAAAGATTTTTTTTAAGGCATATACAAATCCTCCAGCAAAGGATAGTAAAATTCTTGTTACTTTTTCAGGTTTTTGATGTCTTCATCTGTAAATCGTTTGAAAGGCATATGTCATGAACAAATACTTCAGAGATTTTTCCCTGAGGTAGGGAGGGTAAGATATTACAACAAAACAAGAAAGGGGCCCTGCATAGACCTCAGATGGTAGTATGCCCTTCTGGGAAGACTTGGATTAACTCCATACTCTGAACCTGCATGGCAAAGAAAAGAAAAAATAAGTAAATAAAAAGATATTTTGAATTTAAAAGAGAAAAAGGCATCGGGCTGTTCCTACCTTTACTCATTACCTTCATCCTCCTCCATGCACCAGGGCTTTAGGGGACTGAAGATCAATTTTTGCCCCCCTCAGGGTTCTGTGTTTGCTCCTGGGAGAGGTGGGGGTGGGGGGCACAGTGAGCCTTCCTGGCGCCACTGCCTGAAAGCACTAGGTGGCGCTGTAGCGCCCTTGCGAGTAGCCTCAGTGAGGCACAGGGGCCAGGTGCCTGGTTGAGAGGTGACCCTGCTGGATCTCCATTTCCTGACCTTCCTGGAGGGTGTGTGATCTCCAAAACCCCAGTATTCATGTGTTTATTTCTCTTCAATTTCACCTCTTCTTCCCTTCTCTCCCCCAACCCCCTCCCATGTTCCCATCTTCTTACCCACCCCAGTCTCTATCTCCTGCTCCAGCTCCTCTAAGTATGCCTCTTCATCTTCCCTCCCAAACCCCCTGGGTTGTCTGAGGTCCCTGGTGGCCCAACTGTGTAGAAAGAGGAAGCAAAATGTTTACGAGACAATAAGAGCACTAGGGAGTCTCTGGACAATTATGCCCTCAGCTGCTAACTGAAAGGGTGGAGGTTCAAGGTCACCCAGAGGCACCCCGGAAGAAAGGCCTGGTGATCTACTACTGAAAACCCTACGGTGCACAATTCTATGCTGACGCACATGGGATCTCTGCAGATCAGGGTCACTATGAGTCAGAGTCAACCCCACAGCAAGGGGTGGTTAAGAGCACCAGCCAAACACAAACTTTTCTCATTTTCAGGAAGGAGAGCACTGACTTGTTGAATTAGCGCATTACTTCAGTTCTGTAGATTAGTCTTCTCTTGTCTTTGGTTGAAGTAATAGAGCCATCTCCAACGAGCTTAAGCATGAAGGAAGGCCCAGGTTACGCTTCGAAAGCCGTGGGCAGGGAAGCGGCCCAGCCAGGCCTTAGGACAGAGAAAGCCCGCAGGGGAAGACTCGGGACCCTGTCTGCCCCTCCAACTGCCCCTGTCCAGATGTCCCCCTTCCTTCTCTGCCAGTGACCAGCCCCCTCCTATCCTCAAGCATGTGACATCTCAGAGTTGATCTGAGTGTCATGAGTTTACGCTGCATTTGCTACATTTGATTTCATTTTAGACTCAGAACAGCCCTGTGAGGCAGACAGAATACTCTTCCCAATTTTCCAAAAGAGGCTACTGAGACAGGTTCTGTGAATGGTCCAAGATCCACATTAGCAGGGCTACTAATTAATACTCAGTGAACACTTGCTATGGGTCAGGCACTAAATTACCAGGTTATATGAACTAATTCACTTACTGAGCCCACAATCTTATGTGATTATCCCCATTTTACAGAAGAAGGTGAAGCTCAGAGAGAAGCTCTGCCTGAGGTAAGTGAGCCCACAAACACTGGGATCTCTCCAGAGCCTGTGCTCTGCTCATTCTAAGCCCAGTTCTGCTCTCGACTTTCACTGAGTTTCGTCCTCTCTGAAACGTGCATTGGTAACAGTGCCTGGCTCAATGACTTACAGAGGGGAAATCAGAGCAGGAGGCAGTGGCAGCAGGCATCAGGGCCCAGGGCATCTGCCTCGAGTGGGGCGGGTATCTGGGAGCATGAAGAATGCAAGGCGTAGGCCTGTGAAGGGTGTCATCAGCGCAAGAAAGGGAGGGAGGGTCACTAGGCAGAGCTCACACTTAATGTACATCGGGTGCCAAGAACATAAAGGGCAAAGAAAGGAGAGGAAATTAAGAGGTTTTTAAATAGAAAGTGCTTAAAATAATAAAAACTCAAAGAAATTCAAACACAAGGTTTATTCTGAGCATTTATTCTATATGCACTCGAGGAGACCATTCTGATGCCAAAAAAAAAAAAGCAAATGCCTCAAAGTAGACTAGTTGCAATGAGTCTTTGAAAGAGAAAAGGAGGAAGAATAGAAAAACAACCATTGGCTAATCTTAACATGATTGATTGAACCTTGCCCTCTCCCCTGCACTGAGATCAACTGATATAAGGTCACAAGGTAGACTCTGGCCCTCCACTCACATGCAGCCATGATACCTTTTGAAATTTAAAGTAAGCCTGTACAAGGCAAGGCATGGAAGCACCACAGACACATCAAAACTCCCTGAGGGACAGAATTGTTGGGCTGAGGGCTATGTGGACCATGGCTCAGGGAACATCCAGCTAGGTCTGCATAACATAGTTTATAAGGAAATGGTTCTACATTCTACTGTGGTGAGTAGCATCTGGGGTCTTAAAAGCCTGTGAATGGCCATCTAGGATACTCCACTGGTCTCACCCCTTCAGGAGCAAGGAAGAATGAAGAAAACTAAGGATACAAGGAAAAGAATAGTCCAAAGGACTAATGGACCACATCTACCACCAGACTGAGTCCAGTACAACTAGTTGATGCCCAGCTACCACCACCGACTGCTCTGACAGAATCATAATAGAGGGTCCCAGACAGAGCTGGAGAAAAATGAAGAACAAAATTCTAACTCAAAAAGAAAGACCAGACTTGCCGGCCTGACAGAGACTGGAGAAACCCTCAGAATATAGTCCCCGGACACCCTATCAGCTCAGTAGTGAAGTCACTCCTGAGGTTCACCCTTCAGCCAAAAATTGAACAGGTCCATAAAACAAAAAGAGACTAAAGGGGCACACCAGCCCTGGGGCAAGGACTAGAAGTCAGGAGGGAACAGGAAAGCTGGTAATAGGGAACCGAAAGTTGAGAAGGGAGAGTGTTGACACATCCTGGGGTTGTCAACCAATGTCATAAAATAATATGTGTAGTGTTTAATGAGAAACTAGTTTGTTCTGTAAACCTTCATCTAAAGTACAATTAAGTATACTTATAAAATAAAGTAAGTCAGCCTGGCCTCTAATGGGAAAGAAAAGATTAACAACTTTGGGTGAAAAAAATACTGCTGGCAGCATTAATTTTGGGTCTGGAGTTTTTTTTATGGTTAATGTTCTGTGTAATGGATAAGAAAACCCTTAAAATCAACGTAAGATGTCTGTTACTAATTTTTCTCTTTGACAAAATAAAAGAGAAGAAGTGGACCTCACAAAAGACCTGGGAAAACTGGAAATGCCGCTGTGGTAGTTTTAAATTATGTCCACAAATTCTTTGACACTCCTCCCTTCAAAATGTGGGGCCTAACTCCCCTCCCCTTGAGGTGGTCTGGACCTAGTGACTCACTTCTGAAAAACAGCATGTGGCAGAATTGACAATCATAAGAGACATGTACTCATAAAAGCCATTGCAGCTTCAGTCTCTCTCTCTCGATTCCCAGTGAGTGTAGTGGAAAGGTATGGCTATGATCTGGTGCAGGATTATTCTGGTTCCCTGGTGTCCAAAAAGGAAAACCAAACCCGTTGCTGTCGAGTTGATTCCGACTCATGCTGACCCTACAGGATAGAGAACTACACTACAGACTTTCCAAGGCTATAACAGCTAGAGGGAGCAGACTACCACATCTTTCTCCCACGGAGTGGCTGGTGGGTTTGAAGAGCCAAGCTTTCAGTTAACAGCAGAACTCCTAACCACTGCGCCACCTGGTGTCCAAGAGATGATAATTAAAAAAATTTTTTTTTAACTTGTGTTTAATATTCCAGAAACCATACTGAATAGTTTTTATTTTTATGGCAGTAGGAAAGTGAATCTTAAAACTTTCATCTTAACACCATTAAGATAAACCCATTATGTTGGAACCCTCATCCATTGCTGGAGGGAATGCAAAATAGTACAGTCATTGTGGGAAACAAGCCCTAGGTTTCTCAAAAAACTAGAGGTAGAGCTTCCATATGAACCAGTAATTCCATTCCTAGGTATATACCCTAGGGATCTAATAAATGTGACATAAACAGACATGTGCACATCTATGTTCATCAAACCACTATCCGCAATAGCAAAAAATGGAAACAACCTAACTGCCCATCAGTGGATGGATGGATAATTAAAATGTGGTACATACATACAATGGAATACTACTCAGTAATTAAAAAAAAAAAGAGTTCACAAAACATCTTGGAACTCGGATGAACCTGGAGAACATTATATTGAGCAAAATAATCACAATATATGTGTATATATATATATCACTTTTATGAAATGAAATGTGCAAATAAATGTACAAATGGCCATTAGTGGTTATCTGGGATGGGGGGAGAAGAGGATTCACTCTCTAGACAGTAAACACTTGTTATTTTTGGTGATGGGAAAGGTAACAGCAAATGAGGGTGAAGTGTACACAGCTTGATGAAGGTAAACGATGTCACTAAAAAGTACACAAGACTGGACCTGCTGGTAATTGTTATGGCATGTATAATTTCGAAACAGCAAAAACAAACAAAAATATATGTGTGGGTATATATATATTATGATATATGTCCCCACGTATGTGTCAGTTTGTCATGCTATGGTGGCTTGCGTGTTGCTGTGACACTGGAAGCTATGACACCAGTATTTCAAATACCATCAGGGTCAACCATGGTCGACAGGTTTCAAGTGAGCACCCAGACTAAGACAGACTAGGAAGAAGGACCTAGCAATCAACATCTAAAAAAAACAGGCTGGTGAAAACCTTATGAATAGCAGCAGAACACTGGTATAATGCTGGAGGACGAACTCCTCAGGTTGGAAGGCACTCAAAATGCAACTGGGGAGGAATCGCCCCCTCGAAGTCAAGTTTTTGGAACCTTCATATGCTGATATGGCATGATTCAAAATGAGAAGAAAGATCTGCAAACATCCATAAATAAACAGAATGTAGAATGTACAAAGTATGAATCTGAGAAAATTGGAAGTCATCAAAAATTAAATGGAGTGCATAAAGATCAATACCCTAGGCATTAACGAGGTGAGATAGATTGGTATTGGCCATTTTGAATCAGGCATCATATGGTCTACTATGCCAGGAATGACCAACTGAAGAGGAATGGCATCACATTCATCATCAAAAAGGACATTTCAAGATCTATCCTGAAGTACAAGGCTGTCAGTGATAGGATAATATCCATATGTCTACAAGGAAGACCAGTTACTACTACTATTATTCAAATTTACATACCAACCACTAATGCCAAAGATGAAGAAACTGAAGATTTTTACCAGCCTTTGCAGTCTGAAATTGATCAAACATGCCATCAAAATGCATTGATAATTACTAGAATATGAAAATTGGAAACAAAGAAGGATCGGTAGTTGGAAAATATGGCCTTGTGATAGAAAAGATGCCGAAGATCGCATGATATCATTTGCAAGATCAATGACTTATTCATTGCAAATATCTTTTTTCAACAACATAAACAGTGATTATACATGTGGAACCTTGCCAGATCGAATACACAGGATCCAATCAACTGTGGAGAAGCTCAATATCATCAGAGCAAGGACAGGGGTGGACTGCGGAACACACCGTCAATTGCTCATATGCAAGTTCAAATTGAAGCTGAAGACAATTAGAGCAAGTCCACGAAAGCCAAAGTAAGACCTTGAGTATATCCTATCTGAATTTAGAGACCATCTCAAGTATAGATTTGATACATTGAACACTAATGGCTGAAGATCAGATGAGTTGTAGAAGGACATCATGCATGAGGAAAGCCAGAGGTCATTTAAAAGTCAGAAAAGAAAAAAGACTAGAATGCATATCAGAAGAGACTCTGAAACTTGCTCTTCAACATAGAGTAGCTAAAGCGAATGGAAGAAATGATGAAGTAAAAGAGCTGAACAAAAGATTTCAAAGGGCAGCTCGAGAAGACAAAGTAAAGCATTGTATAATAAAATGTGCAAAGGCTTGGAGTTAGAAGACTAAAAAGGAAGAACATGCTCAGAATTTCTCAAGCTGAAAAAAACTGAACAAAAAATTCAAGCCACAAGTTGAAATTTTGAGGATTCTCTGGGCAGAATATCGAACAACCTAAGAAGCATCAAAAGAAGATGGGATGAACATACAGAGTCACTATACCAAAAAGAATTAGTCAATGTTCAACCATTTCAAGAGGTGGCATATGATCAGGAACTGATGGTACTGAAGGAAGAAGGCCAAGCTGCTCTGAAGGCATTGGCGAAAAACAAGGCTCCAGGAATTGATGGAATACCAACTGAGATGTTTCAACAAACAGATGCAGCACTGGAGGTGCTCACTTGTCTATGTCAAGAAATTTGGAAGACAGCTACCTGGCCAACTGACTGGAAGAGATCTGTATTTGTGCCCATTCAAAAGAAATGTGATCCAACTGAATGTGGAAATTATCAAACGATATCATTAATATCACACACAAGTAAAATTTTGCTGAAGATCATTCAAAAACAGTTATATTGACAGGGAACTGCCAGAAGTTCAAGCCAGATTCAGAAGAGGATGTGGAACAAGAGATGTTATTGCTGATGTCAGATGACTCTTGCCTGAAACACCAGAAAGATGTTTACCTGTGTTTTATTGACTATGCAAAGGCAATCAACTGTGTGGATCATAACAAATTATGGATAATATTGTGAAGAACAGGAATCCCAGAACACTTAATTGTGCTCATGAGGAACCTGTACATAGATCAAGATGCACTTGTTCAAAAAGAACAAGGGAATATTGCGTGGTTTAAAGTCAGGAGAGGTGTGCGTGAGGGTTGTATTCTTCCACCATACTTATTCAGTCTCTATGCTGAGCAAATAATCTGAGAAGCTGGACTATATCAAGAAGAATGCGGCATCATGATTAGAGGAAGACTTATCAACAGCCTGCAACATGCAGATGACACAACCTTGCTTGCTGAAAGTGAAGAAGACTTGAAGCACTTACCGATGAACATCAAAGACTACAGCTTTCAGTATAGGTTCCACCTCAACATAAAGAAAACAAAAATCCTCACAACTGAACCAATAAGCAACATTATAATAAACAGAAAAAATATTGAGCTTGTCAAGACTTTCATTTTACTTAGATCCACAATCACTGCCCATGGAGGCAGTGGTCAAGAAATGAAATGATGTGTTGCATTGGGCAAATATGCCGCAAAAGACCTCTTTAAAGTGTTGAAAAGCAAAGATGCCACTTTGAGGAGCAAGGTGCACCTGAACCAAGCCACGGTATTTTCAGTCACCTCATATGCATACAATGAATGGGCAATGAATCAGGAAGACCAAAAAAGAACTGATGTCTTCGAATTATGGTGTTGGTGAAGAATATTGACTATACCATGGACTTGCAGAAGAACAAATCTGTGTTGGAAGAAGTATAGTCAGAATGCTCCTTAGAAGCAAGGATGGTGAAACTTCATCTCATGTACTTTGGACATGTCTTCAGAAGGGACCAGTCCCTGGAGAAGGACATCATGCTTGGTAACTAAAAAAAAAAAAGACTAAAGGATCAGCAAAAAAGAGGAAGACCCTCAATGAGATGAACTGGCACAGTGGCTGGAACAATGGGCTCAAGCATAACAACAATTTTAAGGATGGCGCAGGACCGGGCAGTGTTTCATTCTGTTGTACGTGGATTCACTCTGAGTCGCAGCAAAATCAACGGCACCTAACAACAACAGGTGCATATGTGTATATTTGAGTATATATGTGTGTGTATACAGGGGTACGTATATGTTTATGCATCTATGTGACTGTATGTGCACGTTGTTTTGTTGTTGTTAGGTTCGGTTGAGTCGGTTCTGACTCATAGTGACCCTATGCACAACAGAATGAAACTCTGCCCGGTCCTGAGCCACCCTTACAATCGTTGTTATGCTTGAGCTCATTGTTGCAGCCGCCGCATCGATCCACCTCGTTGAGGGTCTTCCTCTTTTCTGCTGACCCTGTACTCTGCCAAGCATGATGTCCTTCTCCAGGGACTGATCCCTCCTGACAACATGACCAAAGTATGTAAGACGCAGTCTCGCCATCCTTGCCTCTAAGGAGCATTCTGATTATACTTCTGCCAAGACAGATTTGTTCATTCTTTTGGCAGTCCATGATATATTCAGTATTCTTTGCCAACACCACAATTCAAAGGCATCAGTTCTTCTTCGGTCTTCCTTATTCATTGTGCAGCTTTCACATGCATATCATGCCATTGAAAATACCATGGCTTGGCTCAGGCGCACCTTAGTCTTCAAGGTGACATCTTTGCTCTTCAACACTCTAAAGAGGGCCTTTGCAGCAGATTTACCCAATGCAATGCGTCCTTTGATTTCTTGACTGCTGCTTCCACGGCTGTTGATTGTGGATACAAGTAAAATGACATCCTTGACAACTTCAATCTTTTCTCCGTTTATTGTGATGTTGTTCATTGGCCCAGGTGTGAGGATTTTTGTTTTCTGTATGTTGAGGTCCAATCCAAACTGAAGGCTGTGGTCTTTGATCTTCATTAGTAAGTGCTTCAAATCCTCTTCACTTTCAGCAAGCAAGGTTGTGTCATCTGCATAACGCAGGTTGTTAATGAGTCTTCCTCCAATCCTGATGCCTCATTCTTCTTCATATAGTCCAGCTTCTTGGATTATTTGCTCAGGATACAGATTGAACAGGTACGGTGAAAGAGTACAACCCTGATGCACACCTTTCCTGACTTTAAACCAATCGGTATCCCCTTGTTCTGTCCAAACAACCGCCTCTTGATATATGTAAGGGTTCCTCATGAGCACAATTAAGTGTTCTGGAATTCCCATTCTTCGCAGTGTTACCTATAGTTTGTTATGATCCACACAGTCAAATGCCTTTGCATAATTAATAAAACACGGGTAAACATCTTTCTGGTATTCTTTGCTTTCAGTCAGAATTCATCTGACATCAGCAATGATATCCCTGGTTCCACATCCTCTTCTGAAACCGGCCTGAATTTCTGGCAGTTCCCTGTCGATATACTGCTGCCGCCATTTTTGAATGACCTTCAGCAGAATTTTGCTTGCTTGTGATATTAATGATATTGTTCTGTAATTTCCACATTCGGTTGGATCGCCTTTCTTGGGAATAGGCATAAATATGGATCTCTTCCAATCAGTTGGCCAGGAAGCTGTCTTCCATATTTCTTGGCATAGACGAGTGAGCACCTCCAGCGCTGCATCTGTTTGTTGAAACATCTCAATTGATATTCCATCAATTCCTGGAGCCTTGTTTTTCGCCAATGCCTTCAGAGCAGCTTGGACTTCTTCCTTCACTACCATCGGTTCCTGATCATATGCCACCTCTTGAAATGGTTGAACATCGACTAATTCTTTTTGGTATAATGACTCTGTGTATTCCTTCCATCTCCTTTTGATGCTTTGTGCGTCGTTCCATATTTTCCCCATGGAACTCTTCACTGTTGCAACTCGAGGCTTGAATTTTTTCTTCAGTTCTTTCAGGCTGAGAAACGCCAAGCATGTTCTTCCCTTTTGGTTTTCCATCTCCAGCTCTTTGCAAATGTCATTATAACACTTTGTCTTCTCCAGCCGCCCTTTGAAACCTTCTGTTCAGTTCTTTTACTTCATCAATTTTTCCTTTTACTTTATCTGCTCGACATTTGAGAGCAAGTTTTAGAGTCTCCTCTGACATCCATCTTGGTCTTTTCTTTCTTTCCTGTCTTTTCAATGACCTCTTGCTTTCTTCATGGATGATGTACATATGTTCAAATATATAAGAAAGCACAGTTAGGGATACTTCTTTGACATAACCAAACACTTCGTAGGATTGGATTTCTGGGTGAAAATGATTAGGACCATAGTCTCATGGGACATCTCAGTCAATTAGCATAATACAGGTCATAAAGTTATGGTCTACATCCTAGTTTGGTGAGTAGAACCCTAGTCTGGGATCTAAAAACTTGTGAGTGGCCATCTAAAATACAACTATTGGTCTCTACTCATTCAGAGTAAAAGAGAAAGGATACCAAAGACTCAACGAAGAAACTAGTCTACAGGACAAATAATCTGCACAAACCACAGCCTAGTCTACCCTGAGACCCAAAGAAATAGATGGTGCCCAGCTATTGCTACCCACCATTCTAATCAGGGCCACAATAAATGAACCCTAATAAGATGGGAGTAAAATGTGAAACAAAAACTCAAATTACATAAAAAAAAAATTCCAAACTTATTAGACTGGTTGATATTGGAGGACTCTCCAAGACTATTGTCCTGAGATATTCCTCAAAACTTAAACCTAAACTAACCCCTGAGGTCACCTTGTAGCTAAATAACAAATTGGCTCAAAAAATATCACCCGTAAGTACTATGCTCCTTTAAACATATCACCTATATGAGACCAAACAGTCAAAAATTGTTTTAAAACAGACAAGAATGGTAAGGGGGCAGGGAAACCAGATTAAAGGAAACAAAACAACCAGAACAGAAATAATGAGAATGTTCATACTTTGTGAAAAATGTAACCAATGTCACTGAACGACTTGTATAGAAATTGTTGAATGGGCACTTAAACTGCTGTGTAAACCCTCACCAAAAATATAATAAAATACTATTAAAAAAAAAAAGATAAACCTGTTATGGAATTTGGGCAAAGTAGTTTTATAGCAACAGATACAATATTTAAAACACAAATTTTAACCTAGCCCTTTTTTTAATTTTTGAAATTATCTGAACATTGTTGCGAAGCTTTTGAAACTACTAAAAGACAAAGTATTATTAATGTCCAGAAAAGGAAAATAGCAAATCCCTTAGCATTAGGGGGGAAATATAGCCTTTTTAAAGAAAGAGAGTTAATAGCTCAGTAGACAATGACTTCTTGTATAGTGAAACAACAAATACAGGAAATGCATTTACTTTGAAACTTTTTACTTATAACCTTCAGCCTTGCTGGCAACCACTATAGAAACTATTCACCACGCTTGAAGGAAAAGTTCATTATTTCTGATCATATTTTTCCTTGAGTTAAGAAGTGTCTTCACTATTACTTAGTATTCATACTAATAATATCCAAGATCCTAACATCATTTTTACATGTGTCATATTTGCCTATTAACCGTAGGTTTGTAACCGAACTCCACTCAGGTTCTTGTCCTGTCTTATTCGCTGATTGAAATAAGACGGACACTGATTGCAACAGAAACAGAAAGTGGCAAGTTTATTGTCTGCACATACAAGGAGCGCGTGGGGTCTAGTGACCTTAAAGCCACGTGCTCACTGACTAAGGGGGCTGGGGAGCTTTTTGTTTCCAATGGCGTCAGGGGGTTGGGTTTGGTACCCGGAATTTTCTGCCTTTAGCCCTCCCATGCCTATATTTGGCGGGGGGGGGGCGGTCAGTTGAAGGATGTGACTTCAATCTGTGCATGCTTCAAGGTGTAACTAGGGCTAGTCAGTGGAGGGAGCCACTACCTGCTGTGACTTCCTGCTCAAAACAAGCTTGTGGTTAGCATGACATAGAGAGGGGTAAGGGGTGTTGATTGGGGTTTTCAATACGGCTGAGCAGCCTGTTTCAGGTTAACAAAACCACACGTGGAAAGAAAGAGAAATACAGAAGAAAGGAAGGAAAGTAGGAAGAATGGAAGGAAGGCAGATATTCACTTCCAGAACGAGGTATGAGAAGCTCCACAGATGTACTCCTCAGAAAAACACCCATAAGTAGTGGAAATTATTTTTTAAAATTATATTGTTTAAAAAGCACATAAAGTCCCTGGGAATTGTCTTCAGTAAGAATAATGAGAATTTGTGCCACTAGAGCCACTGCCTCTTCTATCCCTGCCAAGCTCACCATATAGAAGCTCCACTTCAGGCAGGAATAGCCAAGAAAATGGGGCTCCCTCTGCCCCCGCACAGTTCCCAGTCAAGGAATACAGCATCTCTCCAGGAGAGGCAGGGTAACAACATACTCTAATTCCCATGTTGCAAAGACTAAATTTCAGGCAAATGTGGCCAAGAGGATAGAGGCTCTCTTCCTCCATCCAGTCCTCATGTATAGGGTACAATCTCTACCCCAGGGTGGAAGACTGGGAACACTGGGGACCCATTAACCCTTGCCTCATCTTATTGTAAGGCAGAGGCTCCATGCTGGGAGTGAAAAGCTGATAAGACCAGAGACTACTGACCACATCCAGAGCCCTGCTTTCTAAAGCAGGAATGTCATTCTGAGAGAAGCAAGCCACTATTCCTGCTCCCAGCTCAGCATCAGTAGCTCAGGGATCTTTCCCAGGGAAGAAGTAAGCCATCTAAACAGAGCTCTGAAGTTTTCCTCAAGGGAACTGACTTTATTTAGAACAGTTTGTGGAAAAGTTCAAGCCTAAGGGCTTGATTTTGGTGATATATTAGTTTCCTAGGGTTCTATAACAAATTACCGCAAACTATGTGGCTTAAAACAACAGAAATTTATTTTATTGCTGTTCTAGAGGCCAGATGCCCAAATTCAGGGTATCAGCAAGGCCATGTTCTCTCCACAGGCTCCAGGGCAATATCGTTTCTTTTCTCTTCCAGCTTCTGGTAACCCTTGACATTCTTTGGCAACATACCTCCATCTTCACGTGGTTGTATTTCCTCTGCATCTGTCTGTACCTCTTCTCCTCTTTTTCTATGGACACGAGTCATATTGGATTAGGACCCACCCTACTCCAGTATGACCTCATGTAAACTTAAATAATATTACGCCTATTAAACCCTATTTCCAAATAAGGTCATATTCACAGGGTTTAGGAACTTAATGTATCTCTTTGGTAGACTCAATTCAACCCATAAGAGGTGGTAAGAAGACAACTTATCTCCATGAGAGTAGCAAACTAAACAATAGGCCAGCTAGTCAATCAGGGAAAACCAAAAAGAGAGACAGCTAAGAAAAGACCTCTAGGAGTCAGAACAAGCTGCAAAGACTGATCTCAAAAACCACTCCTCCAAAAGGGCTCAAATTTAGTTGAATCTAACTGTGGAACAATGTATGCCCCATGGCATTGTTGAAAACAATAGAGAATCAGCCATTAATTAGTGAAGCCAACAGCTGGGTGTGATACTAACCCAGACAGACAGCTTAACACAGAGATCAGGAAAAGAGACAAAGAGAACCTTGTTAAAAAGAGCTGTCATCCCCAGGGTGACTATGTACAAGTTCCTCTGAGGAGCAACACTGTAACCGAATGCCACTCAGGTTCTTGTCTTCTCCTATTAGCTGATTGAAATAAGACAGACACTAATCGCACGGGAAACAGAAAGCAGCAAGTTTACTGTCTGCGCATTTAAGGAGCAGCGCCTGGCCTAGCAGCCATAAGGCCACGTGCTCGCCGCCTGAGGGGGCTGGGGAGCTTTATGTTTCCAGTGGCCTCGGGGGTTGGGTTTGGTACCTGGAACTCTCTGGCCTTAGCCCTCCCATGCCCATATTTGGAGGTTCAGATATTAAATCATCTCTGTTGGATGTCTGTGTAGTGGGGCCCCTCACTTCTAAAATAGAATAGGGTGAAATCATGGGCTGGGAAATACTGTTCTTTCCATTGACAACCGGTCCAGTCGGTTGAAGGACATGATCTCTTCAATCTGCACATGCTTCAAGGCATAGCTTGGGCCAGTTCAATGGATGGAGCCACTACCTGCTGCGACTTCCTGAAAAATGTTGCTGAAAACAAGCTCCTGGTTAGCAAGACAAAGAAAGGGTAGGGGGGAAGGGTGTTGATTGGGGTTTTCAACACCAGAGGCTTCACACTGTGCTCTGGAATCCTCATTCTTTGCAATGTTATCCACAATTTGTTCTAATCCATACAGTCAAATGCCTTTGCAAAGTCAGTAAAAAACAGGTAAATATCTTTCTTGTATTCTCTGCTTTCAGCCAGGATCCACCTGACAACAGCAATGACATCCCTCATTCCACATCCTCTTCTGAATCCAGCTTGAATTTCTGGCAGTTTCCTGTCAATGTATTGCAGCAATGATCTTTGGAATGATATTAATGATATTGTTTGATAATTGCCGCATTCAGTTGAGTCACCTTTCTTTGGAATAAGCATAAATATGAATCTCTTCCATATTTATAGAGGAACATAAAAGACATAAAGCATTTAGTAAACAAGTAGTAAGATGACAAATGTGAATCGAACTATAATATCAATCCAACTATGATATAATAATAACATTAAATGTGAATGCATTAAATAAACCAGTCAAAAGTCATAGATTGTGAGGTTGGATTTTTCTTTTTTTTTAATCCAACTATGGGCTGTCTACAGGAGAAACACTTAGATTTAAAGATACAAATAGGTTGAAAGTAAAAGGATGGAAAAGATAGGTCACACAAACAGCAACCTTAAGAAAGCTATAAAAAAAAAAAACTAAAAACACATTACTAGAGATAAAAAGGACATAAAAAATTGTATGCATCTAACATATGCATCTAACTAAAAACCCCAAAAATATGTGAAGCAAAAATTGGAATAATTGAGAAGAGAAACAAACAACTCAACATCAGTAGTTGGAGATGTCAATACCCTATTCTGAATAATGAATAGAACAACAAAGAAATAGAAAACTTGAAGAACACAAAGAACCAACTAGACCAAACAGACTAAACACTCCACCCAGCAATGACAGAATGCACATTCCCCTCAAATGCAAATTTAACATCTCCAGAACAGACCCTATTCTAAGTCATAAAATAAATTTAAATTTAAAGAGATTGAAATCATATAAAGTATGTTCTCTGACTACAATGGAATGAAATTAGAAATCAGTAACAGGAAGAAACTTGGGAAATTCACAGATATGTACAAATTACACAACACACTCCTAAATAACAAATGGGTTAAGGAAGAAATCAAGAGGAAAATTAGGAAATATTTTTTAGAGGAATGAAAGTGAAGACAACATACCTAACCTTATGGGGTGTAGCTAAGCAGTGCATAAAAGAAAAATTTTGGTTGTGAATGCCTATATTAAAAAAGAAGAAAAATTGCAAATCAATAACCTAACCTCAGGACACTAGAAAAATAAGTGTAAACCAAATCTGAAGCAAACAGAAGGAAATAAATAATAAAGATTAAAGAATTAAATTAGAAAATAGAACAACAATAAAGAAAATAAATGAAACCAAAAGTTGATTCTTTGGAAAGATCAACAAAACGGACAAAACTTTAGGTAGACTGACAGAAGGGAGAGAGAGTGAACACTCAGATTATCAAAACCAGGAATGAAAGGGGGACATTACTACCAACCTTGCAGAAACAAAAAGAATTATAAAAGAATACTATGAGCAACTGTTCGCCAACTTAGATGAAATGGATAGGCTTCTAGAAAGACACAAGCTACTAAAAGTAAATCAAGAAAAAATGGAAAATCTGAATAGATTGATGACAAGTTAATAGATTTAGTTAGTAATTTTAAAACTTCCCACAAAGGAAAGCTCAGGCCCAGATAACTTCACTGGCTAATTCTACCAAACATTTAAAGAAAAATTAATATAAATCCTTCACAAAGTCTTTCAAGAAATAGAAGAGGATGGAAAACTTTCCAATTCATTCTATGAGGCCAGTGTTACCCTGACACAGAACCTAGAAAAAGACATCACAAGAAAATAAATCTATACACTAACATCTCTCATGAATATAGATACAGAAATTCTCAGCAAAATGCTATCAAACAGAATCCGGCGACATATAAAACGAGCTATACACCATGAATAAGTTCAGTGCAAGTTTGCTTTATCATCTGAAAATCAATTAATGCGATACACCATATCAATAGAATAAAGGAAAAAAACATGATTATCTCCACAGATGCAGAAAAAGTTTTGACAAATACAACACCCTTTCATAATAATAATAAAAACACTAAACAAACTAGAAAAAGAAGGGAATTTCATCAACCCAATAAAGGACATCTATGGAAAACCAACAGCTAACCTCAGGCTTGATGGTGAAAGAATAAATGCTTTCCCGCTTAGATCAGGAACAAGACAAAGATGTCTGCTTTCACCACTTCTATTAAACGTTACACTGGGAGTTCTAGCCAAAGCTTTTAGTCAAAAAAATGAAATAAAAGGCATCCAGATTGGAAAGAAAGAAGTAAAACTATTCCTATTTGTAGATAATATAATCTCAAATGTAGAAAATTCTATGGAATTCACTAAAAATTTAGGAGAATAAATGAGTTCAACAAGCTTGCAGGATACCGGCTCAATATACAAAAATCAATTGTATTTATAAATACTTACAATAATAAGCAATCAAAAATAAAAAATTTTTAAATCCTATTTACAATAGCATCAAAAGGAATAAAATATTTAGTAATAAATTTAACAATTAAAAAAACAAAACCTGTTGCCAAAAGTTTATTTTCTCACAGTTTAGGAGGCTAGAAGTTCAAATTCAGGGCGCCAGCTCTAGGGGAAGGCTTTCTTTCTTAGTTGGCTCTGGGGGAAGGTCCTTGTCTCTTTTCAGCTTCTGTTTCCTGGTTCCTTGGAGATCTCATGAGGTGTGGCATCTATTTTCTCCCATCAGTGTTTCTTGCTGCTTGCTTAATCTGCTCTTTTATGTCTCAAAAGAGATAGACTTAAGACACACCCTACACTAATATTGCTTCATTAACATAACAAAGAAACCCCTATTCCCAAATGGGGTTATAGCCACAGGTATAGTAGGATTTACCACACGTATTTTGGGGGGACATAAATCAACCCATAAAAAAATCAACCCATAAAACCAACCATGATGTCTGTCTTAGTCATCTACTGCTTCCATAACAGAAATACCACAAGTGGATGGCTTTAACAAAGAGAAATTTATTTTCTCACAGTCTATTAGGTTACAAGTACAAATCCAGGGCATCGGCTCCATGGGAAGGCTTTCTCTGTCGGTTCTGGAGGAAAGTCGTCGTCCTCAGCCTTCCCCTGGTCTAGGAGCTTCTCAGGCACAGGGACCCTGGGCCCAAAGGATGTGCTCTGCTCCCAGTGCTGCTTTCTTGCCGGTATGAGGTCCCCAACTCTCTGCTTGCTTCCCTTTCCTTTTATCTCTTGAAAGATAAAAGGTGGTGCAGGCCACAGCCCATGAAAACTCCTTTTACCTTGGATCAGGGAGGTGGCCTGAGTGAGGGTGGTGTTACAATCCCACCCTCATCTTCTCAACATAAAATTACAATCACAAAATGGAGGACAACCACACAATACTGGGAATCATGGCCTAACCAAGTTGATATATACATTGGGGGAGGGGGGGACATAATTCAATCCATGACAATGTCCATTTCTAGAAATTGGTCTTTCCTGATGACATGTCCAAAGTAAGCCAACCAAAGTCTCGCCATCCTCTATCCTAAGGAACATTCTGGTTGTATTTCTTCCAGGACTGGTATGTTTGTTCTTCTGGCAGTCCACAGTATATTTAATATTGTTTGCCAGCACCACAGTTTGAATACATCAATTCTTTCTCTGTCTTCCTTTTTCACTGTCCAGCTTTCAAATGCATGTAAGGCAATTGAAAAGACCATGGCTTGGGGTCAGGTACACCTTAGTCATCCAAGCAACACCTTTGTTTTTTAAAACTTTAAAGGGATCTTTTGCAGCAGATTTGCCCAATGCAATACATCATTTGATTTCTTGACTGCTGCCTCCAGGAATGTTGATCCAAGTAGAATGAAATCATTGGCAAGTTCAATTTTTTTCTCCACTTAATATAATGCTGTTTATCAGTCCAATTGTGAGGATTTTGGTTTTCTCCACATTAGCCGGTTGAAATAAGACGGACACTGATTGCAAGGGAAACAGAAAGCGGCAAGTTTATTGTCTGCGCATACAAGGAGTGCGTGGGGTCTAGTTACCATAAGGCCACGTGCTCCCTGACTAAGGGGCCGGGGGAGCTTTTTGTTTCCAATAGCGTCAAGGGTTGGATTTGGTACCCAGAACTTAGCCCTCTCATGCCCATATTTGGGGGTCCCGGGGGGGGTCAGTTGAAGGATGTGATTTCTTCAATCTGTGCATGCTTCAAGGTGTAACTCGGGCTAGTTCAGTGGATGGGGCCCCTACCTGCTGCCACTTCCTGAAAAATGTTGCTCAAAACAAGCTTGTGGTTAGCAAGGCAAAGGGTGGGGGAAGGGGTGTTGACTGGGGTTTTCAATATGGTTGAGCAGCCTCTTTCAAATTCAGGATGCCAGCCCTAAGGGAAGGCTTTCTCTATCTGCTGGCTCGGGAGGAAGGTCCTTGTCTCTTGTGACCTTCTGTTTCTGGGAGATCTTCATGTGGCTTTGCATGTGTCTTTCTCCATCTCTGCTCCTCTCACTTGCTTGTTTAATTTCTTTTATATCTCAAAAGAGATTGATTTAAGACACACCTTACACTAATCCTATCTCATTAACATAACAAAGACAACCCATTCCCACATGGGATTATAACCAGAGGCATAGAGGTTAGGATTTAGAACATTTATTTTTGATGGACACAATTCCAATTCATATCATTCCACTCTTTGGCCCCCCAAATTCATTCCTTGCCACATGCAAAACACATTCAATTTATCACATCATCCCAAAGTTTGTAAATAAACTTCAAGTCCAAAATCTCATCTTCTGGATCATCTAATCAACTATGGTAAAAGTTTAGGCATATTCTATCTTGGGGCAAAATTCCTCTTCATCTGTGAACCTGTGAAATCTAGACTACAAGTTATCTGCTTCCAAAGCACAACGGTGGAACGGGCACAAGGTAGACATTTCCATTACAAATGGGAGAAATTAGAGGGAAAGAAGGGATAAGGGGCACCAAGGAAGTCCAGAACCCAGCAGAACAATTTACATTAGCTCTTAGGGCTTGAAAAATAATCGTCTGTTCTTTGGGACCACCTGGGCAAGGGCCTGGCTCTCCAGACTCTGGATATTGGCCATGCTCTCTGGATTCTGGATGGAGGACCCTTTAGCTCCAACTTCCAGGCCCACTGGGGTGGCAACCCTGCTCCCTCAGCTTTGGGCAATCTCATTCTCCTAGTCCATCTTAGTGGCGATCCCACTCCCTCAGCCCCAGCAGACCCTGTTCTGTCCCTTGGGCATGGCAGCCCCACCGCCTCAGCTTTGGGCAGTGGCCCCATTCCCCTGAAACATCTTAATGGCAGTGCTGCACTTTGGAACTGAGTTGACAAAGATCTGACTCCCTGTACCCTAGAAGGCTGTGGCCCCACCCTTTGAGATCCAGGAGATAGCGGCCCCACCTTTCACAACCGAGAAAGCCCTGCTTCTCGTGCTCCTTCCAGCAGTTCTGCTGATCTCTGAGCTGTTCCAGGGATGGTCCTTTTCTTTTCTTGGAGAATAACAGATGTAGTTCCATTGGTCTTTTTCTTGCCTGTAGAATTCCAAGAGGCAGACAGCGTTCTTTCTTTCTTTCTCTGTCCTCGTTAGACTAAGCTGATGGGTTTTCTGCTGGGGTAGTTGTTAGATCCATCAGTCACAGGCTTAATCTCTTTAATAAAAGACTGTGTGGCCACGTTCTTGGTGAAAATTCTAGGGCACGTGTCCTTAGTTTGTACAACAGAATTTTCCAGATCTTTAAGTTTTGTTTTCATTTTGCACCGTTCATTTTTAAGTCCATCTTTTTTCTCTCACATTTTACTATAAGTAGCAAAGAGAAACTGCACGGCCCCTTAAGATTGCTTAGGAATCTCCTCAGTGAAATATCCAAGTTCATCACTTACAAGTTCTACCTTCCATCAAACATTTGAACATAATTCCGACGAGTTCTTTGACGCTGCATAAAAACATCTCCCTTCCTCCATTGGCTAATCACATGTTCATCATTTTCTTTTAAAGCCTCAACAGAGGCTTGTTTACCATCCACATTTCTAGCAAAGTTCTGTTGCTGGTGCCATTTGTATTCTCTAATATGATAGGGATTTTCTGTATAGCTGTCTTCACTTCCTTCTCAGCCCTCACCAGAATTACCTTTGATGTCCAAAATTCTACCAACAGTCTCTTTAAGGCAATCTAGGCTTTTATTATTAGGCACCTAAAGCACTACCAGCCTCCACCCATTACCTAGTTCCAAAACCACTTCCACATTCTAACATCTGTTAGAGTAGCACCCTACTCCTGGTACCAAATATCCTAAATCGGGTTCTCCAGAGAAGGAAAACCAGTAAAGTGTACATATACATATACATATACATATACACATACACATACACATACACATACACATACACATACACATACACATACACATACACATACACATACACATGCACATACACATACACATATATTTATCTCAAGGAAATGGTTCACATAGTTGTGGAGGCTGGCCAGTCCCAAATCCACGAGTCAGGTATCAGGCTGGAGGCTTCTCCTGACTCATATGGCTGCAGGGACTGATGAACCCAAAATCAGCAGGTCAAGCCAAAGGCTCCTGGCTCATGGGGTTGTGGGAACTAGCAAATCTCAAGCACTGCGGTGAGGCAGCAAGCCGCTGGCTCACATACCAAGAACTGGAGGTCAGAGAATGATGAGTAGGAGCGAGGTTTGCCAGAACATCCATATGTATTGGATGCAGTCCACACACCCAAGGAAACTCCCCTTTCAACTGACTGGCTGCTCACATCAGACCACAAAATGGAAGATGATTACATAATATCTGCCAAACCACTGAGAATCATGACACATAACCTTGAACATCACAATCAGTAAGTGCTTCAAGCTGTCTTCATTTTCAGCAAGCAACGTTGCTGCATATCATAGGTTGTTAATGAGGTATTTCTCTAATTCTTCATATAATTCAGTTTCTCAGATTATTTGTTCAGCATACAGATTCAGTAAAGTCAAAGTATACAACACTGCCACATACATTTTCCAATTTTGAACCACACTAGTTTTTAAGAGAATGCAAATCAAAACTACAAGATACCACTTCATATCCATTGTTGTTGTTAGCCACCATTGAGTTTGCCCCTAACTTATGACAATCCCATACTGCCCGATCCTGTACAATCCCCATCATCAAGTGCATATTGGGCAGTTGTGTTCAAAAGGGTTTGCACTGGCTGATTTTCAAAAGCAGATCATCAGGTCTTTCTTACTTGTCCATGTTAGTCTGAAATCTCTGTTGAAACCTGTTCAGCATCAAAGCAACATGAAAACCATCACTGGGTGGTGGCTCTGAGTGATGTGCATTGGCTGGGAATCAAACCAGGGTCTCCCATGTGGAAGGAGAGACTTCTATCATTTAATCACCACTGCCCCCAAAACCAGTTGTCATCAAGTTAATTCCAACTCAAGGTGCCCTCATGTGTGTCAGAGTAGAGCTGTGCTCCATAGTGTTTTCAATGGCTGACTTTTCAAAATTAGATTGTCAGGCCTTTCTTCCGAGTCACCTCCAATCTTTTGGCTAACAGCCAAGTGTGCTAAGCATTTGCACCACCCAGGGACTCTCACATCATTAGGATGGCTGTAACAAAAAAGATGGACAATAAGAAGTGTTGGTGAGGATAGAGAAAATCGTAATTTTCACACATCACTAGTGGGAATGTAAAATGGTGCAGCTGCTTTGGAAAAATCTTGGAAGTTGCAATGGTTTATATTATGTCTCAAATTGGCTGGCTATGGTGCCCATTCTGGTCAAATACTAGTCTAAATATTGCTATAAAGTGTTTACACGTGATTCACTTTTAAATCAGTTGGCCTTATCCTCTGCAATGTAGATGTGCCTCATCCAATCAGTTGAAGGCCTGAAAAGCAAAACCATAGGTTTCCTGAGAGAGAATTTTGCCTTCAGACTATAAATAGACATCCTGGGTGGCGGGACCAAGATGTCTGACTGGGAGGAAGCTTCCACCGATCCCTCTTGGAACAAAGACTCGAAAAAACAAGTGAATCGAATACATACATGACAATCTACAAACCCTGACCATCAAACACAGAACTAAGGAGTAGACCTGAGTGACAGGGGAGCGAAAAGCTGTGCACTGAAGCTGCAACTGCTTCCGGAGCCAGTGTCCTGTCCCACAGCCTTGAGCCCTCAAGGTTCCCTGGTGCCAGAGTGGTGGGGCTTATCGCGGCTTACTGAGACGGGGCAAGCATGTGATGCAGCTCTAACCCCCTTAAGTAACCTCGGTGGGGACCCAGCCAGCGCATGCAGGCTGCACACCGATGGGGCTGCCAGGAGAACGAGAAAACACAGGGAAGCAGCGACTGGATTTGGAGCCTGGAGCCAGCATCCCAGTCAGAAAACCTTGGCGCTGGGCTTTGGAGTAAGCACCTGAGGAGCTGGTCATGGCTTCCTGAGATGGTGCAAGCACAGGACACAGCCCTAGCCCCCTGGAGTAACCTCGGCAGAGACCCAGCCAGCACATGCAAGCTGGACGCCAACATGGCTGACAGGAGAACAAGAAATCTCAGGGAAGCAGTGACTGGATTTGGACGCTGGAGCCAGCGTCCCAGTCAGAAAACCTTGGAGCTGGGCTTTGGACTAAGCACAGAGGAGCTGATCACGGCTTCCTGAGACGGTGAAAGCATGGGGTGCAGCCCTAACTTTTGGGGGCAATCTTGACCCATACAGCACACTCAGGCTACACAGCCCTCTGGAACCTCAGATAAAACAGTCCTGACCAAACAAGATAAGTAACTTTGTCTATATTGCAGCACTACTCTCTCCTATTTATCTGATTTATCTCCTCTCCCTGCCCCAGCCAGCTTCATTAACACTGGAATTTCCTGGGCCAGGGAGTGAAGGGCTCTGCAGGGTTTTGTTTGTTTGTTTTCTTCTTTCCCTAACCCATTCTTCTGGCCTGAGAGAAGCAGCAATTAACAATTAGGGGGAAAAATCCTTCCCTGAATTTCCTAAATTGGAATAATAATACAGAACCAGCCCCAGCCAAACATAAGAGGTCCACAGTCTTTGGCTTTCATCCCTACAGGGAACCAGATGGCTCTTATAATGCAAAGGCAATTCTGATAGAGATCTGACTATAAGTGTTTTAGCTGAGCAGTGGAAAGGCAAGTTTTGGAGGACTGATACCTCTCTACCTATTAAACAGAGCCCTCACTGATCCACAGGAGGGAACTGAGGGCTGAAGCTCCACCCACACCACCTCGCCATCTGCTAAAGGGCTCTGAGGATAGTGACGCCTACCAATCTTTAGAGATACAAGCATTGGATGCCTAAGGTACAGCAGCAGAGTCCACTCACCAAAGTGCTCTGGGAATAGAGACACTCCTACCTCACTGGCACATGGGGGAAGGCTGTCAGCATCCTGCCCTTCTTGAAGTGTGACCCTCTTCTGCTACTAGAATCTGGTGCATACAACCAACACCACCACTCCTCTAAGTCAATAGGTGACAGCCTACACCACACACTAGGTGGCCCACTATCAGGGCACCTAAGTTGATTCTATTCAAGAATAGTGAAAGGACTCATAGGCTCATATAACTGGTAACAGCTCAAAACATCTGGTAATAGGACATAAGTGATCCAAAGGCTACAACAATCAAGATAGCGCAATCTAGTAGCCCATCTGGGTGTACTGAAACAAAACAAGAAGATAACACTCAGTGGGCAAATATAAAATAAATCATTAGAATATCTTATACATGGCTTGGAGACAGCAGTTGATATCAAATCACACAAAGAAGCAGACCATGATTGCCTCTACAAACCCCCAAATCAAAGAATCAAAATCTTTCCCAAATGAAGACACATTCCTGGAATTGCCAGATGTACAACATAATAAACTAATATACAGAATGCTTCAAGACATCAGGGATGACCTCAGAAAGGAAATAAGGCAATCTACAGAAAAAGCCAAGGAACACACTGATAAAACAGGTGAACAATCAAAAAGATTATTCAAGAACATAGCAAAAAAATTAATAAGCTGCAAAAAACCATAGAGAGTCAGCATTCAGAAATCCAAAAGATTAACAAGAAAATTACAGAATTAGGCAATTCAATGTGAAGTCAGAGCAGCAGAATCGAGGAATTGGAATGCAGAGTAGGGGAGGTGGAGGATAAGGATAATGACACCAATATAGCTGAAGAAAAATCAGATAAAAGAATTTTAAAAAATGAAGAAACCCTAAGAATCATGTGGGACTCTATCAAGAAAAATAACCTGCGTGTGATTGGAGTGCCAGAACAGGGAGGGATAAAAGAAAAAACAGAAAGAATAGTTGAAGATCTGTTGGCAGAAAACTTCCCTGGCATCGTGAAAGATGAAAGGATATCTATCCAAGATGCTCATAGAACCCCATACAAGATACATCCCAAAAGACAATTACCAACACATATTATCATCAAAATTTCCAAAACCAAAGATAAAGAGAAAATTTTAAAAGCAGCCAGGGATAAACAAAAAGTCACCTTAGAGAATTTGCAAAAACCAAACCAAAGCTACAAGAATTACTAAGGGAAATTCTTTGGTCAGAAAATCAATAATATCAGATACCAACACAACACGAGGTCACAGAACAGAACATCCTGCTATTAACTCAGACAGGGAAATCACAAAAACAAAATAAGATTAATTTTTTAAAAATGCTCAAAATAGGGAATCATTGAACTCATTATGCAAAAGATTACAGTAATCAAAAAAGAGGGACTAAATACAGGAGGCATAGATCTTCCATATGGAGAGGAAACCAAGGTGATATAGGACAATACAAGTTAGGTTTTTACTTAGAAAAATAGCGGTAATTATTAAGGTAACCACAAAGAGGTCTAAGAATTCCATACTTCAAAATAAAAACCAAGATAAACATAACGACTCACAAAAAAAATTCGACTGCTATGAAAATGAGGAACACACAATTTACAAAGAAAAACTTCTCAGCACAAAAAAGTAAGAGGAAAAATGAAATTGTCAACAACATACAAAAAAAGCATCAAAATGACAGCATTAAACTCATACTCATCTACAATTATGCTGAATGTAAATGGACTATACGCACCAATAAAGAGACAGTCTCAGACTGGATAAAAAAAAACGTGATCCGTCTATATGCTGCCTACAAGAGACACACCTTAGACTTAGAGACACAAATAAACTAAAACTCAAAGGATGGAAAAAAATATATCAAGCAAACAGCAATCAAAAAAGAGCAGGAGTGGCAATATTAATTTCAGACAAAATAGACTTTAAAGTTAAATCCACCACAAAGGATAAAGAAGGACACTACATAATGATTAAAGGGAAAATTGACCAGGAAGATATAACCATATTAAATATTTATCCACCCAATGACAGGGCTGCAAGATACATAAAACAAACTTTAACAGAATTGAAAAGTGAGAGAGACACCCCCACAGTTATAGTAGGAGACTTCAACACAGCACTTTTGGTGAAAGATAGGACACCCAGTAAGAAGCTCAATAGAGACGTGGAAGATCTAATTGCTACAATCAACCAACTTGACCTCATAGACTTAAACAGAACACTCCACCCAACAGCTGCAAAGTATACTTCTTTTTCTAGTGCACATGGAACATTCTTTGGAATAGATCACATATTAGGTCATAAAACAAACCTTTGCAGAATCCAAAACATCGAAATATTACAAAGCATCTTCTCAGACCATAAGGGCATAAAAGTAGAAATCAATAACAGAAAAATCAGGGAAAAGAAATCAAAGACTTGGAAACTGAACAACACCCTGCTCAAAAATGACTGGGTTATAGAAAACATTAAGGAGGGAATAAAGAAATTCATAGACTCCAACGAGACTGAAAACATTTCCTATCAAAACCTCTGGGACACAGCAAAAGCAGTGCTCAGGGGTCAATTTATTTCAATAAGTGCACACAAACATAAAGAAGAAAGAGCCAAAATCAGAGAACTGTCCCTACAACTTGAACAAATAGAAAGAGAGCAACAAAAGAATCCATCAGGCACCAGAAGAAAACAAAGAATAAAAATTAGAGCAGAATTAAATGAATTAGAGAACAGAAAAAGAATTGAAAGAATTAACAAAGCCAAAAGCTGGTTCTTTGAAAAAATTAACAAAATTGATAAACCATTGGCCAGACTGACTAAAGTAATACAGGAAAGGAAACAAATAACCCAAATAAGAAATGAGATGGGTCATACCACAACAGACCCAACTGAAATTAAAAGAATCATATCAGATTGCTATGAAAAATTGTACTCTAACAAATTTGAAAACCTAGAAGAAATGGATGAATTCCTAGAAACACACTACCTACATAAAGTAACACAAACAGAAGTAGAACAACTAAATAGACCCATAACAAAAAAAAGAGATTGAAAAGGTAATCGAAAAACTCCCAACAAAAAAAAAAGCCCCGGCCCAGACGGCTTCACTGCAGAGTCCTACCAAACTTTCAGAGAAGAGTTAACACCACTACTGCTAAAGGTATTTCAAAGCATAGAAAATGATGGAATACTACCTAACTCATTCTATGAAGCCAGCACATCCCTGATACCAAAACCAGCTAATGACACCACACACACAAAAAAATTACAGACCCATATCCCTCATGAACAGAGATGCAAAAATCCTCAACAAAATTCTAGCCAATAGAATTCAACAATATATCAAAAAAATAATTCACCATGACCAAGTGGGATTCATACCAGGTATGCAAGGTTGGTTCAATATTAGAAAAACCATTAATGTAATCCACCATACAAATAAAACAAAAGACAAAAACCACATGATCTTATCAACTGATGCAGAAAAGGCATTTGACAAAGTCCAACACCCATTTATGATAAAAACTCTCACCAAAATAGGAATTGAAGGAAAATTCCTCAACATAATAAAGGGCATGTATACAAAGTCAACAGCCAACATCATCCTAAATGGAGAGAGCCTGAAAGCATTTCCCTTGAGAATGGAAACCAGACAAGGAGGCCCTTTATCACAGCTCTTATTCAACATTGTGCTAGAGGTCCTAGCCAGAGCAATTAGGCTAGACAGAGAAATAAAGGGCATCTGGATTGGCAAGGAAGACGTAAAATTATCTCTATTTGCAGATGACATGTTCTTATACACAGAAAACCCTAAGGAACCCTCAAGAAAACTACTGAACCTAATAGAAGAGTTCAGCAAGTATCAGGATACAAGATAAACATACAAAAATCAGTAGGATTCCTCTACATCAACAAAAAGAACATCGAAGAGGAAATCACCAAATCAATACCATTCACAGTAGCCCAGAAGATAAACACTTAGGAATAAACCTTACCAAAGATGTAAAAGACCTATACAAAGATTACAAGGTACTACTGCAAAAAACCAAAAGGGAACTACATAAGTGGGAAAACATACCTTGCTCATGGGTAGGAAGGCTTAACATTGTAAAAATGTCTATTCTACTGAAAGCCATCTATATATACAATGCACTTCTGATCCAAATTCCAACAACATTTTTTAATGTGATGGAGAAACAAATCACAAACTTCATATGGAATGGAAAGAAGCCCCAGATAAGTAAAGCATTACTGAAAAAGAAGAACAAAGTGGGAGGCCTCGCTCTACCTGATTTTAGAACCTATTATACAGCCACAGTAGTCAAAATAGCCTGGTACTGGTACAACAGACACATAGACCAGTGGAACAGAACTGAGAATCCAAATATAAATCCATCCACATATGAGCAGCTGATATTTCACGAAGGCCCAGTGTCAGTTAATTGGGGAAAAGATAGTCTTTTTAACAAATGGTGCTGGCATAACTGGATATTCATCTGCAAACAAAAAAAAACAGGACCCATACCTCACACCATGCACAAAAACTAACTCCAAATGGATCAAAGACCTAAACATAAAGTCTAAAATGATAAAGATCATGAAAGAAAAAATAGAGACAACGTTAGGAGCCCTAATACAAGGCATAAAGAGAACACAAAACATTACTAAAAATGATGAAGAGAAACCAGATGACTGGGAGCTCCTAAAAATCGAACAACTATGCTCATCTAAAGACTTCACCAAAAGAGTAAAAAGACCACCTACAGACTGGGAAAAAATTTTCAGCTATGACATCTCAGACCAGTGCCTGATCTCTAAAATCTACATGATTTTGCTAACACTCAACCACAAAAAGACAAACACCCCAAATAAATACTGGGCAAAGTATATGAACAGGCACTTCACTAAAGAAGATATTGAGGCAGCTAACAGATACATGAGGAAATGCTCTCGATCATTAGCCATCAGAGAAATACAAATTAAAACTACGATGAGATTCCATCTCACTCCAACAAGGCTGGCATTAATCCAAAAAACACAAAATAATAATGTTGGAGAGGCTGTGGAGAGATTGGAACTCTTATACACTGCTGGTAGGAAAGTAAAATAGTACAACCACTTTGGAAATTGATTTGGCCTTTCATTAAAAAAGCTAGAAATAGAACTACCATACGACCCAGCAATCCCACTCCTCGGAATATATCCTTGAGAAATAAGAGCCCTTGCATGAACAGATATATGCACACACATGTTTATTGCAGCACTGTTTACAATAGCAAAAACACGGAAGCAACCAAGGTGCCCAGCAATAACAAAAAAACCCGATGAATGGATAAATAAATTATGGTATATGCACACAATGGAATACTACACATCAATAAAGAGCAGTGATGAATCTGTGAAACATTTCATAATATGGAGGAACCTGGAAGGCATTATGCTGAGTGAAATTAGTCAGTTGCAAAAGGACAAATATTGTATAAGACCACTGTTATAAAATGTTGAGAAATAGTTTAAACTGAGAAGAACACATTCTTTTGCAGTTACGAGACGGGGGAGAGAGGAAGGGAGGGAGGGACAGGGGTATTTACTAATTAGATAGTAGATAAGAACCACTTTAGGTGAACGGGAGGACAACACTCAATACAGGGAAGGTCAGCACAACTGGACTAAACCAAAAGTAAAGAAGTTTCCTGAATAAACTGAATGCTTCGAAGGCCAGCGAAGCAGGGGCAGGGGTTTGGGGACCATGGTTTCAGGGGACATCTAAGTCAATTGGCATAATAAAATCTATTAAGAAAACATTCTGCATCCCACTTTGAAGTGTGGCATCTGGGTCTTAAACGCTAGCAAGTGGCCATCTAAGATGCATCAGTGAGTCTCAACCCACCTGGGTCAAAGGAGAATGAAGAACACCAAGGACACAAGGTAATTACCAGCCCAAGAGACAGAAGGGACCACATGAACTAGAGACTACATCAACCTAAGACCAGAAGAATTAGATGGTGCCTGGCCACAACCGATGACTGTCCTGACGGGGAACACAACAGAGAACCCCTGAGAGAGCAGAATGCAGACCCCAAATTCTCATAAAAAGACCAGACTTAATGGTCTGACTGAGAGTAGAAAGACCCCAGAGGTCATGGTCTCCAAACCTTCTGTAGGCCCAGGACAGGATCCATTCCTGAAGCCAATTCATCAAACATGGATTGGACTGGACAATGGGCTGGAGAGAGATGCTGATGAGGAGTGAGCTACTTGCATCAGGTGGACACTTGAGACTATGTTGGCATCTCCTGTCCGGAGGGAAGATGGGTGGGTAGAGTGGGTCAGAAGCTGGCAAAATGGTCATGAAAAGAGAGAGCGGATTGTCTCATTAGGGGGAGAGTAACTGGGAGTACGTAGCAAGGTGCATATATGTTTAAAAGTGAGAGACTGACTTGATTTGTAAACTTTCACTTAAAGTACAATAAAACTTAAAAAAAAAAAAAAAAGACATCCTGGCAGAGTCTTCTCTCTTCCCCCACTGCTTGACCTACCAATTTGAGACTAAGACTGTCGAATTTTCACCTTATTGCCCGACCTTTTGGACTTGCCAGGCACCACATTCTTGTGAGACAATTCCTTAAAAAAAAAAAAAATTTTTTTTATGTTTTGTTTTTTACTGGCTCTGTTTCTCTAGAGAACCCTGACTAAGACAACAGTTCCTCAAAAGTTACCCTATGACTCAGCCATCTCACTCCTAGGTACACACCCAAGTAAATTAAAACCATATGTTTACACAAAAAAACCTTGTACAGAATTCCTATGTTCATGGTATTCATTGAAGCATTATTCCTAATAGCCGAAATGTGGGAACAACCCAAATGGCCACTGACTGATGAATGGATAAATGCAACGTGGTATATACATACAATGGATTATTATTTGGCCATAAAAAGGAATGAAGTACTGATGGATGCCACAAAGAGGATGAACTTTCAAACCATTGTGCTGAATGAAAGTAGCCAGACCAAAAAAAAAAAAAAACCCACATGCTACATGATTCCATTTACATGAAAATCTAGAATAGGCAAATCCATAGAAACAGAAAGTAATCAGTGATTGCCTAGGACTAGGGATTGGGGGGAAATGGATTTACTGCTAATGGGAACAGATATATTTCGGGGTGAAGAAAATGCTCTAAAATTTATTGTGGTTACACAACTCTGTGAATATACCAAAAACCATGGAATTATACACTTTAATTGGGTGAACTGTATGGTATGTGAATTATATCTCAAGAAAGCTGTTAGGTTAAAAATAAGGAAGAAACAGAGGGAAAGGGAGGAGGACGGAGGGAGGCAGGGAGGAAAGAAAATGCATGCATGCTTATGTAGGTAAATAAATATCAGAACTTTTTTGCTCTGAGGAGTGCATTCAAACCCCTTTCCATTACTTCTTACATCCTTCTAGAGAATCTAAAATCAGGAAGAATTGGTGCCAAAGCCACAGAGAAACCCACTTCGGCACTGGGATTCCCATGTCAGACTGGAGGGAAGGAAGGCTTGCCGGAGAGTTAGGCCCAAGGGCCACAAGGGTGGGCAGCCCAGTGGGAGGCTCTGGACTGGCAGGTCAGGCAGCTGTAACAACTATTTGTAGCCGAGAAGCAACTCAGCAGATTTAGACTTTACCACAAGCCTGAGCAGATGCCCTAATTTTGTCAGGGCAAATAATTAAAAAGAAGGATGAGAAAAAAACAGCAGCATGTTGAATGAGACTTTTCGGTTGTCTGCACACTTTTGCTAAAGCCCCAAAGCTGAAAATATGAAGCACAAAGTACTCCCACATTCTAGAGAGTACCTCAGGAGCTGCCCACCCCATCACAGCCCAGGTGTGCTACGGACCAGAAGTGGTCCAAATGGTCCTGGAACCACCACCCTCCCCCAGCTTTTTAGTACAAAAGGCAGTTGCCCTTTTTTCTCCAATCACAGCCCCCTCCCCCATCCCAGGAGCATAGCTGGATCATAGAGGAGAAGTGGTGAAAGCCAACTTGGCCCTCCCCAGGACAGGACCCTGACCTGACCCCCCAGAGCTGAACTGGGAGGAAGAGATGAACTTGAATTGGGTGTTAGATGAGAGTTGTAAATTAATTTGACTGGCCTTTCAATGAAAACCTGATGTTGTAGTGGTTAAGTGCTATAGCTGCTAACCAAAATGTTGGCAGTTGGAATCTACTGCGTGCTCCTTGGAAACTCTATGGGGCAGTTCTGCTCTGTTCTACAGAGTCACTGTCAGCCAGAATCAACTCAACTGCAAGAGGTTGGCCTCTTAATACCTGAATGTGATCAAAAAGCTACGGGATATCAGGATACAAGATAAACATGCAAAAATCAGTTGGATTCCTCTACATCAACAAACAGAACATCAAAGAGGAAATCACCAGATCAATACCATTTACACTAGCCCCAAAGAAGATAAAATACTTAGGAATAAACCTTACCAGAGACATAAAAGACCTATACAAAGAAAACTAGAAGACACTACTGCAAAAAACCAAAGGAGATCTACATGAAGTGGAAAAACGTACCTTGCTCATAGATAGGAAGACTTAACATTGTAAAAATGTCTATTCTACCAAAAGCCATCTATATATACAACCCAATTCCAATCCAAATTCCAATGACATTTTTTAATGAGATGGACAAATCACCAACTTCATGTGGAAGGGAAAGAGGCCCCGGATAAGTAAAGCATTACTGAAAAATAAGAACAAAGAGGAAGGCCTCACTCTACCTGATTTTAGAACCTATTATACCGCCTCAGTAGTCAAAACAGCCTGGTAGTGGTACAACAGATACACAGACCAGCGGAACAGAATTGAGAATCCAGACACAAATCCATCCACATATGAGCAGCTGATACTTGACAAAGGCCCAAAGTCAGTTAAGTGGAGAAAAGACAGTCTCTTTAGCAAATGGTGCTGCCATAACTGGATATCCATCTGCAAAAAATGAAACAATACCCATACCTCACACCATGCACAAAAACTAACTCAAAATGGATCAAAGACCTAAATATAAAATCTAAAAGAATAAAGATCATGGAAAAAAAATAGGGACAACACTAGGAGGCCCAATACATGGCATAAACAGCATATAAAACATTACTAACAATGCACAAATACCAGAAGAGAAACTAGATAACTGGGAGCTCCTAAAAATCAAACACCTATGCTCATCCAAAGACTTCCCCACAAGAGTAAAAATTACCTACAGACTGGGAAAAAGTTTTTAGCTATGACACTTCTGCTTAGCCCCTGATCTCTAAAATCTACATGATGCCGCAAAAACTCAGCTACAAAAAGACAAATAACCCATTTAAAAAATGGGCAAAGGATATGAACAAGCACTTCACTAAAGAAGACATTCAGGTAGCTAACAGATATATGAGGAAATGCTCATGATCATTAAACATTAGAAAAATGCAAATCAAAACTTCAACGAAATTCCATCTTACTCCAAAAACCACAAAACAATAAATGTTGGAGAGGCTGTGGAGAGACTGGAACACTTACACACTGCTGGTGGGAATGCAAAATGGTACAACCACTTTTTTTTTTTTTTAAGAAACTAGAAATAGAACTACCATGTTGTTGTTGTTAGGTGCCGTCAACTCGGTTCCAACTCATAGCGACCCTATGCACAACAGAACGAAACACTGCCTAGTCCTGCACCATCCTTACAATTGTTATGCTTGAGCTCATTGTTGCAGCCGCTGTGTCAATCCACCTAGTTGAGGGTCTTCCTCTTTTCTGCTGACTCTGTACTCTGCCAAGCATGATGTCCTTCTCCAGGGACTGATCCCTCCTGACAATGCGTCCAAAGTATATAAGATGCAGTCTCTCCATCCTTACCTCTAAGGAGCATTCTGGTCGCTCTTCTTCCAAGACAGATTTGTTCGTTCTTTTGGCAGTCCATGGTATATTCAATATTCTTCGCCAACACCACAATTCAAAGGCGTCAACTCTTCTTCGGTCTCCCTTATTCATTGTTCAGCTTTCACATGCCTATGATGTGATTGAAAATACCACAGCTTGGGTCAGGCACACCTTAGTCTACAGGGTGACATCTTTGCTCTTCAGCACTTTGAAGAGGTCCTTTGCAGCAGATTTGCCCAATGCAATGCATCTTTTGATTTCTTGACTGCTGCTTCCATGGCTGTTGATTGTAGATCCAAGTAAAATGAAATCCTTGACAACTTCAATCTCTTCTCCGTTTATCATGATGTTGCTCATTGGTCCACTTGTCAGGATTTCTGTTTTCTTTATATTGAGGTGCAATCCATACTGAAGGCTGTGGTCTTTGATCTTCATTAGTAAGTGCTTCAAGTCCTCTTCACTTTCAGCAAGCAAGGTTGTGTCATCTGCATAACACAGGTTGTTAATGAGTGTTCCTCCAATTCTGATGCCCCGTTCTTCTTCATATAGTCTAGCTTCTCGTATTATTTGTTCAGCATACAGGTTAAATAGGTATGGTGGAAGAATACAACCCTGATGCACACCTTTCCTGACTTTAAACCAATCAGTATCCCCTTGTTCTGTCTGAACAACTGCCTCTTGATCTATGTAAAGGTTCCTCATGAGCACAGTTAAGTGTTCTGGAATTCCAGAACTACCATATGATCCAGCAATCCCACTCCTTGGAATATATCCTGGAGAATTAGAAGCGTTTACACAGACAGATATATGCACACCCATGTTCATTGCAGCACTGTTCACAATAGCAAAAAGATGGAAGCAACCAAGGTGCCCATCAACAGATGAACAGATAAATAAATTATGGTATATTCACACAATGGAATACTATGTATCAACAAAGAACAGTGATGAATCCGTGAAACATTTTATAACATGGAGGAATCTGGAAGGCGTTATGCTGAGTGAAATTAGTCAGTTGCAAAAGGACAAATATTGTATGAGACCACTATTATAAGAATTCAAAAAGTAGTTTAAACAGAGAAGAAGGTATTCTATGATGGTTACAAGAGCGGGGAGGGAGGGAGGGAGGGGAGTTTTCACTAATGAGATAGTAGATAGGAACTATTTTAGGTGAAAGGAAAGAGAACACACAATACAGGAGAGATGAGCACAACTGGACTAAACCAAAAGCAGTTTCCTGAATAAACTGAACCCTTCAAAGGCCAGAGTAGTAGTGGTGGGGGTTTGGGGACCATGGTTTCAGAGAACATCTACGTCAATTGGCATAACAAAATCTATTAAGAAAACATTCTGCATCCCACTTTGAAGTGTGGCATCTGGGGTCTTAAACGCTAGCAAGCGGCCATCTAAGATGCATCAATTGGTCTCAAGCCACCTGGAGCAAAGGAGAATGAAGAACACTAAAGACACAAGGTAATTATGAGCCCAAGAGACAGAAAGGGCCTCATATACCATAGACTACATCAGCTTGAGACCAGAAGAACTAGATGGTGCCCGGCCACAACCGATGACTGCCCTGACAGGGAACACAACAGAGAATCCCTGGGAAGAGGAGAGCAGTGGGATGTGGACCTCAAATTCTCATAAAAAGACCAGACTTAATGATCTGACTGAGACTAGAAGGACCCCAGGGGTCATGGTCCCCAGACCTTCTGTTAGCCCAGGACAGGAACCATTCCCAAAGCCAACTCTTCAGACGGGGACTGGACTGGACCATGGGGTAGAAAATGATACTGAGAAGAGTGAGCTTCTTGGATCAAGTAGACACATGAGACTATGTGGCAGCTCGTATCTGGACGGGAGATGAGTGGGCAGAGGGGGTCAGAGGCTGGACAAATGGACACGAACATAGAGTGGAGGGAAGGAGTGTGCTGTCTCATTACAGGGAGAGCAACTGGGAGTATATAGCAAGGTGTGTATAAGTTTTTGTATAAGAGACTGACTTGGTTTGTAAACTAAACTAGAAAGCACAATAAAAATTAAAAACAACAAAAAAAAGCTATGGGATCTGCTCCCATTGTCATTAAAGCCAGGAAATGACATCACTGAGGCATTGAAGGCAGAGACACTGGAGTCCAGGAGCTACGTGATTGGTTATGGAGGAGCTGAGGGGCCAGCAGGTCTAGGCTTCCAGAGAGGTCAGTAACAGAAGGAGACACAGCAGGAAGAGTGGTTCCCAGACCCAGCTGGAGCCACAGTCCTGAGATGGCTTTCTCCCCACTGGCCCATCTCCACCAGGGCCTCCCACTTGCATGGCCAAGGGATCTCCTGGCATCTGTCCCATGATGCAGAGCAGAGTCTTGGAGGCAGTTGTAGAACTGGGGGCATCAGAGCCAGGACCAGCACAGCAGGCAGAAAGGGGAAGTCTCACTCCCAGGTCATGCCTACTCGCTCAGACCATTCCAGAAATCTATTTCACAGCCTCACTGGCCCAGGAACTAGGACTGACAACAGTGTCAGACAGGAGATACCTGGGTCTGGAACCAGAGCTGAGTCTGCAGGAAAGAAATTTTCCAGTAAACCTTTTTGACCAGAGTAAAATGTATAAACTAAAAATCCATGTTTCAGCTACATTCAGCAGCATTAAAAGCTGAAGTTAGAAATGCCTGACTTTCAAGTCTCTTATCTGCCTAGCAACTCTGAGTTACCAGGGGGAATGTCTACTCTGTGGGCAAGATGAAAGGTGAAAGGAATGCACCCTAAGAAGGAGTTTTAACAAATGTATATGTGCAAAGGGATCTTAAGAAATAATCCTTTCACCAGAAGAAAACAAATAATAAAAATTAGAGCTGAACTAAATGAATTAGAGAACAGAAAAACAATTGAAAGAATTAACAAAGCCAAAAGCTGGTTCTTTGAAAAAATGAACAAAATTGATAAACCATTGGCTAGACTGACTAAAGAAAAACAGGAAAGGAAACAAATAACTCGAATAAGAAACGAGAAGGACCACATCACAACAGAACCAAATGAAATCAAAAGAATCATATCAGATTACTACATAAAATTGTACTCTAACAAATTTGAAAACCTAGAAGAAATGGATAAATTCTTGGAACAATACTACCTACCTAAACTAACACATTCAGAAGTAGAACAACTAAATAGACCCATAACAAAAAAAGAGATTGAAACGGTAATCAAAAAACTTCCAACAAAAAAAAGTCCTGGCCCAGATGGCTTCACTGCAGAGTTCTACCAAACCTTCAGAGAAGACTTAACACCATTACTATTGAAGGTATTTCAAAGTATAGAAAAAGACGGAATACTACCCAACTCATTCTATGAAGCTACCATCTCCCTGATACCAAAACCAGGTAAAGACATTACAAAAAAAGAAAATTTTAGACCTATATCCCTCATGAACATAGATGCAAAAATCCTCAACAAAATTCTAGCCAATAGAATCCAACAACACATCAAAAAAATAATACACCCTGATCAAGTGGGATTTATACCAGGTATGCAAGGCTGGTTTAATATCAGAAAAACCATTAATGTAATCCATCACATAAATAAAACAAAAGATAAAAACCACATGATCTTATCAATAGATGCAGAAAAGGCATTTGACAAAGTTCAACACCCATTTATGATAAAAACTCTCACCAAAATAGGAATTGAAGGAAAATTCCTCAACATAATAAAGGGCATATATGCAAAGCCAACAGCCAATATCACTCTAAATGGAGAGAACCTGAAAGCATTTCCCTTGAGGACAGGAACCAGACAAGGATGCCCTTTATCACCGCTCTTATTCAACATCGTACTTGAAGTCCTAGCCAGGGCAATTAGGCTAGACAAAGAAATAAAGGGTATCCAGATTGGTAAGGAGGAAGTAAAGCTATCACTATTTGCAGATGACATGATCGTATACATGGAAAACCCTAAGGAATCCTCCAGAAAACTACTGAAACTAATAGAAGAGTTTGGAAGAGTCTCAGGATATAAAATAAACATACAAAAATCACTTGGATTCCTCTACATCAACAAAAAGAACACCGAAGAGGAAATAACGAAATCAATACCATTCACAGTAGCCCCCAAGAAGATAAAATACTTAGGAATAAATCTTACCAAGGATGTAAAAGACCTATACAAAGAAAACTATAAAACTCTGCTACAAGAAATTCAAAAGGACATACTTAAGTGGAAAAACATACCCTGCTCATGGATAGGAAGACTTAACATAGTAAAAATGTCTATTCTACCAAAAGCCATTTATACATATAACGCACTTCCAATCCAAATACCAATGTCATACTTTAAGGGGATAGAGAAACAAATCACTAATTTCATATGGAAAGGAAAGAACCCCCGGATAAGCAAAACAATACTGAAAAAGAAGAAGAAAGTGGGAAACCTCACCCTACCTGATTTCAGAACCTATTATACAGCTACAGTAGTCAAAACAGCCTGGTACTGGTACAAAAACGGGCACATAGACCAATGGAACAGAATTGAGAATCCAGATATAAATCCATCCATGTATGAGCAGCTGATATTTGACAAAGGACCAGTGTCAGTCAATTGGGGAAATAATAGTCTTTTTAACAAATGGTGCTGGCATAACTGGATATCCATTTCCAAAAGAATGAAACAGGACCCATACCTCGCACCATGCACAAAAACTAACTCCAAGTGGATCAAAGACCTAAACATAAAGACTAAAACGATAAAAATCATGGAAGAAAAAATAGGATCTACCCTAGGAGCCCTAATACAGGGCATAAACAGAATACAAAACATTACCAAAAATGATGAAGAGAAACCAGATAACTGGGAGCTCCTAAAAATCAAACACCTATGCTCATCTAAAGACTTCCCCAAAAGAGTAAAAAGACCACCTACAGACTGGGAAAGAATATTCAGCTATGACATCTCAGACCAGCGCCTGATCTCTAAAATCTACATGATTCTGTCAAAACTCAACCACAAAAAGACAAACAACCCAATCAAGAAGTGGGCAAAGGATATAAACACACATTTCACTAAGGAAGATATTCAGGCAGCCAACAGATACATGAGAAAATGCTCTCAATCATTAGCCATTAGAGAAATGCAAATTAAAACTACGATGAGATTCCATCTCACACCAACTAGACTGGCATTAATTCAAAAAACACAAAATAATAAATGTTGGAGAGGCTGCGGAGAGATTGGAACTCTCATACACTGCTGGTGGGATTGTAAAATGGTACAACCACTTTGGAAATCCATCTGGCGTTATCTTAAACAGTTAGAAATAGAACTACCATACAACCCAGAAATCCCACTCCTCGGAATATACCCTAAAGATACAAGAGCCTTCACACAAACAGATATATGCACACCCATGTTTATTGCAGCTCTGTTTACAATAGCAAAAAGCTGGAAGCAACCAAGATGTCCATCAACGGACGAATGGGTAAATAAATTGTGGTATATTCACACAATGGAATACTACGCATCGATAAAGAACAGTGACGAATCTCTGAAACATTTCATAACATGGAGGAATCTGGAAGGCATTATGCTGAGCGAAATGAGTCAGTTGCAAAAGGACAAATATTGTATAAGACCACTATTATAAGATCTTGAGAAATAGAAAAAACGGAGAAGAACACAGACTTACGTGGTTACAAAGGGGGGAGGAAGGGAGGGAGGGAGAGGGCTTTTTATTGATCAATCTGTAGATAAGAACTGCTTTGGGTGAAGGGAAAGACAACACTCAATACAAGGAAGGTCAGCCTAATTGGACTGGATTAAAAGTAAAGAGGTTTCCGGGACAAAATGAAAGCTTCAAAGGTCAGCGAAGCAGGGGCTGGGGTCTGGGGAACTTGGTTTGGGGGGACTTCTAAGTCAATGGGCAAAACAATTCTATTATGAAAACTCTCTGCATCCCACTTTGAATTGTGGCGCCTGGGGTCCTAAATGCCAACAAGCGGCCATCTAAAATACATTAATTGGTCTCAACCCACCTGGAGCAAAGGCAAAGGAAGAACACCAAGGTCACACGACAACTAAGAACCCAAGAGACAGAAAGGGCCACATGAACCAGAGACCTACATTATCCTGAGACCAGAAGAACTAGTTGGTGCTCGGCCACAATCGATGTCTGTCCTGTCAGGGAGCACAACAGACAACTCCTGAGGGAGCAGGAGACCAATGGGATACAGACCCCAAATTCTCATTAAAAGACCACACCTAATGGTATGATTGCAACTAGAGGAATCCCAGAGACAATGCTCCCCAGAACTTCTGATGGCACAGGACAGTAACCATCCCCGAAGACAAATCATCAGGCATGAAAAGGACTGGTCAGTGGGGGGGAGAGAGATGCTGATGAAGAGAGAGCTAATTAAATCAGGTGGACACGGGAGAATGTGTTGGCAACTCTTGACTGGAGGGGGGATGGGAAGATAGAGAGAGAGGGAAGATGGCAAAATTGGCACGAAACGAGAGACTGGAAGGGCTGACTCAATAGGGGGAGAGCAAGTGGGAGAAGGGAGTAAGATGTATGTAAACCTACATGTGACAGACTGATTGGAATGGTAAATGTTCACTTGAAGCTTAATAAAAATTAAAAAAAAAAAAGAAATAATCCTTTCATGATAAGGCTGTAGCAACAATGTTTTAATGAAAAGGTGCATACTGAAGGCTTTGGTCTTTGATCTTCATCAGGAAGTGCATCAAGTTGTCTTCACTTTCAGCAAACAAGGTTGTATCATCTGCATAACACAGGTTGTTAATGCATCTCCCACCAATCCTGATGCCCCATTCTTCTTTATACAGTCCAGCTTTTAGGATTATTTGCTCAGCATATAGATTGAATAGGTATGGTGAAAGGATACAACCCTGACTCACATCTTTCCTGATTTTAAACCATGCAGTGTCCCCTTGTTCTGTTTGAACAACTGCTTCTTGATCTATGTACAGGTTCCTCATGAGCACAAATAAGTGTTCCGGAATTCCCATTCTTCGCAATGTTATCCATGGTTTGTTATGATCCACACAGTCGAGTGCCTTATCATAGTCAATAAGACACAGGGAAACATCTTTCTGGTATTCTCTGCTTTCAGCCAGGATCCATCTGACATCAGCAATGACATCTCTGGTTCCACGTCCTCTGCTGAATCCAGCCTGAATCTCTAGTAGTTCCCTGTGGGTATACTGCTGCAGCCACTTTTGAATGATCTTCAGCAAAATTTTACTTGCATGTGATACTAATGATATTGTTTGATAATTTCTGCATGCAGTTGGATCACCTTTCTTGGGAGTAGGCATAAATATGGATCACTTCCAGTAGGTTTACCAGATAGCTGTCTTCCAAATTTCTTGGCATAGACCAGTGAGCACTTCCAGAACTGCAACCGTTTGTTGAAACACCTCAATTCACATTCTTTCAATCCCAGGAGCCTTGTTTTTCACCAATGCCTTCAATGCAGCTTGGACTTCTTCCTTCGGTGCCATCGGTTGCTGATCATATGCTACCTCTTGAAATGGTTGAACATCGGCCAATTCTTTTTGGTATAAGGACTCTGTGTATTCCTTCCATCTTCTTTTGATGCTTCCTACATCATTTAACCACTGAAGCCAAAGAAGAAGAAATTGAAGATTTTTATCAACTTCTGCAGTCTGGAATTGATCAAACATGCAATCAGGATTCATTGATAATTACCAGTGATTGGAATGTATAGTTGGAAAAAAAGAAGGATCCGTAGTTGGAAAATATGGCCTTGGTGGTAGAAAAATGCCAGAGATCAAATGACAGAATTTTGCAAGACCAACGACTTCTTCCTTCCAAATACCTTTTTTCACCAACATAAATAGCGACTGTACACATGAACCTCGCCAGATGGAATACACAGGAATCGAATCGACTACATCTGTAGAAAGAGACAATGGAAAAGCTCAATATCATCCATCAGAACAAGGCCGGGGCCGACTGTGGAACACACCATCAATTGCTCATATGCGAGTTCAAGTTGAAACTGAAAAAAATTAGAACAAGTCCGTAAGCACCAAAGTATGACCTTGAGTATATCCCACCTGAATTTAGAGGCCATCTCAAGGATAGATTTGATGCGTTGAACACCAATGATCAAAGGCCAGACGAGTTGTGGAATGACACCACGGACATCATACATGAAGAAAGAAAGAGATCATTAAAAAGACAGGAAAGAAAGAACAAAATGGATGTCAGAAGTGACTCTGAAACCTGCTCTTGAACATCAAGTAGTTAAAGCAAAAGGAAGAAATGATGAAGTAAAAGAACTGAAGATTTCAAAGGGCGGTTCAACAAGACAAAGTAGAGTATTATGATGACATCTGCAAACAGCTGGAGATAAAAAACCAAAAGGGAAGAACACACTCCGCATTTCTCAAGCTGAGAGACCTGAAGAAAAAATTCAAGCCTCAAGTTGCAATAGTGAAGGATTCTATGGAAACCCTATGGGGCAGTTCTATTCTACCCTATAGGGTCACTATGAGTTGGAATCGACTGGATGGCAAAAAGCTTTTTTTGTTTTTGGATGCAGGGGAGCTGGGTTCAATTTCTGGTCCAGGTGTCTCATGAGCAGCCACCACCTGTCCATCAGTGGAGGCTTAAGTGTTCCTATGATGCGGAACATGTGTCAGATCTTCCAGACTAAGGTGGGCTAGAAAGAAAGGCCTGGTGATCTACTTCCAAAAATCAGCCAATGAAAATTCTACAGATTACAACAGTCCAATTTGCAGACTATCATGGGCGGGGCTCAGGACTGGCCAGCATTTTGTTCCTTCATGCACTGGGTCACCATGAGTTCAGGGCCGACTCCACAGCCGCTAACAACAACATTTTAGACTATAAATAGGGCTTGTTGTTGTTATTGTAGGTCCTTGGGTGGTGCAAACAGTTTTGGACTCGACTACTAACCTGAAGGTCATTGGTTCAAACCCACTCAGATCACTGCAGAAGAAAGGCCTTATGGTTTGCTTGTGTAAAGATTACAGCCAAGAAAACCATATGGTGCAGTTCTACTCCGTAACACACGGGGTTGCCATGAGTCGGAACTGACTAGACAGCATTGGGTTTGTTTTTTTGTTGTTATTGTTTTATTATTATCATTATTATTATGGTTGTTGTTAGTTGCCCTCAAGTTGGTTCCAACTCATGGCAACCTTATGTATAACTAAACAAGGCATTGCTTGGTCTTACGTCATCCTCACATTTGTTAGTATGTGTGACCCCATTGTTGCACCCACGGTGTCAATCCATGTCACGGATGGTTTCCCTCATTTTCATTGACACTCCTCTTTACCAAACTTGATGTTTTTTAGCAATTGGTCTTTCCTGATGATACGTCCAATGTAAGCAAGACAAAGTCTCACCATCCTTGCTTCTAAATTCTGGCTGTACTTCCTCCAAGGCTGTTTGTTCTTCTGGCAACCCATGGTATAGTCAGTATTCTTCCCCACCACAATTTGAGTGCATCAATTCTTGTCTTTTTTTTCCCATTGTCCAGCTTTTTGTTGTTGTTGTTGTTGTTGTTGGGATGAGTTGCAGACACACAACGCTCTCTCCTCCTTTAACGAAAGGCCTTTGAACGAGAATGTATTCATTTTTTAGGTTGGCCGTAACAAAATACCATAAGTTCAGTGACTTATTAAAACAGAAATTTAGTGTCTCACAGTTCTGGAAGTTACAAGTCCAAATCAATGTGTCCATCAGGCCACTCTCCCTCTGGAGTCCCCAGGGGAAGATCCTTTTTTCTCTCTCTCAGCTCCTGGTAGCCCCAGGTGTTCCTTGGCTTGTCGATGCATCTTCACATGGCCATCCTTCCTCTGTCTACGTGTCTGTCTCATCTCCTCCTTTTTTTTTAATAATTTTTATTGTGCCTTAAGTCAAAGTTTACAAATCAAGTCAGTCTCTCACAGATAAACTTATATACACCTTACTACATACTCCCACTCACTCTCCCCCTAATGAGTCAGCCCGCTCCCTCGTTCCAGTCACTCCTTTCGTGACCGTTTTGCCAGTTTCCAACCCCCTCTACCCTCCCATCCGTTGTCCAGCTTTAACATGCACATGAGGCAACTGAAGAGACCATGGCTTGGGTCAGGAGCACCTTAGTCATCTTTGCTTTTTTAACACTTTAAAGAGGTCTTCTGCAGCAAATTTCCCCAGTGCAATACATCATTTGATTTCTTGCCCGCTACTTCCGTGGACACTGATTTTTGACACAAGTTGATATGAAATCCTTCATTCCATCACTATTTATCACGATATTGTTTATTGGTCCAGTTGTAAGGATTCTCATTTACTTTGTGATGTAGTCCATACCGAAGTCCGTAGTCTTTGGCCTTCATCAGTAAATAGAGTTTAAGGTGTTCCATTAGTGTCACAAGGATACAGACATATTCCAACCAACATACTCTAGTTTTTAAGAAATGTTAAAAGAAAAAAAAAAAAAAAAAACTAGTGCCATCGATTTCTTATTTTTTAAGAAATGTTAGCAAGCTGTAAATGGATTCCCCAAAATTGGGAATCACAATTTACCAGAGTAACCATATGCTGAGCCGCACCTTTCACGGAGAAGAAAATAAAACAAACGTCAGGGATGTCCCTGGTTCCAGAAACATTTGAAGCAAGAAATAACGTGAAACGACGTAAGACAGGCTGAGAGTGGTCATAAGGACTTAAAGGAAGAAACACAAAGAAGCGTATGCGGGGGGAGGGGGGAAGGGACAGAGAAAGAAAAATTCTACTCCATTAAAAAAAAAAAAAAAACTCCATTACTGTCTTCATAAAACGCCACGCGGTTGGAGGCCAGAAACAGATGAGAAGAATTTAGAAAGAAATTTAGAAACTAGTGAGCTTGAGGTCCCTCTCTGCCCCTGCTACACGGTACAGTGCCTGCACACCAAAAAAAAAAAAACACTTGCGGTCCAGTCATTTCGACTCACAGCGATCCTAGAGGACAGAGTAGAACCACTCCATAGGGTTTTCAAGGAGTGGCTGGTGGGTTTAAACTGTGGACTTTGGTTAGCAGCCTGAGCTCTAACGCAACGGTTTTTTTTTTAACAGGCTGAGTGAAGCCAAAGCCCTGAGAACATTCTAGACGCCCCTAAAACGTACTGCCAGGACCCAAGGAGGCGCTGTTTGTAACCGGAGGGGGAGGAGCTTAGAGACGCCCAGAGCAGAGTTCAATGCTCATTGGCTACAAGAGAGTGAGCGGCAGGTACATTGTCCATTGGCTACGAGGATCTGGCCGCGTCCGGACGGGAAGACGCGCCGACGTGGGTTTTAGTTGCGATCTGGAGTTTTCCGTCCTCTTCGGTGGGGCTCCTGGGCCCCACCGAGGGGGCCTGGGGACACACAGCAGAAGCCAAGCCGAAGACCCCTGCGCCCCCATTCTGGCCATCCCCTCCCCGCCCCCACGCTCCTGCGCAGTGGCCACCCACCCAGGCGCGCCAGTCTGTGGGCCCCTCCCTTCGCCCCTTCTGTGGAGTCTCCTAGCCCCTCGGGGTCAGGTTGATGAAGGATGAGCACCTCTGCCCTGTCAAAGTGTAAACAGTGCGGTGTCAGCAACCGCTCTCGTTCTATACCATGATTCAGTGACTTGTTCGCCGTCCAGTTTCACAAATGTGCGAAGCTTTCTTCTGGAATGAAGCACCTGTCTCGTCCTCGCGCACTGCGCTTCCTTTGTGGCTACCCGCCCGCCAAACCAGATTGTAAACCACTTGGAGTCAGGACGATTTAAGTGTACTTGCATCTCTCCCACAGCGTCGCCTACGATAGACCTGGGTTCTTCACCCAGGATCTCCTTTAAAACATGTCTGCTCGCCTGACCTCTTGGTCAATGCAGGCTCCATTTCCTGGGGAAGGGAATGGCTAACTGCAAGTGGTACAGAATTCCCGAGACTCCAAATTCTCTTTTCAGGTTAGTCTTGCCCATGACTCTGGGCCTACTGCTTTCTGCCTGAAGACAGAGCACATGAGCTGGATTTGTGTGCTCCAGTAGAGGAGGAGGAGGACGCCAGTAAGGTTCTGCCCTAGAAACTGGGTGCATCTGCCTCCTCTCTAATAGGGCTTGTGGCTGGACCAGAAGACAAAAATAAGACAAATGTACCTAAAGTTTACCCTTGAGTTTGCAGGAGAAGATGTCCCTGCCGTAGCCACCGTGAGCACCAGAGCCCAGCCCGGCCCAGCCCAGCCAGGTTCCTTACCGTTTGGAAGAGAACTCTGGCTCAGCGTGGGCATTTCTCCATGGGGTGAGCTCAGACTGTCAAGGAGAGCCAGTGCATGTTCAATTCCCTCACTTGCCAGGCTGCTCCTGTGGTTGAAAAGGTGGAGCCAGGAGGAAGAAGAAGCTGTTCTCTGACCTTTGTGAGTACTTTCCCCTTCCGTGCTCAGATTGGGGGACCTAGACCCAGCCTCCGCTGCTATTCATAAGGTTTTCACTGGCTAATGCTTTTCAGAAGTAGACTGCTGGGTCCTTCTTCCTAGTGTGTCTTAGTCTGGAAGCTCAGCTGAAACCTGTCCTCCATGGGTGACCCTGCTGGTGTCTGAATACTGGTGGCATAGCTTCCAGCATCACAGCAACATGCAAGCCCCCACAATATGACAAACTGACACAGAAGCAGCAGTCAAGAAATCAAAAGACGTGTTGCATTGTGTAAATTTGCTGCAAATGACCTCTTTAAAGTGTTGAAAAGCAAAGATGTCACCTTGAAGACCAAGGTGCACCTGACCCAAGCCATGGTATTTTCAGTTGCATCATATGCATGTGAAAGCTGGACAATGAGTAAGGAAGATCAAAGAATTAACACCTTTGAACTGTGGTGTTGGCAAAGAATATTGAATATACCATGGACTTCCAAAAGAAAGAACAAATCTGTCTTGGAAGAAGTACAACCAGAATGCTCCTTAGAAGCGAGGATGGTGAGACTGCATCTTACATACTTTGGACGTGTTGTCAGGAGGGATCAGTCCCTGGAGAGGACATTGGCAGAGTACAGGGTCAGCAGAAAAGAGGAAGACCCTCAACGAGGTGGATTGACTGGCTGCAACAATGAGCTCAAGCATAACAACGATGGTAAGGATGGCTTAGGACCGGGCAGCATTTTGTTCTGTTGTGCATAGGGTCACTATGATTCAGAACTGACTTGACGGCACCTAACAACAGCAACAACAACAGATCCAGCCTCTGGGCAGGAAGTCAGGGTTCCTCCAGACCCACTCTCCACCCTTCTTCACCCTACCTGAGCCCCGGCCAGCTGACCTTTGTGAACAGTGTTAATGGGCTCTTGTGCTCTAGGGCTTCAGGTCAGGCTCAGCCTGTAGGTGGCCCGGGCAAATGCCATCTGAGGGTGGACAGAAAATGAGGTTGCAATATTTGTTCCCCAGCTTCCTGTATGCCAGACCACAGTTTGACGTGACTGTTCACCTACCTGAGGCCACAAGTCTTGCCAGGGGACTGTCTTGCAGCTACATGTCTAGTAAGCACTCCTTCCCTGACATCTGCAGGTTTAGGGGTGGAAATGGCTTCCAACAACTGCGACCGTCAGGGTGCCTCACCACCTCTTGTTGGCTTCCCTTGCCCCTGCCTCAACTTTGTACGTGCTTCTATCTTTAGTGCCCCTCCTGACAAGACCCTCACTGACACACTGGGCTTTCTTTTCTTTCACTTTTATTCTCCTTTGACCCTATACTCTTGCGAGGTTCAACTTCACTCACAAACATAATGTCAACAACCCGCAGTCACTGTATTCAAAGTGCGTAGTCAGTCTGCTGGAGGATGAGTGCAATGATGGGGCCACCACCAGAAGGGAGCAGACCCAGGGAGGGAAGTGATTGGGGAAGACATCTGTTATGGATTGAATTGTGTCCTCCAAAGTATGTGTTGAAATCCTAACCCTTATACCGGTGAATATGACCCTGTTTGGCAACTGGGGGTTTCTTTCATTAAGTTAATGAGGTCATACCAGAGAAACTGGTGTCCTAAACCTAATCACTTCTGAATCATCAAAAGAGCAGAGCAGACACAGAGACACACAGAGGCAAAAAAGATGCCAAGGATTGCTGGCAGAACCCAGAAACTAGGAGAGAGGCTCACAGAAGTATTGACGTGGCCAAGACCCTGATTTGGACTTTCAGCCTCCAAAACTGTGAGAAAATACATTCCTGCTCTTTAAAGTCACCCACTTGTGGTATTTCTGTTGCAAGAGCACTAGGAAACTAAGCATCACAGAGTGAAAGACAGCCAGGTAAACAGGGTGAGGGGTGAAACGTTCAAGGCAGAGGATGGTATACAGAGACAACAGCAGGACATTGTTGAGACGGAAGCAAGGCCAGGCCACAGAGGTTCACATGAGCCAATGTGTTAAAGCCCTTTTGTCCCAATGGGGAGTCTCTGAAGGACTTTGGCAATGGAGTGATCAGGTTTACATCATGGAAAGGTCTTTCTGGCAGTGGAAGATAATTTGGAGGAGGCAAGCTGGGTAGCAGGGAGGCCAGCCAGTGTCCACTGCAGGAATTTAGGCAAAACATAAGGAAAGCATGAACCAAGACAATAGCAAAGGCAGTAGAGTGGATGGGAGAGATGCTCAGGAAAGAGAGCTTGTTGGTGCACTGGAGGTGGCTGTGCGGAAAGAAGTCTGAGTCTGGTGGGACTCTCCAGTGCCTGGCTTGAGCATGTTAGTGGACAGGGTGGAATACAGTGCTTCATCTTACCTGGTTTCTTTCGTTCCACATAATATCATTTAGACTTACCCACCCTATTGCATGTATCAGTGTCAGCTCAGTCCTTTTTTCTGCTAAGTAATGTCCTCCAGTGTCATGATCACTTTTATATGGTCTTTTTCACCATGGTCTTGTGATTCCTACAAAATAATTGAATGGGGCTATGCAAATAAGGTGCTTGTGGCCCACCAAAGGGATTGGACAGCTTGCTAATAATGCATATAAGGTGCATGGAACCACTGTGGAAGTGGGACCATGCAAATAAGGTGTATGGAACCCTAACAAGGGGATTGGTTAGTTTTGCCATTGCACTAGGCTTAGAACCAATCCTAGAGCAGGGAGGCGGGGACCTCACTACCACCAAGGAGAGACGGGAGCAGAGTACATCCTTTGGATGCAGAGTCCCTGTGTCCAGGAACCTCCTAGACCCAGGAGACAGAGACAGAACTGTCACACCAGAGATGATGCAAGAAGGTGAGAATCAGCAGCAGATAAACGGCAGCAGCAGAACCAGGAGACTGGCACGAGACAGCTTGATGGGCTTCTCAGCCCATAGAGTGAGGTGGCTGCAGTGGATGTGCTGACCCATGGAGCAAGACAGCTGAGCGCCTTCAAGCTGAGGCTTCCTGGTGGAGCGCGGTGCCCTTGGGCACTTATCGGGAGAGATAAAGAGCTTTGTAACATTTACCGTTGCAGGGGAGAGGCCAGGCCAAAGGGCCGAGGGGTTGAGGGCCAGAGAAAGGCCTGCCTGCAGGCATGGCCGAAAAGAAGCTGTCCTGACTGAAGAACAGTATCCTGAGGTGTTCGTGATCGTGAATTGTAACCCGTTACTTCTCTAATACACCCCATAATTGTGAGTATTGTCTGTGAGTTCTGTGTGGCCATTACAGTGAATTATCAAACCCAGCAGAGAAGTAGAGAGTGTGGTGAGAGGGATGGTTGGTGTCAGAGTTGGTAAAAAGGTTGGAAAGAGAAGATATATCTGACCTCCACCTTATAGGAATCAGCCTTGGGCTGTTGATCTTGATCCTCCTCTCCCCTCATAAAGTTTGAGGAGGTCAGACAACCCCACCGCACCATTTTTACATGTCCATTGCATGACTATACCACAATCAGCTTATCCTTTCTCCTGCTAATGGACTCTGGGCTCTTTCCAGCTTTTTCACCTGTGCTTTTGAACCTACTCCTGACTTTGCTCTTGTGGCCTATGCCCCCTTCATCCCTTCCACGCACAATCAGTCACACGCTCATTAGCCTCACAAATACTAAGTCATCTTTCAAGATCCAGTTCAAAGGCCAGCTTCTCTAGGAGGAATTTCTTAGGCCTGCTGCCCCACCCCAAGCTCCTCCTCTGTGCCTGCACATACTTCCATCCCAGCCTTGCCACTTTTATAACACTTAATGGTTTACAGGCCTGCCTTTCCTCCCTTAGCCCACACCTCCAGGTAAGGAGCCATGGATTTTTCACATCTGTATTGCCACACCAAGGCAGTATAGGGTGGTAGAGGTATGCAGCTAGAAGGCCAGGCTGGAAGGAAGCCCTGGTTCTGGCACTTGCCCAGGTATCCAAGCCTATGCTTCATCTGTAGCATGGAGGTAATAACAAGGCCTATGTTATGGATTGAATTGTGTCCCCCCAAAATTAGTCCATGATTCCCAGTATTGTGTGATTGTCCGCCATTTTGTCATCTGATGTGATTTTCCTATGTGTTGTAAATCCTACCTCTATGAGGTTAATGAGGTGGGATTAGTGGCAGTTATGTTAATGAGACAGGATTCAATTACAAGATTTGTCTGTGTCTTAAGTCAATCTCTTTTGAGATGTAAAAGAGAAGCAAGCAGAGGGACAGGGCGACCTCATACCACCAAGAAAGTAGAGCCAGGAGTGTGCATCCTTTGGACTCAGGGTTCCCATGCTGAGAAGCTCCTAAAGCAGGGGAAGGTTGATGACAAGGACCTTCCCTCAGAGCTGACAGAGAGAGAAAGCCTTCTCCTGGAGCTGGCACCTTCAGTTTGAACCTCTACCTACTAGACTGTGAGAGAAGAAATTTCTGTTTGTTAAAGACATCCTCTTGTGGTATTTTTGTTATAGCAGCACTAGATGACTAAAATAGCCTACCTCACAGGATTATTGTGAGGAATAAATAAAATAATACACATAGAAGCACCTAGCATAGAGCCTGGCACAGAGAAAATGTCTGCTACTTGGGCCTTGATAAATGTTTGTAGACTAAATGGGTGAGTGAACTTGTAAAATAATGTTGCAGGTGGCACTTGGTAAGCAAAGTCTTCATTTCTTTGCATTCAGATTGGAGAGAGGAATTTTTTTGTGTGTTTTTATATTTTACTTTTTTATTTTGAAAACTGATATGAGCCCTGGAGAGGAAAAGGAGAGGTATTGAATCTCAGCCAGCCACCTCATGAGAAAAGCTGATGGTTCTTATTCATAATTTATTTCAGTTAATGTTAGAGGACCTGGAAGTCTACTTCTCCTTGGAAGAAGGGCAGAATTTAAGCCACCCTCTGAAGAAGCTTTGCCAGACTGCCAGAGACAAGAATGATGAGCGGCCTGTTTTCTGGTGTTTGTACCACTGCGTCCCTTTCAGCACAAAGACTTGGCTGCCCTGGGGCTGGAGTCATGACTCACCGCAGGTTGGCTCCCAGGGGGACCTTATAGCTCCTCAAAATCCTTTGACTGTGGGCCAACCCAGAGCCTGAAGAGCCTAACAACCAGCAATAATGACCAAGAATATTTTTATGTAATTTTTCTATTTTTTCGTATCTATTTTTTTCCCAGCATGATCAATCCACTAAGAACTTAGGCTTCTTAATCATAGTATTTTTGTGATAGGCTGCCCCTTCATCAGAGGTGGTAAGTACAGACTTTAGCTACATAGGATCAAGAATTTTGAAGATGGAGGCTTGAACTTAATGAGAAACTGCTGTTTTTACTTTTAAAAATAAAAGCAAATTTCCCCAAGTGCAACCAGAGTGCCTGTGTGTACACTCTGTCTCATCTACCAAGCTGCTACATGAATGGCTCCTAGTCCTAGTCACACCTTAGACTCCCCAGAAATTTTAAAAACCCAGAAACCCAGCTCCACTCCAACCAATTAAATCCGAATCCCTGGGGATGGGGCCCAGTGCACCAGCAGTCATTAAACTCTACAGGTGATTCTAGCAGGCAGCCAAGGAGGGCCACACCCGCAAGGTGTGGATTTGGTTCAAGGCAATAAGATCTGCATAGTTTCCTTCAGTCAAATCTCTAATCCAGGGAGTGACTTCTGGGCCCTGGCTGTCTCCCTTAAATACCAAAACCCTAATAAACATGGGAGCAAAGAAGGATCTCTCAAGGACAAAGCAAGGAGTCAAGATGCTCTGGGGAGCATCTTGAAGCTCCTGCCTCTGGAAGGGGAGGACAAGCTGAGCACCCCAAGACATAGAAAACCCAAGAAAAAGGGAGGAAAGGCAGGACCCATTCCCTGAGCAACAGAAAAACCTGGTGATCAGAAAAACTCAGAGAGATGCTCTTGGCACAGGAACCCCTAAATGGGCTTGACCAACTGGTAACAAAGAGCCTCCCCCCTCATGGCAAAAAACTGGCCTCTTTGGGCAAGCGTCAGCCCCAGATGAGGCCCATGGTGGAGAGTCCTTTCCCACCCTGCGTGCTACAGATCTCCAAAGCGGGAAGACCTGCAGAAGGCACCAGCCAGCTCAGCATCTTCTGTAACTCTAGAACAGCCCTAGAATTATAGCCAAAGCAAAAGCACCCTGCTCATCCACCTGAACGCCAGGCTGGGCAGGGCCATTCTGCTTACGCACTGTGAAGTCGGCTCAACCCTTGAGTAAACTGCTAGACTCTAGCAGACCCGCATGGGTGAGGGGCCCTTCTGGGTGGAAACCACCAGACATTCCTGCCGGTACACCATGAACCCATACTGGTAAGGGGAACTTCAGCTACCCTCTCTGCCAGAGACTTTCATCCAGAAATGGGATTGGATGCAGCACCAGCAGCTCCACCCACCCCGTGTTCCTATACACAAGTAAAATAAAATATCTGCCTTCATAAGCTAGGCCTAAGGCCCGCTATCCTCAGATGGCTTGAGCCCAGCTTGGCCTTGTGTTCTGGACGTGCTTAAAAACCACTCACAAATATACTGGAGCAAGGGCCTGGCTCAGACACAAACACTGGCAGATGTTGGGAAGTGAGGCTGGTCAAGACCCAGCCTTGACAAGGAACATTGAGATGGTTCAGGTATAGGTTTCCTCATCTGTAAAATGCCAACGTAATACTACTTTTCTGAAAGAAGCATCAGGGAGGTGAAATGAGATAATACACTCAAACCAGGGTCTGGCCGGTGATCAGGGCTGTGTCAGTAGCTGGTATTATTACCAGGCTCCCTGTGGGTGCTCCATAAAGACAATCATCCACATTGTCTTGATTTCTCTCTCTCTGTACCTTTGGAGGAAACCCTGGTGGCGTAGTGGTTAGGTGCTACGACTGCTAACCAAGAGGTCGGCAGTTCAAATCTGCCAGGTGCTCCTTGGAAACTCTATGGGGCAGTTCTACTCTGTCCTATAGGGTCACTATGAGTCGGAATCGGCTCGACGGCAGTGGGTTTGGTTTTGGGTTTGGTACCTTTGACGCCTGCTCCGGGTGGGCCTGGGCTGCCCCTTTACCAAGATAAACTTCACGTTGGGCTTGATGGCTTATCAAACCCTCACCAATTGGAGCCTTCAGTGCATCGAATGTGGACTTACATCAGACAGATTCCAGTATCTTCGAATCAGAGATTAAGTACCCACTTAGGCACAAAAATGTCTAATCCCTACAAAAAGCTAACTTTTCAGACTTAGGGCCTATTATGGATTGAATTGTGTTCCCCAAAAACGTGTGTAAACTTGGCTAGGCCATGATTTCCAGTATGGTGTGACTGTCCACTGTTTTGTCATCTGATGTGATTTTCCGATGTGTTGTAAATCCTATCTCTAGGATGTTAATGAGGTGGGATTAGAGGCAGTTACATTAACGACAGAGGACTCAATCTACAAGATTAGGTTGTGTCTTGAGTCAATCTCTTTTGAGATATAAAGGACAGGAGTGAGCATAGAGATGGGGAACCTCATACCACGAAGAAAGCAGCACCTGGAGCAGAGCGCATCCTTTGGATCTGAGGTTCCTGCACTGAGAAGCTCCTAGAGCAGGGGAAGATTGATGACAAGGACCTTCTTCCAGAGCCAGCAGAGAAAGAGACTTCCCCTGGAGCTGGCACCCTGAATTTGGACTTCTAGCCTCCAAAATCGTGAGAGAATAAACTTTTCTTTGTTAAAGACATCCACTTGTGGTATTTCTGTTACAGCAGTACTGGATAACTAAGTCAGGGCCTCTCTTCTAGCAGTCACAACACTGAGTTGCTAAAAGGTCTACCCAAGGTCTCATATTTGTTTGGAGCCCCTGGGTAGTGCAAACAGCTAATGTGCTCATTGTTAACTGAAAATGTGGAGATTTGAGTCCACCCAGAGGTACCTCAGAAGAAAGGCATGCTGATCTACTACTGAAAAATCAGCCATTGAAAATCCTATGGAGCACAGTCCTCCTCTGACACACATGGGTGACCGTGAGTCGGAGTTGACTTGATGGCAACTGGTAATATTTGTTCAGCGATTTTTTAAAGTATACGTAAGCAAAGATGTGGGCTTACTTAATGGCACAATAGCCTCCCCCCCCCAAAGACCCACCTTAGCATAGACACAAAAAACACTTTCCAGAAACGTATTTTGAAGGAGGCAAAGAAAGCAAAGGAAGTTGAGGGCTCAGGACACGACTCATTCATACAGGAAAGTCCTCCCTTGGCCCTATGGCCCTTTGAAACACCCCTTATATTTCTTGACCCCACCGTGTCCCAGGGAAGCAGTGTCCTGCAGGTTCTGGAGCCAGAGAGACCCAGTCCTGGTTCTGCCACTCTCGAGCTGTGCAGCCTTGAGCTGATGCCTCCCTTGCAGGGTTATCTTAAGAATAAAACAAGACAATATGCATAAAGTATCAGGCACAGGATGCCCAGGCCCCAGTGAATATACGAATATTACGGTGCATCCATTTCTTAGTAAATCCAGACCCTCCCACGTTAACATGAAAGAGCCTCCTTGCTGTAGAGAAGAGCCAGCCAGTGGCCTTTGCTTTACTCCCTTGACATCACCTTAGGTCCCCTGCCAGCAAGGCCTGCTGCCTTTTAACGTGAGTATATAAAAAAAAGTTTTGGGGGTACACGGGCATAAACCCTCACCTCAATTCCCCTTAGCACAGTTCACATGGGCCGAAACTTGTAGAAAACTTTACCACGTCCCCTGGGGAACAAATCAAACACAGAGCAAATCGTCAGATCTGGCAAGCAGAGTGAGGGTCCTGATCCTACAAGATCAGCGCTCTCAGTGCCTCCTCCTCGCTCATTAATACTCTTTAAGTTCAGCCCGGCCCACTGTCTCTGGCTACTTGCCTGGGCCTCATCCATCCTTCTGTTGATGTGGTAATGTATGGAATTTTTTTTTTCTTCTATTTATAAAATTCCACACCTTTAGCAAATAAAAATAAGAGGGCCATAAGATAAGGAGCAGCACTTGGGGCACAACTTCCTGGTGTGACAGCCTGTCAAGCTCTTGCTGCTTTGTTATGGTGGGGAAGTAGACTGAGCGTGGATTTTTCAAATAGCCTGAGGGCTTCCTGCCCAGACTGCTGCCTGCTGGTGCAAGAACAGGTTGCTGATAGAGACCAGACCAGCACCCAGGAGCACCTGAAATCTGACTCCTTCAGTCCTCAGCCTCCCTCAGACCTAGGTGCTATACCATTGCAAATGGAGGTTTGGGTTCACAGAAAAAAAACCCTTGTCTAGCACTCATTACTGAGCAAGGAGAGTGTTGTATACAAGGAACTGAACCAAAACAGAAAATCAAAAGAGCAGGGAATTGGAGCCAGGAAAGGTTAAGCCCAGAGCCGGTTATCTGAGACTTTGGCCTCGATTACCTGTCAGGTTTCAGCTTCTGCCACCAATCCGCCTAAAATGTCTCTTCCGTCTGGCAATTCTGCCTTACTCCGTAATCTTATCAACCCTGTTTATCTGACTTCATTCCCTAAAATAAGCCAGACTTATTACCCTCCACCCTGTCTCCCTGCCCTAGCACTCCTTGACCTTCTAAACTCAAAGCAGGACCAACTACATAATTTGTGGGGCCCTTTGCTCAAAAATTATCAAGAATTTTAAGACAGTGACAGCTGAGCATTAAACCCAGTATAGGGCCCTTCTAAGCACTGGGCGCTGTTGATGCCCTTGAGGCCAGCTCTGGCCCAAGCCATTCTCGGCTGTCCTTATCCTAGGGAGCCTGTGATAGCATGCAAAGACCTCCTTGCCTAAGTTGACAGCGCCCTATGAGATCACCTTGCACCCTCCGTGTGGCCATCTTCACAGTAACCTGTGAAATCGCCCTTCCACCACACATATGGCTATCTTCATAATAACCTAACCTGCCTGAGTAGATAGCACCCTTTGAGATCACCCTTACACAGCCCGCTCACGGGGCCATCTTCATGGTAACCTGGATGAAACTGCATCATCTAAGCACATTTTCTTCTTCAACCACAACATGGAAGTTAATCAGAACTTCCTAACGTCTCGGTATCCTCCTTATCCGTGAGAGCCATTCATTCATCCATTCTGAAAACAAAACCTAGGTGTACACTATATGCAGGTGCTGTGCCCACCTCCTTGTGCTTGGATTACTTAAGATGCAGTCCTTGAGTCACAAAAGGACAAATATTGTATGATCTCACTTGAAATAAGCAAATACATAGAAACCAAAGGTTATTAGTGGTTACCAAGGGTGGGAGGCAAGGGGAAGGGGAGTTTTTGTTGGGCGGGTGGGCATTGAGCTTATGTTAATGATGATGGAATGTTTTGGAAAAAGATAGCAATAATGGTGGCACAACATGAAAAGTGTAGTCTGTGTCGTTGAATTGTAAATGTGGACATTGTGCTGTGTATGTTTTCACTACAATAAAAAAAGAGAGAGAGAGAAAGGAAGCAGTAGAAGAGACAGACTGAGCAGACAGTCACAAGGCAGAGTGAGAAGTGCAAGGACAGGGAGAGGACAGGTACCCTGGAATAAGAGAGGGAAAGACTACAGTGCAGGGAGGGCTTAGAAAGCGCTTAAAAGGGCAAGAGTTCAAAATGTGAACAAAGGGAGTGAGAGCCCTTCGGGAGAGGGAACAACCTAGCAGAGCCCTCATGGGGCAAAAGTAAGATTGGGGCTGGACTGTAAAGATTTTTTTTGTTTTTAATTTTACTTTAGATGAAGGCTTACAGAACAAACTAGTTTCTCATGAAACACTTAGTACACACGTTGTTCTATGACATTGGTTAACAACCCCACGACCTGTCAAGACTCTCCCTACTCAACCCTGGGTTTCCTATTAACAGCTTTCCTGTTCCCTCCTGCCTTCCAGTCCCTACCCCAGGGCTGGTGCACCCCTTTAGCCTTGTTTTGTTCCATGGACCGTTCAATCTTTGGCTGAAGGGCGAACCTCAAGAGTGACCTTTTTACTGAGCTGAAAGGGTTCCAGGGGCCATACACTCAGGGTTTCTCCAGTCTCTGTCAGGCCAGGAAGTCTGGCCTTTCTTTCTGAGTTAGAATTTTGTTCCACATTTTTCTTTTTTTTTTTCTGTCCAGGACCCTCTATTGTGATCCCTGTCAGAGCAGTGAGTGGTGGTAGCCAGGCACCATCTAGTTTTAGTGGACTCAGTCGGGGGGAGGCTGTGGTAGAAGTGGTCCATTAGTCCTTCAGATTAATTTTTCCCTTGTATCTTTAGTTTTCTTCATTCTTCCTTGCTTCTGAAGGAGTGAGACCAGTGGAGCATCCTAGATGGCTGCTCACAGGCTTTTAAGACCCCAGACACTGCTCACCGAAGTAGAATGTAGAACATGTTCTTTATAATCTATGTCATGCCAATTGAACTAGATGTTCCCTGAGACCATGTTCCCCACAGCCTTCAGCCCAGCAATTTGGTCCCTCGGGGACTTTGGATATGTCTATGCAGCTACCATGACCTTGTCCTGTACAGGTTGTGCTGGCTTCCCCAGTGTTGTGTACTGCTTACCATTCACCAAAGTTTCTACTCTCTATTGTCTATTAAGTGTTTTCCCATCCCCACCCCTCCTCTTCCTCATAACCTTCAAAGATTGTTTCTTTTTGTATGTGAACCTTTCCGTGAGTTTTTACAGTAGTGGTCTTATACAATATTAATCCTTTTGTAATTGACTTATTTCGGTCAGTATCATGCCCTCCAGATTCATCCATGTTATGAGATGCTTCATAGATTCAACATTGTTCTTTACCATTGTGTAATACTCCATTGTCCATATGTACCACAGTTTGTTTATCCATTCATCTGTCGATGGGCATCTAAGTTGTTTCCATCTTTTTGCTATTGTGGACAATGCTGCAAAGAACATGGGCGTGCATATGTCTATTCGTGTGACAGCTCTTATTTCTCTAGGATATATTCCTAGGAGTGGGATTGGTGGATCATATGGTATTTCTATCTCTAACTTTCTAAGGAAGCGCCATATCATTTTCCAAAATGGTTGTATCATTTTACATTCCCACCAGCAGTGCATGAGAGTTCCGATCTTCCCGCAGCCTTTCCAATATTTGTTATTTCCTGTTTTATTGATTCATGCCAGTAATGCTGGGGTGAGAGGGTATCTCATTGTGGTTTTGATTTGCATTTCTCTAATGGCTAGTGATCTTAAGTAATTTCTCAGGTGTCTGTTAGCCACTTGAATGTCTTCTTTGGTGAAGTGGCTGTTCATTTCCTTTGCCCATTTTTTAATTGAATTTTTTGTCTTCTTGTTGTAGAAGTGTTGGATTTTTCTGTAGATTTTAGAGATTAGACCTTTGTCTGACTTATAATAGTTAAAATGTTTTTCCTAGTCTGTAGGTTCTCTTTTTACTGTTTTGGTGAAGCCTTTTGATGAGCATAAGTGTTTAATTTTTAGATGATCCCATTTATCTGGCTTATCCTCTGGAACTTGTGTGTCGTTTGTTATGGTTTGTATCCTGTTAATGCTGTGTATTAGGGCCTCTAGTGTTGACCCTATTTTTTCTTCTACGAACTGCACAGTTTTTGGCTTTATATTAGGTCTTTGATCCATTTTGAATTAGTTTTTGTGGGTGGTGTGAGGTATGAGTCCTGTTTCATTTTTTTGTGGCTAGACATCCAGTTTTGTCAGCACCGTTTGTTAAAAAGACTGTCTTTCCCTCATTTGATGGACTTTGGGCCCTTTTCAAAAATCAGGTGACCATAGGTGGCTGGATTTAATCTGGGTTCTCAATTCTGTTCCATTGGCCAATGCATATGTCGTTGTACCAGTACCAGTCTGTTTTGACTACCGTGGCTGTACAGTAGGTTCTGAGGTCAGGTAGTGTGAGTCCTCCGACTTTATTCTTCTTCAGCAGTGTTTTACCTATCTGGGGCTTCTTCCCTTTCCATATAAAATTAATGCTAAGTTTTTCCATCTCTTTAAAGAATGTTGTTGGTATTTGGATCGGTATTGCACTGTATTTGTAGAACTGTCATTTTCACAATGTTGGGTCTACCTTTCATGAGCATCATATTTTTTTCCATTTATGTAGATCTCTTTTGGTTTCTTGCAGCAGTGGTTTGTAGTTTTCTTTGTATAGGTCTTTTACATCCCTGGTTAAATTTATTCCCAAGTTTTTTTTTAGGGGCTACTGTAAATGGTTTTGTTTTCCTAATTTCCTTTTCATCGCGGTTTTTATTGGTGTATAGGAATCCCACTGATTTTTGTATGTTTATCTTGTATCCTGCTAGTCTGCTGAATCTTTCTATTAATTAGTTCCAGTAGTTTTCTCGTGGAGTCTTTTCAGTTTTCTACGTGTAGTATCATATCATCCGTAAATACAGAGATTTTAACTTCTTCATTACCAATTTGGATGCCCTTCATTTTTGTTTCTTGCCTTATTTCTCTAGCAAGGACTTCCAACACAATGTTAAACTAGAGTGGTGATAGAGGGCATCCTTGTCTAGTTCCTGTTCTCAGGGGGAATGTTTTCAGCCTCTCTCCATTAAGATTGATGTTGGCCGTTGTTTTTGCATAGATGCCCTTTATTATGCCAAGAAATTTCCCTTCTACACCTATTTTATTGAGAGTTTTTACCAGGAATGGGTGTTGGACTTCATAGAATGATTTTTCTGAATCTGCTGAGATGATCATGTGATTCTTTTCTTTCCTTTTATTTATGTGGTGGATTACGTCAATTGATTTACTAATGTTGAACCATCCTTGTATACCTGGTACAAATCCTACTTGGTTGTGCTGTATTATTTTTTTAATATGATGCAGAATTCTATTGTCTAGAATTTTGTTGAGAATTTTTGCATCTACATTCATGAGAGATATTGGTCTGTAATTTTTGTGTGTGTGTGTGTGTGGTGTCTTTGCATGGTTTTGGTATCAGGGTTGTGCTGGCTTCAAAGAATGAATTCGGAAATATCACTTCCTTTTCTATGCTCTGAAATGGTTTGAGCAGTACTGGTGTAAGCTCTTCTCTGAAAGTTTGGTAGAATTCTCCAGTGAAGCCATCTGGGCCAGGTTTTTTTTTTTCTTGGGAGTTTTTTTTTTATTACCTTTTCAATCTCTTCTCTTGTTATGGTTCTGTTCAAATTTTCAACATCATTGCGTGTTAGTTTGGGTAGGTAGTGTGTCTCTAGAAATTTGTCCATTTCCTTTAGGTTTTCATAGTACAGTTCTTCATAATACTCTGTTATGATCCTTTTTATTTCAGTTGGGTCTGTTGTAATGTCCCCCATTTCATTTCTTATTTGGGTTATTTGTGTCCTCTTCTGTTTTCCTTTTGTCAATTTGGCCACTGGTTTGTCAATTTTGTTGATCCTTTCAAAGAACCAACTTTTGGTTTTGCTGCTTTGGTTTCTATTGTTTTTCTATTCTCAATTTCATCTGTTTATGCTCTGATCTTTATTATTTCCTTTCTTCCGGTGGCTGTGGGCTTCTTTGGCTGTTCTCTTTCTATTTGTTCAAGTTGTGTGCCTAATGTTTTGATTTTGTCCCTTCATTTTTGATGCATGCATCTATTGCTATAAATTGACCTCTGAGTACTGCCTTTGCAGTGTTCCAAAGGTTTTGGTATGATGTGTTTTCATTCTCGTTTGATTCTAGGAATTTTTTTATTCTGTCTCTGATTTCTTCTATTACCCAGAGGTTTTTAAGCAGAATGTTATTCAGTTTCCATGTAATTGATTTTTTTTTTTCCTTGCTCTTCCTGTTGTTAATTTCTACTTTGATGCCATTGTAGTCAGAGAAGATACTTTGTATTATCTCAGCATTTTGGATTTTGTTCAGGATTGCTCTGTGTCCTAAGATGCAGTCTATTCTGGAGAACAATCCATGTGCATTGGAAAAGAATGTAAAATTTTCAGCTGTTGGGTGGAATGTTCTATACGTGTATGGTTGATCATACTCTTTAGTTTTTCTGTATCTTTGTTGAGTTTCTTTCTAGATGTTCTGTCCTTTACCGAGAGTGGTGTGTTGAAGTCCCCTACTATTATTGTGAAGCTGTCAATTTCTCTTTTCAGTACTGTTAGAGTTCGTTTTTTGTATTTTGGTGCCCTGTCATTGGATGTGTAGATGTTCAGCATGGTTAAGTCTTCTTGATGGATTGTCCCTTTAATCATTATATAGTGCCCTTCTTTGTCTTTTATGATGGATTTTGTTTTAAAGTCTATTTTATTTGAGATTAGTATTGCCCTCCTGCTCTTTTTTGGAAGCTATTTGCTTGATATATTTTTTTTCCATCCTTTGATTTTTGATAAATTCATGTCTTTGTTTCTAAGGTGTGTCTCTTGTAGACAGCATGTTGATGGATCCTCTGTGTCTCTTTATGGGTACATTTAGGCCATTTACATTCAGTGTAATTATTGATAGGTGTGAGTTTATTGCTGTCATTTTGTAGTGCTTTTTTTTGTGGTGCTAACATTTTCTCTGTTCCTTTTAGTTTTCTGTGCTGAGTTCCTTTTGTTTGTGGATTTTCTTTTTCATTTCTTTTGTTTTTGTAAACTTTGTTTTTATTGAGACTTTATGTTTTTCCTCTTTATTGAAATTTACTCTTATGTTCCTAGGTTTGAACCTGTCTATCATTACTTGGTATCGCCTTGACTTCCTCTCCATTAGAAAGTTCTATACCTACACCATTTATTCCATCTTTTATTGTTCTGATGATGTTGTCATTTACAGACAACCTCTCTGGCTCCCTGTTGCAATTGTTTTGGTTTTGGATATCCTTGAGAGTTCATTTCCTACGTTGGTATCTGTCTGGTACAGTCTTGCATCCTAGATTCAGGCTGTGGTCTGGTGAAGGACTCCCTTTAATAATTCTTTTAAGTTTGGTTTTGTTTTTTCATATTCCCTTAATTTCTAATCTCCTAATTACACCATCATATTTGAATGAAAGTTTTGCAGGATGTATTATTTTTTGTTGGCAATTTTTTCCCTTTTAAGGTTTTATGTATGTCATCACATTTCTTTTTTGCCTGCATGGTTTCTGTCGAATAATCAGAGCTTACTCTTATTGTTTCTCCTCTGTATGTGACTTTTTGTTTTTCTCAAGCTGCTGTCAGGATTTTTTCTTTGTCTTTGGTTTTAGCCAGTGTGATTATGATATGCCTTGGTGTTTTTCTTTTGGGGTCTATCCTATATGGGGTTCATTGAGCTTCATGGATGGTCAGCTTTTTTATCTTTTATGATATTAGGGAAGTTTTCTGTCAGCAATTCTTCAATGATTCTCTCTGTGTTTTCCGTTTTCTGTCCCTGCTCTGGAACTCCGATCACTCGTAAATTTTTGCTTTTGATTCTATCCCACATGATTCTCAGGGTTTCTTCATTTTTCTTTGTTCTTTTTCTGATTTTTCCTCAAACAGAGTTGTAGCCAATTGCTTGTCTTCAGTTCCACTGATCCTGTCTTCGATCATTTCAAATCTGCTCCCCAGTCCTTCTATGACACTGTCCATTTCTGAAATCTTCTTGTTTATTTTTTTGATTTCTAATTGTTGTTGTTGTATGATTTCTAGTTGTGGATTTATTTTGGCATTTTGTTCCTGTATTATTTTCCAGAATTCTTCCATTTTTTTTTTTTGTCTGTATTTTCTGTGAATTTGACTGCCATTTCTGTAAATCTGTCTTTTTTTTCCTCATTTTTGTCTGCTTTTTGCTTCAACTCTTGGATAGCTCTGTATTTTGGAGATTTGAATTTCCTGTCCAGTAGTTCTACTACCTTTTCTTCTACTGGAAAGTGTTTTATTCTGGATGCCTACTGGAACCACCCTGTCCTATTTTTTAAAATATGTTTTGATATTGTCTGCTGTCTTCAGGACATGCAGTAGTTATGTTCTTTGTTTCTTGATTGTAGATTTGTTTGTTTCATCCTGCTTTTTTATTTGGTTATATCTGAGCAGGCAGGCTGTGTGTTCCTTGTTGTTTGCTTGTCTGTAGTCATGATATTTTTCACCTCCTGTCCAATGGGCAGGGCAAGTCACTCAGCTATGGTGCAGCAGGGCAGGTCCAGCTGAAGGGGAGGGGCTGCAATGGATTGTTTGTGGAACTGACTAGGATCAACAGGATGGGCCAGGAACCAGTGCTGGGCAGATTTCGGTAGGCCATGCCTGTGCTGCTCAGGGGTGTGATGTTCAGTGCAAGTGCAGGTAGGTAGGAAAGAGGGGGGAGGGTGTGATATGTTATGCTAATATGGGTATGGGGAAGAGGAGACAGAAAGAGGAGCCAAAAACAAACAACGGGGAAAAAAAAGTGGTAAGGGAGGTTGCCATTGGAGTGGAGAGATGAGAAACTGAGAAATGGAGAAAAAGCAAACAGGAAAAAAAAAAAATAACTAGATAAAAATTTGTAAAAGAAAATAAAACCCCTTGGGATCTCATTGTTTCAGCCACAAAGACTCGGGAAGTGCCTCCCAGGCTGCACAGTATAGCCTATCTAGAGGGGGTATAGATGTCACAGAGCACCAGGTATTCAGGAGACAGGAAAAGAAAGTAAGTATAGAAAGATGAGAACTGAGAAATGAAGAAAGACAGAAAGGGGAAAAGAGTGGGGGAAAAAAGAAAAGAAATGCCCCCAGGGATCCCACCTATGCAGCTGCACAGATTGGGGGAGTGGCGGCCCAGCTAGAAGGGGCTACCCAGTCTCGAAAAGAAAGAAAACAAACAAACAAAACAAAACAGAGCAAAGCAAAACAATACAAGCAAAAAAAAAGCCCCAGGGATCCCACCAGCATGGTGCCGTGGGCCGGGGGAGTGGTTCTCCAGTTGAGCAGAGCTTCACACCCTTTCAAGAGGAAGCAAAGATGGCACACAGAGCCAGGCGTTCGAGAGAAAGGAGGGGGAGGTGGTGGGAGACATGGAAGAAACCAAAAGACATGGGAAGAACCAGCACCAGCTCACGTAGCCAGCCAGTGTGGGTGGGGTGAATCCAAGCTGCCCAGGGCCAAAGCAGTTGCCATCCAGCCAAAAGACTGTGGCTGGCAAGAAGCAGAGGAGGCCAATGGTGGGGAAAGAAGGGTGGGGTTAGGAAAGCATACGTCACTCATTAGCGGGTGCTCTGTCTCCTGCTGGGAATTTTGTGAAGCTGCTTTCATGTACTCCCTGTCTGCTGATCTCCAATGTGGGCAGGGTGAATCCAAGTGGTACAGACACCGCACTTTCCAGACAGCTGAGCCACAACAGCCAGCCAGGAAGCTCAAAGGTAGAGCAGCGGGGAGAGGATTAGAGGTAGGAAAGGGTATATCTCTGCTTATTGGGTGTTCTGTCTCCTGCTGGGACCTCTGTGAAGCTGCTTTCCTGTGCTTCCTGACCACCGATCCCTGAGAGGAGTCCAAGATGGCGAATCCATGCTGCGTCAGCTGATAGGCGATCTCTGCACGTATCTCTCCTTGGTCTCTGTCCTCTGTCAGTTTCTTATTCCATTTGGTGTTTGGCTGAGTCCTTTGTATCTTCATTTGACATTTTGGGTTCCAGGAATGCCATTTGTCTGTTTTACTTAGTTTTTCGGGTCTTTGCTGTGGAGGGATGGTGTGGTGCTTCTGTCTATGGCACTGTGTTGGCTGGATGTCTGTAAGGGGTTTTAATGCCAAATAAAATAGTTTAAACTATAGTCAATAGCCAGGGGAACTCACCAAAAGGGGGAAGGGACATTATCAGATTTGAGTTCTATCAAAAGTGCAAAGGACATATGGGAGAGATTCAACAGAAGAGTCAGGGAATTAGGGGGGTTACTGCAGTTTCCAGTACAAATCACAAGGGCTAAACCTAGGCTAGTGGTTCTCAACAGGGTCACTTTTGCCCCCCACCCCTACCCCAGCCCGGAGATATTTGGCAATGTCTGAAGACAGTTTTGATTGTCACAGCTGGGGTCAAGAGATGCTACTAGACCTAGGAGATAGAAGTCAGGGGTGCTCCTCAACATCCAACATTGCACAGGACAACCCCAAATGTCAATAATACGTCAGTTGAGAAACCCTGGGAGACTAAGGAGCAATCAGGAGCTATTTAGGAATTAGATTTGAAAGAACTTAGTAACCAGTTAGTGGCAGGAGAAACAGCTACTGTCCTGTGAAAGAAGTTGTGGTCTTTGTTATTCTTCAGGGTTAGATTCTCTTCATGTCCTAGTTGACAGGACTACCTCTTCAGAAAGGCAGCTGAATGTGTGTGACCCTGGCAAGCAGGTGGCTGGATGTGGCCTTCCCTACTGGCAGCACGAGCTGGTCTGGAAGCTGGATTCATGAGCTGATTAACAACTTATGTGAGAGAGGGAAAAAGGATGAGGTGGAATGAAAAATAAAAGCTTTATAAAGAGAGAAAGGTGAATGAGAACACTTTTTTAGTGAAACTCCTTTGTCGCTAAGATAGATGTGAACTAAAAGGGCTCTCCAAGCTTAGGGGGTGGGCCAAAGAGAAAAACCCAGTCCAGGACAAGGAGTCCTCTGCCCTACCCATATTCACATCCTCCTCCCCGGGGCCTCCCGGCAGCAGTAGTGGTTGTCATAATAAGAGCAGCTAACACTTATTGGATGAGAGTGGTGATTCTCACCTTCCACACGGGTGACCCGGGTGCAATGCAACTCCTACGCAGCCACTACCCATCTGTCAGTGGAGGCTCGAGTGTTGCTGTGATGCTGAATAGGTTTCAGCAGAGCTTCCAGATGGACTACGAGGATAAGCCTGGTGATGTACCTCTGAAAATCAGTCATTGAAAACCCTGTGGATCACAAAGGTCCAATCCACAACCAGACATGGCAATGGCAAAGAACAGGGCAGTATCTCACTCCGTCATGCATGCGGTTGCCGTAAGTCAGGGGCCAACTCAACGGCAGCTAACAAGAACATATACTGAGTGATTTCTAGGAATCAAAAACATTAGTTAGGTGCCTTATATACATTTTACCTCTTTTGGTCCTCTTGACTATGTTATGATACCCATGTCATTCTGTTATTATACCGATTTTACAGATTAGTAATCTGAGGTTTAAGGAGCTAACTGACTTGCCCACCTTTCACAACTAAAAGAGGTAGAGCCTGGATTCAAACCCAGGCCCTCGAACTCAAAATCTCATTCTATAACCACTCTGCTATATTTCCTCCCAAAGTCATGCTCAGCACAGGCCTGACACAAAGGCAATTACAGTCATGGTGTTGTTGTTGGGTACCGTTGAGTCGATTCTGGCTCCTAATGACCTCATGTGACAGAGTAGAACTCCCCCATAACATTTCCTAGGCTGTGATCTTCATGTGAGCAGATCACTAGCTCTTTTCTCCCACAGAGCCACTGGGTAGGTTCAAACCACCAACATTTCCGTTAGTCATTGTGCCACCACGGATCCTTAATTACTACTGTCAGAGGGATTTCCAAAATGCTACAGGCTGCCCTCAATATGTGCCTGGAACTTCAGGGTCACCAGGATGGTGACACATCCCTGTACTGCACACCGTCATATCCACCAACGTGCATTCTTTATTTCAAAACGTGAGCAACTGATTTAGCTTTCACTTTCTGATTATTTGGTCTCTTGATTTTTTTCTTTGTTATAAAAATCTACTATAGATTCTATGAGGCAGCTACAAATGAAAGCTCTGGGGAAGCAAGAATCCTGCTGTAGCCACTAGGCAAGTCCTGAGCATGGGCCACAGTTGAGGAGTCAGTGGACTGTGGTATTGACGTGAAGTCATCAGCCCGCCAGTCTGCCCGGGCACTCAGCCCAGGTGCAGAGAGTGACCGAGAACTGATCCCAGGCCCTTGACATCACCTGTGGACTGTTTCTTTTCCCCCCCGGCCCTCACCCATCATGCTTGGATCTCTCCCCCTTCACTTCCATCAGGTCTACTCAGATGTCACCCCCTCCGTGAGGCCCTTCTGCTATCCTGTCTAAAATCCCCAGCCCCTACCCCCATTATGCCCCCAGTCCCCTCCTTGCTTTATTTTCTTCTCCTGACACCCGACGTATCTGACACCCAGACTGTTTAGACTGCTTGTGCTGCCATCTCTGACACCACCTGCAGAGGCTCATGAACACCTGGACACCTGGTACGACACACACGGCGGTGGTTTCCTGAAGAGCTCACCGATAAGCATGCAGTTGTACTCCAGCTGAGGTTCAAGAGGCGACACAGTAAGGACACAGCCAGGGTCAGAAAGTAGAAGAGACATCCGAGGCAGAGACGGCAGGGTCCGAGGCAGGCTTCCTGCGGCCGCCCCTGAAATGCAGCGATGCAGGGGCAGTTTCTGCCCTGGGAGACTCGGTTGAAACTCAGCACCCAGGGCTGCTCCCTGCCAACCACGGCTACCAGCTCCAGGCTGCCAGAAGGAGAGCAAGTGTCTGTGTTAAATCACATTTTTTGCAGTCTAAGCAGGCCTATGCAGAGAGGGGGCACCCCGAAAGTCCAGTTCCCCGATTCTAGCCAATGTCCAGCCCTGAAGCAGGGCCTTCTAGTGGCCAGGCCTGTTAGTGTCTGTCTTCCCCCACAAAGATGTACACTCAGGGATTTTTCTTTTCTTTTTTTTTTTTTTGTCCACAGCTGCATCTTCAGCTCCTGGAAGAATGCCCAGCACAGAGCAGTGCTCACTGAGAATCTGTTGAGTAAATTAATAAATATTGAGAATAGAACCACCAGCCAGTGGTGGAGACATCTTACACACGAGGGTGGGAGTGCCAGGGCCCCTCTGACCAGTGCATCCGCCTTTGGGAAATGGTGGAATTTGCTCCTCGACAGCCAATCTTCCCTAATATGGAGTGGAACTTATGCTGTTGGCTTCATAGCCTAAAGATGTGACCCAAGGACTTCCCTGGCCCAGCTCCCTCAGGGCTTCCCTGGCCCACCCCCACTGGTCCAGTACAGAAGCTCGTGGTTCTGTTTCCCGTGGCTCTGTGGAAACAATTCCCACTCTCTAGATTGTCTCAAATTGTCTCTAGGTGTGGTGTGCTTTCCAAAAACAAAATATCACAAGGTGGCAGTGGGGAGGCTGCAAGCAGACCTCTGGCTTGCCTGAACCCACACTTCCTGCCTCCCACAGGCTGGACTTCTGCCCTTCCCCACAGTGTCTTCAGCACCAATTAAGAAAGGCAGGCAGAGTTTACCCAAAGGACTCAATCTTCCCCCGAGTGTTATCTATAGCTGTAGCTTATCATTAACCCAGGGAGAGAGGAGCCACATCTCAGAAACCAAGGTCACCTGGCACAGGGGAACAGGGCAGAGCAGCAGAGCTGCTAGTCAGGACCCATTCACACGGCTACTCAGGGCTGTGTGTGTGCAGGAACAGAGTCAGGGATCAGCTTCACCCCAGCTTTTCTGTTAAGGCCCCCTCTGCCTCCATTTTACTAGGGTCTCCTTTGAAGGCTTCTCCTCTCCTGGACCTCCACCCCATATGTCTATGGAGGTACACGAGGGGCTTTCTCATTCTAACCACCTCCTTCTCCTCTGTGGAGCAGAGCCCTCCTGCCTGGAGACTAGTCCCCTGCCTGGCTGGAATACCCTCTTCTTCCTCAGACCCCCTTGAGCTCTTCTCTGTGGGGCCCCCGGATGACAGCACCCAGCCACTGTGCACACCTCACTGCTCTGTGAGGCTGCTTTGGGAGGAAAAGAGTCCTGGAGAGGCTGCAGTCTGGGAGGGGACATCTCCCTCTGAACTTCTGCCAGACTGGCTCTCCGTGTGGCTTGACGGGGCACTCATTCTGTGCTGCCTTGTGTTAGTACTTGCCTTTTAAGTACACTTTTATGTACTTCTTCAGAGAAAAAAAAAAAAAGAAATATTTATACGCCCTCTCACTGCCTGCGTGTGCACCACCACCTTCATTCTCCAGGCATTGAACCTGCAGTGAGTCCTGCTCAGCGGCCCTTCTATTCCGGGTATGATAATCCTCAGCCATTTAGCCTTTCTTCTTAGGCCTCTCATTGACTTTTTTATGGGCATCCTTTGCAAAGTTGAGGCAAACCTGCACCTCAGTGCAAGAACCTAATCATCTAGGGCCTGTACAAGGTCTCTCTCTCGTCTGTTAAACAGCCAAACCAATTGCCATCAAGTCAGCTCCGACTCATGCTGACCCCATGTGTGTCAGAGTAGAACTGTGCTCCACTGGGTTTTCAATGGCTGGTTTTTCACAAGTAGATAGCCAGGCCTTTCTTTCAAGGTAACTCTGAGTGGACTCAAACTTCCAACCTTTGGGTTAGTAGCTGAGCACAATAACTGTTTGCACCACCCAGGGCCTCTCATCACCCCCAAGCAATCATTCTAGTGCGATTATAACTTTTTGTTATAAACAACTTGTGCTTCCGTTGTGCGCGTGGGCTTTAGTTTGTGGACTCATGCCGTGCTCTGTAACTCACCCTCTTAAGTATTCTGTTCTGAGGCCCTACCTGCCAAGGGAGTTGCCATGTGGACAGTTGCTCTAGTAGTGGAAACCCTTGTACATGTGTTGTCTGGGGGTCCATGTGGGGATGTCTTTGAGAGACATGACAAGATGCAGGATTGTTGAGTCCTGTAGGGTGTGCAGTGATTCACCTCTCTGCACGCTGCCAGGCTGCACTGCTGAGTATTCGCACCATCCACGTCCCCTCCTGCCAAGTTGGGGAAGGGCTCCCTATTTCCCCACATCCCTGCCAACACCTGGCATTACTCAGTTTTCTCAGTTATACCAGTAGCGAATATAAATTTACATCTCCTTGTTGAATAATTTGCATTTTTCTAATAACCACAAAGTTTGAGCATCTTTTCACATGCTTTTTAGCCCTTTGGTTTCCTCTTCTATAAGTTGCCTTTGAGATTCCTTCCCCATGTTTTCATTGAGATGCTTACCTGTTTCTGGCTGACTTGCAGGAGTTCCTTGTGCATTCTAGACATTAGTCCTTTTCACTTTTATTGCCATATCTTCTCCCATTCTGTCCTCATCCCATTAACTTTATCCATGGAGCCCGTTGTAGAGAAGAAACAGATTCCATTTCTCGATGTCAGATCTTTCTTCCATGGAGTTGGAGCTCCCCAACTAAGAATTTCCAACTCTCAATCCTAAAGAAATTTGGAAGACAGCTACCTGGCCAACTGACTGAAAGAGAGCCATATTTATGCCTATTTCCAAGAACAGTGTCCAACTCAATGTGGAAATTATCAAACAATACCATTAATATCACACGCAAGCAAAACTTTGCTAAAATCATTCAAAAGCGGCTGCAGCGGTATATTGACAAGGAACTGCCAGAAATTCAGGCCAAATAAAGAAGAGGACGTGGAACCAGGGATATCGTTCCTGATGTCAGATAGATCCTGGCTGAAAGCAGAGAATACCGGAAGGATGTTTACCTGTGTAAACATCCAACTGTGTGGATCATAACAAATTACGGATAACATTTTGAAAAATGGGAATTCCAGAACACTCAATTGTGTTCATGAGTAACCAGTACTTAGATCAAGAGGCAGTTGTTCAGATAGAACAAGGGGATACTGTGTGGTTTAAAGTCAGGAAAGGTGTGCATCAAGGTTCTATCCTTTCACCATACCTATTCAATCTGTATGCTGAGCAAATAATCTGAGAAGCTGGACTATATGAAGAAGAAAGGGGCATCAGGATTGGAGGAAGACTCATTAACAACCTGTGTCATGCAGATGACACACCCTTGCTTGCTGAAAGTGAAGAGGACATGACGCACTTACTGATAAAGATCAAAGACCACAGCCTTCAGTTATGGATCATACCTCAACATAAAGAAAACAAAAATCCTCATAACCAGACCAATAAGCAACATCATGATAAACAGAGAAAGGAATGAAGTTGTCAAGGATTTCATTTTACTTGGATCCACAATCAACAGCCATGGAAACAGCAGTCAAGGAATCAAAAGTCTTATTATATTGGGCAAATTTGCTGCAAAGGACCTCTTTAAAGTGTTGAAAAGCAAACATGTCACCTTGAAGACTAAGGTGCACCTGACCCAAGCCGTGGTATTTTCAATAGCATCATATGCATGCAAAAGCTGGACAGTGAATAAAGAAGACCAAAGAAGAACTGATGCCCTTGAATTGTGGTGCTGGCGAAGAATATTGAATATACCATTGTCTATAGGGTCACTGTGAGTCGGAATCGACTCGACGGCACTGGGTTTTTTGGTTTTTTAGTGATGCCATAACACAAATACCACAAGTGGCTGGCTTTAACAAAGAGAAATTTATTTTCTCACAGTCTAGTAAGCTACAAGTCCAAATTCAGGGTGTAAGCTCCAGCGGAAGGCTTTCTGTCTCTGTCAGCTCTGGAGGAAGGTCCTTGTCTTCAATCTTCCCCTGGTCGAGGAGCTTCTCAGGTGCAGGGACCCCGTGTCCAAAGGAAGCACTGTGCTCCTGGTGCTGCCTTCTTGGTGGTATGAGGTCCCCAACTCTCTGCTTGCTTTCCTTTCCCTTTTATCTCTTGATCTGCTTTCCTTTCCCTTTTATCTCTTGAGAGATAAAAGGTGGTGCGGGCCACAGACCAGGGAAACTCTTTACATTGAATCAGGGATGTGACCTGGGTAAGGGTGGTATTACAATCCCACCCTAATCCTCTTAACATAAAACTACAATCACAAAATGGAGGACAGCAACATGATACTGGGAATCATGGCCTTACCAAGTTGATACACACATTTTTGTGGGGACATAATTCAATCCATGACAACCATGGACTACCAAAAGAATGAACAAATCTGTCTTGGACGAAGCACAACCAGAATGCTGCTTAGAAAGCATGAATGGCAAGACTGCATCTTACATACTTTGGACATGTCAGGAGGGATCAGTCCCTGGAGAAGGACATCATGCTTGGTAAAGTACAGGGTCAGCGAACAAGAGGAAGATCCTCAACAAGATGGATTAAGACAGTGGCTGCAACAATTGGCTCAAGCATAACAATGATTGTGAGCACGACGCAGGACCGGGAAGTGTTTTGTTATGTGGTACATAGGGACGCTATGAGTTGGAACCAACCCGATGGCTCCTAACAACAACAACAGTCCTCCAGACCAATCAGAGGGAAAGATCTCAGCTTGGCCATTGCATCAATCATCATTCTAGCATTTAAAGCTAATTCCCTTCCCTGGAGACACCTGATCTTTTTGGAGGTAAACCTACACCTCAGTGCATGGACATTATCACCACTGACTGAAGCAAGGCCTCTCTCATCTTTTTTATCTCTTATTTATCTGTTTATCTGTATTCCTCACTCCCATCCCCACCACAACCATTCCAATGTGTTTGATGCCTATTTGAATCTGCTCTTGAAAATGGATCAGGCTACTTTGTGTGCCTGTGTTTTCATTTGCGTAACCATGTTGTGTTTTATAATTCATTCTGTCTCTTATTTTGTTCTTACTATGCCCTTTTGCAATTGTAAACAAGTACTAAACTGATTAATGGTGTTCTCTTTTCTGCCTTCATGCAGTTGCCAATAAACACTGAAGTAATCTTTGTGGTGAGATATGCAAAATCCACATCATCACAGGACAATGTGCAATCCTCAGCTGGTTCTCCAGCGGGCACTGTTCCCACTCTGCCCTTCCCCCAACAGGCACTCCCTCTTGGGCCATGTTGCCCTTCCCACCTAACTAGGCAGCCTCATTCATATGCCCCTCCCTGGCCAGGCGCCACTTGGGCCTTTCCTCCCTTCTTCTCCCTGTGGGCCATGACCTCAGCACCCCTGACCATAGATGATTAATGAGATTTCTTCTGGAGTCTCAGTTCTGTGGCATCTCTCACCCAAAATAATCTGTCTCTGGCTCCCCCTTCAACATAAAGTCAAAGTCTGTTCTTGATGTTGCTGTCAGTCCCCATCAGCCCCACCTGTGACTGTACGTCTGCTTCAGGTGACCTGCTGGTAAATTTCCCCTGTCCTTATCTCTGCTCATGGAGCCCTGGCAGTGCAGTGTTTAAGAGGTCTACTGCTAACCAAAAGGTCAGCTGTTCAAATCCACCAGCCGCTCCTTTGAGACCTTATGGGGCAGTTCTACTCTGTCCTGTAGGGTTGCTATGAGTCAGAATCGACTCAACAGCGACAGGTTTTAACTCTATCCGCAGAAGCTCACCAGCTACTTTAAGGGATGATGCAGGTCCAGCTCTGAGCAGAGAACACAAGGACTGTTGTGAATGGTGCCAACTGGGGAAGGGACAGGGTACTTAGAACTTGGGCACCTGAAAGGGAAACAGGAGCCCCCCAGGCTGCAGCCACCAGAGCCCCAGGCATTTCCTCATAATGCTGCCCTCAGCGTGTGGAACCCACTGAACCACAGGTCCCCACCTCAATCGGCCCATGCCTCACCCTGTCCCTCCCTCCCAGGGCAGGGTCCAATAGACCCATATAGCTGCAAGAAGACCAGTCAACGACAGAACAGGGACAAGGACTGGCAGCAGAGGCACACTTGGAGCAGAGCACACAGGTACTTTCTGACGGGACACCTGGGAGAGACAGCAAGGGGGCTGAGTGGGAGGGGGGAGGACCAAGGGAAAAAAGGGAGCAGAGAGAGGAGGGCAGAACCTAACAACCAAGAGGGGGAGGGCCAGGGAGCAAGGGGCACGAGCTTGAAGGAATTGCAGAGGCTTTGGGCTTTCCCTTTGCAGTGAGGAGTGGGCGTAAAACCGCTGAGCGAGATGAGGGGCTAACGTAGGGATGTGGGAGACGAGAGGTCACACCTGCTTTGTGTTTCCTTTTCCTTCATGGCTCAATGCCACATTACCTCACCCACTGTACACCTCACTCACACCTGGGTCTTGTGGGGTCCAGCCAGGGAAGTGGTCACAGGTCCCATCTAGACTTAGAACCATGGGTCTTTGCCTCATCTCCTTCCTTCCTAGGAAAGCAGAAAGAAGTTTCGGGATAAGAGGTTATAAAACAGAGCCCAGCCAAAAATTAATAGTAAGATAAGACCTCAGCCTAAGCCCAGGATCTCAGGCCGCACCCAGCAGAAATGCTGGTTCTGGGTCCTCCCACAGCCAGTCCTGCCTGCCGTGCCCAGGCTGGGTCCCGGAGAGTGAAAGAGTACGAGGTCCCTGGCCTTCCCACCAGCCGCAGAGCAGACAGAGAGAGGTCCCAGGATGGCTCCTGTCCCAGAAATGAAACCAGAGCCACACTGGAGCTCAGGACAGGTGCTTACATCACCAGGACAGAAACCCTGTGAAGGAGAAGCCACAGCTCGCAGGTGACAGCACAGACCCACCCAACACCTTTCACGGATCTCCATGTCAAGAAATGCACACTAGGTACAAATTAAATACAACGTTTAATTTGTCAGTTCCCAACATTTGTGAATCAGGTATGTGACATGTGAAGCACATTTTTGAAAAACCAGAAGCCAGAACAAAAGCATCCCTGGTGGAAGGCTCTCCTTCCAGCCCAGGAAATGCCCCAGAAGTGAAGGGCTTCTACATCTCAGTCATATCTGATACAACTGTGTGGCCAAGTCTGGCGAGATGCACCTCAGGCCCTGTATGCCCAAAGCCTCTCCTGCAGGTGGGCACCAGCCGTGCTAGAAGTGGGGGCTGAGCAGACACCGCTGAGATCTGGGCATATGTAAGCATCCTGCATCCCTCCGTTTGGGTAGGAAAGAGTGTTTCCTCAAGGTTTATCCCCAGGTGCTCTAATTTGGGGAGCAAAGGGTGATTATCGATGAAGGCAGGGACCTCTCAGAGCCCTTTCAACCCCTTACAGGCGTAGCTGGTCAGTCAGGTGGCTGACCTCAGCACTGCCCGTACGAGTGAAAAGCAAAGTTGAGGCAGGGGGATCATTGAGTGGCAGGCAGCACTCAGGTCAGTCTGGAGTCTCCACAAACCCCACTAATCTTAGGTGGAGGAGTGTCTCCCAAGCTGCACGCAGAGTCAGTGGGCACCTGAGGGTGGCCCACCCTGCATGAGGAGGGCATCATGGTGCCACCAAGGCATCCCAGCTTCCCAGGAGTCTGAACCCTAGGCTCCACATAGGGAGTTTTACAGGCAGTTGCAGAGACGAGGGTATGAGGTGAAGATGAGACCTACCCCCAGAATGAACGGGAAAGGGTGTCTCCCCTGAATTACCACCTGGGTGGCACAGCTGGACATGCTCTCCTAGTAGGCTAAGGATGGTCAAGACACCATACCCCGAGTGCCCGCTGCAGGAGCCAAAGAAGCTGGGCAGGACAACTCCAGTGCCTGCATCCTCAAAGCCGCAGGTCTGCAGCCTGATTGAGGTGGAACTCTTCTACATCACTTAAAATATTAAATGTGCTGGCATCGACAGGTTGTATCCGCATGACTTATTTAAAAAGAACAGGAGTAACTGACATTATTTACTGCTTAGGTAGGCGTTGTTCTAAACACTTACATTTATTATCTAATTTAATTCTCTCAACAACCCTAGGAGGTAGGCACCATTGTCATTATTTCCATTGCACAGTTGAGAAGATATTGAGGCCCGGAGAGTTTACGTAACTTGCCCAAGGTCACCCAGCTAGTGCAGTGTGATCTCCAGGGGTTCAAACTCAGTGTCTTGGTCATCTAGTGCTGGTATAACAGAAATACCACAAGTGGATAGCTTTAACAAAGAGAAATTTATTCTATCACAGTCTAGTAGGCTCCAGGGGAACGCATTCTCTGTCAGCTCTGGAGGGAGGTCCTTGTCATCAATCTTTCCCTGGACTAGGAGCTTCTTCACGCAAGAATGGGTCCAATGGACATGCTCTGCTCCAGGCACTGCTTTCTTGGTGGTATGAGGTCCCCCTTCTCTGCTTGCTTCCCTTTCCTTTTTATCTCTTGACAAAACTCCCTGTACATTGGATCAGGGATGTGACCTTGACAAGGGTGTTACAATCCCACTCTAACACTTTTTAACATAAAATTACAAAAAAAAATGGAGGACAAGCCCACCATACTGGGAGTCATAGTCTAACCAAGTTGACACATATTTTGGGGGAACACAATTCAATCCATGACACCCAGGCAGCCCAGTCCAGAGCCTATGCTTTTAATGTCTACAATAAACTTCAAAGTGTGTCTATATAAAAGATATTTTGTTTCATCAGAAGTTAGTTTTGCAGTTTACCCACTCTCTGCCTCTGCCCAACAGAATACACACTGGGTGCCTGTGGATGGGGCAGGGGCTCAGGGCCGCTCTGACCCCTCACACACTGGCTGCAGTGTGCTAAGGTGAAGAGAAGAGTGCAAGGTCTGGCCAGGATAAGAAAATGTGCAGAAAAGGGGACGTGAGGGGGCTTACATTGGTAAGAAAATCCACAAAGCCACAGAGGATTAGTTTCCAAGTCAGCAAGGAGACGGCAGGCACAGCCCTCAGAGCCATGGGTTGGAATAGACTAGCACCATTGCAGATGGACTGATCCAACTTGGAGTGGGGGAGGGAGAAGCTAGGTCTGCAGGAAACCATAGGGCTAAGGGACACTGTACTCAAAGCCCCAGCCTGGTGGAGGTCCATTTCTTCCTATAGCACAACTAACCCCATGCCCTCTACCACATTCCAGAACAATGGGTCAAGAGGCCCTGCTGCTTGGCTGGGCCATAGTCGGGATCCTGGCACTGCAGACCCTGGCGGAGGCTGAGCCCTCTCAAAGTTCCCTGGGCAGCAAGGCTGGGGTGTTCAAGGACCTGAGCGCCGAGGAGCTGAAGGCTGTGCACAAATTCCTTTGGTCCCAGAGGGACCTGTCGCTGAAGCCCGCCAAAGCCTTGACCATGACCAAGAACTCCATCTTCCTCATTGAGATGCTGCTGCCCAAGAAGCAACATGTGCTGAGGTTTCTGGATGAAGGTAAAAGGCGTCCGGTCCGGGAAGCCCACGTTGTCATCTTCTTTGGAGCCCAGGAGAAGCCCAACATCACTGAGTTTGCAGTGGGACCCCTACCATCACCCTCCTATATGCGAGTGCTGCCCCCCAGGCCGGGGCACCGCCCATCCTGGGCGTCCAGGCCCGTCTCCACTGCCGAGTATGCCCTCCTGAACCACATGCTACAGGAAGCCACCAAGCCCCTGCACCAGTTCTTCCTTGATACAACAGGCTTCTCCTTCCGACATTGTGGAGACCGGTGCCTAACCTTTACCGACGTGGCCCCCCGCGGCCTGGCTTCTGGCGAGCGCCGATCCTGGCTTATCCTGCAGCGAGATGTGGAAGGCTTTTTCTTGCACCCCACTGGGCTGGAGCTGCTTGTGGACCACGGGAGCCAAGATGCCAATGACTGGGTGGTAGAGCAAGTCTGGTACAATGGAAAGTTCTACAGGAGCCCAGAAGAACTGGCCCGCAAGTATGGCGATGGGGAGGTAGAGGTCGTGGTTCTGGAGGACCCACCACTGCGGGGCAGCGAGGACACCCCACTCTTCTCCTCCTACAGGCCCCGTGGGACCTTCTCCACATCCAGCACCGTGAATGGGCCCCGCCTGGTTCAGCCCCAAGGCCGCCGCTACCAGCTAGAGGGCAATGCTGTGCTCTACGGGGACTGGAGCTTCGCCTTCCGGCTGCGCTCCTCCTCTGGGCTACAGGTCCTGGATGTGCGCTTCGGAGGGGAGCGTGTGGCCTACGAAATGAGCATACAGGAGGCAGTGGCTCTATATGGAGGACACACACCAGCAGGCATGCAGACCAAGTACATGGACGTGGGCTGGGGCCTGGGCAGCGTCACTTATGAGCTAGCCCCAGGCATCGACTGCCCGGATACAGCCACCTACCTGGACGCCCTCCACTATTACGATGCTGATGGCCCAGTACACTACCCCCACGCCCTCTGCCTCTTCGAGATGCCCACAGGGGTGCCCCTTAGGCGGCACTTTGATTCTGACTTCAGAGGAGGCTTCAACTTCTATGCAGGGCTGAAGGGCCAGGTGCTGGTGCTGCGAACCACTTCCACAGTCTACAATTATGATTACATTTGGGATTTCATCTTCTACCCCAATGGAGTAATGGAAGCCAAGATGCATGCCACTGGCTACATCCATGCCACCTTCTACACCCCTGAGGGGCTCCACCACGGCATGCACCTACACACCCACCTGGCTGGCAACATGCACACCCACCTGGTGCATTACCGCGTAGACCTGGACGTGGCAGGTAGGACTCGGGCTAGGAGCAGAATGGGACCCTGCCAGTCAGGCAGCCTTCACAGGAGATGGCGCTAAGGCTCTCCTGGGGCAAAAAACCATGAGCACTTGCCCAGCCTGCTTTGCAAAAACCTGCATTGCTACAAGCTGTTGTGCCCTGAAAAGCGGTGATAGTTAATAGTGCCAGCTTTTTACCCCAGTTGTGCTGATGTGAACCGTGTCCTCACCCAGGGCTGCTGACCCTATAATGTTGTTGTTAACTGCTGTTGAGTCAGCCCTGACTTGTGACAACCCCATATACAATGGAACAAAAAACACTGTCCTGTCCTGAGTCATCCCCATGATCAGATGCAGATTGGACTATTGTGGTCCACACAGTTTCCATTGGCTAATTGTTGAAAGTAGATTGCTAGGCCTTTCTTCCTAGTCCATCTTAGTCTGGAAGCCCCACTGAAGCCTGTTCACCGTCACAGCAACACACAAGGCTGCACTGACAGACAGGTGGTGGCTGTGCTTCCGGTGCATTGGTCAGGACTTGAACCCAGCTGTCCCGCATGGAAGTCAAGAATTCCACCACTGAGTCACCACTGCCCTCAGTGATGCTATAAAGAGGAGGATTAAATAGAAATGTGTACTAGGACTGTGGGATAATGTCCAGAAGTGTAGGAACCATAGCTGACTAGTGCTCTGGGTGGGGACCCTCATCCTGCCTCTTGGATTGTGTCCCTGTAGAGAGTGTAGCGTGACATACGTGACATACTTGACATAACAAAGCCACCTATTCTCCCTGTTGGGCCCAGAGGGGTCCTCTACCCCATCTCTCTGGCCTGGGAGCTGCTCTCTCTCGAGGATACAGCCACAGCCATTCAGCTTGGGGCTAGTTCCTTGAGGACCCACCCAGAGTCACAGCAGAATCGTCGTAGCTGCCCTGACAACATACGACCTTCCAGTTCCTCTGGGCTTTTAGCCCCTTCTGCCCCACACCCAGCTCAGTGCATGGCCCCCAAAACATTCTCTTTGTCACTGGCTGTGGTTGTCTTTGTACGTGGTTCAGGATGGAGATCCCAGTGCAGAATGAGAGCATTTCAGGTCGGGAGCTTGATCCTCATTCTCCTTTTTCCTGCACTCCTCCAGGCACCAAAAATAGCTTCCAGACACTAGGGATGAAGCTACAAAACATCACTAACCCCTGGAGCCCAGGACACTACCTGGTACAGCCCACTCTGGAGCAGACACATCTCCACTGTGAGCGCCAGGCTGCCTTTCGCTTTGGGCGGGCCCTGCCCAAGTACCTGCTCTTCACCAGCCCCAAGAAGAACCCCTGGGGCCACAAGCGCAGCTACCGCGTGCAGATCAATTCTATGGCCAGCCAAGTACTGCTCCGAGGCTGTCAGGAGGAGCGGGCTCTCACCTGGGCCAGGTGAGCTGGGGGTGGGAGCAAGGGCTCCCCTCAGACAGAATGCATGTCCGTGTGTGTGTCTTTGTTTATGTGTCTGTGTATGTGTGCCTGTGTCTCTGCCCGTGTGTGTGTGACTGTGTGTGTGTCTATGTGTGTGCCTGTGTTTGCATTCGTGTGTGCATGCCTGTGCACTTGGGGAACGGGGTGAAGGACCCCATGCCGAGCACCCTGAGCCTCTGCTGACAGTGGCCAACTCATTGGCTCCAAGGATACAATCTCTCATTTTGGGAAGGCAGTAACTTTCCCCCATCATTGACCCTGAAGATGTCCCCTGAGAGAGGCTAGGAGCCCCATGCCCCCCAACCTAAAGCCACCTGGCTTCCCCTCTGCCCTGGCAGGTACCCCCTAGCAGTGACCAAGTATCGGGAGTCGGAGCTACACAGCAGCAGCATCTACAACCAGAATGACCCCTGGGACCCACCTGTGGTCTTTGAAGAATTTCTTCGAAACAATGAGAACATTGAAAATGAGGTACTGACCTTGCCTCCAGCCCTGCCCAACTCTGGCCCTGCCTCCTTCCAGGCCCAGCCCCAAGACCACCCTCACCAAGAGGGAGTCCAAGCCGCCCTCTGCCTGGACTTGACCTTACCCTGGGTTGGGTGGGGAGACTACGTCTGGAAGTCATTACAGAGCTTCCCACCTCTGCAACTGGGCTTGAGGGATTGCAGAAAGGTTCTCAACATGATAAAAAATGCCTCAAACCAAAAAAACCAAACCCGTTGCCGTGGAGTCGATTCTGACTCATAGCCACACTATAGGAGAGAGTAGAACTGCCCCATGGGGTTTCCAAGGAGCAGCTGGTGAATTTGAGCTGCTGACCTTTTGGTTAGCAGCCATAGCTCTGAACCACTTTGTCACCAGGCTCCAAAAATGCCCAAGGGCCCCAGCAGCCTCTAGTGGTCAGGGCTCAGCACCATCCCCATTGAAGATAGCTCCCTTCTCCTCCTTTCTGAACTGCCACACCTGCTCACTCCCTTTCTCCCACAGGACCTAGTGGCCTGGGTGACAGTGGGCTTCCTCCACATCCCCCACTCAGAGGACATCCCCAACACAGCCACACCTGGAAACTCTGTGGGCTTCCTGTTGAGGCCCTTCAACTTCTTCCCAGAGGACCCATCCTTGGCATCCAGAGACACCACGATCGTGTGGCCCCAGGACAAAGACTCTAACCATGTTCAGCGCTGGGTTCCTGAGGAGGCAGGGGGCTGTTTGATGCCTCCGCCTTTTAGCTACAATGGCACCTATAGGCCAGTGTGAAGAGTACCTGACCCAACTCCCACCAGGGAACCTTTGTCCTTAGGACTAACAGTAAACCCTTTTGACCATGCTGTGAGCTGCTTCTAGGGGTTGGGGTGGTAGGTAGGTGGAGTGAGGGACATGAGTGCACAGACGTACAGTCACATGATCTGAGGCTTCACTCACACCTGGTCCACTGCAGCCCAGAAGAGATTCCACTACTACCTAAAGTGCAGATCACTGAAACACTCATATTTGCCTATCAAATTGGTTACAAAAAAAAAAAAAAAAAAGGTTGACCACCCCCTCTGGGGAAGCTGTGGGAAGACTCGTTGTATTGCTGCTGAACACACAAAGTGGTACAGGCACAAGAAAGCTGGGAGATCTACCAAAATTACCATGTGTTTGCCCTTTGAAACACTAAACTTACTTCCAGGAATTTATCCCAGAGCTCCACCTATACACACTAAAAATATGCGTACAAGGTTATTCACTGCAGCATTACTTGTAATACCAAAAGATAGAAACAACCCAATGTCCATCTACACGAGAGTCCAGCTGGCTAAACTATGGCCCGGCCATACACTACAGTACTAAGTGATCAAGAGAGAAATATGCAGTTGCTCTTGACTTACTTACATGGAGAGTTCTTCAATATTTATTAAGTAAAAAAAAAAAAAAAAAGGTACAGAACAATAGAATATACTAACTTCTGCATAAGAAAATAGGGGAGAAAATAGACATAATAAGTATGTATTTATATATATTTATATATATAAATTAATATATACATATATGCTTGTAAAAACCCTATAATGATACACCAGAAACTAATAAAAAATTGTTACCTATAGATTATGAGAAGAAATGGGTGGCTGAGGACAGGAATGGGGTTAGTTTTTAATCATGTGAATATAACCTATTCAAAAAAATTAAAATCTAAATTTTGAAAGAGGAAGAGAGGAAGGGAGAAAAAACTACATCTCCTAGTGCTGACTAATGGAACTATAATGGTACTGCAATAGTTGGCCAGAATGGATGTGCTAGACAATAATACCCCCAACATGATGTTCTAATCCTTGGAATCTGTATGTTACTTATGTGGCAAAAGGGACTTTGTAAATGTGATTAACTTAAGGATCTTGAGGTGGGAGATTATACTGGATTGTCTGGGTGGGCTTGATGTAATCACAAGAGTCCTTATAAAAGGGAGGCAAGGGGAGGTGGACCTAAGATGGCAGAGGAGTCAGACGCTTCTTGTTGTCCCTCTTCCAAGAAAGACCTCAAAAAACAAATGAATCAATTATATATGACAATCTAGGAGCCCTGAATATCAAAGGCAAAGTTGAGGAATCAAACTGAGTGGCAGGGGGAGGGAGAGACAGTTTCAGAAGCAGCAAAGAGTTGCCAGACCTGACCTGGTGAGAACTGGCACTCTGCAGACTAAGTTGGCTGGCGTGCATGATGAGGCAAGCAGAGGCACTCGGGACACATTTTCCACATTGGGAGAGATGGAGAAGTTGACAGTCTGCTCAACCCTCCAGAACCAGTGAGAGGTGGCACTCAACTGGCAAAAGATAAGTGCATGCATCTAACTTACCACATGGAGAAAAAAAAAAAAAACCCTTTGGGAAGAACCTCCCTCCCATTTACCTGCCCCTCCCCACTCTGCACTAAGTCTGGGCAGGCTTCAGTGATTGCCTCATCCCCTGGGCCAGAAGCAGGATCCATCGTACACTCTGAGCTATTCTCCTGGCTTTGGAGAGAGAACAAATTAACAAACAGGAAAAAATAATCTGCCAACTCCCCTAAGCCAGGAACTCAGGGAAGGCACAGCCCCTTTGTCTAGGCACAGGCATAAGAAGTCTACGGATTTTGAATGCCTTTCACCCCTGCATGGACCTGTGTGGGCCCATTTCAGCAGCATAGGCCCTCATTAGCACAGTACAACAGGGTACATACCTGAAACCTATTTTCAGCTATATCGGCTAAAAGGGAGAATGGCAGATTCATGACATTTGACACTGCCCTGCCCATTAAGGACAGTCCTCACCTACCCACATCAGGGGCTAGAAAACTAGTGCCTACACCCATGCCACCTAACCACCTGTGACAGATGTCCAAGAATAAGTGGTGTCTCCCAACCCCTACAGCAAACAGCATTGAATACCCATATTCTGGCTACAAAACTCACCCACCTATGTGCTGTAGGAAACAGAGACATGCTTTCCTCACAGACACTCAGGTCCAACCATCAGCCCCTTGCATTGCTCAATGTGTGGCCCTCTGCTGCAGCCAGATACCTGTGCCTACTCCAATCATCCCTGCCCGTCTAGGACAGTAGGTGAGAGCTTGCACCACACACTTCGTGACTGACTACCTAGACACCTGAGCTTCTTGGATAGGTATTTTCTCATCTTTCCCAATATCAAGGAAGTTTTTTGCCAATAAATCTCCAGCAATTCTCTCTGTGTTTTCTGTTATCCCCACCGTTCTGGTACTTCAATCAAAAGTAAACGGATTCCTGGGCTCACATACATAGTAACACCTCCAACCACCTGGCGACAGGACATGAGAATCTTCAAAGATGCCAATAATCAAACTAGCTCCCGTGACCAGCCTACTTGGGCATATCAAAACAAAACAAAACAAGAAGCTAGGACACTGGAAGTAAACATAAAATAAATAAATATAATAACTTATTGATGGCTTGGAGACTACAGTCAATAACAAATCACATAAAGAGGCAGACCATGATGGTTTCAGCAAGAGCCCAAAACAAGGAATCAAGAAACCCTCTGGAGGAAGAGAATTTTTGGAAATACCAGCAGTAGAATTCAAACGATTAATATACAGAGATCTTCAAGGGATCAGGAAGGAGATCAGGCAAAATGCAGAACAAAGCAAGGAACACACAGATAAAGCAATAGAGGAATTTAAGACCATAATTGCGAATTTAACAGGCTGGAAGAAGAGAGAGAGCAAACAGACAACCAAAAGATTAACAATAAAATTTTGAGTTAGACAACTCAATAGAAAGTCATAGGAGCAGAATTGAGGCAATGGAAGTCAGAATTAGTGAGATTGAAGATAAAGCAATTGACATCAAATTATTTCAGGAAAAATCAGACAAAAGAATTTTAAAAAAGAGAAACCCTAAGAATAATGTGGGACACTACCAAGAGAAATAATCTACTGGTGATTGATGTACCAGAACAGGGAGGGATAACAGAAAATACAGAGAGGATTGTTGAAGATTCGTTGGAGGAAAACATCCCTGATATTGTGAAAAGTGAGAAGATATCTATCCAAGAAGCTCATCAGACCCCACACAAAGTGGGTCCCAATAGAAAGTCACCAAGACATATTATAATCAAACTTGCCAAAACCAAAGATAAAGAGAGAATTTTGAGAGTGGCTAGGGATAAATGAAAAGTTATCTAGGAAGGAGAGTCAATAAGACTACACTCTGACTAATCAGCAGAAACCATGCAGGCAAGGAGGCAACAGGGTGACATATATAAAGGCTTGAAGGAAAAAAATCACCACCCAAGAATTATATATCCAGCAAAGCTGTCTCTCAAACATGATGGTGAAATTAGGGCATTTCCAAATAAACAGAAGTTCAGGGAATTTGTAAAAACCAAACCAAAATTACAAGAAATACTAAAGGGAGTGCTCTGGTTAGAAAATCAATAACATCAGATAACAATCCAAGACTAGAACAACCAGATAGGGAAGTCACAAAAATAAATCAAAGCTAAAACACTGAAAATAGGGAAACAGAGCTGTCAATATGTAAAAGATGACAACATTAAAACAAAAAAGAGGGACTAAATAATGTAGTCATAGATCATTCAGATGGAGAGGAAGTCAGCTAATAAAGAGAGATAAAAGATTGGTTTAAACTTAGAAAAATAGGGGTAAATAATAAGGTAACCACAAAGGAAACTTACAATCTTACACACAAAAGGAGAAACATAAAGGCTCAACAAATACAAAATCAACAACAATGAAAAAGAGGAAAACCAAATACATAAAGAAAAATGACTCAGAACAGAAAATTAAGTGGAACAAAGAAACTGCCAATACACACACAAAAAAATCAAAATGACAGGACTACACACACATACATATCAATAATTACACTGAATGAAAATGGACTAAATGCATCAATAAAGAGACAGAAGTGGCAGAATGGATAAAAAAACACGATCTGTCTATATGCTGCCTACAAGAGACACACCTTAGACTCAAAGACATAAACAAACTAAAACTCAAAGAAAGAAAAAATATATATCAAGCAAACAACAATCGAAAAAGAGCAGGAGTGGTAACATTAATCTCTGAAAAATAGACTTTAAAGCAAAACCCACCAAAAAGAATGAGGAAGGACACTATATAATGATTAAAGGGTCAATACACTAGGAGGACGTAACCATAATAAATATTTGTGCACCCAATGACAGGGCTCCAAAACACATAAAACAAACTCTAACAGCATTGAAAAGATAGACAGCTCCGCAATAATAGTAGGAGACTTCAACACACCACTTTTGGAGAAGGACAGAACATTCAGAACGAAGCTCAATAAAGACTTGGAAGATCTAATGCTACAATCAACCAACTTAATCTCACAGATACATACAGAACAACCCACAGCAGCCAAGTACACATTCTTTTCCAACGCACACGGAATATTCTCCAGAATAGACCACATATTAGGCCACAAAGCAAGGCTTAACAGAATCCAAAACATCAAAATATTACAAAACATCTTTTCTGACCATAAAGCCATAAAAGTAGAAATCGATAACAGAAAAAAGGAAGGAAAAGAAATCAAATACATGGGAACTGAACAAACGCTTGCTCAAAAACTACTGGGTTATAGAAGAAACTAAGGACCAAGTAAAGAAATTCGGAGAATCAAATGAGAATGAAAACACATTCTACCAGAACCTTTGGGACACAGCAAAAGCGGTGCTCAGAGGTCAATTTGTAGCAATAAACGCACACATCCAAAAAGAAGAACGGGCCAAAATCAAAACATTAACCCTACAACTTGAACAAATAGAGAGCAACAAAAGAAGCTCTCGGGCACCAAACTGAAGCAAATAATAAAAATTAAGGCAGAATTAAATGAAATAGAAAATAGAAAAACAATTGAAAGAGTTAACAAGACTAAAAGATGGTTCTTTGAAAAGATCAACAAAATCGATAAACCATTGGCGAAACTGACAAAAGAAAAACAGGAGAGAAAGCAAATAACCCGAATAAGAAATGAGATGGGCCATATCACAACAGACCCAACTGAAATTAAAAGAATCATAACAAAATATTATGAAAAATTGTACTTCAAAAAATGTGACAACCTAGAGGAAATGGATAAATTCCTAGAAACACATTACCTACCTAAACTAACACAAACAGAGGTAGAAAAACTAAATAAACCTATAACAAAAGAAGACATTGAAAACGTCATTTAAAAACTCCCAACAAAAACAACAAAAAAAGCCCTGACCCTGACGGCTTCACTGGAGAATTCTAACAAACTTTCAAAGAAGAGTTAACATCACTAATACTAAAGGTATTTCAGAGCATAGAAAAGGATGGCATACTCTCAAACTCATTCTATGAAGCTAGCATAACCCTGATACCAAAAACAGGTAAAGACACCAAAAAAAAGAGAAAATTACAGACCAATATCCCTCATGAACATAGAAACAAAAATCCTCAACAAAATTCTATCCAATAGACTTCAACAACATATCAAAAAAATCATTCACCATGACCAAGTGGACTTCATACCAGGTTTGCAAGGATGATTCGACATTAGAAAATCAATCAATGTAATCCATCATATAAATAAAACAAAAGACAAAAACCACATGATCATATCAATTGATGCAGAAAAAGCATTTGACAAAGTCCAATGCCCATTCATGATAAAAACTCTCAGCAAAATAGGAATAGATGGGAAATTCCTCAACATAATAAAGGGCATGTATACAAAGCCAACAGCCAACATCATCCTAAATGGAGGGAGTCTAAAAGCATTCCCCTTGAAAACAGGAACCAGACAAGGATATGCTCTATCACCACTCTTATTCAGCATTGTGCTGGAAGCCCTTGCTAGAGCAATTAGGCTACAAAAAGAAATAAAGAGCATCCAAATTGGTAAGGAAGAAGTAAAAGTATTCCTATTTGCAGATGATATGATCTTATACACAGAGAACCCCAAAGAATCCACAAGAAAACTACTGGAAGTAATAGATTTCAGCAAATTATTGGGATACAAGAAAAACTTACAAAAATCAGTGAACTCCTCTACACCAACAAAGAGAATTTTGAAGAGGAAATCACAAAATCAATACCACTTATAATAGCCCCCAAGAAGATAAAAAACACTTAGGAATAAATCCAAGACAGAAAAGACCCATAAAAAGAAAACTATAAGACACTACTGCAAAAAACCAAAAGAGACCTACATGAGTAGAAAAACATACCTTGCTCATGGATAGGAAGACACAACATTATAAAAATGTCAATGCCACCAGAAGCGATCTTCAGATACAAAGCAAACCCAATCCAAATTCTGACCTTTTTTAATGAGATGGAGAAAAAAATCACCAACTTCATTTGGAAAGGGAAGAGGCCTCGGATAAGTAAAGCATAACTGAAGACAAAGAAGAACAAAGTGGGAGGCCTCACACCACCTGATTTTAGGACATATTATAACGCCATGGTAGTTAAAACAGCTTGGTACTGGTACAACAATAGATACATAGAACAATGGAACAGCATTGAAAATCCAGACATAAATTCATCCACCTATGAGCAGCTGATATTTGACAAAGGCCTAAAGTCTGTTAAATGGGGAAAAGACAGCCTCTTTAACAAATGATGTTGGCATAAGTGGCTATCCATCTACAAAAAAATGAAACAAGAGAAGGCGGGGCCAAGATGGCTGACTAGGTAGAAGCTACCTCAGAGCCTTTTTGCAACAAAGACTCGGAAAAACAAGTGAATCAATCACATACATGATAATCTATGAACCCTGACCGTCAAACACAGATCTAAAGAGTTGACCTGAGTGACACAGACAGCCAGCACAAGCAGGCTGCACACTGATGCAGCTAACAAGAGAACGAGCAACCACGGGGAAGCAGCAACTGTTTTCAGAGCCTGGAGCTAGCGATCCAGTCAGAAAACCTTGGCGCCGGGCTTTGGATTGGACGCAGGGGAGCTGAGCATGGCATCCTGAGATGGCGCAAACACGGGACTCAGCCCTAGCCCACAGAAGTGACCTCGGGAGAAGCCCAGCCAGTGCTCGCAGGCAGCGCAGCAACACGGCTGACTGGAGGAGAAGTCACGGGAGGCAGCAACTGGTTTTGGAGCCTGGAGTGTGGTGTCCCAGCTGGGGAAACTTGGCTCTGGGCTTTGGACTGGAAATGGAGGACCTGACCACGGCTTCTGAGACAGCACAAGCACAGGACGGGGGCCTGACCCTCGGGAGCAATCTCGACCCAGCCAATGCACACAGGCTACATGCCCCTCGGGAATCTCAGATAAAACAGTCATCACCAAGTAAGATAAGTAACTTTGTCTATATCCCTAGGTGCTCACTCTCTCCTATCTATCTGATCCCTCCCCTCCCCTTCCCAGACAGCTTCATTAACATTGGAATTTCCTGGGCCAGAGAGTGAAGTGCTCTGCGGGTTTTTTGTTTGTTTATTTATTTTGTCTTTTCCTAACCCATTCTCCTGGCCTGAGAGAAGCAGCTACGAAAAACCCAGGGACCAAAAATCCTTCCCTGACTTCCCGAAATTGGCCTAAGAATACAGAACTAGCTCCAGCCAAGCATATGAGATCCACAGTCCTGGGCTTTCATCCCTACAGGGAACAAGGTGGCTATTATAATACAAAGGCAATTCTGGTAGTGATCTGACTGTAACTGTTTTAGCGGATTACTGGAAAGACAAGTTTCCCAGGTCTGATATCTCTACCTATTAAACAGAGCCCTCACTGACCCACAATGGGGAACTGAGGGCTGAAGCTCCACCGAAACCACCTAGCGTCCTGCCATAGGGGTCTAAGGATAGTGACACCTACGAATCTGTAGAGGTACATGCAGTGGGTGCCTAAGGTACAGCTGCAGAGCCCACCCACCGAAGTGCTTTAGGAATAGAGACACACCTACCTCACTGGCACTTGGGGGAAGCCTGTCAGCACCCTGCCCCCCACCACGGAGTGGGAACCACGGCAGGTGCTAGAATCTGGTACACACAACTATCACCACTACTCCTCTAAGTGAATAGGTGACAGTCTACACCACACATTTGGTGACACAAAATCAGATTCTACTCAAGAATAGTGAATGCACTCTTAGGCTTATATATCTGGTAACAGCCCAAACCAGCTGGTAATAGGACATAAGTAATTCAAAGGCTACAACAATCAAGACAGCGCAATCTAGTAGCCCATCTACATATATTGAAAGAAAACAAAACAAGAGAACACTCAGTGAGCAAATATAAAATAAATCATTACAATATCTTATAGATGGCTCAGAGACAGCAGTCGATAGCAAACCACACAAAGAAGCAGACCGTGATTGCTTCTACAACTCCCCAATTAAAGAATCAAAATCTTTCCCAAATGAAGATACAATCCTGGAATTGCCAGATGCAGAATATAAAAAACTAATTTACAGAATGCTTCAAGACATCAGGGATGACCTCAGAAATAAAATAAGGCAATCTACAGAAAAAGCCAAGGAACACACTGATAAAGCAATTGAAGAAATCAAAAAGATTATTCAAGAACATAGTGGAAAAATTAATAAGCTGCAAGAATCCATACAGAGACAACATTCAGAAATGCAAAAGATTAACAGTAAAATTACAGAATTAGACAACTTAATAGGAAGTCAGAGGAGCAGACTTGAGCAATTGGAATGCAGAGTGGGGGAGTTGGAGGGTAAGGCAATTGACACCAAAATAGTTGAAGAAAATCACATAAAAAAAATGAAAAAAATGAAGAAACCCTAAGAATCATGTGGGACTCTATCAAGAAGAATAACTTGCGTGTGATTGGAGTTCCAGAACAGGGAGGGATAACAGAAAATACAGAGAGAATAGTTGAAGATCTGTTGGCAGAAAACATCCCTTACATCCTGAAAGATGAAAGGATATCTATCCAAGATGCTCATCGAAGCCCATATAAGATTGATCCAAAAGGAAAATCACCAAGACATATTATCATCAAACTTGCCAAAACCAAAGATAAAGAGAAAATTTTAAAAGCAGCCAGGGATAAAAAAAAAAAAGGTATCCTGCAAAGGAGAATCAATAAGTTCAGACTACTCAGCAGAAACCATGCAGTCAAGAAGGCAATGGGATGGCATATATAGAGCACTGAAGGACAAAAACTGCCAACCAAGGATCATATATCCAGCAAAACTCTCTCTCAAATATGAAGGTGAAATTAATACATTTACAGATAAACACAAGCTTAGAGAATTTGCAAAAACCAAACCAAAACTACAAGAAATACTAGAGGAAATTGTTTGGTCAGAAAATCAATAATATCAGATTCCAACACATCACAAGGTCACAGAACAGAACATCCTGATATCAATTCAAATAGGGAAATCACAAAAACAAATTAAGAATAATTTTAAAAAGAAAAAATGCTCAAAACAGGGAATCATTGAAGTCATTATGTAAAAGATGACAATAAGAGGGACTGAATACAGGAGGCATAGAACTGCCATATGGAGAGGAAAACAGTGCGATATAGGACAGTACAAGTTAGGTTTTTACTTAGAAAAATAGGGATAAATATTAAGGTAACCAGAAAGATGTCTAACAATTCCATAACTCAAAATAAAAACCAAGAAAAATATAATGACTCAGCAAACAAAATCAACTACTATGAAAATGAGGAACACACAATTTACAAAGAAAAACGTCTCAGCACAAAAAAGTAAGTGGAAAAATGAAATTGTCAACAACACACACATAAAGGCATCAAAATGACAGCACCAAACTCACACTCATCTATAATTATGCTGAATGTAAATGGACTAAATGCACTGATAAAGAGATAGACAGTCTCAGTCTGGATAAAGAAATACAATCCATCTATATGTTGCCTACAAGAGACACACCTCAGACTTAGAGACACAAACAAACCAAAACTCAAAGGATGGGAAAAAAATATATCAAGCAAACAACAATCAAAAAAGAGCAGAAGTAGCAATATTAATTTCTCACAAAATAGACTTTAAAGTTAAATCCACCACAAAAGATAAAGAAGGACACTACATAATGATTAAAGGGATGATTGACCAGGAAGATATAACCATATTAAATATTTATGCACCCAATGACAGGGCTGCAAGATACATAAAACAAACTTTAACAAAACTGAAAAGAGAGATAGACACGTCCACAGCTTTATTAGGAGACTTCAACACACCACTTTCGGAGAAGGATAGGACTTCCAGTAAGAAGCTCAATAGAGACACGGAAGACCTAATTGCTACAATCAACCAACTTGACCTCATAGACTTAAACAGAACACTCCACCCAACAGCTGCAAAGTATACTTTTTTTTCCAGTGCACATGGAACATTCTCTAGAATAGATCACATATTAGGTCATAAAACAAACCTTTGCAGAATCCCAAACATCAAAATATTACAAAGCATCTTCTCAGACCACAAGGCCATAAAAGTGGAAATCAATAACAGAAAAATCAGGGAAAAGAAATCAACGACTTGGAAACTGAACAACACCCTGCTCAAAAAAGACTGGGTTATAGAAGACATTAAGGAGGGAATAAAGAAATTCATAGAATGCAATGAGAATGAAAACACTTCCTATCAAAACCTCTGGGACACAGCAAAAGCAGTGCTCAGAGGTCAATTTATTTCAATAAATGCACACATACATAAAGAAGAAAGAGCCAAAATCAGAGAACTGTCCCTACAACTTGAACAAATAGAAAGTGAGCAACAAAAGAATCCATCAGGCACCAGAAGAAAACAAATAATAAAAATTAGAGCTGAACTAAATGAATTAGAGAACAGAAAAACAATTGAAAGAATTAACAAAGCCAAAAGCTGGTTCTTTGAAAAAATTAACAAAATTGATAAACCATTGGCCAGACTGACAAAAGAAATACAGGAAAGGAAAAAAAATAACCCAAATAAGAAACGAGATGGGTCATATCACAACAGACCCACTGAAATTAAAAGAATCATATCAGCTTATTATGAAAAATTGTACTCTAACAAATTTGCAAACCTAGAAGAAATGGACAAATTCCTAGAAAAACACTACCTACCTAAACTAACACATTCAGAAGTAGAACAACTAAATAGGCCCATAACAAAAAAAGAGATTGAAACGGTAATCAAAAAACTCCCAACAAAAAAAAGCCCTGGCCCGGACGGCTTCATTCCAGAGTTCTATCAAACTTTCAGAGAAGAGTTAACACCGCTACCACTAAAGGTATTTCAAAGCATAGAAAATGATGGAATACTACCTAACTCATTCTATGAAGCCACCATATCCCTGATACCAAAACCAGCTAAAGACACTACAAGAAAAGAAAATTACAGACCTGTATCCCTCATGAACGCAGATGCAAAAATCCTCAACAAAATTCTAGCCAATAGAATTCAACAACATATCAAAAAAATAATCCGCCACGATCAAGTGGGATTTATACCAGGTATGCTTTTTCTTATGCAAGGTTGGTTTAATATTAGAAAAACCATTAACGTAATCCACCATATAAATAAAACAAAAGACAAAAACCACATGGTCTTATCAATTGATGCAGAAAAGGCATTTGACAAAGTCCAACACCCATGCATGATAAAAACTCTCAGCAAAATAGGAATTGAAGGAAAATTCCTCAACATAATAAAGGGCATGTATACAAAGCCAACAGCCAACATCATTCTAGCCTGAAAGCATTTCCCTTGAGAACGGGAACCAGACAAGGAGGCCCTTTATCACCGCTCTTATTCAACATTCAACATTGTTCTGATCCTAGCCAGAGCAATTAGGCTAGACAAAGAAATAAAGGGCATCCGGATTGGCAAGGAAGAAGTAAAATTATCTCTATTTGCAGATGACATGATCTTATACACAGAAAACCCTAAGGAATCCTCAAGAAAACTACTGAAACTAATAGAAGAGTTCGGCAGTCTCAGGTTACAAGATTAAAAAAAAAAAAATTACAAGATAAACATACAAAAATCGCTTGGATTTCTCTATATCAACAAAAAGAACATCAAAGAGGAAATCACCAAATCAATACCATTCACAGTAGCTGCCATGAAGATAAAATACTTAGGAATAAATCTTACCAAAGATGTAAAAGACAAAGAAAACTACAAAGTACTAGTGCAAGAAACTGAAAGGGACCTACATAAGAGGAAAAACACACCTTGCTCGTGGATAGGAAGACTTAACATAGTAAAAATGTCTATTCTACCAAAAGCCATCTATACATACAATGCACTTCCGATCCAAATTCCAATGACATTTTTTAAAGTGATGGAGAAACAAATCACCAACTTCATATGGAAGGGAAAGAAGCCTCGGATAAGCAAAGCATTACTGAAAAAGAAGAACAAAGTGGGAGGCCTCACTCTACCTGATTTCAGAACATATGATACAACCACAGTAGTCAAAATAGCCTGGTATTGGTACAACAACAGGCACATAGACCAACGGAACAGAATTGAGAACCCAGATATAAATCCATCCACATATGAGCAGCTGATATTTGACAAAGGCCCAGTGTCAGTTAATTGGGGAAAAGATAGTCTTTTAAAAAAATGGTGCTGGCATAACTGGATATCCATTTGCAAAAAAATGAAACAGGACCCATACCTCACACCGTGCACAAAAACTAACTCCAAGTGGATCAAAGACCTAAACATAAAGACTAAAATGATAAAGATCATGGAAGAAAAAATAGGGACAACACTAGGAGCCCTAATACAAGGCATAAACAGAATGCAAAACATTACTAAAAATGACAAAGAGAAACCAGATAACTGGGGGCTCTTAAAAATCAAACACCTATGCTCATCTAACGACTTCACCAAAAGAGTAAAAAGACCACCTACAGATTGGGAAAGAATTTTCAGCTATGAGATCGCCGACCAGCGCCTGATCTCTAAAATCTATATGATTCTGTTAAAACTCAACCACAAAAAGACAAACAACCCAATCAAAAAGTGGGCAAAGGATATGAACAGGTACTTCACTAAAGAAGATATTCAGGCAGCTAACAGATACATGAGAAAATGCTCTCGATCATTAGCCATTAGAGAAATGCAAATTAAATCTACAACGAGATTCCATCGCACTCCAACAAGGCTGGCATTAATCCAAAAAACACAAAGTAATAAATGTTGGAGAGGCTGTGGAGAGATTGGAACTCTTATACACTGCTGGTGGAAACGTAAAATGGTACAACCACTTTGGAAATCTATCTGGCATTTTCTTAAAAATTTAGAAATAGAACTACCATACAACCCAGAAATCCCACTCCCTGGAATATACCCTAGAGAAATAAGAGCCTTTACACGAACAGATATATGCACAGCCATGTTTATCGCAGCACTGTTTATAATAGCAAAAAGCTGGAAGCAACCAAGGTGTCCATCAATGGATGAATGGTTAAATAAATTGTGGTATATTCACACAATGGAATACTACGCATCGATAAAGAACAGTGACGAATCTGTGAAACATTTCATAACATGGAGGAACCTGGAAGGCATTATGCTGAGTGAAATTAGTCAGATGCAAAAGGACAAATATTGTATAAGACCACTATTATAAGATCTTGAGAAATAGTATAAACTGAGAAGAACACATTCTTTTGTCGTTAAGAGGGGGGGTGGGAGGGAGGGTGGGAGAGGGGTACTTACTGATTAGTTAGTAGATAAGAACTACTTTAGGTGAAGGGAAGGACAATGCTCAATACAGGGAAGGTCAGCTCAACTGGACTGGACAAAAACCAAAGAAGTTTCCAGGATAAACTGAGTGCTTAGAAGGTCAGTGGAGCAAGGGTGGGGGTTTGGGGACTATGGCTTAAGGGGACTTCTAAGTCGATTGGCAAAATAAATTCTATTATCATAACATTCTGCATCCCACTTTGAAGAGTGGCGTCTGGAGTCTTAAATGCTAACAAGCGGACATCTAAGATGCATCAATTAGTCTCAACCCACCTGAATCAAAGGGGAATGAAGAACACCAAGGTCACACGATAACTATGAGCCCAAGAGACAGAAAGGGCCACATGAACTAGAGACTTACATCATCCTGAGATCAGAAGAACTAGATGGTGCCTGGCCACAACCGATGACTGCCCTGACAGGGAGCACAACACAGAACCCCTGAGGGAGCAGGAGAACAGTGGGATGCAGACCCTAAATTCTCATAAAAAGACCAGACTTAATGGTCTGACTGAGACTAGAAGAATCCCAGCGGCCATGGTCCCCAAACCTTCTGTTGGCCCAAGACAGGAACCATTCCTGAAGACAACTCATCAGACTTGGAAGGGACTGGACAATGTGTTGGAGGGAGATGCTGATGAAGAGTGAGCTACTTGTATCAGGTGGACACTTGAGGCTGTGTTGGCATCTCCTGTCTGGAGGGGAGATGGGAGGGTAGAGAGGGTTAGAAACTGGCAAAACAAGCATGAAAGGAGAGACTGGAAGGAGGGAGTGGGCTGACTCATTAGGGGGAGAGTAAATGGGAGTATGTAGTAAGGTGTATATAAGCTTATATGTGACAGACTGACCTGATTTGTAAACTTTCACTTAAAGCACAATAAAAATTATTTTAAAAAAAATGAAACAAGACCCATACCTCACACCATGCACAAAAACTAACTCCAAAAGGATCAAAGGCCTAAATATAAAATTTAAAATGATAAAGATCATGGAAGATAAAATACAGACAACACTAGGAGCCCTAATACATGGTATAAACAGACTATGAAACATTACTAATAATGCACAAACACCAGAAGAGAATCTAGATAACTGGGAGCTCCTAAAAAGCAAACAGTTATGTTCATCAGAAGACTTAACCAAAAGAGTAAAAAGACAGCCCACAGACTGGAAAAAAATTTTTTGCTTATGACATATTCGACTGGGGTCTAATCTCTAAAACCTACAAGATACTGCAAAACTTCAGCAATAAAAAGACCAATAACCCAATTAAAAAATGGGTGAAGAATATGAACAGGCACTTCACCAAAGACATTCAGGCGGCTAACAGATACATGAGGAAATGCTCTTGATCATTAGCCATTAGAGAAATGCAAATCAAAACTACAATGAGATGCCATCTCACCCCAACAAGGCTAGCACTAACCCAAAAAAATACAAGATAATAAATGTTGGAGAGGTGGTGGAGAGCCTAGAGACTATACACTGCCAGTGGGAATACAAAATGGTAAAACTACTGTGGAAATTGATCTGGCGCTTCATTAAAAAGCTAGAAATAGAACTACCATAGGATCCAGCAATCCCACTCCTTGCAATATATCTTAGAGAAATAAGAGCCCTCACACAAATAGATGGATGCATACCTGTGTTCATTGCAGCACTGTTCAAAATAGCAAAAAGATGGAAGCAACCTAGGTCACCATCAAAAGATGAATGGATAAACAAATTATGGTATATTCACACAATGGAATACTATACAACAATAAAGAACAATGATGAATCCTTGAAACATCTCATAATGTGGATTAATTTGGAAGGCATTATGCTGAGTGAAATTAGTCATTTGCAAAAGAACAAATAGCGTATGAGAGTACTATTATAAGAAGTCAAGAGAAGGTTTAAACACAGAAGAAAAATATTCTGTGATGGTTACTAGGGTAGGGAGGGAGGGAGACAGGTATTCACTACCTAGATAGTATGCAAGAATTATCTTAGGTGAAGGGAAGGACAACACATAATACAGGGGAAGTCAGCACAACTGGGCTAAACCGAAAGCTAAGAAGTTTCCTGAATACTACCAAACACTTCGAGAGAAAGAGTAGCAGGAGTGGGAGCCTGGAGACCATGGTTTCCGGGGACCTCTACATCAATTGGCATAACAAACATTATTAAGAAAATGTTCTGCATCCCACTTTGGTGAGTGGCAACTAGGGTCTTAAAAGCTAGCTAGGGGCCATCTAAGATGTATCATTTGGTCTCAACCCACTCAGAGCAAAGGAGAATGAAGAACACCAAAGACACAAGGAAAATATTAGCTCAAGAAACAAAAAGGGCCACATAAACCAGAGACCCCATCAGCCTGAGACCAGGAGAACTAGATGGTGCCCGGCTACCCCTGGCAGGGGACACAACAGAGAGTCCATGATGGAGCAGGAAAAAGGTAGGGTGCAGAATTCAAATTCTAGTAAAAAGACCAGACTTAATGGTCTGACAGAGACTGGAGGAACCCCAGAAGACATGGCCCCCTGACTCTCTGTTAACCCAAGAGCAAAACCATTCCCGAAGCCAACACTTCAGACAAAGATTAGGCTGGACTATAAGACATAAAATGCTACTCATGAAAAGTGTTCAAGTAGACACTTGAGACTAAATGGGCAGCTCCTGTGCAAAGGTGAGATGAGAAGGCAGAAAGGGACAGGAGGGGAAGGCAGGGCCAAGACTATGGAGTAGTCAGATGCTTCCAGTTGTTCCTCTTACAACAAAGACTGAAAAAACAAGTGAATCAATTAGATATAAGACAAGCTAGGAACCCTGAACATCAAAGGCAAAGTTAAGAAATCGGACTGAGTGACAGGGGGAGGGAGAGATGGTGCAGGAGCAGCAAGGAGTTGCCAGACCTGACTTGGTGGGAGCCAGCACCCCTCAACCCCGATCTCCTGGTGTGACCATAGCAGAGCTGGCGGTAGCATTCAGGATACAGCTATTTCAGTGAAAGAAGGAAAACAAACTGGCACAGCCCTAATCCCCTGGCGTAACCATGGCGGGGCTGGTAGTGGTCTTCAGAGTGTGACTGCTCCAGCAAAAGAAAGTAAGTAAAATTGCATAGCCCCGATCCCCTGGGACAACCGCTGCAGGGCTGAGCCAGCACATGGAATCTACACACGCCTACAGAATCAGCAAAAAAACAGCACTCTTGGCACAAAATAAGTGATTTCATCTAATTTACAGCACAAATCTAATAGCTCCTCCTTTTGAAAGAGCTCTCTCCCATCTCTCTGGTCCCTCTTCCCTCTGCCCCAGCCAGGTTCGGTGACAGTTGATTTCCCTGGGCCTGAGATAGGTTCTGCTGTGCTCCTTGAGCCATTCACTCAGCCTTGGAGAAGGAACAAAATAACAAACAGGGGAAAAATAATCAGCCAGCTCCCCTAGTCTGGAAATTTAGAGCAGAAGTGGTTCCTGCCCAGGCACAAGTGGTCAACAGACTTTGAATGTCTTTCACTCCTGCATAGACCAAGTTGGCCCCATTTCAGCAGCTAGGATCTTGCTGTTATATTGCAAGGGTGAATGTGCTTGAGGTCTGACTGTAATGGTTTCAGTTGTATGGTGGAGAGGCGGGTTTTTGATGTTTGATACCACTCTGCCTATTAAACAGGGTCCTCACCCACCCACAACAGGGGCCTGAGGACTGGTTGCTTCACCCACACCAGCTAGCCACCCGCAACGTGGGTCCAAGGATAAGTGGTGCCTCCGAGTTCTTACAGTTAAAAGCATTGGCTGCGTATGGTACAGTTGCAGAGCCCATCCACCAGTGTGCTCTAGAGAACAGGGATGCACCTTCTTCACAGACACTTGGGGGAAAGTTGTCAGCCCCCTCCCTTCCTCAGAGTGTGACCACTTGCTGCAACCAAAAACTTGTGCATACACCAATCACCACTGCTCCTCTAAGATCGTAGGTGAGAGCCTGCACCACACACTAGGTGACCAACTACTTAGACACGTGAGCTGAATCTATACAAGGATAGCGAATGGACTCCTAGGCTCATATACCTGATAACAGCTCTAGCCATCTGGTGACAGGACATTGGCACTTCGAAGGCTCCAATAATCAAGTTAGCTCACTCTAGCAACCTATTCGGGTATATAAAAACAAAACAAAACAAGAAGCTAGGACACAGAAAGCAAACAAAAAATAAATTAATGCAATAACTTACAGATGACTCAGAGACAACAGTCGATATCAAATCACATAAAGAAGCAGAACATGATCGCTTCAACAAACTCCCAAAACAAAGAATCAAAGAATCTTATGCATGAAGATGTATTCTTGGAATTACCAGATGTAGAATACTAAAGATTAATATAAAGAGCTCTTCAAGACATCAGGAATGAAATTAGGCAAAATGCACAACAAGACAAGGAGCACACAGATAAAGCAGTTGAGGAAATTAAGAAGGTTTTTCAAGAATGTAATGAAATTTTAATAAGTTGCAAGAATCCATAGAGAGACAGCCATCAGAAATTCAGAAGATTAACAGTAAAAATTCAGAATTAGACAACTAAATATAAAGACATCAGAACAGAATTGAGGAAATGGAAGTCAGAATTACTAAGATTGAAGATAAAACACTTGGCAACAATACATTCAAAGAAAAATCAGATAAATGAATTAAAAAAAAATGAAGAAACCCTAAGAATTATGTGGGACTCTATCAAAAGAAATAACATAAGACTGATTGGAGTACAAGAAAAGGGAGAGAAAACAGAAAATACAGACAGAATTGTTGCAGATTTGTTGGCAGAAAACTTCACAGGTACTATAAAAGATGAAAAGATATCTATCCAAGTTGCTCATCGAACCCCATACAAGCTAGATCCCAAAAGAAAGTTGCCAAGACATATTATAATCAAACTTGCCAAAACCAAAGATTAAGAGAAAATTTTAAGAGCAGCTAGGGATAAACAAAAAGTCACCTACAAAGAAGAGTCAATAAGACTAAGCTCAGACACCTCAGCAGAAACCATGTAGGCAAGAAGGCAATGGGATGGCATATATAAAGCATTGAAGGAAAAATGTTGCCAGCCAAGAATCATGTATCCAGCAAAACTGTCTCTCAAATATGAAGACAAAATTAGGACATTTCCAGGTAAACAGAAGTTTAGAGAATTTGCAAAAACCAAAACAAAACTACAAGAAATATTAAAGGGAATTCTCTGGTTAGAAAATCAATAACATCAGATATCAATCCAATGTTAGAACACAGGACAGAGAAACCAGATATCAACCCAGATAGGGAGATCACAAAAATAAATCAAGATTTAAAAAACAGGGAAACAGTGATGTTATTACGTAAAAGGTGACAGCATTAAATCAATGAAGAGGAAATAAATGAAGTAGCCATAGATCTTTCACATGGAGAGGAAGTCAAAGCAATACAGGGAGATAAAATTTGGTTTAAACACAGAAAAATAGGGATAAATAAAAAGGTAACCACAAAGGAGGCTAACAATCCTGAACACCAAAATAAAACACAAGAAAAACATAAACACTCAGCAAAAACAAAATCAGCAACAATGAAAAAAGAGGAAAACACAATTTACAAAGAAAAACTACTTGGTACAAAAAACGAAAGGGAAAAAACAAACTGTCAACAACACACAAAAAAAGATATCAAAATGACAGCATACCTATCCATAATCACCCTGAATGTGAATGGACTAAATGCACCAATAAAGAGACAGAAAGTTGCAGAATGGATTAAAAAAAAAAATTTTTATGGTGCCTACAAGAGACACACCTTAGACTTAAAGACACAAACAAACTAAAACTCAAAGAACAGAAAAAAATATATCAAGCAAACAACAATTAAAAAAGAGCAGGAATGGCAATAGTAATTTCCGATAAGACAGACTTCAAAGTTAAATCTACCACAAAGAATAATGAAGGACACTATGTAATGATTAAAAGGACAATATACCAGAAGGATTGTTGTTGTTGTCGTTGCTAGGTGCCATCAAGTCGGTTCCGGCTCATAGTGACCCTATGCACAACAGAACCAAACACTGCCTGGTCCTGAGCCATCCTTACAATCATTGTTATGCTTGAGCTCATTGTTGCAGCCACTGTGTCAATCCACCTCGTTGAGGATCTTCCTCTTTTCCACTGACCCTGTACTCTGCCAAGCATGATGTCCTTCTCCAGGGACTGATCCCTCCTGACAACATGTCCAAAGTATGTAAGACGCAGTCTCGCCATCGTAGCCTCTAGGGAGCGTTCTGGCTGTACTTCTTCTAAGACAGATTTGTTCGTTCTTTTGGCAGTCCATGGTATACTCAATATTCTTCGCCAACACCACAATTCAAAGGCATCGACTCTTCTTCGGACTTCCTTATTCATTGTCCAGCTTTCACATGCATATGATGCAATTGGAAATACCATGGCTTGGGTCAGGCGCACCTTAGTCTTCAAGGTGACATCTTTGCTCTTCAACACTTTAGAGCAGTCCTTTGTAGCAGATTTACCGAATGCAACGCATCTTTTGATTTCTTGACTGCTGCTTCCATGGCTGTTGATTGTGGATCCAAGTAAAATGAAATCCTTGACAACTTCAATCTTTTCTCCGTTTATCAAGATGTTGCTCATTGGTCCAGTTGTGAGGATTTTTGTTTCCTTTATGTTGAGGTGTAATCCATACTGAAGGCTGTGGTCTTTGATCTTCACTAGTAAGTGCTTCAAGTCCTTTTCACTTTCAGCAAGAAAGGTTGTGTCATCTGCATAACGCAGGTTGTTAATGAGTCTTCCTCCAATCCTGATGCCCCGTTCTTCTTCATATAGTCCAGCTTCTCGGATTATTTGCTCAGCATGCAGATTGAGCAGATATGGTGAAAGAATACAACCCTGACACACACTTTTCCTGACTTTAAACCAGTCAGTATCCCCTTGTTCTGTCCAAACAACTGCTTCTTGATCTATGTAAAGTTTCCTCATGAACACAATTAAGTGTTCTGGGATTCCCATTCTTCGCAACGTTATCCATAATTTGTTATGATAAACACAGTCAAATGCCTTTGCATAATCAATAAAACACAGGTAAACGTCCTTTGGTGTTCTCTGCCTTCAGCCAGGATCCATCTGACATCAGCAATGATATCTCTGATTCCACGTCCTCTTCTGAAACCAGCCTGAGTTTCTGGCAGTTCCCTGTTGATATACTGCTGCCGCCATTTTTGAATGACCTTCAGCAGAATTTTGCTTGCGTGTGATGTTAATGATATTGTTCTGTAATTTCCACATTCAGTTGGATCACCTTTCTTGGGAATAGGCATAAATATGTATCTTTTCCAGTCAATTGGCCAGGAAGCTGTCTTCCATATTTTTGGCATAGACGAGTGAGCACCTCCAGTGCTGCATCTGTTTGTTGAAACATCTCAATTGATATTCCATCAATTCCTGGAACCTTGTTTTTCACCAATGCCTTCAGAGCAGCTTGGACTTCTTCCTTCAGTACCATCAGTTCCTGATAATATGCCACCTCTTGAAATGGTTGAATATCGACTAATTCTTTTTGGTATAATGACTCTGTGTATTCCTTCCATCTTCTTTTGATGCTTCCTGCATCATTTAATATTTTCCCCATGGAATCCTTCACTGTTGCAACTCGAGGCTTGAATTTTTTCTTCAGTTCTTTCAGCTTGAGAAACGCCAAGCATGTTCTTTCCTTTTGGTTTTCCATCTCCAGCTCTTTGCACATGTCATTATAATACTATATTTTGCCTTCTTGAGAGGCCCTTTGAAATCTTCTGTTCAATTCTTTTACTTCACCAATTCTTCCTTTTGCTTTAGCTGCTCGATGCTCAAGAGCATGTTTCAGAGTCTCCTCTGACGCCCATCTTGGTCTTTTCTTTCTTTCCTGTCTTTTCAATGACCTCTTGCTTTCTTCATGGATGATGTCCTTGATGCCATTCCACAACTCGTCTGGTCTGCAGTCACTAGTGCTCAGTGCGTCAAATCTGTTCTTCAGATGGTCTCTAAATTCCAAAATATACTCAAGGTCATATTTTGGCTCTCGTGGACTTGCTCTGATTTTCTTCAGTTTCAGCTTGAACTTGCATATGAGCAATTGATGGTCTGTTCTACAGTCGGCCCCTGGCCCTGTTCTGACTGATGATATTGAGCTTTTCCACTCTCTTTCCACAGATGTAGTCAATTTGATTTCTGTGTTCCATCTGGCGAGGTCCATGTGTATAGTTGCCGTTTATGTTGGTGAAAGAAGGTATTTGCAATGAAGAAGTCGTTGGTCTTGCAAAATTCTATCATTCGATCTCTGGCATTGTTTCTATCACCAAGGCCATATTTTCCAACTACTCATCCTTCTTCTTTGTTTCCAGCTTTCGCATTCCAATCTCCAGTAATTATCAATGCATCTTGATTGCATGTTTGACCAATTTCTGACTGCAGCAGCTGCTAATATCTTCTATTTCTTCATCTTTGGCCCTAGTGGTGGGTGCGTAAATTTGAATAATAGTCGTATTAACTGGTCTTCCTTGCAGGCATATGGATATTATCTTATCACTGACAGCATTGTACTTCAGGATAGATCTTGAAACATTCTTTTTGACAATGAATGCAACACCATTCCTCTTCAAGTTGTCATTCCCAGCATAGTAGACCATATGATTGTCCAATCCAAAATGGCCAATACCAGTCCATTTCAGCTCACTAATGCCTAGGATATCGATGTTTATGCGTTCCATTTCATTTTTGGTGATTTCCAATTTTCCTAGATTCATACTTCGTACATTCCAGGTTCCAATTATTAATGGATGTTTGCAGCTGTTTCTTCTCATTTTGAGTCATGCCACATCAGCAAATGAAGGTCCTGAAAGCTTTACTCCATCCATGTCATTAAGGTCGACTCTACTTTGAGGAGGCAGCTCTTCCCCAGTCATCTTTTGGGTGTCTTCCAACCTGGGGGCTCATCTTCCATACTATATCAGACAATGTTCCACTGCTATTCATAAGGTTTTCACTGCCCTTTGGGGGCAGGGGGAGGGGTGAGTAGGTTGCCAGGCCCTTTTTCCTAGTCTGTCTTAGTCTGGAAGCTCTGCTGAAACCTGTCCACCATGGATGACCCTGCTGGTATTCGAAATACCAGTGGCATAGTTTCCAGCATCATAGCAACACACAAGCCACCACAATATGACAAACTGACAGACAAGTGGTAGTATTGAAAAATACTACTTCACAAATTAAAAAATACAATTAGCCATTCAGAGAATGCAAATTAAAACCATTAGCGAGATGTCACTACACATCTATTAAAATTCAGTTGCCATGGAGTTGACTCCAAGTGTGTCAGAGTAGGAACTGTGCTCCCTAGGGTTTTCAAAGGCAGATTTTTAGAAAATATCACTAGGCTTTTCTTCAGAGGCATCTCTGGGTGGACTCAAACAAAGCATGTTAACAATTTACACCATGCGGGGGCTATACACCTCTTAGAAGAGTTTAACTTTTAATTTAAAAAAAAAAAATAGTGATAAAACCAAATGCTGGGGAAAATGCAGAGAGCCTGGATCTCTCATATGTTGCTGGGGAAAAATGTGAAATTGTGCAGCCACTCGAGAAAACAGTTTGACAGTTTGTTATAAAACTAAACATGTGCCACCTATACAGCCCAGCAATTGTACTCCTGGGCATTTATCCCAGAGAAATGAAAGCTTAGATTTGTACAAAAATCTGAACACAAATGTTCATAGCATTTTTATTCATAGTAGCAAAGAAGGAGAATGTCTTTCAGTGGTAGAGTGGTTAAACAAACTCAGCAAATCCATACCATGGAACCCCTCAACAATAAAGGGAACGATCTACTGATATACCTGGCAGCTTGGATGGGTCTCTAGGGCATTATTCTTATGGAAAAAGTCCAATCTCAAAAGGTTACATACTATAATTTCATTTATATAACATGCTCAAAATGACAAAACTGTAGAGATAGAGAACAGATTAATGGTTGCCAAAGGACAAGTACAGGTATGGGGCTGGTGGGGGGTTGTGAACATAAGAGGGTAACACCAGAGAGGTCCTCTGTGGTGATGGGACAGGAGGTTACATGAATCTATACGTGGGATAAAATTTCATTGAACTACACACACGCCCACAAACTAATGCAGGTTTTAAAATGGTGAAAACTGAGTAAGAATCTGTAGTCAAGTTAGCAATAATGTACCAATGTCATCTCCTGGTTGGGGTATTGCACTGTAGCTACATGAGATGTTGCATTGGGGGAGACAGGGTAAAAGGTACACAGGATGCTTTGTACTATTTTTGCTACTTCTTGTGAATTTATAATTATCTTAAGATATAAAGTTTTCTACAGGAAAAAAAACAACTCTTAGAGAGTCAGCAGGGAGATTGGAACTCTTATGTACTGCTGGTGGGAATGCAAAACAGTACAACCATTTTGGAAAATGATATGACACTTCCTTAAAAAGCTAGAAATACCATACAATCCAGCTATCCCACTCCTAGGAATACATCCTAGAGAAATAAGAGTTGTCACACGAATAGACATATGCACACCCGTGTTCATTGCCACATTCATCACAATAGCAAAAAGATGGAAACAACGTAAGCGCCCATCAACAGATGAATGGGTAAACAAACTATGGTACATACACACAACGGAATACTGCACTGCAATAAAGAACAATGACGAATCTTTGAAACACCTCATAACATGGATGAATCTGGAGGGCATTATGCTGAATAAAATAAGACAATCACAAATGGACAAATATTGTATGAGACCAGTATTACAAAAGCACATGAAAAGATTTACACTCAGAAAGAAGCAATCTTTGTATGTTACGTGGGAGGGGAAGAGTGGAGGGAAAAACACTAGCTAGACAATAGATAAGTGGTAATTTCAGTGAAGGGTAGGATAGTATACAATACTGTGGAAGTCAGCACAGCTTGACCAATGCAAGGTCATGGAAGCTACATAGACATATCCAAACTCCCTGAGGGACCGAATTACTGGGCTGAGGGCTGGAGACCATGGTCTCAAGGGACATCTAACTCAACTGGCATAACATAGCTTATAGAGAAAATGTTCTACATCCTACTTTGGTGAGTAGCATCTGGGGTCTTTAAAGCTTGTGAACGGCCATCTAAGATACTCCACTGGTCCCACCCCATTGGGAAAAGGGAAAATCAGAAAACCAAAGACACAACAAAAAGATTAGTCCATAGGACTAATGGACAACAACTAACACAGCCTCCACCAGACTGAATCCAGCCCAACTAGATTGTGCCTGGTTACCACCACCAACTGCTCTGACAGGAATCACAATACAGGGTCCCGGACAGAGCTGGAGAAAAATGTAGAACATAATTCTAACTCACAAAAAAAGACCAGATTTACTGATTTGACAGAGACTGGTGAAACCCCAAGAGTACGGACCCTGGACACCCTTTTAACTCACTACTGAAGTCACTCCTGAGGTTCACCCTTCAGCCAAAAATTAGACAGGCCCATAAAACAAAATGAGACTAAATGGGCATACCGGGCCAGTGACAAGGACGAGAAGGCAGGAGGGGACAGGAAAGCTGGTAATAGGGAACCCAAAGTCAAGAAGGGGACAGCGTTAACACATCGTGGGGTTGGCAACCAAAGTCACAAAACAATATTTGTATTAATTAGTTAATGAGAAACTAATTTGCTCTGTAAACCTTCATCTAAAGCACAGTTTAAAAAAAAATCTATATATGTATACAAAAAAGTTTTTCTAAAAGGCATATACAAATCCTCCAGCAAAGGATAGTAAAATTCTTGTTACTTTTTCAGATTTTTGATGTCTTCCTCTGTAAATTGGTTGAAAGGGATATGTCATGAACAAATACTTTATTAGAGATTTTTGCCTGAGGGTAAAATGTTACAATAAAACAAGAAAGGGGCCCTGCATAGACCTCAGATGGTAGTATGCCCTTCTGGGAAGACTTGGATTAATTCAATACTCTGAACCTGCACGGCAAAGAAAAGAAATAATAAATAAATAAAAAGATATTTTGAATTTAAAAGAGAAAAGGGCATCGGGCTGTTCCTATCCTACTTTACCCATTACCTTCATCCTCCTCCATGTACCAGGCCTTTAGGGGACTGAAGACCAATTTTTGCTCCTCTCAGGGTTCTGTCTTTGCTCCTGGGAGAGGTGGGGGTGGGGGGCACAGCGAGCCTTCCTGGAGCCACTGCCAGAAAGCACTAGGTGGCTCTGTAGCGCCCCTGCGAGTAGCCTCAGTGAGGCACAGGGGCCAGGTGCCTGGTTGAGAGGTGACCCTGCTGGATCTCCATTTCCTGACCTTCCTGGAGGGTGTGTGATCTCCAAAACCCCAGCATTCATGTGTTTATTTCTCTTCAATTTCACCTCTTCTTCCCTTCTCTCCCCCAGCCCCCTCCCATGTTCCCATCTTCTTACCCACCCCAGTCTCTATCTCCTGCTCCAGCTCCTCTAAGTATGCCTCTTCATCTTCCCTCCCAAACCCCCTTGGTTGTCTGAGGTCCCTGGTGGCCCTACTGTGTAAAAAAAAAAACGCACGCAAAATGTTTATGAGACAATAAGAGCACCAGGGAGCCTCTGGACAATTATGCCCTCAGCTGCTAACTGAAAGAGTGGAGGTTCAAGGTCACCCAGAGGCACCCCGGAAGAAAGGCCTGGTGATCTACTACTGAAAACCCTACGGTGCACAATTCTATGCTGACGCACATGGGATCTCTGCAGATCAGGGTCACTATGAGTCAGAGTCAACCCCACAGCAAGGGGTGGTTAAGAGCACCAGCCAAACACAAACTTTTCTCATTTTCAGGAAGGAGAGCACTGACTTGTTGAATTAGCGCATTATTTCAGTTCTGTAGATTAGTCTTCTCTTGTCTTTGGTTGAAGTAATAGAGCCATCTCCAACGAGCTTAAGCACGAAGGAAGGCCCAGGTTATGCTTCGAAAGCCGTGGGCAGGGAAGCGGCCCAGCCAGGCCTCAGGACAGAGAAAGCCCACAGGGGAAGACTCGGGACCCTGTCTGCCCCTCTGACTGCCCCTGTCCAGATGTCCCCCTTCCTTCTCTGCCAGTGACCAGCCCCCTCCTATCCTCAAGCACATGACGTCTCAGAGTTGATCTGAGTGTCATGAGTTTACGCTGCATTTGCTACATTTGATTTCATTTTAGACTCAGAACAGCCCTGTGAGGCAGACAGAATACTCTTCCCAATTTTCCAAAAGAGGCTACTGAGACAGGTTCTGTGAATGGTCCAAGATCCACATTAGCAGGGCTGCTAATTAATACTCAGTGAACACTTGCTATGGGTCAGGCACTAAATTACCAGGTTATATGAACTAATTCACTTACTGAGCCCACAATCTTATGTGATTATCCCCATTTTACAGAAGAAGGTGAAGCTCAGAGAGAAGCTCTGCCTGAGGTAAGTGAGCCCACAAACACTGGGATCTCTCCAGAGCCTGTGCTCTGCTCATTCTAAGCCCAGTTCTGCTCTCGACTTTCACTGAGTTTCGTCCTCTCTGAAACGTGCATTGGTAACAGTGCCTGGCTCAATGACTTACAGAGGGGAAATCAGAGCAGGAGGCAGTGGCAGCAGGCATCAGGGCCCAGGGCATCTGCCTCGAGTGGGGCGGGTATCTGGGAGCATGAAGAATGCAAGGCGTAGGCCTGTGAAGGGTGTCATCAGCGCAAGAAAGGGAGGGAGGGTCACTAGGCAGAGCTCACACTTAATGTACATCGGGTGCCAAGAACATAAAGGGCAAAGAAAGGAGAGGAAATTAAGAGGTTTTTAAATAGAAAGTGCTTAAAATAATAAAAACTCAAAGAAATTCAAACACAAGGTTTATTCTGAGCATTTATTCTATATGCACTCGAGGAGACCATTCTGATGCCAAAAAAAAAAAAGCAAATGCCTCAAAGTAGACTAGTTGCAATGAGTCTTTGAAAGAGAAAAGGAGGAAGAATAGAAAAACAACCATTGGCTAATCTTAACATGATTGATTGAACCTTGCCCTCTCCCCTGCACTGAGATCAACTGATATAAGGTCACAAGGTAGACTCTGGCCCTCCACTCACATGCAGCCATGATACCTTTTGAAATTTAAAGTAAGCCTGTACAAGGCAAGGCATGGAAGCACCACAGACACATCAAAACTCCCTGAGGGACAGAATTGTTGGGCTGAGGGCTATGTGGACCATGGCTCAGGGAACATCCAGCTAGGTCTGCATAACATAGTTTATAAGGAAATGGTTCTACATTCTACTGTGGTGAGTAGCATCTGGGGTCTTAAAAGCCTGTGAGTGGTCATCTAGGATTCTCCACTGGTCTCACCCCTTCAGGAGCAAGGAAGAATGAAGAAAACTAAGGATACAAGGAAAAGAATAGTCCAAAGGACTAATGGTCCACATCTACCACCAGACTGAGTCCAGTACAACTAGATGATGCCCAGCTACCACCACCGACTGCTCTGACAGAATCATAATAGAGAGTCCCAGACAGAGCTATAAAAAAAACGAAGAACAAAATTCTAACTCAAAAAGAAAGACCAGGCTTGCTGGCCTGACAGAGACTGGAGAAACCCTCAGAGTATAGTCCCCGGACACCCTATCAGCTCAGTAGTGAAGTCACTCCTGAGGTTCACCTTTCAGCCAAAGATTGAGCAGGTCCAAAAACAAAAAGAGACTAAAGGGGCACACCAGCCCTGGCGCAAGGACTAGAAGTCAGGAGGGAACAGGAAAGCTGGTAATAGGGAACCCAAAGTTGAGAAGGGAGAGTGCTGACACATCGTAGGGTGTTAACCAACATCATAAAACAATATGTGTACTAACTGTTTAATGAGAAACTAGTTTGTTCAGTAAACCTTCGTCGAAAGTACAATTAAATATATATATATATAAACTAAAGTAAGTCTGCCTGGCCTCTAATGGGAAAGAAAAGATTAACAACTTTGGGTGAAGAAAAATGCCGCTGGCAGGATTAATTTTGGGTCTGGAGTTTTTTTTTTTTTTTTTAATATTTGGTTTAATGGATAAGAAAAGCCTTAAAATCAAAGTAAGATGTCTGTTACTAATTTTTCTCTTTGACAAAATAAAAGAGAAGTGTACCTCACAAAAGACCTGGGAAAACTGGAAATGCCGCTGTGGTAGTTTTAAATTATGTCCACAAATTCTTTGACACTCCTCCCTTCAAAATGTGGAGCCTAACTCCCCTCCCCTTGAGGTAGTCTGGACCTAGTGACTCACTTCTGAAAAACAGCAGGTGACAGAAGTGACAATCATAAGAGACACGTACCCATAAAAGCCATTGCAGCTTCAGTCTCTCTCTCTTGATTCACTCGCTCTGAGGAAACAGCTGCTATGTTGTGAGAAGACTCAAGCAGCCCTATGGAGAGGACCATGTGCCAAAGAACTGAAGCCTTCTGCCAACAGCCATCTGAATGTGCCATCTTGGCAGCAGATCCTCCAGCCCATCAAGCCTTCAACTGACTGCAGTCCTGGCTATGTTGACTGCAACCTCATGAGAGCCTCTGCCCACCTAAGAATTAAGTGTGACCTTGTTTTGTTTGCTATTGTTCCTGGTTGCCTATACCTTACTCCACGAATCTAGCGGGAAGTTATGGCTGTGATCCGGCTCAGGATTATTTTGGGTTCCCTGGTGTCCAAAAAAAAAAAAAAAAAAAACCTGCTGCTGTCGAGTTGATTCTGACTCATACCAACACTACAGGACAGAGTAGAACTACACCATAGACTTTCCAAGGCTATAACAGCTAGTGGGAGCAGGCTACCACATCTATCTCCAGCGGAGCAGCTGATGGGTTTGAAGAGCCAAACTTTCAGTCAACAGCAGAACTCTTAACCACTGCGCCATCTGGTGTTCAAGAGATGATAATTAAATGGAAAAAAATTTTTTAAGACTCGTATTATGCTTAATATTCCAGACAACATACTGAATAGTTTTTATTTTTATGGCAGTAGGAAGGTGAATCTTAAAACTTTCATTTTAACACCATTAAGATAAACCTGTTATGTTGGAACCCTCATCTATTGCTGGTGGGAATGCAAAATAGTACAGTCATGGGAAACAATCCCTCGGTTTCTCAAAAAACTAGAGGTAGAGCTGCCATATGACCCAGTAATTCTACTGCTAGGTATATACCCTAGGGATCTAATAAATGTGACATGAACAGGCATGTGCACATCTATGTTCATCAAAGCACTATTCACAATAGGAAAAAACGGAAACAACCTAAGTGCCCATCAATGGATGAATGGATAATTAAAATGTGGTACATACATACAATAGAATATACCACATTAGTAATAAAAAAAAAAAAATGAGTTCCCAAAACATCTTGGAACATGGATGAATCTGGAGAACATTATATTGAGCTAAATAAGTCAATCACACACACACACACACACAAAATTATATATAGAGAGAGAGTATCTTCTCACTTTTATGAAACGACAGGAGCAAGTAAACATACAAAAGTTAATATGCATTAGTGGTTACCTGGGTTGGGCGGGGGAAGAAGAGGATTCACTCTCTAGACAGTAAACACTTGTTATTTTTGGTGATGGGAAAAGTAACAGCGAATGAGGGTGAAGTGTACACAGCTTGAGGAAGGTAAACGATGTCACTAAAAAGTACACAAGACAAAAGGACCTGTTGGTAATTGTTATGGCATGTATAATTTCGAAACAGCAAAAACAAACAAAAATATATGTGTGGGTATATATATATTATATAGGCATGTATGTCCCCACATACGTGTCAGTTTATCATGCTGTGGTGGCTTGCGTATTGCTGTGATGCTGGAAACTATGACTCCAGTATTTCAAATACCAGCAGGTTCACCCATGTCCACAGGTTTCAAGTGAGCTTCCAGACTAAGATAGACTAGGAAGAAGGACCTAGCTATGAACTTCTGAAATAACTGGCCAGTGAAAACCTTATGAATAGCAGGGCAACACTGTCCGGTATAGTGCTGGAAGATGAACCTCTCAGGTTGGAAGGCACTCAAAATACAACTGGGGAAGAGCTGTCTCCTCGAAGTCTAGTTTTTGGAACCTTCATTTGCTGACATGGCACGATTCAAAATGAGAAGAAAGGGCTGCAAACATCTATTAATAAACAGAAAGTAGAATGTACAAAGTATGAATCTGAGAAAATTGGAAGTTGTCAAAAATTAAATGCAGCACATAAAGATCAATATCCTAGGCATTAGTGAGGTGAAATAGACTGGTATTGGCCATTTTGAATCAGGCATCATAAGGTCTACTATGCCAGGAATGACCACTTGAAGAGGAATGGCATCACATTCATCATCAGAAAGGACATTTCAAGATCTATCCTGAAGTACAAGGCTGTCAGTGACAGGATAATATCCATACGTCTACAAGGAAGACCACTTACTACTATTTTTATCAAATTTACACACCAAACACTAATAACAAAGAAGAAACTGAAGATTTTTAGCAACATTTGCAGTCTGAAATTGAACAAACGTGTGGTCGAAACACATTGATAATTACTAGAATGTGAAAAATGGAAACAAAGAAGGATCGGTAGTTGGAAAATATGGCCTTGTGATAGAAAAGATGCTGAAGATCGCATGATATCATTTGCAAGATCAATGACTTATTCATTGCAAATATCTTTTTCAACAACATAAACAGTGACTATACATGTGGAACCTCGCCAGATGGAATACATAGGATGAAATCAACTGTGGAAAGAGACAATGGAGAAGCTCAATATCATCAGAGCAAGGCCAGGGGTGGATTGCGGAACATACCATCATCTGCTCATATGCAAGTTCAAGTTGAAGCTGAAGACAACTAGAGCAAGTCCACGAGAGCCAAAGTAAGACCTTGAGTATATCCTACCTGAATTTAGAGACCATCTCAAGTATAAATTTGACACATTGAACACTAATGAATGAAGGCCAGATGAGTTGTGGAAGGACATCATACATGAAGAAAGTAAGAGGTCATTAAAAAGCCAGGAAAGAAAAAAAGAAGACTGGAATGGATATCAGAAGAGACTCTGAAACTTGCTCTTCAAAGTAGAGTAGTTAAAGCGAATGGAAGAAATGATAATGAAGTAAAAGAGCTGAACAAAAGATTTCGCAGGCTTAATCTCTTTCACAAAAATAGTGTGGCCACGTCCTTGGTGAAAATTCTAGGACACGTGCCCTTAGTTTGTACAACAGAATTTTCCAGATCTTTAAGTTTCATTTTCATTTTGCACCGTTCATTTTTAAGTCCATCTCTTTCCTCTCACATTTTACTATAAGCAGCAAGGACAAACCACATGGCCCCTTAAGATCTTGCTTAGGAATCTCGTCAGCAAAATATCCAAGTTCATCACTTACAATTTCTACCCTCCATCAATCATTTGAACATAATTCCGACAAGTTCTCTGACGCTGCATAAAAACATCTCCCTTCCTCCATTGGCTAATCACTTGTTCATCATTCTCTTTTAAAGCCTCACCAGAAGCTTGTTTACCATCCACATTTCTAGCAACGTTCTGTTGCTGGTGCCATTTGTATTCTCTAAGATGATAGGGATTTTCTCTATAGCTGTCTTCACTTCCTTCTGAGCCCTCACCAGAATTGCCTTTGATGTCCAAAATTCTGCCAAGAGTCTCTTTAAGGCAATCTAGGCTTTTACTATTAGTCACCTAAAGCACTTCTGGCCTCCACCCATTACTCAGTTCCAAAACCACTTCCACATTTTTGGTATCTGTTAGAAAAGCACCCCACTCCTAGTACCAAATATCTTAAGTTGGGTTCTCTAGTGAAGGAAAACCAGTGAAGTGTATATACATATACATATACATATACATATACATATACATATACATATACATATACATATACATATACATATACATATACATATACATATACATATACATATACATATACATATACATATACATATACATATACATATACATATACATATACATATACATATACATATACATATACATATACATATACATATACATATACATATACATATACATATACATATACATATACATATACATATACATATACATATACATATACATATACATATACATATACATATACATATACATATACACATAGATTTTTCTCAAGGAAATGGTTCACATAGTTGTGGAGGCTGGTCAGTCCCAAATCCATGAGTCAGGTATCAGGCTGGAGGCTTCTCCTGACTCATATGGCTGCAGGGACTGATGAACCCAAAATCAGCAGGTCAAGCCAAAGGCTCCTGGCTCATGGGGTTGTGGGAACTAGCAAATCTCAAGCACTGCAGTGAGGCAGCAAGCTGCTGGCTCACATACCAAGAACTGGAGGTCAGAGAATGATGAGTAGGAGCGAGGTTTGCCAGAACATCCATATGTACTGGATGCAGTCCACACACCCAAGGAAACTCCCCTTTCAACTGATTGGCTGCTCACATCAGACCACAAAATGGAAGATGATTACACAATATCTGCCAAACCACTGAGAATCATGGCCTAGCCAAGTTGACACAGAACCTCAACCATCACAGTCAGTAAGTGCTTCAAGATGTCTTCATTTTCAGCAAGCAAAGTTGTGTTATCTGCATATCACAGGTTGCTAATGAGTTACTTCTCTAATTCTTCATATAATTCAGTTTCTCAGATTATTTGTTCAGCATACAGACTGAATAAGTAAAATCAAAGGATACAGCACTGCCACACACCTTTTCCAATTTTGAACCACACTAGTTTTTAAGAGAATGCAAATCAAAACTATAAGATACCACTTCATATTCATTGTTGTTGTTAGCCGCCATTGAGTTCACCCCTGACTCACGGCCATCCCACGTTGCCCAATCCTGTACCATCCCCATGATCAGTTGCATGTTGGACAGTTGTGATCCAAAGCGTTTACACCGGCTGATTTTCAAAAGCAGATCACCAGGTCTTTCTTACTTGTCCATGTTAGTCTGAAATCTCTGTTGAAACCTGTTCAGTATCAAAGCAACATGCAAACCATTACTGGGTGGTAGCTCTGAGTGATGTGCATTGGCTGGGAATCAAACCAGGGTCTCCCATGTGGAAGGTGAGACTTCTATCACTTAGTCACCACTGCCCCCAAAAGCAGTTGTCATCGAGTTGATTCCAACTCAAGCTGACCTTATGTGTGTCAGAGTAGAGCTGTGCTCCATAGGGTTTTCAATGGCTGACTTTTCAGAATTAGATTGTCAGGCCTTTCTTTCAAGTCACCTCTGGGTGGACTTCAACTTCCAACCTTTTGGCTAACAGCCAAGTGTATTAAGCGTTTGCACCACCCAGGGACTCTCACATCATTCCATAACCAAACCCACTGCCACTGAGTCGATACCAACTCATAGTGACCCTATAGGACAGAGTAGAACTGCCCCATAGAGTTTCCAAGGAGCGCCTGGCAAATTTGAACTGCTGACCTCTTGGTTAGCAGCCGTAACATTTAACCACTACACCACCAGGGTTTTTCTCACATCATTAGCACGGCTATAATAAAAAAGATGGACAATAATAAGTGGTGGTGAGGATACAGAAAATTGTAATTTTCACACTGCTAGTGCAAATGTAAAATGGTGCAGCTGTTTTGGAAAAAAGCTTGGCAGTTGTGATGGTTTATGTCTCAACTTGGCTGGCTATGGTGCCCAGTTCAAACACTAGTCTAAATATTGCTATAAAGTGTTTACATGTGTCCCACATTTAAATCAGTTGGCCTTACCCTCCACAATGTAGGTGGACCTCATCCAATCAGTTGAAGGCCTTAAGAGCAAAACCGTAGGTTTCCTGAGAGGGAATTTTGCCTCCAGACTATAAATAGACATCCTGGCAGATTGTTCTCTCTTTCCCCACTGCTTGACCTACCAATTTGAGACATAAGACTGTCGAATTTTCAGCTTGTTGCCTGACCTTTTAGACTTGCCGAGCCACACATTCTCATGAGACAATTCCTTAAAAAATTGTTTATATATATGTTTTGTTTTGGTTTTTACTGGTTCTGTTTCTCTAGAGAACTGTGACTAAGACAACAGTTCCTCAAAAAGTTACCCTATGACCCAGCAATTTCACTCCTAGGTACACACCCAAGTAAATTAAAACCGTATGTTTACACACACTCACACACACACACAAAAAAAAAACTTGTACAGAATTCCTATGTGCATAATATTCATTGAAGCATTATTCCTAATAGCCAAAATGTGGAAACAACCCAAATGGCCATTGACTGACGAATGGATAAATCAAATGTGGTATATACATACAATAGATTATTATTCTGCCATAAAAGGGAATGAAGTACTGATGGATGCCACAAAATGGATGAACTTTGAAACCATTGTCCTGAGTGAAAGAAGCCAGACAAAAAAAACCACATACTATATGATTCCATTTATATGAAAAATCTAGAATAGGCAAACCAATAGAAATAGAAGGTAATTAGTGATTGCCTAGGACTGGGGATTGGGGGGAAATGGAGTTACTGCTAATGGGAACAGATGTATTTTGGGGTGATGAAAATGCTCTAAAATTTATTGTGGTTACACAACTCTGTGAATATACCAAAAACCATGGAATTATACACTTTAATTGGGTGAATTGTATGGTATGTGAATTATATCTCAAGAAAGCTGTTAGGTTAAAAATAAGGAAGAAACGGAGGGAAGAGGAAAAGAAAGGAGGGAGGGAGGAATGAAAGAAAATACATGCATGCGTATGTAGGTAAATAAATATCAGAGCTTTTTTGCTCTGAAGAGAGAATTCAGACCCCTCTCCATTATGTCTTACATCCTTCTACAGAATCTAGAATCAGGAAGAATTGGTGCCCAAGCCACAGAGAAACCCACTTTGGCACTGAGATTCCCATGTCAGACTGGAGGGAAGGAGGGCTTGCCGGAGAGTTAGGCCCAAGGGCCACAAGGGTGGGCAGCCCAGTGGGAGGCTCTGGACTGGCAGGTCAGGTAACTGTACCAACAATTTGTAACCAAGAAGCAACTCAGCAGATTTAGATCTTACCACAAGCCTGAGCAAATGCCCGGATTTTGTCAAGGCAGCTAATTAAAAAGAAAGGTGAGAAAAAACAGCAGAGTGTTGAATGAGACTTTTCGGTTGTCTGCACATTTTTGCTAAAGCCCCAAAGCTGAAAATATTAAGCACAAAGTACTCCCACATTCTAGAGAGTGCCTCAGGAGCTGCCCACCCCATCACAGCCCAGCAGTGCTGCGGACCAGAAGTGGTCCAAATGGTCCTGGAACCGCCACCCTTCCCCAGCCTTTTAGTATAAAAGGCAGCTGTCTCTTTTTCTCTAATGACAGTCCTCCTTTCCCGAGGAACATAGCTGCATTGTAGAGGATCACTGGTGAAAGCCAACTTGGCCGTCCCCAGGACAGGACACTGACCTGACCCCCCAGAGCTGAGCTGGGAGGAAGAGATGAACTTTAATTGGATGTTAGAGGAGGGTTTTTAATTAATTTGACTGGCCCTTCAATGAAAACCCTGGTGGCATAGTGGTTAAGTGCTATAGCTGCTAACCAAAATATTGGCAATTCGAATCCACTTGGTGCTTCTTGTAAGCTCTATGGGGCAGTTCTACTCTGTCCTGTAGGGTCACTATGAGTTAGAATCACCTCAGTGACAACAGGTTGGCCTTTCGATAACTGAACTTGATCAAAAAACTATAGGAGCTACTCCCAATGTCATTAAAGCCAGGAAACAGAAATCACTGAGGCATTGAAGGCAGAGACGCTGGAGTCCAGGAGCTACCTGATGGGTTATGGAGGAGCTGAGGGGCCAGTAGGTCCAGGCTTCCAGAGAGGTCAGTAACAGGAGGAGACACAGCAGGAAGAGCAGTTCCCAGACACAGCTGGAGCCACGGTCCTGAGATGGCTTTCTCCCCACTACCAGGCAGTTTTTCGTTCTGTTGTACATAGGGTCGCTATGAGTTGGAACCAACTCGACGGCACCTAACAACAACAACCACAACCCCATCTCCACCAGGGCCTCCCATTTGCATGGCCACGGGATCTGCAGGCATCTGTCCCATGGTGCAGAGCAGAGGCTTGGAGGCGGGAGTGGAATTGGGGGCAGCAGAGCCAGGACCAGCACAGCAGGCAGAAAGGGGAAGTCTCACTCCCAGGTCATGCCTACTCGCTCAGATCATTCCAGAAATCTCTTTCACAACCTCACTGGCCCAGGAACTAGGACTGACAACAGTGTCAGACAGGAGATACCTAGGCCTGGAACCAGAGTTGAGTTTGTAGAAGAGAAATTTTCCAGTAAACCTTTTTGACGGGAGTAAAATGTATAAACTAAAATCCATGTTTCAGCAGCATTAAAAGCTGAAGTTAGAAACGCCTGACTTTCAAGTCTCTTATCTGCCTAGCAACTGTGAGTTACTAGGGGGAATGTTTACTCTGTGGCCAAGATGAAAGGTGAAAGGAATGGACCCTAAGGAAAGAGTTTTAACAAATGTATCTGTGCGAAGGGATCTTAAGAAATATTCCTTTCATGATAAGGCTGTAGCAACAATGTTTTAAGGAAAAGCCCTTGGCGCCAGTGAGCCCTGGTACCACTACTCACTAAGAAATGTTTTACGTCAAACATGGCATTTTTACGACCTGTTCTATAAAATGTATATTGTAAGCATCTTGCAACTATGATTGTAAATCTTTGTGCCTGTGCAAATTCCTGTAATTAACTCCTATAACTAACCCCTGCATTCCCCCCCTACACACACGAAGCAAATTCCCTGCTTCATTTAACTCTCCCCTTTATGGACGCTTGTACTACACAATCTCAGGAAACCTATGCCTTAAAAATCAATACCTAGCAAAACCGTTTGCTGTCTAATTATGGGAAAAGCCCTATCCTGACATTATTCTGTTATTGGTCTGTTGGCCCAGCTATCAGCACATATATCCTTTAATCCAATCACTGAGGAGCCCTGATATAAGAAGGCCTGCCTCTAACTTTCCTGATTGCCTAAAAACCAGTCAAATTTCTGTAAGCCCTGTTCTTTATCTGAACCCTATAAAATGTTTTTGTAATTATTATTGGTTTCATTTCAGTGGGCCACATAGTTCTGATTCAAATTGTTTTTAAAACCCTTAATAAACCTCTCTGTTTTACTCTAAACCACTAAGTTTTCTCTTTGACAAATCTGTAGGAGTGGGACCAACCAAACTCCTGGTGGTAGGCAGCTCCTTCATGCCTCACAGGTCCTTGAGGCCAGGTCAGTTGTCTTTGTACCTGGGAGGGCTGGCCTGGGACAGAGACAGGACAAGCCAAGAGCTGCCCAGGACATCAACCTCCAGGCTGCCTCTGTTTGCACTGGATGTGAAGAGGGGGTTAGGGGGATGAGGAGCTTGATTGAACATATGGCCTGTCCCTCACAGAGACATAGACCTGGGCAAGTGCAGGCAGATCCTGCGTATTTTCACCTGGAGCAGGGCCAAGTTCCCTTGCCCAAGTTCAAGGAGGAGATGCTTCGGGCACACTGGGCCAAACCAACTTAGCTGGAAGGGGAGGGAAGAGCAAATGGAGTCCTGCCCAAGTCCATGGGACATGTCTGGGATGAAAATATCTCCCCCCAGCCTTAAGCTCCAGGAGCTACCCCACCCCTGTGTGCCAACCACAAAGATCCCATCCGGAGAAGTGCTTAAAACTTCACCCCATGTATCTTCTTCCTGCCTGAAACAGGAGTCTGTTTTGTTTGTGGCTCTTCAGCTACAGAGTGGAGATGCAGATGGGGAAAGCTACGATAGAACTAGATTGTTTCACGTAACGACTGAGGAGGCTAGGAAATGGAGGGAGAACAGAGCTTGTGGATTCAGAGGCCCCTGGCCGGCGGGGCAGGGAGGGGTGTGCAGAGTAAGGTTTCTCTAAGGGCCTTCCACTAGGAATCACGTTTCGCTATTCTAAGTATGGAAATAAAAAAAATTACAGACCAGGGGCTTCTCCATTGTCTAGGGTCTAGCCTGTGAAGTGGGAATCCAGTCCCAGCAGCTGGAGATGGAGGGCCTGGTCCTCATCTCAGTGCAGCACACACAGGCTGCCAAGGGCATGCAAGTCCCAGAGCCTCTGGGGCTGGTTTCTCAGGCCCTGAAAGGACTGGCTGGCTGAGTCCTGTCCTGGGATGGTCCTCAGCACATCCCATGCCTCATTTTCTGTCCAGCTCTGCTCTTCTCAGTGTCTACTGCCCGGCCCCCTCCCTCCATGGCCAGTGACTACTCTCCTCGCCATTTGCCCATCTCAGGAAGGGCATGCATTCTGTCTTATCCTGGCCTTAGGGACCCCAACCAGGAAAACAAAAGACCACATCCATTTACTAAGCTCCACCACTTCCTACTAACACTCCCCCACTCACCCGCCACCATGGAAAACCTGTTTCACACACCCTCACCACCAGCAGACATTACCACAGCCACCCAGTGTTTCTTTTCTGCTCCGGACAGAATATAGAGGCATCATTTCTCTTGCTTTTTTATTTTTGCTTTTATTTTACTTAGTGACTTGAAACCTGTGTATTGCACAAGCTGTGCTCACAGACTGCCAGGGCAAATAAGGCCCTCAGAAACCAACCAGTCCCAACAACCTCAGGTAGTAAATGGAGCTTGGAGAGAAGCTGGACCCTGGATCACACCCAGAGTCAGGAAGATCCGGTGTCACCAGTGTCCTGGGATCAGGGCCCTCACCATAAACTTCAGGAGTGACTATAGCTCTGAGACTCATGTTGACAACTTGGATCCTGCTTTCTGCATCATTTGGCCATTTCGAGCTTGTGCCAGTGGTCGGCAAAACCAAACCCAGCGCTGTTGAGTAGATTCCAACTCGTAGCGACCCTGTAGGACAGAGTAGAACTGCCCCATAGAGTTTGCAAGGAGTGCCTGGCGGATTCAAACTGCTAACCCTTTGGCTAGCAGCCATAGCACTTAATCACTATGCCACCAGGGTTCCTACGTGGTCAGCAAAGGGAGGTCTTAATAAGTTCACCCACATGAACACACTTCACCCACAGCTGAAACCACTGCAAACAATTTCGTCCCAGGCTACTGCCAGGTTAGGCTCTGTTGGTGTTAATTTCCTGCTTAGCGAAGCAGCGGATGACTCATCTCCCTCCCTCCCCAGGGTTAACTATTGTTCTGAGAGGAGTCTGCAGAGGACAGGTCACATGGAACCCTCGATTTAGCACAGGGGGCGGGGGAGGGGCATCTCCGTCATGGTTCCTTAGGAACAGCCCCGCTGCGGCTGAGAGGCTGGTGCTATACATCTGGAATTCCTGGAGTTCTTGTCAGAGGTCCACTGACATTCAGAACTCTGGGGTACTTCACAGTTTGTCACTGGCTAAAAGATGGATTGGAATTGAGGCCAAGGCCCCAGGCAAAGGTGCAGGCCTCTGGAAGAAGGCAGACCACCCAAGAAAGCATCGCTCACCTTTAGCTGTGGAGGTTCTGCTGCCATGTGTCCACCAGGTGGCCCACGACACCTTAGCAGTCAACTCGCAGGCAACCAGCAGCTTCACTGAATCCTGAGGAGTCTATCACACCCTAGGGACTAGAAATGCACCCAGGTGTGAGTCTAAAGCATGACCAAATATCGAAGAACCGTAATGTCTTAACTTGGATTAAATTCAGCTGGATTTAATGGGAAAAAATATAACAACAGTAGCTTTTAGAAGACAGAGGTTTTGTTTGTTTCTATGTAAAATGTAGACCAGGGCTGGCATTGTTGTTGTGCACCATTGAATTGATTTCAACTCATACCATCCCTATAGGACAAAGGAGAACTGCCCCACAGGGTTTCCAAGGCTGCAATCTTTACAGAAGCAGATTACCACATCTTTCTGCCAGGGGTTGGCTGGTGGATTTGAACTGCCAACCTTTCTAAAAGCAGGTGAGTGTTTAACCACTGTGCAATCAGGACTCCTTAGGGCTGGCATAGGGGCCACAAAGGGTACAGTCTCCCCCCACTTCCCAGGCCTTGGTGTGGCCCTCTGCCTCCCAGTCCAAAGTGACTGAGAGAGCTCCAGCCAACACATCAAGTACCAGGCAGTTGTTGTTGTTGTTAGGTGCTGTTGAGTCAGCAAACTGACAGACATGTGAGGTACCAGGCAGTAAGATGGAGAAAATTTGGACAGAGAAAGGCAGAATCTCATGCTTCAAGGAATTTTCCCAGAATCCATATACATCACTCCTCATAACATGCTGGCCAAAACTTAGCCAAATAGGGAGGCTGGGACTAGGGTCTTTTACTTGAGCATTGTCACCCCCCAAAATTCAGGATTTTATTTAAATTAAGAATGTTAGCAAGTTCCTGGGTGGCACAAAGTGTTAAGTGTTTGATTACTAACCTAGAAGTTGGACGTTCGAACCCACCCAGAGGCACTTCAAAAGAAAGGCCTAGTGATCTACTTCTGAAAAATCAGCCATTTAAAACCCTAGGCAGCACTTCTTCTAGAAGAATGTGAGAATGGACATCAGGAAGCAACTAGCAATGGTGACCACATATTAATATACGCCACTGACAATTCCTCTGTACTGGCTCAGCGTATTGAGGTCCTGGATGACTGACAGGACCAGTCTGTCCAATGTCTTCCCTTTAGATGATGTAACTTCCAAATATATGTCCCTTCAGATTCTTCTCCTAAATTCCAAGGCTTACACTGCTACTGAACATCCTACAAGAATCATATGTCTACTTATCCAAAACCAGTTTCACCTCCCCTCACCCAGACCTACTCTCTCTCCTGTTTCCCAGTTCAGGGATTTCCATCATCATCCTCCTGTCACTCGTCCTGGGCACCTCCTTCCCCTCGCCTCCGCACAACCACTCTATCCCTTTATCCTGTAGACCCACCTTCTTGGCTTTTATTGAGTCCATTCTCTCTTCTCTTTCCTGTAGTAACTTCCACTGATGACGTCATGCCAAAGGATGGGTTCTCCTGCCTCCAGTCTCACCTCCTCCAGACCATCCTCAGTTATGCTTCTGGTGGGGGGAGTCACTCTAAAATCCAAATCAAATCCATTACTCTCCCAATTAAAGTCTCAATGGCTTTCCACTGTCCACACATAAAAAATCCAAATTGTTTAACATGATTTATCAAGACATTCAAGACATGACCCATCCTGACCCTTAGTGAAAGCACTAGACTGATCCTCCAACAGAAATTAAAACAAACAAAAATTTATTGAAGGAATAATTTCATTTTGCAAAATGGAAAAACACATGGCATTCAAACAGAATGTTTGCCTTGCAGGGAAAACAGCAAGGTATTTAATAGGCAGAGTAAACAACGGAAAACGGTTTCACATCAAAGAGGGTGGAGGGGAAGGAAGCAGAAAATTACAAGAGGTTGTCAAACTACAAACTTTCTTAACATTAGTTTCTAGCCTAACACAAATCTCTTATTCCTGATACAATTTGACTAAAGTAATATTTCAAGTGAGACGTGTAAACATTCTTGACGTGGGGGTTTAGTGAAGTATTGTAGGCTGAGTCAAATTTAGTTGGCCTCTTTGAAATGTTTAGTTAGGAAAGAGTGAAGATGAAATCAGCTCTAAATCTGAAAACTTTTGAAATGTAAACATCACCTATCTGGCTACCTGGAAGTGAGTTAGGGTCCAGACATTCACTGCGTGAATTTTCTGAAAGCAGGTAAGATACAAAGTTTCTTTCCATAAGCGGAAGCCTGAATCTCTGCACTTTTTGTGTTAGACAGTTAAGACTTTTACAGCTGCAATCTGCCTCCTTATTTTCACAAACTTAGTATCTACCTAGTTTCAAATTTACCAAAAAAAAAAAAATTTTTTTTTTTTTTTAGCAGAAATATAGTGGAAAAACCCTAGTGAGTGAAGATTTAATATGCAAGTCAAGATTTGCAACTAAGACTTGATACATACCTATCTTGGCTATAAAGTTATCTGTAGGGTCTAACTTCATTTAACATATCAGTTCCATCTTCTAGCTTCCCGTTGATGCCTTCGCAGGGGCTTGCTTCATAAAAGTTCTTAACAGACACTGAGTGAATCTTAATCTAGGTAAGAAATTCTGACTCCCGCCTTCTTTGTTTTACAAGCAGTAGAATTTTGACAAAAAGCTGAATGATTTCTTTAGAAGAGTAGAAATGAAAATCTTAATTTAATTCAGAATGGAGTTTTTCATTTAGGTCTGTATAAGTCACTCAATACCGATATGCCAGCACCTCAGTTTCTAACATTCACATTCACATCTTTTTTTGATCAAGCCACCACTAGGGGTGATAGATCGCCCACAAAGTCTTCTGCAAGGACTTGAAGTCTCTGGGATGGCTGCTCTGTGAGAGTCTTCAAGCTGCTGTTTTCAGGTGGCTGCTCTCTGCAGAGAACTCAGTCTCACCATGTTTCTTTTTGAACTCTAGATGTGGGAGTTTTTGCTGTAGCTGGGCTGTTCTTCTGGCAGCTTTCATGACTTTGGACATTGCTTTTTAGCAACTGGACACTGTCTTAGTTGTCTAGTGCTGCTATAACAGAAATACCACAAGTAATATCCAAAATCATAAAAGCTGCCAAAAAAAAAAAAAAAGAGTAGTTGCTGAGGCTGATTATGTACAACCAGAAACCTCATGGAATTTGGTTCTTGGTTTTGAGGTTTAGGGTCATGGGTTCATGGGACATCCCGGTTAGATGGTGTAATAACATGTTTGGTGCCTCTGTTCTACCTCTTAGTTCAATGCTGGGATCTTAAAAGCTTGCAAGATGCCATCCAAGGCACAACAATTGGTCTCTATTCACCTTGAACAACAGAGGAAGAAGGAGTGTTGAAGAATAGGAGTAAGATATGGAGTGTGTGGCTAGTTGTGTCCATGAACAAACTGCCTGCTTTGCTATGAGACCAGAAGAATTAGATGGTGCCCAGCTACCATTGCTAAACATTTTGATCAAAGACTGCATAGATGAATCCTGATCAAAAGGATGAAAATACAGAATTTCAAATTCTCATGAACTCTAGGCTTTCCAGAGCCATGGAGGCTGGATGAACCCAGGAAACTATTGCCCTGAGATAATCTTCAAACCTTAAACCAAAAATATCCCCTGAAATCTTCTTCTTAAAGCCGAACGATAGTTTAGCTTAACTGGTAAAAAAAAAAAAAAAAAAAAAAAAATCTGCCTTGATCATTATGCTCTTTTAAGAACTATCTATACGGGATCAAGTTGACAACAACAACAACAACTTGAAAGGTTTGACAGGAACCTTAGGCGTCAGTGAGTTTATGTTAATGGCGGAGGAACAACTCAGAAAAGGAGGGTGAGAATGGTTGTACAGCTGGAAGAATGTAATCAATGTCACTAAATTGTACATGTAGAAACTGTTGATTGGTGTATATCTTGCTGCGTGTACTCTCAACAACAACAACAACATAATAAATAGAATTAAAAAGAAGTCCATTTAGATGATTCTGAAAATGTTCTTGTGAGAGATGCTAAGAGACCAAATTAGTCTCAATTATCAGAGTTAGAGAAAAGAAACAGATTCAAGAGCCACATCAGGAGGTTGTTGGTTGGAGCAGGTGCGGTCCTGCCAGATTCCAACTTGGGCATGGATATGCTGTCACCACCCCAAATGGAGGCCAAACAGGAAAGAAGAACTGGGGGAGGAATGAGGGAAGACGGAAGGGAAGGGAGGGAAGGCCAATGGGGAAAGGAGTCAGGAGTCAAGGGCACGTGTGGAGAGGATGAGACCTGAATAGGAAAAAGCGCACCTCATTTCTGGACAGGTACGAACACAGGTGAGCTCATAAACAGAACAGTTCCAGGCTGCCTTGCAAGCTGCTCTACCACTTGAGCCATATGATCCAGCTGATCCAACGGTTCTTGAAGTGGCAGTGGCAGATAGAGACATTGTGAATCACAGCGCAGACCCTTAGGATTTTGGAGCAAAGCCCTGCCATCCTCTGCAGATAATTACTCTCCTTTTGAGAAATAGCTTTTGCCTTGTTACTGGGCCTTAGTAGAGACTGAACGCTTAACCATGGGCCACCAAATTACCATGCTACCTGAGCTGCCTATCATGAACTGGGTGTTGTCTGACCCACAGAGTCACAAAGCTGGATGTGCACAGCAGCAGTCCATCATTAAATGGAAGTGGTATATACAAAATCAGGCTCAAGCAGGACCTGAAGGCACAAGTAAGTTACATGGTGAAGTGGCCTAAATGCCCATGGTCCCCACTCCTATCACATTTTCTTCCCCCTGCCAGTCTGCACCAATGGCCTAATGGGGAGTTCCTTACTATCAATTGACTGAGGAATAGAACATTTGTGCCTGGTTTACAGATGGTTCTGAGCAATGTGCAGGCACTACTCAGAAGTGGAAAGTGTCCTTTCTGTAACCTCCTTGAAGGACAATCGTGAAGGGAAATCCTCCCAGTGGGCAGAACTTCAAGTAGTGCACCTGGTTGCTCATTTTTCTTGGAAGGAGAAATGGCCAGACGTGTGATTGTATACTGATTCATGGTCTGTGGCCAATGGTTTGCTAAATGGTCAGGAACTTGGAAGGTACAAGATTGGAAAATTCGTGACGAAGGGGTATGGGGAAAAGGTATGTGGATAGTCCTTTCTGAATGGGCCAGAGAAGTGAAGATATTTGTGTCTCATGTGAATGTTCACCAAAGGGTGACTTCAGCAGAGAAGGATTTTAATTATCAAGTGGATAGGATGTTCTGTCTTAGTTAACTAATGCTGCTATAACAAAAATGCCACAAGTGGATGGCTTTAACAAACAGAAATTTATTCTCACAGTCTAGGAGGCTAGAGGTCCAAATTCAGGGTGCCAGTTTCAGGGGAAGGCTTTCTCCTTCTGTCAGCTCTGGGGGAATGTCCTTGTCATCAATCTTCCCCTGGTCTAGGAGCTTCGCAGTACAGGAACCACGGGTCCAAAGGACTATGTGCTCCTGGCTCTTCTTGCTTGGTGGCATGAGGTCCCCATGCCATGGGATGAGGATGCTCTGCAGAGTACAAGCTGCATTGGTCCTCTGCCCCTGACTCTGTGTGACCTCTAGGAAGAAGCGTTCTCCTATAGGCTCAGACCTCAACTTGGAGTGGAGCCAGGATGAATGGACGTTCTATGGAAGCTAGTCATTCTCTTTCCTCAACCACCCTGTCATTGCTCAATGGGCTTATGGACAAAGTGGCTGTAGTGGACCCTGGGGGACAGCACACCAAAGGCCTCAGGAAAGGAAAGGCCAGGTCCTCAGCAGAGGGGGTGCAGGCAGCTTGAAAAGAGTAGCCAAAGTCTGATGCTGAAGAAAATGAGAGCAAGAGCACATGCCTTGTGCAGTGTTTTTCACCTGCCAGTTTCTCCTTAATGCCTCTCATTTTCTCTCCTCTTCACCACTAGAATCTGTCATTTCGTATTACTGGGGACCTCTTTGGTTACAAGTGAGAAAAACTCAACCTGAACAAGGTTAAGGAAAAAGAGATATGCTTTGAAAAGATACTTGGGCATCTCAACTAATCAAAGGAAGGTTAAGCGACCAAACCTTGAAGAAGGTCTGGGTTCACTAGGACTTCAAGGAAACTGTCCCTGAGGACTGGACCTCTAAGTGCTTTTTGTCCAGCCCTCAAGCCTGAGGGTCTCTGCTGTGGATTTCATTCTTGTGGGTCAGGGGACTTTCTCTATGTGCTGGACAGCGTGGCCTCCGAGAGCGAAGTGGTCATATCAGAGGGACCATCTCTGCCCACATTCCAGGCTGCAAACTCCTCAGAAGAACACCAGTGGGCTGAGGCTGTGTTAACAGCAGGATCAATCAGCTGTGGGGGAGTGGGCAGAGTCTGTGATAACTCTGCAGTTTCTCACACAGAAACCTGGAAATTGGAGTAGGAGTGGCATTTCCCAGAAGAAGGAAGCAGGCCAGGGCACGAGGAGGCAGGAAGGTGCCCTGAGGCCAGATGCTGTCATTGGGAGCCCCTTCCTCACAAGATATTTCTCTCTCTCCTCTCTCCTTTCTCTCCCTCTCGCCCTTTCTCCCTGCCTTTCTCCAGCTCCTTCCCTTCCTCCCTCTCACAAACTCCCATGCCTCCTCTCTCTTCCCTCACCCTCTCCCTGCTTGATTTTGTGGCCTTCACAAACTTGGTACATATTTGTTCCACCATGACATTTGGAGCCCTGGTGGCATAGTGGTGAAGAGCTTGGTTGCTAACAAAAAGGTCACCAGTTCAAATTCGCCATCTTGGAAATCCTATGGGACAGTTCTACTCTGTCCTATAGGGTCGCTATTAGTAGGAATCGGCTCAACGGCACCTAACAAAAACAACATGATATTTAAGGAGTAGGAATCAACTCAATGGCAGTGCATCAGGGTTACCTGTGTCCAGCGCTAAGCACAATACTCATGGGGCAGAGTCTGAGCAGAACCCCCCGGCAGGCCCATCACCACCGACCCCGGGCACTGTTTCTACCGAAGCAGCCAAAGGCAGCCTAGCTTTTTTGTCAGCCTTGTTACTGCTGAGTCACGCTGAACTTTTTGTTTCCATAAAACATGTTTTCAAGATTATAAAAGTAATTATACGCGCATTACAGAAAAATCTGAAAGCCCAGAAAAGTATAAAGAAGATCATTTAAAATCACCTGTAATCCCTCATGCTGATATATTTCATTTCAGTCATTTACTTATGCAGATTTAAAAATACTTTCTAAACAAATGTTGACTTAGTTGGTATACAGCTTTCAGTTACTGTTTTATCAAAAGCATTTTGCCACATCATTAAAAATTCTTTGAAAATGTTACTTTTAATGTGTTAATGATGCTCATTTTATAAATTACTAATACAATAGCTCTCCCATGTGCCTGTCAGTTTGTTGTACTGTGGGGGTTTGCGTGTTGCTGTCATGCTGGAAGCTATGCCATTGGTATTAAATACCAGCAGGGTCCCCCATGGAGAATGAGTTTCAACTAAGCTTCCAGACTAGGACAGACTAGGAAGAAGGACACGGCAGTCTGCTTCTGAGGAGAATTAGCCAATGAAAACCTTACAAATAGCAGCAGAACACTGTCTGATATAATGCCAGAAGATGAGCCCCTCAGGTTGGAAGGCACTCAAAAAATGACTGGGAAAGGCCTGTCTCCTCAAAGTAGAGTCGACCTTAATGATGTGGATGGAGTAAAGCTTTCGAGACCTTCATTTGCTGATGTGGCATGACTCAAAATGAGAAGAAACAGCTGCAAATATCCATTAATAATCAGAACCTGAATGTACAAAGCATGAATCTAGGAAAATTGGAAATCACCAAAAATGAAATGGAACGCGTAAACATCAATATCCTAGGCATTAGTGAGCTGAAATGGACTGGTATTGGCCATTTTGAATTGGACAATCATATAGTCTACTATGCTGGGAATGACAGCTTGAAGAGGAATGGTGTTGCATTCATTGTCAAAAAGAACATTTCAAGATCTATCCTGAAGTACAATGCTGTCAGTGATAGGATAATATCCATACGCCTACAAGGAAGACCATTTAATACTACTACTATTCAAATTTACACACCAACCACTAAGGCCAAAGGTGAAGAAAGTGAAGGTTTTTATCAGCTTCTACAGTCTGAAATTATCACAACATGCAATAAGGATGCATTGACAATTACTGGTGATTGGAATGCAAAAGTTGGAAACAAAGAAGGATAGGTAGTTGGAAAACACAGCCTTGGTGATAGAAACAATGCCAGAGATCGAATGATAGAATTTTGCCTTGCCAGTGACTTCTTCATTGCAAATATCTTTTTTCACCAACATAAACGGCAACTATTTTTTTTATACACATGGACCTTACCAGATGGAATACACAGGAATCAAATTAACTACATCTGTGGAAAGAGACCATGGAAAAGCTCAGTATCATCAGTCAGAACAAGGCCAAGGGCCAATTGTGGAACAGACCAGCAATTGCTCATATGCAAGTTCAAGATGAAATTGAAGAAAATCAGAGCAACTCCACAAGAGCTAAAGTATGACCTTGAGTATATCCCACCTGAATTTGGAAGCCATCTCAAGAATAGATTTCAGGCGTTGAATGCTAATGACCGAAGACCAGACAAGTTGTGGAATGACATCAAGAACATCACACATGAAGAAAGCAAGAGGTTATTGTTGAAAAGACAGGAAAGAAAGAAAGACCAAGATGAATGTCAGAGGAGACTCTGAAATTTGCTCTCGAATGTCCAGCAGCTAAAGCAAAAGAAAGAAATGATGAAGTAAAAGAACTAAACAGAAGATTTCAAAGGGCAGCTCGAGAAGACAAAGTGAAGTATTATAATGACATCTGAAAAGAGCTGGAGATGGAAAACCCAAAGGGAAGGACACGCTCGGTGTTTCTCAAGCTGAAAGAACTGAAGAAAAAATTCAAGCCTCAAGTTGCAATAGTGAAGGATTCTATGGGGGAAATATTAAACGACTCGGGAAGCATCAAAAGAAGATGGAAGGAATACACAGAGTCATTGTACCAAAAAGAAGTAGTCAACGTTCAACCATTTCAAGAGGTGGCATATGATCCAGAACCAACGGTACTGAAGGAAGAAGTCCAAGCTGCACAGAAGGCATTGGCGAAAAACAAGGCTCCAGGAATTGACGGAGTATCGATTGAGATGTTTTGACAAACGGATGCAGTGCTGGAGGTGCTCACTCGTCTATGCCAAGAAATTTGGAAGACAGCTACCTGGCCAAACAACTGGAAGAGATCCATATTTATGCTTATTCCCAAGAAAGGTGATCCAACAGAATGCAGAAATTATTGAACAACATCATTAATATCACACACAAGCAAAATTTTGCTGAAGATCATTCAAAAGCCAATGCAGCAGTGTATCAACAGAGAACTACCAAGAAATTCAGGCCGGATTCAGAAGAGGACGTGGAACCAGGGATATCATTGCTGATATCAGATGCATCCTGGCTGAAAGCAGAGAATACCAGAAGGATGTTCACCTGTGTTTTATCGACTGTGCAAAGGCATTCGACTGTGTGGATCGTAACAAAATATGGATAACACTGTGAAGAATGGGAATTCCAGAACACTAAATTGTGCTCATGAGGAAACCTGTACATAGATCAACAGACAGTTGTTCAGACAGAACAAGGGAATACTGAGTGGCTTAAAGTCAGGAAAGGTATCCTTTCACCATACCTATTCAATCTAAATGCTGAGCAAATATGACGAGAAGCTGGACTATATGAAGAAGTCTGGGGCATCAGGATTGGAGGAAGATTCATTAACAACCTATTATGCAGATGACACAACCTTGCTTGCTGAAAGTGAAGAGGACTTGCAGCACTTACTGATGAAGATCAAAGGCCACAGCCTTCAGTATGGATTGTACCTCGACAGAAAGAAAACAAAAATCCTCACAGCTGGACCAATAAGCCACTTCACGATAAATGGAGAAAAGATTGAAGTTGTTAAGGATTTCATTTTACTTGGATCCACCATCAACAGCCATGGAAGCAGCGGTCAAGAAATCAGAAGATGCATTGCATTGGGCAAATCTGCTGCAAAGGACCTCTTTAAAGTGTTGAAAAGCAAAGATGTCACCTTGAGGACTAAGCCATGGTATTCTGACCCAAGCCATAGTATTCTCAATCACATCATATGCATGTGAAAGCTGGACAATGAATAAGGAAGACTGAAGAAGAATTGACACCTTTGAATTGTGGTGTTGATGAAGAATACGGAATATACCATGGACTGCCAAAAGAATGAACAAATCTGTCTTGGAAGAAGTACAACCAGAATGCTCCTTAGAAGCAAGGATGGAGAGGCTGCGTCTTACATACTTTGGACATGTTGTCAGGAGGGATCAGTCCCTGGAGAAGGACATCATGCTTGGCAGAGTACAGGGTCAGCGGAAAAGAGGAAGACCCTCAACGAGGTGGATTGACACAGTGGCTGCAACAATGGGCTCAAGCATAATGATTGTAAGGATGGCGCAGACCAGGCAGCGTTTTGTTCTGTGGTACATAGGGTTGCTATGAGTCAGAATCAACTCGAAGGCACCTAACAACAACAACAATACAATAGCTAACATTCACTACGAGCAACTCTGCCAGGAGTTTGGGGGCATTATTTCACTTAAAACCCTACCGCATAGTTTTCCCACAAAGAAGGTGCTGCTATTTCCCCCATTTTACGAATGAGGAAACTGAGACTTAGAGAGGTTAAGTAACTTGATCACAGTCACACAGCTGGGAAGTGGCAGAACCTGACTTTGAATCTGAGACAAGCTGCTTCCCAGACAGTGTCCCTACACACCACCCTGCCGGCTAACAGCACACCCCTCAAGTGGGCCCACCGTCTGTGTAGCAGGACAGCATCACCACCCCCTCCGCTTGGACCTGGGATCAGCCTTACACCCCACGTCACTCTAAGAGAGTGTAGAGGTGCTTCCTGTGCATAGGGACATCCTCCATGTAAAATGGCTGCCTCTAAGCCCTGAACTTGCGTGTGTGGAAACTCAACTTTTTAAAACCCAGCAAACAGCTTTAGTGGAGAAATATTCCCAGTAAGAGCACAAGACAAGGATACGTATTATCATCGTTATTGTGTCATAAAGAGCTGGAGGTCCTGGCCAATGTTAGAAAACAAGGAAAAGAAATAAGAGGCATAGGACCTGGGAGGAAAAAGATAAAACTGCCTTATTTTTAAGACAGTTATTTGCAACAACAGGACAATCTACTTGAACAGACGAGTTAATAGAACTAATAAGAGGGTTGCTGGCTGGATGTAAGATCAACTTACGAACATCAATAACACTTTCTCTACACCACAATAACCACGGAGAATATATAACAGAAAACATACCATTCATAAAAGCAACAAAAAAATAAAAGGGGGGGAAAAAACCCAGTCTTCTATGGAGGAAGCTGTTACCCTCCGTTAAAAGAGATAAGAGATCTAAATAAATGGAATACTTCGTGTTGCTGAATGAGATTAATATAAAAATATCAGTTCCCTCCAAGTATTACCACAATTGCAATCCTAATTGAATTATAACTCTACTTTTTTTGGTATTCAGTAAACTTATTCTAAAATCTATAGGGAAGAATAAAGGTTCCCAAAGAACTAAGGTAATTTCTAAAGAGAAGAGTAAAGGGAGGGATTACCTATGAGATATGAAGACATGCCCCAAAGCAATAGTAATAAAACTATAAACCAAGATAAAGAACTCAGAACTAGACCCGCATTTACACAAGAGCTTGGTTTCTGATACTGGAGGCAACACTAGTCAGTGGGGAAAAAGAGCTTGTTTAATAAATTACTTGGGGGAAAACTTGTTTTTTATATGAGGGGGGTTGGAGTCTTACCATATGCTGTAAACGAAGGTGGACTCCAGGTGAATTAAAGACCTAAATGAAAGCTATAACTGTAAGGCTAACAGGAAAAAAGTGTAGACTGTTATATTTAATACCTGGGGTGGGATTTGGGGAAAACTCATAAATAAGAGCTAAAAATCATCAACCATCAGATACAAATTGATGCTTACATGTATCAAAATGAAGAATTTCTACTCAAAGGAGGACACCATAGACAAAATTAACATACCGTTGCCCAACTGGGAGAAGATATTTGCAACATCTAAAACTGACCAGGCGTTAATAGAATACACAAAAACCCCTGAAAATCAACAGGATAAAATCGGGGAAACTCATGGAGCCACCAAGAGGCTGAAACCGCTCATTGGCAAAAAAAGAAAGAAAGCCTAATAGAAAGACAGAGGGAAAAACAGGCAAGTCACAGAAGAAGCCCAAATGCCCAAACAAATATATGCAGAATCGCTCGTGCACGCTAACAATTAGACAAATTAAAATTACGGTGACAGAATACTTTAATCCCATCAGAATGAAAGAATTTAGAAAAGCATATATAAGGCACATCTGTTACTCATGGCTGCCCAAAAGCTTTTGAACACCTCTCCACAGTGTAAATACCACCTTCCTAGGGACCTGGGCCTGTTTCCAAGCCTACTTTGTTGTTAGAGTGCGGACATGGAAGTTGCTTTTGACTAATGACACACACCCACATGACACTTAGATTCTGAATTACGTGGGCAAAGAGGCAAAGTGCCTAGCTTCTGTGGCAGATGGTGGCAGAGGCAGGAGGCAGCTGCACAGTGTGATGTGGGGCGTCATTCCTGGAAGCTCATTCTTGAGTCTGTTTCTTCCACCTTCCATGATTCTGTACTCTATCTACTACCCTCAATAAGCCCCTTTCTCCTTAAATTGGGTAGAGTAGATTATGTTATTTGTAAGTAATAACTCTGACTAACACAGTCACTCATACCAGGTGTTAGTGAGGATTCACCTATGGCATGCCTATCGTTGTTGTTGTTAGGTGCCATGAAGTTGGTTCTGACTCACAGCAACCCTATGTACAACAGAACAAAACGCTGCCCGGTCCTGCGCCATTCTCACAATCATTGTTGCAGCCACTGTGTCAAACCATCTCATTCAGGGTCTTCCTCTTTTTCGCTGACCCTCTACTTTACCAATTATGATGTCCTTCTCCAAAGACTGATCCCTCCTGATAACATGTCCAAAGTATGTGAGACGAAGTTTCACCGTCCTCGCTTCTAAGGAGCATTCTGGTTGTAATTCTTCTGAAACAGATTTGTTAGTTCTTTTTGGCAGTCCATGGTATAGTCAATATTCTTCGCCAACACCACAATTCAAAGGCGTCAATTCTTCTTCGGTCTTCCTTATTTATCGTCCAGCTTTCACGTGCATATAAGGGGATTGAAAACACCATGGCTTGGGTCAGGCACACCTTAGTATTCAAGGTGACATCTTTGCTTTTTAACATTTTAAGAGGTCTTTTGCAGCAGATTTGCCCAATGCATCTTTTGATTTCTTGATTGCTGCTTCCGTGGGTGTAGATTGTGGATCCAAGTAAAATGAAATTCTTGACAATTTCAAGCTTTTCTCCGTTTATCATGATGTTGCTCATTGGTCCAGTTGTGAGGATTTTTGTTTTCTTTATGTTGAGGTGTAATCCATACTGAAGGCTGTGGTCTTTGATCATTATCAGTAAGTGCTGCAAGTCCTCTTCACTTTCAGCAAGCAAGGTTGTGTCATCGGCATAAAGCATCCTCCAGTCATGATGCCACATTCTTCTTCATATGGCCCAGCTTCTCAGATTATTTGCTCAGCATACAGATTTAATGCCTGTTAGGCATGCCTATTAGGTAGACAAAGTCCTTGTTCACTTGGGAGCAGACTAGAAAATATTCTATTTTGTGGAGATTGTCATAAAGGAAGAAACAAAAACTATACTGTATATGTCAAGTGGTGGTGCCTGGTAAGGAAACAAATGAAAAAGGTAAGTAGATGGCGTCAGGGAGTCTTCTTTGATAAGGTGACCTCTGAGTAGAACCTGAATATACAGAACTTGAGTAGAGCCTGGAGGAAGTTCAAAGTTCCTGAGGCGAAGGCCTGGTTGGTTTGTTTTAGAAGAGCAAGGACCAATGTAGTCGGAACAGAGTGAACGAGAGCTTCCCATCCATAGGAGAATCCAACACCACCCTCCCCCACAAGTACACAAATGTGGGGCTTATCCTCAGAAAGGATAGAAAGCTACAAAAATGACTGAGATCTTCAAATTAGAATGTAGACTCAAGAAGAGAGCTCAAGACACAGATTAAAACTTGAGGGAACATCAAGCAACCTTATACAGGAAGAGAAATGAGAAGGCAACAAAGACGCTGGAAGGAGAGTGGCCAGCGCAGAGGATGAAAAAGTTGAGGTATCCTCTTAAGGTCAAAGCAGTGTAACTCAAAACCACGACAAGATATCATCTCTCCAGGATGGCTATTATCAGAAAAACAGAAAATAAATTCTGGCCTGAGGTCACAAGGCTTATAGGTGCCAAGCTGTATGGCTCTAAAACCAGAGTAGGGACTCGGGACACATTTTTGTGAACAAGCAGCTGCTGGCTGCAGGGGTTAAGTACAAACAGTACAAACCCGGGCCTTGGGGCCTTAGCAGCAGGCAGACAGCGGTGCTGTGAGTGGGGAGTGCAGACCAGTTATGGAGCAGGCACAGAGACTCTCCCAGACTCCCTTTCCCAGTCTAATCTTGTCCCTCCCCTCACCTGGCCAGGTGACAGCCCAGCCTGGTGGTGATGAGTAGTGCTGTAAACAAGAGCTGTGCCTGTGACCCTGGAGTGATCCACCGGGCTGGTAAAGATCAAGTTCTGGGCAGGTGGAGCTCCAGCTCTTGTGATTCTGCAGCCCCAAGAGCCTTCCCCAGCATTAAGCACAGCAGCTCCCACAGAGCAGGCTTTCAGTAATTTACTAAATGAATGTTTCTGCTTTTTTTGACAAAACAGCCTGGGTGTCTACCTCAATGGATTTGTCAACAAAGTGAAGAAACCACCTACAGATTGGGAGAAAAATTGTGGGAACCATATCTATGATAAGGGTTTAATATTCAGAATATATAAAGAACTCCTACAACTTAACAATAAAACACAACTCAATCAAAATATGAGCAAAGAATCTGAAAAGATTTCACCAAAGAGGATATACGGACGACCAACAAGCACATGAAAAGATGCTCAATGTCATTGGTCGTTGTGGTTGTTGTGTGTCGTCAAGCCAACTCTGACTTATAGCAGCCCTATATGACAGGGTAGAATTATCCCACAGTGTTTCCACCTAGTGGCTGGTGGGTTTGAACTGCCGTCCTTTTGGTGAGCAGCCTGAGTTCATAACCACTTTGCCACCAGGGGTCCCATGGGTGATGCAAATCAAAACCACACTGAGATACTACCTCATCTCCACTAGAATGGCTATGAAGGAAAAAGGAAAATAACAAGTGTTGACAGGGATGTGGAGAAATTGGAACCCTCGTGAATTGCTGGCGGAAATGCAAAATGGTACAGCTGCTATGGTAAATAGTTTAATAGTCCCTCAAAAAGTTAAACATAAAATTACCATATGACCCAGCAATCCAAATCCTAGGTATATACCCAGAAAAAGTGAAGGCAAGAATACAAACAGAAGCTTGTAAACCAATGTTAGTTACAGCATTATTCACAATAGCAAAAAGGTGGAAACAACCCAAATGTCCGTCAACAGGTTAATGGAAAAACAAAATGTAATATATATACAAAATGGAATGTTACTCAGACATAAAGAGAAATGAAGTCTTGATACATGCTACAACATGTATGAACCTTGAAAGCATGCTGAGTGAAGTAAGTCAGACACAAAAGGACAAATACTGTATGATCCTACTTATATGAAACATTTAGAGACTAAAGCTTATTAGTAGTTACCAGGAGTAGGAGGGAGGGAGGAAGAGGTAGTCTTTGCTTAGCAAGCACTGAATTTCTGTTAATGATGGTGGAATAATTGGATAATGGATGGTGGTGATGGGTACGCGACATGATAGTGAATAGTTAATGTCACTGAACTGTACACGTAAAAAATGTGGAATTGGCAAATGTTTTGTTATATATCCTGTTAACACAATAAAATAATAAAAAGGAAATAAAAAAAGAAGGGCCTGTGTGCTTGTCTTTGGGGCAGAAGAAAACCCTGGAGGAATATGTCCTCCTAGGTGTCCAGGTTGGCAGAGGACTGAGGAAGCAGGGCTGGTTGTGGGATCCTAGGGCTTATGGCACTTATAGAGTCTCCTCTGCTGATAATCAGACATGGCATTTGGTGCCCCGGGATGGCCCTGAGAAAACCACAAAAGCCAGATGTTTGAGGGTTTTGTTCTGATGGAGAACTTGTTACCAAACGCAGTGGGTTTGCTGCTTGTACTCTCATCAAGAATAACCAAGAATCAAGCTGATTGAAAACAGACATAGTTTATTACAGCAAGTAAGGAGACAAGGAGATCTGTCTCAAAGCACTGTCTCCCTGAACAAAAGGCTGGAGGAAGTTTTTACGCTACACGGGAAAGGGGAAATCATACATATTTATCAAATTCCTGGGAAGTGGCATCTATGTTTATTGTGGGGCCGAGCTAGGAATTAGCACGGAAGTAGTAGATGGACCTCTGCTTCTGAAGTCCAGGGGTTTTTAGTTTCTTGGAATGAGTCTCAGAGCTTGTGTTTGACTTCAGGTCGCTGATTGTCTCACAACATATGCATGGGGGTCTGGTTTCAGCTGGTTTGTCTGAAAAACAGTTACAAGCAGGCAGATTAGAAGGAAACAGGATGAGGAGCCTCACAATCTTGCCTGTAATCTGTTGTCTAAAGTTGTCCTGTAAAATCCTTCACTGGCACAGCCCCTGGCTCAGGGCCTATTTCCTAACTGAAGTCAAAATGTCTCCCAGAGAGGGTCACTGGGCTGACTTGGCCCTGTCTCTGGAGTCCACCTTCCTCTTGGGGCTTGGCCCCTTTGATTGTGGCCACCCCCACCCATGCCCCCAGGGAGTGTTGCTTGCACCCTTTGACCATCAAGAGTGGATACAAACGCTTCTCTTGACTTTTTCTTTTAGCACAACTGAAATAGGCTGGCGTTTTAAGAAAGCCACGATGAAAATATTTAAAAGAGAATAATGGAAGTGGTGGTGGTACTAATAAAGATGCTTGAACCAAAAGCATAAAGACCATTCAGTTTTCAAAAATACACATTCTAGACCCTTCCGTGGCTGCTTCAGTCTGGCAGCTCTGGCCCCATCCTGGTCCTTGTGCCCTGAGACAGCTTCTTGTGGTCTCAATGCTGGGCAGGACTTTCCCCCAGCTCCAGTGCCTGCAGACCTCTTGAAGGAGGGCATGGTGTACTTTCCCACACACAGCTGCTCACTGTCGGTCAATGTCAATGCAAGGAGAGACTCCCTCAGGGCCTTTCAGCTCAATTCCAGATCTGTAGGACCCACCTTCTCCCCAGGGGGTGGATAGATTGGCTTTGCCAGTCACTGACACCACAGGGTTCTCAGAGGGACAAGCACGGGGTGCTAGTCCATCTCCAGTGCCCAAAAGTGCTAGTATATTCAAAGCCAGAACCTTCTAATATGACTGTTTTGTGACATTTTAGATAATCGTATACCATAAAAGGGTGGTTGGTGTGTGTCTTAGTTATCTAGAGCTGCTATGCAGAAATACCAGAAATGGGTGGCTTTAACAAACAGAAATTTACTCTCTCACAGTTTAGGAGTCCAGAGGTCCGAATTTAAGATGCCTTTTTTTTTTTTACTCTAGGAGAATGGAAACCCTGGTGGCGTAGTGGTTAAGAGCTATGGCTGTTAACCAAAAAGGTCTGCAGTTCAAATCCACTAGGTGCTCCTTGGGAACCCTATTGGGCAGTTCTACTCTGTCTTATAGGAATCGACTCAACTGCAAAGGGTTTACTCTAGGGGAACACAGCCCTGATGGTGCAGTGGCTAAGAGCTTGGTCACTAACCAAGAAGTTGACAGTTCAGATCCACCAGCTGCTCCTTGGAAATCCTATGGGGCAGTTCTTTATCCTGTAGGGTCGCTATGAGTCAGAATCAATTCGACAGCAACGGGTTTGGTTTATTATTGATTGATTGGTATTCTAGGGGAAGTCTTTCTCTCTCTGTTGACTTATGTGGCTTGGCATCTGCATGGACTGAAGGACTGAATTGTGTTCCCCAAAAATGTGTGTCAACTTGGCAAGGCCACGATTCCTGGTATTTTGTGATTGTCCACCGTTTTGTCATCTGAGGTGATTTTCCTTGTGTTGTAAATCCTACCTCTATGATGTTAAAGAGGTGGAATTATCGGCAGTTATGTTAATGAGACAGGACTCAATCTATAGGACAAGATTGTGTCTTAAATCAATCTCTTTGGAGATATAAAAGAGAGAATCGAGGAGGAGGCAGTTCAAATCCTCCAGGCACCCCTTGGAAACATTATGGGGCAGCTATACTCTGTCCTATAGGGTCTCTATGAGTCAGAATCAACTCGATGACAATGGGTTTGTTTTTGTTTTTTGGTTATAGCTCAAAAAAGATTGACTCAAGACACACCCTATACCAATCCTGCCTCATTAACATAACAAAGACAACCCATTCCCAAATGGGATTATAACCACAGACATAGAGGTTAGGATTTACAACACATGTTTTGGGGGGATACAATTCAATCCATAACAATGTGAAATCAATGATGATTTAGTGAAGCTCAATAGTAACTTTGCTTACAGCTGCATAGGTGTGTGGTACTCAACCTTATGAAAACTCCATTTATCTTGATCATCTGACTAGAATAACATTTTTAAATGAAGTGGTTCTTGATACTTTATTTTCTTTAAAAGTCCAAGTACAGTTCAGGGTTTGTTGTTGTTGTTGTGTTTTTTACATTAACTCTCATCTTCCAAAAAATTAACATATTTTTGAGGAGTTTGTTTAAATAATCAGTGTCGTTATTTTATAATCATACCTTATAAATGAGTTGGAAGTCAGAAAAAGCCATTGCTAAGAAACCAGAGGAGAAGAAGTTAGCATGAATGTCTTACCATTATTTTAAAATTAGCAGTAGCATAAGGTCTGGCTGCAAAAGGCTCTTTGCTAACTGGCAAGAAAAACAGTCATTAGGGAAACACAGTCTGGGGAGGCTCTCATAACAGCAGAGCCATATGGGACTGCTTTGCATCCCTTTGTCACTCTACCAGGCGGTGGCAGAGAATTAGACAGATTCACTAGTCAGGGACCAGGAAGGTCAACGAAGCTGTCGTCATGCTCACAGCAGCCTAAGGAAAGAGAAACTCTGAGTGGATGGGGAGGATGACCATGTAGTGCTGATTTGAGATTCAGCTGCCCTGGGTGCCCTGGCAGTGTCAAAGGCGTGTCAAAGACTGTCACACAGTGACAAAGGAGTGTTACTCTCAGGGCTGAAGAAGGGAGTATGGGGGATAGTGGGTTAGGTCACAGTTTCATCAGAGAGGTAACCCAGTCGTCCTCCATCCTCCAGCCCCAGGGCACCCTTTCCTCCCCTGCAGTAGGTGGGCACTGTGCCTCCCCATGTCCCTTGGGGTGGAGGCGAGGTGGTGGTTTGAGGATTAGGTTCTGGGTTAGTCCACCATGTGTCTTGTGTCTCTGCAGTCACCTGGTTTCCAGTTGATTTAGGATTATAAGAAAAAAATATATATATATATATTTTTTTAATAGAACTGATCAAACTGGTTTTGGTTGTTGGATTGAGCCGGCTAAGGATAAAAAGTCTTTTTAAGTCAAAGATCACCTCTTTGAGGTAAAACACCGGTAGTATGATGCAAAATCCAGTAGCTTGAGGCTAAACACCAGTAGTTTGAGGCAAAACACCAGTTGCTTGAGCCCAAACACCAGTAGTCTGAGGCAAAACACCAGTAGTTTTAGGCAAAACACCAGTAGCTTGAGGCAAAACACCAGTAGTGTGAGGCAAAACACCAGTAGTTTGAGGCAAAACACCAGTGGTTTAAGGTAAAACACCAGTAGCTTGAGGCAAAACATCAGTAGTTTGAGGCTAAACACCAGTACTTTGAAGCTGAACAACAGTAGTTTTAGGCAAAACATCTTGTGACTAGCATGGGGTTGAGAGAAAAGAGAAATACAGACATTAAGCACATAGATATCATGAGTTAGTTAAAATGTCAACCAATCCCGAAAGGTGTCTTTGTTTATGAAATAAAATAAACCCAAAACCAACTGTCATAGAGTCAATTTTGACTCACAGGGACCCACAGGACAGAATAGAACTGCCCCATATGGTTTCCAAGGAGCACCTGGTGGGTTCGAACTACCAACTTTTTGGTTAGCAGCCATGACACTTAACCACTATGCCGCCAGGGTTTCCATTTATAAAATAACGTATCCGAAAAAAATCCAGTCGATTGCAGTCCCCTTTTCATCATGACCAAGCAAAATTGTATCCAATAGTGATTTTCCTGCTGTCTTTGTCCTGGTAAAATGGTATAAATTCTATAATGAATAATCAATCGATGGACTCAGTTTGATCTTGCCCTTGAGGCGGTCAGCTTTGTCCCTCACTCAAGTGATTTGTGTTGCTTGCATGTCTCCCAGTAAAGGATTTTTCCTTTTCCTCACAAATAACTTATCCTCCATTTTAATTCTAGACCACAGCCATGCCTTAGCTTCCTTCTGTGCCTCAAGCCAGGCACTCCCCTCCTGCTTCATTGCCTCAAAGCACCACCAAACAAGAGTTGTTCCATGTAGCAGCCTTTGATTGAGGACTTGGGGTCATTGTGAGCATGTGAAAGTAATCTACAGCATAGCCCAGAAAACAGTGTACAATCCTGTCTCAGACCCTCCAGCACTAAGTTCTTGGCCCCCCTCGTCCAGGCCTTTCTCACTGGCCAGCCTCCTTCCCAGCCATTCTTGGCCCTCTAGGACAGTCCCTGTCTTTCTTTTTTCTTTTTAATTTTATTTATTATGTTGTTGAGAATACACACAGCAAAACATACACCAATTCAACAGTTTCTACATCTACAGTTCATTGACATTGATTACATTCTTCAAGCCGTGCAAACGGTTACAAATCACCAGTCTGACACAAAGGGCCCTTGTCTTTTCCTGAGTAAGAATACACGCGAACGATAAACTTTTTCTTCAGCAACGTTTCTTTTGTTTGAGTCAAGCAAAAGGAGTCAGCAGGGATCTGAGCCTCTCTAAAAGACTGACTCGAAAAGGGAAGCAAGGCTAGGGCTTATATGTGTTCGGTGGAGACAACACAGTAATGCATACTTATTGAGCTTCTTTCAAGGGGCAGGCACTTCTCAGAGTGGCGGCATATGCTAATTAGGTTGTGCATGCATCTGGAATCTAAGATTGAACCCTCGGCTATTCAAGATGGAATCCTCTCGGCAGTCCTTGGCATCACTTATTATGGGATACAGCGCAAGCACACTTGATCTTCGGCACTACATCGCCATCTTCAGAGGGCTAAGGAAGGGTTAAACAGCGGTCACGCTTTGTTCTTCTGTGCATGCTGAGCCTGTAAAGGAGGAGGGGACTAGAAAAACACTAAGAAGGAGATAGTAATTCATGGGTTGTTTCAATCTTATCTCATGTTGACAGGGTGGGTTCCTGTTTACCCAACTTCTAGATGGTAATCTTTTAGCACCTCTTTTTTTGTTGTTGTTCAGCTGCCAGCACAGTTAACCCTATCTGTCTCAATCCCCCCTGAGAGATTTCATACTCATGATCCTTTATGAGGATGTAGGGGTGGAGGTCTCTTCTGTAACTTCTTCAAGCTGACACCGGGTTGTTGGCATGCCTAGCAGATTAGAAATCTCTCCCCATCTGCTCTAAAGTTTTGTAGGGACTGGCAGTCTCACTTTCAGGGATGGGCTGGAAACCCTGCATCATCCTGGAATTGTTGTAACCTAGAGGACACAAACTTTATCAGAAGCTTGAGGAGACAAGGCCCAAAATTCAGAAGTAGAAATACAGCAACTAGGGGGCCCAAAAGAGTAGAAACCAAGTAATAGAGGGGCGTGCTTCCCGCACTGTCTACCAAATATTTTGGCCTTCCCCTCTTTTGTTTCTCAATCTCACACTGTTCTTTTCTTTACATTCTCTGTGTCTCTGTCTCTCTTTTCTTATGGGCTCTCTCCTTCTCACACCCTCACTTTCTAGCACTCTCCCCAGTCTCACTTTGTCTCTCTCTCTCCACTCTTCATCTCTTTTTGTCTCTCTCACTCATTCTCCTCTCCTCTATTCGCCTGTATCACAATGGTTCTCACTCACCATCCTTTCTGAGTTGTTCCTCCCCATTAACATAAACTGACTGCCCCCTAATGTTCTCATCTAATCTTTCAAGTTGTCAAGTAGATCCCATATAGATAGTTCTTAAGAGACCATAATGCTCAGGGCAGATGTTTTTTACTAGTTAAGCTAAACTATTTTAAGAAGACTCCAGGGGCTATTTTTGGTTTAAGGTTTAAAGATTATCTCAGGGCAATAGTTTCAGGAGTTCATCCACCCTCCACGGCTCCAGAAAGTCCAGAGTCTATGAGAATTTGAAATTCTGTTCTGCATTTTCTCCCTTTGATCAGGATTTTTCTATGAAATCTTTGATCCGAATGTTCATTAACGGTAGTCATGAACCATCCAGTACTTCTGGTCTCATGGCAAAGGAGGCAGTTGGTCAAAAAGGCAATTAGCCACAAATTCCATATCCTTCTCTTATTCATGACTCTCCTTCCTCTGTTGCTCTAGGTGAATAGAGGCCAACTGTTGTGCCTTGGATGGACGCTTACAAGATTTTAAGACTCCAGGAACTACACAACAATCTAGGAGATAGAGCAGAAACAGTAAACACATTATTAGGCCAGTTAACTGGGACGTCCCATGAAACCATGATCCTAGACCTCAGACCAAGAACCAAATCCCATGAGGTGTTTGGCTGTATATAAGCAGCCTCAGGTACTCTTTTTTTTTATTTTTTTTTTGCCATTGTTTTAACTATGCCTATCACATTACTTTTGCCAATTCAACTTTTTACAGGTGTACAGCTTATTGACAGCAATTACAATAATTGGCTGTGCAACCCTACCCTTAATCAATGCAACTTTTCCATCATCATTAACCCCTATTTTCCCCCTCCATCCCACCACTAGTAACCACTAATAAACTTTGGTCTCTACACATTTGCCTTTTCTTTTTTTTTTTTTAATTTTTATTGTGCTTTAAGTGAAGTTTACAAATCAAGTCAGTCTCTCATACAAAAATTTATATACACCTTGCTATATATTCCTAGTTGCTCTCCCCCGAATGAGACAGCACACTCCTTCTCTCCACTGTCTATTTTCATGTCCATTCAGCCAGCTTCTGACCCCCTCTAACCTCCCATTTCCCCTCCAGACAGGAGCTGCCCACATAGTCTCATGTGTCTACTTGATCCAAGAAGCTCACGCCTTACCAGTATCACTTTCTATCCCATAGTCCAGTCCAAGTCCTGTCTGAACAGTTGGCTTTGAGAATGGTTCCTGTCCTGGGCTAACAGAAGGTCTGGGGATCATGACCTCCAGGGCCCCTCTGGTCTTGGTCAGACCATTAAGTCTGGTCTTTTATGAGAATTTAAGGTCTGCATCCCACTGCTCTCCTGCTGTCTCAGGGGTTCTCCGTTGTGTTCCCTGTCAGGGACATTTGCCTTTTCTTGTCTTTTTACATAAGTGAGGTCATGCAATATTTGTCCTTTTGCAATTGGCTTATTTCACTCAGGGTAATGCCTTCAAGCTCCATACATACGGCAACATGTATCAAGACTTCATTTCTCCTACTGGCTGAGTAGTATACCATTGTATGTATGTACTACATTTTGTTTGTCCATTCGTCTGTTGATGGGCATTTATGTTGTTCCCACATTTTAGCTATTGAGAACAGTGCTGCAATGAACATTGGCGTACAGGTCTCTGTTTGAGTCTCTGCTTTCAAGTCTTTTGGATATATACCTAGGAGTTGAATTGCTGGGTCATACGGTAGTTCTATTTTTTGTTTCTTGAGGAACTGTTTTCCACAATGTCTATACCATTTTGCATTCCCACCAACAATGGATAAGGGTTCCAACTTCCTCCTCAACCTTTGTTATTTTCTGTTTTTGGTTTTTGTCCACTTGTTTGTTTGTTTTAATCTTAATCATTCTAGTGGGAGTGGAATGGTATCTCATTGTGGTTTTGATTTGCATCTCTCTGATGGCTAATGACACTGAGCATCTTTTCGCATGTTTGGTGGCATTTTGAATGTCCTCTTTGGTGAAATTTTTATTCTTTTGCCCATTTTATGATTGGGATGTCTTTTTGTTGTTAAGTTGTAGTTTGTTTTTTTTTATATTTTGCTTATTAGGTTCTTGTCAGGTATATGGTTTCTGAAGATATTCTCCCAGTTGGTAGCTTGTCTTTTCACTTTTTTGGTAAAGTCTTTTGATGAACAAAACTATTTAATTTTTATGATGTCCTATTTATTTATTTTGTCTTTTGCTGTTTGTGCTTTTATTATGTTAGATAACCCATTGCTGAAAGCTAGGCCTGACAGCATTGCCCCTGTTTTTTCTCTAAGAATTTTATGGTTTTAGTTTGCACATTTAGGTCCTTAATCCATTTTGAGTTTAGTTTCATGAATAGTGTGAGGCATGGATCCTGTTTCATTTTACTGCATGTGGAAATCCAATTTTCCCAGCTCTGTTTATCGAAAAAACTCTTCTTTCCCCATCAAATGTACTTAGTACCCTTGCCAAAAATCAGTTGGCCATAGATGTATGCATGAGTTTACTTCAGGAATCTCATTCTATTGGTCTATGCGTCTATTGTTATACCAGTACCAGGCTGTTTTAATTACTGCAACTGTATAGTATGTCTTAAAATCAGGAAGTGTGAGTCCTGCTTTGTTCCTCTCTTTCAACATTGCTTTAGCTATTCAGGCCTCTTGCCATTCCATATAAAGTTTATGGTTGGTTTTTCTATTTCTATAAAGAAGACTGTTAGAATTTTGATTGAGATTGAGTTGAATCTATAGATTGCTTTGGGTGGTATTGACATTTTAACAATATTAAGTCTTTTAATCCATGAACATGGAACATCTTTCCATTTATTTAAGTTTTCTTTCATCTCTTTAGTAGCATTTTATAATTTTCATTGTATAAGTCTTTCACAGCCCTGGTAAGATTTATTCCTAGGTATTTTATTCTCTTAGATGCTATTATAAATGCAATTGTTTTCTTAATTTCCCATCCAGATTTCTCATTGCTGGTGTATAGATATAGTTCCTATCTTTCTGAAAACTCTTTCCAATCTTGTTCCTTCTCCTCACTCCCAGGGCTACCTGCAGATCCTCAGAGTGGACTTTGGACTTCTGTTCAAAGTCAAGTTGCCGTGCCCCTTCTGAAGGCTCTAGGGGAAGATACTTCCTTGTGTCTCCTTAGCTTCTGGTGGTTGTAGGCAATCTTTCAAGTTCCTTGGCTCGTAAATGTATCACTGCAATCTCTGCCTCCATCATCCCGTTGCCATCTCTTCTCTGTGTCTCCCTGTCTCTGTATTTTTCTTCCTCTTTTTATAAGGACAGCAATCATATTGGATTGGGACCCACCAACATGAATATAACCTCAAGTTAACCAGTACCATCTTCAAAGACCCTGTTTCCAAACAAGGTCATGTTCACAGGCACCAGGGATTAGGACCTCAACACATCTTTTCAGGCATAACCAGAGCTGAACATGGGGCAGGTCTGGGGGCTGGGGAGAGCCCCTGGTCAGGTTCTTGCCACTGTCCTGGCCCCAAGAATACTCTCCCCAGGAGCTTGGAGTCAAGTGTGAGGAAATCAGCTCCAGCCACTCCTTCCTCCTGTAACGTGGCACTGGGTGAAGGCATGAGTCCAGATGGACAATTGGGGCCACTGCTATCAGAACCCAGCTCACATTAGACCTGACCGAGAGTGGCTTACCAAGGACGGTGCAGCTTGCCAAGGACAGACTCCTCCTGACTTCCCGCTCACTTAATGCTGACTGACTGGCAAACATTGAATGTCTTGGATAACTGTCAAATTTGTGGTTTGGAAATTAACAGTGCAGAAAAGGTTCAACCTACTTAGGTAAGGAAGTGGGTGCAGTGCCTTTGAATAAAATCTTAGCAAGCTAGATAGGGCTGGGGGTAATTATGCTGATAGGACAGACCCTTTTTCTCTGCACCCCAGCCTCACTAGTGGAGTCTCCCTGGCTCTGGCCCTGGGTTAGTCCACCTAGAGCTGCCAGGTGGTGAGTCTCCTGCCCCACCTGCCACCCTCCAAGCTGAGCAAACTCCCAGAACTCTCTGTGGGTGTGTTCACAACTCCAAGCTCCCCTGTCGTCACTTTACAACTCAAAGTAGAATAGTTTTCAATTAGAATATTTTTTCTTGAGCGCCTTCTAGAATCTCGGACAATCGGGTAGGATCATCAAAGAATACAATCACTGACTAATTTTTCAGTGGGAAGAGACAGGCCCAAAGTTTCCAAAGGCTTCCATGAGGAGAACACAGCTTCCTCACTCCCCATGCCACTCCTGGGAAGGAGCAGGGTACAGAAGGGACTGTGTAAGACTTAGCCACGCCCTTGAATATCTTGCCCTTTAGCTTGGAATATGTGAGACACATGAGAAAATAGCTATGGGCCACGTCTCTGAAGTGCCCAGCAGAGCTTCCTGCAATCCCATCAGGTTCTCCTTCTGCATTATTTGGCTTCTGGCTGGAATCTTACACAGCCTCACCTCAGGGCCTTGTCTGCCCACAGAGACCCCAAGAGCTGCTCCTGTGGCACTGGATGCCACCTGTTGTGTAACAATTCTTGGTCGTAAGAGCTGTATTGGTCAAGCAGATCTTGGGGTCCAGAGGAATGCCACTTGATGTGGAGAGAAATGACCTTCTCAACAATGGCACAATGTTCCCTCCCTGCCTTCTTGCCTGAACATAGGCACAGACTTTCAGCCCACAGAGTGGAGGGGTTCCCTGTGGAGTTTCCACAGGGGTGGAGGAGAGGTTAGCTGTTTAGAGTGGGATGGAGGTGTGGTGTCTACCTGTGGTCTTGCATTCAGCCTGCACTCAGTTTCTCCATTCCTGACTTTCTCCTTGGCTACATGATGTTACCCAACTGGGTGGGTGGGGGAAGTGTTGATGCCCTGCTCTTTTCTCCTTCTCCACATCAGTGTTGGGCAGGTGGAGCTTGTACTTCAGGAGATGCTCACTCTCCTCCAAGAGCAGAGGGCCCACCTATCTGTGAAGCTGCCTATGGTTCCAGCCAACGTGGCCTCTCTGCCCACAAGGAGGCTGGCGCCTGCCCCAGGCAGTACGGGAGTTGCCTGTGTTACAGCCTGAGACTTAAGTAAGCTCCATTAGGAAAGCTTTTCCTTTCAGAGTCACCTCCATGTGACCTGCTTCCCTGATGTTCTGACCTTCTCTTCTCTGTAGCTTGTGCTCCCACACCCAAATGGCAGCCTGGGGTGACCTGTGGCCTGCAAAGCCAGGTGGGCCAGGAGTTTTCTGAACTGAAGGCAAGTCCAATTCTTCTCTCCCCTGTAACTTTGATGTTGTATCCTGTTTGGTCTAAAGAAGAGCATGAAGAAGGGGCTTTGGTAGCCACATGAATGCCACATCTTAGAGCTGTTTTCATTTTCAGAAATCTTTGAGGGACAGGATTGACCCACTTAGGAGAGGAGTCCACAAGTTGGAGTCTGAGCCTATCAGGGCCCCACTACACCCCTGAGCCCTCAGACAAAACCAATCTAATGGAAACTCAACCTAAGTCATAGGCTGGCACACAATGCACACTACACAGCTATAAATGAGGTGGGACCACTAGGAACGAATGCTGTGGAGGTTTGGGCAGTGGAAGTGGCTCTGGAGGTGGCTCTGGAGGTAGCTCTGGGAGCAGCAGAAGTGAGATAGAGGAGACAGCAAGTGCTCTGAAAAGTGAGTGCTCACCCTAGGAGGGCACAGGGTCAGGAGGACTCCAGCCAAATCCCCAGCATGCCGTTCTGTGGAACCAACACCCACTTGCCCCCTGGCAGAGGAGAAGAAAGAGAACAGTGGATGAGCTATATAGGGTATACCTGTCCTTTTCATATTTTAAGGTAGAATTTTAAAAATCACGTTAAGGGTTAAAAATTATGAAACAGACCTGATATAAACCAAGTTATTTTGGGCATAAATTTTACTGGTTGCTGTTGTGGAGAAGGTGGCATTCTTCACCTTTGGCAAAATAAAATAGAAATGCGTGTTAGTATTATCTTCCTAACAAGGCTATAAATTCCTTGAAGATGGGGCTGAGATTGAAGTGGGAGTGAAAAGAGGGGCTGTTTGAGAAAACCTCTCACCCAAGATGTGCATGAAAGACCAGCAGCACAGACGGCTTCTCATCTCCTACCCTCATCCATGGGTATAGAACATAGGGCTATTGGCAGAGACAGGGTGGGACGAGGGAAGACTCTCTGAAGAGCATGTGGCTCAATGCCTGCGTTACATAGGTCAAGAGGGTAAGACCCAGGGTGAGGATATGGTCACTCAGTAAACTGTGTATATGCACATACACGTGCATATACACATGTTTTACCCTAAATCCCAAGCAATCATGAGACTGCTAGGATGAGGACTCTATTATCTCATCTGATTGGGTCACATACACAAAGGCAGTTTACAAAGTGCTGGCATCTAAAACCACTATTATTATTTATGGAAACCCTGGTGGCGTAGTAGTTAAGAGCTACAGCTGCTAACCAAAAGGCTCCTTGGAAGCCCTATGGGGCAGTTCCACTCTGTCCTGTAAGGTCCCTATGAGTTGGAATCCACTCGACAGCAACGGGTTTGGTTTTCTGTTTGGGTTTTTTGTTTTTATTATTACTTATAGAAGGTAGACAGTAAACAACAGGAACAGATTACTTATAGAAAGCAAACAGTAAACAACAGGAACAGATTTGAGGTGAATTGATCCCCTCCACCCCTACAAGTACCCTGCTTAACATTCTAACGTCAGAACTCATCTAAATTCCCTAGGGATAAGAATCAGGATCAGCAGCTCCTATGAGTTGGAGGTAGACATATCTTCACTCTCCAACTTTTTCACTATTTATGACACCAGCCATTGCCCCCCATGGCACTCTCTACTTTGCTACATTCAATAATTTGCTACAATAGTCCATACAGAACTCACAGACCATATGCATAGCAATGCAGTTTATTAGGGAAGTAAAAGGCTACAACTCAGGCTTGCAATCAACTTGAAAGTAACAAAATGCAACTGAGGACAGGATCAACTTTGTCAATCAGGACAGCTTCCAACCAGGACAGCTCTCTTAGCTCATTCCTGACTGTAGTTAGCTGACAACCCTTCTCTGCCATGCTAGTTGATGGTCCTTCTCAGCTGTGCCCACAGTCAGGCTCTCTGTTGGCCGTGTATGGAGCCTTCTTGGCCATACGTGCACCCTTCCGTGCCTTTGGCCCTCCCTGTCATCAGCTTCTCTGCTGCTAACTGGCCCAACTCATCATTTCCTTGATATAAATTTCTATGTATATATATTTATATGTTTTATTTGTTTTGCTTCTCTCAAGAATCCATCCTAAGACAAGAACAAAGACAAAAAAAGGCTTAAGACACACACACAAAAAAACAAACAAAATGGCAGAAGTAAGTCACTTCTTATTCAGCAAATGCAAATGAACTAAATGCTCCAATCAAAAGGCAGAGAGTGGCAAATGGATTTAAAAAAACATGATCCAACTATATGCTGTTTACAAGAGACTTGCCTTAAACCCAAGGACATAAATAGGTTGAAAGTGAAAGGATGGAAAAAAATATTCCATGTAAAGAATAGCCAAAATGGATCTGGACTGGCAATCTTAATATGAGACAAAGTAAGCTTTAAGACAAAACCTGTCAGAAGAGATAAAAAATGGACATTACATAGTGATAAAAGGGTCAATTAATGAAGAAGATTTAGCAATCATAAATAAATATGCACCTAACATCAGGGCATCTAAATATATAAAATGAACACTGCTAGAATTGAAGGGAGAAATACAGAGCACTATAGTAATAGCTGGAGACTACAATACACCACTTTCAATACTGGACAGACATCTAGAAAGAAGATCAACTAGGAAACAGAGGACGTGAATGACACTACAAACCAGCTAGACTTACCAGACATACATGGAACACTCCATCCAAAAATAGCACAATGTACATTCTACTCCAGTACACAGAGATCATTCTCCAGGATAGACCATATTTTAAATTACAAAGGAAGTTCTGATAAATTTTAAAAAGATTGAAATTATACAAAGTATTTACTCTGACCACAACAGAGTGAAGTTACAAATCAATAGCAGAAAAGAAAAGGAAAAAAAAAAAAAAACCCTGGAAAATATCCAAACATATGGAAATTAAACAACACACTATTAAACTATCGATAGGTCAAGGAAAAATTCAAAAGAGAAATCACGAATTTCCGAGAGTCAAATGAAAATGAAAGCACAACATAGCAAAACTTATGGGATGCAGCAAATGCAGTACATGAAGGGAAATTTATAGCAGTAAGTGCCTATATGAAGGAAGAAGAAAGATCTCAAATTAATAGCCTAACTAGACAACTCCAGGAACTAGAAAGAGAAGAGCAAAAACTAAGCCTAAACATACTGGAAGAAAAGAAATAGCAAATATCAGAGCAGAAATAAATAAAATTGAAAACAGAAAAACAATAGAATCAATAAAACCAGAAGCTGGTTCTTTGAAAGATCAATAAAATTGACAAACCTTCAGCAAGACTGACAAATAAAGGAGAAAAGATGCAATAATCAAAATAAAAAATGAAATACAGGACATTGCAAATGACACAATAAAAATAATTATGACAGAATATTATGAACAACTGTATTGCAACAAACTGGATAACCAAGATAAAACAGACAAAATCTTAGAAGCACACAACCTACCAAAATTGACTCAAAATAAATAGAAAGTCTCAACAAACCCACAACAAGTGAAGAGATCAAATCAGTGATCAAAAACCTCCCAATAACAAAAAAAGTCCTGTACCAGATGGCTTCACTGGGGAATTCTAGCAAACATTTAGAGAAGAATTTACTCCAATACTATTTAAACTCTTCCTAAAGATAGCAAAGGAAGGAATATTCCCAAATTCATCCTATGAAGCAAGCATAACTCTGACATCCAAACCAAAGACACCAAAAGAAAAGAAAACTACAGGCCAATATTTCTTACGAACATAGATACTAAAATCCTTGACAAAATTCTATTGAAAAGAATCCAACAGCATATTAAAAAGAGTCACGCAACATGACCAAGTGGGATTTATTCCAGGAATGCAAAGATGGTTCAAAATCAGAAAATCAATCAACGTAATACACCATATCAATAGAACCAAGAAAAAGAACCACAAAATCATCTCTCTGGATGCAGAAAAATCATTTGATAAAATCCAATATCCTTTCTTGATGAAAACTCTAAAGAAGATTGGAACAGAAGGGAAATTCCTTAATATGATTCAGGGCACATATAAAAAGTCAACAACCAAAATTATACTTAATGGAGAAAGACTGTTTTCTGCTTGAAATCTAGAACAAGACAAGGGTGCCCACTCTCACCATTTCATAGCCGGTGCAATAAGACAAGAAAAAGAAATAAAAGGTATCCAGATTGGAAAAGAAGTAAAATTATCTCTGTTCACAAACAGTATCATCCTACACACAGAAAATCACAAAGAGTCCACAAGAAAACTTCTAGAGCTAATAGAGGAATTTAGCAAAGTTGCCAGGTACAAGGTCAACAAACAAAAATCAGTTAGATTTATATACAACAGCAATGAGAAATCTGAAAGGGAAATTAGAGAAACAATTCAATTTACAATAGCATCTAAAAGAAAAAAATACCTAGGAATAAAGCTAACCAGGGACATAAAGAACATATACAATGACAACTATAAAGCACTGCTGAAAGACATTTAAAAAGACTTAAATAAATGGAAAGATGTTCCATGTTCATACACTGGAAGACTTAATATTAAGGTGTCAATACTACCCAAAGTGATGTACAGAGTAAACTCAATCCTGATCAAAATTCCAACAGCTTTCTTTACAGAAATAGAAAAACCAATCCTAAACTTTTTATTAAAGGGAAACCAAACCCAGTGCAGTCAAGTCGATTCTGACTCATAGCAACCCTATAGGACAGAGTAGAACTGCCCCGTAGAGTTTCCAAGGAGCACCTGGAGGATTTGAACTGCCGACCCTTTGGTTAGCAGCCATAGCATTTCACCACTACGCCACCAGGGTTTCCATCAATAACAAGAGGCCCCCAAATAGCTAAAAACAATGTTGAAAGAGAAGAACAATGTAGGAGGACCCACACTTCCTGATTTTAAAACATACTATACAGTTACAGTAATCCAATCAGCCTGGTACTGCTATAACAATAGACACATAGACCAATGGAATACAGCTGAGAGTTCAGAAATAAATCCACACCTCTATGGCCAACTGATTTTTAACAAGGGTACTAAGTCTATTTGATGGGGAAAAAAGAGTCTTCAATAAATGGAGCTGGAAAAATTGGATTTCCACATGCAGAAAAATTAAACAGAATTCATGCCTCACACAATACACATAACCAAACTCAAAACAGATTAAGGACCTAAATGCGCAAACTAAACCATAAAATTCGTAGAAGAAAAATAGAGTAACACTGTCAAGTCTAGCTTTCAACAATGGATTATCTAATATAATAACAGTAGCACAAACAGCAAAAGACAAAATAAGTAAATGAAATCTCATAAAAATTAAAAACTTTTATTCATCAAAACTCTTGACCAAAAAAGTGAAAATACATGCTATTGACTGGGACCATATCTTCAGAAACCATATATCCTACAAGAATCTAATAATCAAAATATATAAAACTTCAATAAATTAACAGAAAGATAAATCATAAAATGGGCAAAGGACTTGAATAGACATTTTGGCAAAGAGGACATTCAAATGGCCACCAAACACATGAAAAGATGCTCAGCACCATTAGCCATCAGATAAATGCAAATCGAAACCACAATGAGATACTTCACTCCCGCTACGATGGCTAAGAAAAAAAAAAAAAAATAACGAATGTTGGCAAGGATGTGGGGAAATTGGAATCCTATCCATTGCTGGTGAGCATGCAAAATGGTACAGCTGTTCTGGGAAACACTGTGGCGGTTCCTTAAAAATACTAAAAATAGAATTACCACATGACCCAGCAATTCCACTCCTAGGTATATACCCAAAAGACTTGAAAGCAGAGTCTCGAACAGAAACTTGTACACCAATGTTCATTGCAGCACTACTCACAACAGCTAAAGGGTAGAAACAACCTAATTGTCCATCGACAGATGAATGGGTAAACAAAATGTGGTACATGCATACAATGGAATACCACTAAGCCAGTAGGATAAATGAAGTCTTGATGCATCCTACAGTATGGATGGAGCTTGAAGACATTACACTGAGTGAAATAAGACAATCACAAAAGGACAAATACTGCATGACCTCACTTACTAAAAAGACAACGCAAAAGAAGACAAGAAAGGACAAATGTATAGAGACCATTCAACCATTTCAGGAGGCAACATATGATCAAGAATCCATGGTGCTGAAGGAAGAAATCCAAGCTGCACTGGAAGCATTGGTGAAAAACAAGACTGCAGGAATTGACAGAATACTAACTGAGATGTTTCAACAAACGGGTTCAGTGCTGGAAGTGCTCAGTCACCTACACCAAGAAATTTGGAAGACAGCTACCTGGCCAGCTGACTGGAAGAAACCCATATCTGTACCCACTCCGAAGAAAGGTGATCCAACCGAATGCGGAGATTATCGAACAATATTGTTAATATCACACACAAGTAAAATTTTGCTGATGATCATTCAAAAACGGCTGCAGCAGTACCTCGACAGGGAACTGCCAGAAATTCAAGCCAGATTCAGAAGAGGACGTGGAACAAGGGATATCATTGCTGATGTCAGATGGATCCTGGCTGAAAGAGAATACCAGAAAGATGTTTACCTGTGTTTTATTGACTATGAAAAGGCATTCGATTGCCTGGATCATAACAAAGGATGGATAACATTGTGAAGAATGGGGATTCCAGGACACTTTATGAGGAACTTGTACTTAGACCAAGAGGCAGTTTTTCAAACTTAACAAAGGGGTACTGAGTGGTTTAAAGTCAGGAAAGATGCGCATCATGGCTGTATCCTTTCACTATACTTATTCAATCTGTATGCTGAGCAAATAATCTAAGAAACTGGACTATATCAAGAAGAACGTGGCATCAAGATTGGAGGAAGACTCATTAACAACCTGCGATATGCAGATGACACAACCTTGCTTGCTGAAAATGAAGAGGACTTGAAGCACTCACTGGTGAAGCTCAAAGACTACAGCCTTCAACATGGATTGCACCTCAACATAAAACAAAAATCCTCACAACTGGACCAATAAGCAACATCATGATAAGTGGAGAAATATTGAAGTTAACAAGGATTTTGTTTTACTTGGATTCACAATCAAAGCCCATGGAAGCAGCAGTTAAGAAATCAAATGACGCATTGATTGGCCAAATCTGCTGCGAAAGACCTCTTTAAAGTGTTAAAAAGCAAAGATGTCACTTTAAGTACGAAGGTGTGCCTGATCCAAGCCATGGTGTTTTCAATAGCCTCATATGCATGTGAAAGCTGGGCAAAGAATAAGAAAGACTGAAGAAGAATCGATGCCTTTGAACTATGGTGTTGGCTGATAATATCAAATATACCCTGGACTGACAGCACAAACAAATCCGTCTTGGAAGAAGTACAGCCAGAGTGCTCATTGGAAGCAAGGATGTCGAGACTTCATCTCAAATATTTTGGACATGTTATCAGGAGAGATCAGTCTCTGGAGAAGGACATCATGCTTGGTAGAGTAGAGGGTCAGTGAAAAAGAGGAAGACCCTCCATGAGATGGATCGCGCAGTGGCTGAAACAATGAGCTCAAGCATAACAATGATTGTGAGGATGGTGCAAGACCCAGCAGCGTTTTGTTTTTTTGTACATAGGATCTCTGAGTCAGAACAGAGTTGCAGGCACCTAAGAACAACAACACAGAGACCAAAGTTTATTAGCAGTTACCAGGGGCAGGAGGGGGGGGGTTAACAGTGATGGAAAAATCGCATTGATTAAGGTTAGGGTTGCACAGCTGGCTACTGTAATTGCTATCAATAAGTAGTACACCTGTAAAAATTTTAATTGGCAAAAGTTGTGTGATAGACATATTTACAAAGACAAAAAAAAAAATTAGTTTCTGATGCTGTTTGTGTACAGCCAAACACCTCATTAGATTTGGTTCTTGGTTTGGAGGTTTAGGGCCATGGTTTCATGGGACAGCCCAATTAATTGGCCTAATAACATATTTAGTGCCTCTGTTCTACTTCCTACTTCTTTGTGTAGTACCTAGGGTCGTAAAAGCTTGAAAATGGCCATCTAAGTCACAACAGTTCGTCTCTATTCACCTGGAGCGACAGAGTAAGAAGGCAAGTCAGGAATAAGAGAAGGGTTTGGAATGCATGGCTGATTGCCTCCATGAACAACTGTCTCCATTGCCATGAGACCAGAAGAATTGGATGGTGCCCAGCTACCATTACCGAATATTTTGATCAAGGATTCCATAGAAGAATCCTGATCAAAAGGGGGAAAATGTAGGACAGAATTCCAAAATCTTATGGATTCTAGACTTTCTGGAGCCATGGAGGCTGGATGAACTCCTGAAACTATTCCTCCGAGATAATCTTTAAACCTTAAACCAAAAACAACCCCTAAAGTCTTCTTAAAACTGAACATAAAAAAAAAATTTTTTTTTGTTTTTTTTTAGTTTAGCTTAACTAGTAAAAAAGGTCTGCCTTGAGCATTATGCTCTTAAGAACTATCTATATGGAATCAAATTAACAACAGCAGCTGGAAAGATTAGATAGGAACCTTATGGGGCAGTGAGTTTATGTTACTGGAAAGAACAACTCAGGAAAGGAGGGTGAGAACAGTTGCGCAGCTTGAAGAACGTAATCACAGTCACTGAATTGTAGATGTAGAAAATGTTGAATTGGTGTATGTTTTGCTGTGTATACTCTCAACTACAAAAAAATAAAATAAAATTTAGGAGAAAAAGATTACAGCTTAGGAAACCCTATAGGGCAATAAAAAAAAAAAAAAAAGGTTTGACCAATGAGATGTGAGTTAAGGTGTCCCATGTAACTTTGAAAGGTGCCCTTCAGGGGATGGAGCATCCTCTTTCCCCTGTCTTCTTTGTGCTGACTGAAATATGAGAAGTTAAGCTAAAGATGGAGGAGCTACAAGATCCTGGGTCCCTAGTGATTGAAAAGCCTCCATGCCAGCACTGGCTGCCTAACTCTGGTCTTACTTTACATGAGACAAGAACAAACTTCTATCTTGTTTGGGCCAATGTTTTATGTGATGGTTTTTGTTGTTCTTATTCTTGTTCTTGTTATACACATTAAGCCTAATTTTGACTGACATGTCCTTCATTTAAGACTGGCTGTTTGGATTGTTCTCACACTGTCTCTTCAAAAGCTTTGTTGTTGTTGTTGTTAGGTGCCGTCAAGTCAGTTCCAACTCATAGCAACCCCTATGCACAACAGAACAAAACACTGCCCGGTCCTGCTCCATCCTTATAATCATTGTTATGCTTGAGCTCATTGTTGCAGCCACTGTGTCAATCCACCTCGTTGAGGGTCTTCCTCTTTTCCGCTGACCCTGTACTCTGCCAAGCACGACGTCCTTCTCCAGGGATTGATCCCTCCTGACAACATGTCCAAAGTATGTAAGACACAGTCTCGCCATCCTTGCCTCTAGGGAGCATTCTGGCTGTACTTCTTCTAAGACCGATTTGTTCGTTCTTTTGGCAGTCCATGGTATATTCAATATTCTTCGCCAACACCACAATTCAAAGGCGTTAACTCTTCTTCGGTCTTCCTTATTCACTGTCCAGCTTTCACATGCATATGATGCAATTGAAAATACCATGGATTGAGTCAGGCGCACCTTAGTCTTCAGGGTGACATCTTTGCTCTTTAACACTTTAAAGAGGTCCTTTGCAGCAGATTTGCCCAATGCAATGCGTCTTTTGATTTCTTGACTGCTGCTTCCATGGCTGTTGATTGTGGATCCAAGTAAAATGAAATCCCTGACAACTTCAATCTTTTCTCCATTTATTATGATGTTGCTCATTGGTCCAGTTGTGAGGATTTTTGTTTTCTTTATGTCAAGGTGTAATCCATACTGAAGGCTGTGGTCTTTGATCTTCATTAGTGAGTGCTTCAAGTCCTCTTCACTTTCAGAAAGCAAGGTTGTGTCATCTGCATAACGCAGGCTGTTAATGAATCTTCCTCCAATCCTGATGCCCCGTTCTTCTTCATATAGTCCAGTTTCTCGGATTATTTGCTCAGCATACAGATTAAATAGGTATGGTGAAAGAATACAACCCTGATGCACGCCTTTCCTGACTTTAAACCGCTCAGGATCCCCTTGTTCTGTCCGAACAACTGCCTCTTGATCTATGTAAAGGTTCCTCATGAGCACAATTAAGTGTTCTGGAATTCCCATTCTTTGCAGTGTTATCCATAGTTTGTTAGGATCCACACAGTCAAATGCCTTTGCATAATCAATAAAACACAGGTAAACATCCTTCTGGTATTCTCTGCTTTCAGCCAGGATCCACCTGACATCAGCAATGATATCCCTGGTTCCACGTCCTCTTCTGAAACCGGCCTGAATTTCTGGCAGTTCCCTGTCAATATACCGCTGCAGCTGTTTTTGAATGACCTTCAGCAGAATTTTGCTTGTGTGTGATATTAATGATATTGTTCTATAATTTCTATATTTGGTTGGATCACATTTCTTGGGAATAGGCGTAAATATGGATCTCTTCCAATCAGTTGGCCAGGAAGCTATCTTCCGTATTTCTTGGCATAGATGAGCGAGCACCTCCAGTGCTGCATCTGTTTGTTGAAACATCTCAATTGATATTCCATCAATTCCTGGAGCCTTGTTTTTCACCAATGCCTTCAGAGCAGCTTGGACTTCTTCCTTCAGTACCATCGGTTCCTGATCATGTGCAACCTCTTGAAATGGTTGAATATCGACTAATTCTTTTTGGTATAATGACTCTGTGTATTCCTTCCATCTTCTTTTGATGCTTCCTGCATCATTTAATATTTTCCCCATGAAATCCTTCACTATTGCAACTCGAGCCTTGAATTTTTTCTTCAGTTCTTTCAGCTTGAGAAATGCCGAGCATGTTCTTTCCTTTTGGTTTTCCATCTCCAGCTCTTCGCACATGTCATTATAATACTATATTTTGTCTTTTTGAGAGGCCCTTTGAAATCTTCTGTTCAATTCTTTTACTTCATCAATTCTTCCTTTTGCTTTAGCTGCTCGACATGCGAGAGCAAGTTTCAGAGTCTCCTCTGACATCCACTTTGGTCTTTTCTTTCTTTCCTGTCTTTTCAATGACCTCTTGCTTTCTTCATGGATGATGTCCTTGATGTCATTCCACAACTCGTCTGGTCTGCAGTCACTAGTGCTCAATGCGTCAAATCTGTTCTTCACATGGTCTCTAAATTCAGGTGGGATACACTCAAGGTCATATTTTGGCTCTCATGGACTTGCTCTCATTTTCTTCAGTTTCAGCTTGAACTTGCATATGAGCAATTGATGATCTGTTCTACAGTCCGCCCCTGGCCTTGTTCTGACTGATGACATTGAGCTTTTCCATCGTCTCTTTCCACAGATGTAGTCAATTTGATTTCTGTGTGTTCCATCTGGCGAGGTCCATGTGTATAGTCGCCGTTTATGTTGGTGAAAGAAGGTATTTGCAATGAAGAAGTCGTTGGTCTTGCAAAATTCTATCATTCGATCTCTGGCATTGTTTCTATCACCAAGGCCATATTTTCCAACTACTGATCCTTCTTTGTTTCCAACTTCTGATCCTTCTTTGTTTCCAACTTTCGCATTCCAATCTCCAGTAATTATCAATGCATCTTGATTGCATGTTCGATCAATTTCAGACTGCAACAGCTGATAAAAATCTTCTAATTCTTCATCTTTGGCCCTAGTGGTTGGTGTGTAAATTTGAATAATAGTCGTATTAGCTGGTCTTCCTTGTAGGTGTATGGATATTATCCTAGCACTGACAGTGTTGTACTTCAGGATAGATCTTGAAACGTTCTTTTTGGCGATGAGCGCAAAACCATTCCTCTTCGAGTTGTCATTCCCAGCATAGTAGACTATATGATTGTCCAATTCGAAGTGGCCAATACCAGTCCATTTCAGCTCACTAATGCCTAGGATAACGATGTTTATGCATTCCATTTCATTTTTGATGATATCCAATTTTCCTAGATTCATACTTCGTACGTTCCAGGTTCTGATTATTAATGGATGTTTGCAGCTGTTTCTTCTCATTTTGAATCGTGCCACATCAGCAAAAGAAGGTCCTAAAAGCTTTACTCCATCCGTATCATTAAGGTCGACTCTACCTTGAGGAGGCAGCTCTTCCCCAGTCATCTTTTGAGTGCCTTCCAACCTGGGGGGCTCATCTTCCAGCACTATGTCAGACAATGTTCCACTGCTATTCATAAGGTTTTCACTGGCTAATGCTTTTCAGAAGTAGACTGCCGGGTCCCTCTTCCTAGTTTGTTTTAGTCTAGAAGCTCAGCTGAAACCTGTCCTCCATGGGTGACCGTGCTGGTATCTGAATACTGGTGGCATAGCTTCCAGCATCACAGCAACACACAAGCCCCCACAGTACAACAAACTGACCGATACATGGGGGTCAAGAGCTTTATACTCCAGTAAATGTGAACCATATCAAATCTAAATCAACTTTCCGTGGAGAAAACACCCCAGTTCCTTTATTTTTTTACCTTTGCTTATTGGCCTTTTTCAGGAGTCCTCATTCATTTTTAGTGTCTTCTTCAGAACTCTCTTTAAATTCTGCATAAGTTGTTCCTCCTGTCTTGGGATAAGAAGGAACTATTGAGAATCACCCTGCCATGACATCTCCAAGTCTCATGCAATAATGGCGGCAGGATCTCACAATCTGTATCAGATCTGATGGAGTTTCTCTTTTTTCTTTTTCTTTTTTTTTTTAATCTAAATTCTGACACTTTTATTTGTCTGACAGCAACTATATGTTCATGTACCATGAAATAAAAAAAGAAGCACTAAAATTCTGATGAAGTTTCTCTTGATCTGGAGACCTATGAACTAAAAAATGTTACCTGCTCCCCACCCGCAACGCACAGTGTTGGAACATAGAATAGCTGCAGCAAACACTTCCAGTTGAAAAGAGGAAAAACAGGAGGCACACAGCATTCACTACCAAAAACCAGACTAAACCTGTTGCCATCAAGTCAATTCCAACTCTTAGAGAACAGCACTGCCTCATACGGTTTTCAGGGAGTCTTTGGTAGATTCAAACTGCCAACCTTTTGGTTAGCAGCCAAGCTCTTAACCACTGCTCCACCTAGGCTCCCAGTAGCCACTAGCCTGCAACAATTCTGAAATCCCTGTGGTTGAATGCCAGGTCTCTTTTTCCTGGAGTAAGAAATGTTTCTTGATCAGGCCCCAATTCTGTTCTTGGAAGAAGACCCCCGGGTCTGTTGTTCCCCCATGGTTCTTGGCTCTGCCTTTTGGGCAGTCATTTTCTTCCCACCTTGCATGCTTTCTGCTTGTAGAAAGTTGGCCCCGAAAGTCTTTTTGTCTCAAACCAAACCAGACCAGTTGCTATAGAACCGATTCTGACTCACAGAGATCCCATGTATGCCAGAGTAGAGCTGTGCTCCATAGGATTTTCAACCGCTGATTTTTCAGAAGGAGATTGCCAGAGTTTCCTACTAGAACTTCCATCCTTTTGGTTAGCAGCCTAGCTTGTTAACCATTTGCACTACCCAGGGACTCCACATCTCAAACAGCCTCTTAATTCAGCCTTACTGACAATACAGAGGCCCTGGATAGTGCAAAAGGTTAAGTGTTTGGCTACTAACTGACAGGTTGGTGGTTCGAATCCATCCAGAGGCAACTTGAAAGAAAGGCCTGGTGATCTACTTTCAAAAAATCACAGCCATTTGGAAACCTTATGGAGCATAGTTTTACCCTGAAACACATAGGATCCACATAAGTTGAAATCAACTTGACAGCAACTGGTTGGTTCGTTGGCAACACAATGCTCTAAAAACAAATTTTTGGTTTATGATATATTGAGCCCAAGTAACTCCAGGTGCTTGAAGCTATACCCACCAATATTTTCCTAAATATTCATTTCTTTCTATATTTAATTATGCTCATTACTTAATTAATCTCTACAGAACCAGGCCTTTAGTCTCACTTCCAGGAATCATTTTGTTCACCTGAAAGGATCTACTAGGTGCCACCTAATTCTTTCAGAGATCCTAACAAAGAGTCTGAGGATCATAGCTTGATTTGATTTTTGTCCTTAGTCTACATCTTCAAGGCCGCACCCTGTACTTGATTTTTTGATATGAGGCTTAGTGTTTATAGGCTTTTCTAACACAAAGCATTTCTAAGTTTTGCTAACTCGAAACACTTCTAAACTTTATCTTTACTGGTTGGAGTCCAGAAAGTTTCATTCCAACCCTACAAGCTCCGAATGTTCTGGGTTCTCTATACTCCCTTTCATTCTTCTTGCTTCTTTCATCCAGCTTGTTTCTTTCTTTTTTTCTGAGATCATTTCTTTTTAGTTGTACCTCATCAAATGCAAGTAGTAGTAACCAGCTCACATTATCAAGATTGTGCTTCAAAATGTCACCCTCATTCTGTTCTCAGGCTGAAGGAGAAATGGCTACCAAGGTACACTCTTGTCAGTGGAGAGGAGGGAAGTTCAAGAGTACAAGCAAAACCATATAAGCATGTCCCTGAATGGGTGTGGCCTAAGCACTCACTTTGTATTGGCCAAGCACATCCCATGGCTAAGCACAAGTCAAATGAGCAAAAACTACATGGCAAAGAGGATGGGTGCATACATGTATGACAGGGAGGAGTAAAAAGTTGGGAACAAGGATTCAATTGACCACAGGAAATGAGTGAGGAGCTATACACCTGGAACGCTCCCTGGACAAAGGTGTTCAAAATTATGTCTCAAAACAGCTACTGTACCTGAGGGTACCTCTTTCAAAACTTTACCTACAGTTTCTGTATCACTGCCTCACCAACTCCCAGAAACCACTTGTGTTTTCTGATCACTTCTTTGCGGCCTCTTAAAGTTGTGGAGCAGAGGTACTTAATGGCTCTTTTCTTTTGCTCCTGAAGTATTTTCTCACTATCCCTAAGAAATACTCCTGATCGTCTCTCAAGAAATTGAAACATTCCTCCTTCCTTCTCTGTGACATAGGCTGGTTTGCTATTCACAAAACCCATTTTCTCTTCTTTTTGGACACAAGCTAGAATATACTTGTCAGACTTCCTTATAGTTAGTGTAGCCAGTGGAGTGTGGGTAAACCAATGTGTACTACTTCAAGGTCTGGTTCATACAAACTTCCCACTCATGAGCCTCCATGCTCTTTTCCCCTTCCATGGTGATCTTGGAAGCCTTGTATTGAAGATGGCAGAGTTGACAGATGAAAGGCCTGCCTCTTTAAATCACTGCTTGGAAGAGGGACACATTACTTGGTCAAGAAACAAACCTGTATGGTGGGAAGATATCTAGGCATGTGGTTTAATTTATTACTGCAGTTGCTGTTGTCTTAACAGCATCTAGACTCAGAATTGGCTCCAAAGGGAGTGAGACTTTGACCATGTCTATGGCACCTTATGTTCCTACCCTACCATCCTCAGGGTTCAAAGAGACTATGGGGCAGGTTCTATAGTTTCTGCCAAAAGATAATAGGGACAGTTGAGAAGGGGCAGCTCTGGAGACCTAAAACATCAATTTACAAAAGAGAGAAAGAAACTAGCCTTCAGGGTTGAAATAAGGAAATTTATCCAGAGGCAAGAAGTTGGTTTGCCAAAAATATCTTTAGCCATTTTTAGATGAGGTTGGATTAGGACTTCTTATCCCAGAAACTTGCTCTCTGAGGAATTTTCTACTCTGGGTTTCTCTTGTTTTTGTTTCTCATTGTTTTCTTTAATAAAACTTCAGCTATTTGGTTGTGACCCAAGAAGGTTCTGGTCAGCAGAAGAAAAGAGGATGTGGAAGACACCACTGCAGACAACATGCCGTGTGGTAGGAGCCAGAATGCTGCCCCATAGCTAGAGACAGCCCAGGAGAGAGGGGAAGAGGGGGTGTGTGCAAGTGCAACCTCTGAGGCATTCCCTTCCTCAGCCCCCTTTCTTCTCCCCAGAGCACTTCCTTACAGGAGGCAAAGGCAGCTTCCCTTTGAGTCTGAAGATTAATCATAAGCTGCTGACCCTCGTTTGTACCATTGGGACTAGTCAGAGCTCACTTGTGGCCATTCTGCCTTAGCTCCTTTCTCTCGGCCCCCGTCAATCCCATACCAATCTTCCTTTGAATAGGTTCTTATCAGCTCCACACCTGCCCTAGCTGCCCCATTGTATGGTGTCATGCTGTATCAGTCAGTGTCCTGTCAGAAAGACAAGACATTACTCTAGATATTTCTGAATAGTACACAGAACTGATTACAAATGGGGAGGAAGGGCTGGAAGAGCAATGGGGTGGAAGAGGTCAGGAAGCTACTACTGGCCCTGCTGGGAGGGAGCGCACAAGCCCACACTAACTGCTGAGCTGCTGGAGGTACTGCTGAACATGAGCCATCCTTGTTACCACCGCTGAAACCACTGATGCTGCCAAAGGTCACAATTGCTTCGGCTGTCTGCTGCTACTGCAGCCAGAAACAGAATGGCTTCTCCCTTTTGTGTCTTCAAATCTCTTGCCATTTCTTCCCATTGGCAGAATTCAGCCAGAAACCAATTGAAAAGGAAGTTGGAGACATGTAGTTTTCAGACTTCCAGCCCCAGACAGAAGCATAGAAACGTGAGTGTGGGTCTAAGGGCCAATAGACAAATACTGGCGCATGAAGTAAAGTGGTATTTACAACACTCAGCCTTCCGAATGTACCTCACTCCTAGTGTTCTTTTACCTCCAGATTTTTCTTTTTTGAATTAAAAATTATTTTTATGGAAATTTTCAAACATATCCATAAGTACTAAGAATAGTATAGTAATCTTTTATGTATCTCTCATCTAACTTGAACAGTTTTCCACTGTTGTCCAATATCGTTTCTCCTATTCTCCCCATTCCCCCAACACCAGGTTATTTTGAAGCAAATCCCAGACATCATATAATCTCATCTGTAAACATTTCAGTATTTATCTCAAAAAGATAATGACTCTTAAAAAATATATAACCACAATAGCATTACCACACTTAAAAAATAATTTCTTGATATCATGAAATATGCAGTTAGTGATGAAATGCCTGCAGTTGTTTCCTATGTTTTTGAGAAAAGTTTCTTTATTTGAATCAAAAACCGAATAAGGACCATGCACTGTGAATGATAGGTATACCTCTTAAATTCCTTTTAATATACAGGGTCTTCCTAGATATTTTTTTTTATTATGTTTTGTTTTCATTAAGAATCTAGACTGTTAGAAGTTTTTTACAATCTGGATTTTGCTGACTGCATTCTTGTGATGTGGTTAAACGTTAGAGTGACCAACCGTCCCATTTGCCCAGTGCTAAAATCAGAAAATACTGAGCACATTGGGATGGTTTGTCATCCTATGCTTTTCTCTGTCACTCACATTTCCTATAAATTGGTAGCTAAATCTAGACCCCTTATCAGACTCAGGTTTAGTTTTTTTACAAAATTGCTCCCTAGTTGGTGGTGTATTATCCCAAAAGGAGGCACGTAAATAGCTGATTATGTCCCTTTTTGTGATGTTGTTGTTGTGTGCACTCAAGTTGATCCCAACTAATAGGGACCCTATGTGACAGAGTAGAACTGTCCCGTAGGGTTTCCCAGGTTGTAATCTTTATAGGAGCAGATCACTAGGTCTTTTGTCCCAAGGAGTCGATGGTGGGTTCAAATCGATGACCTTTCGATTAGCAACTGAACACTTAACCATTGTGCAACCAAGGCTCTTTTTGAGATATTACCTGTTGCCACGATGCCGTCGAGTCAATTCTGACTCATTTCGACCTTGTAGGACTGAGTAAAACTCCCCCATAGGGTTTCCAAAGTGTAAATATTTATGGAAGCAGACTGCCACATCTGTCTCCCTCGAAATGACTGCTGAGTTTGAACAGCCGACCTTTCAGTTAGCGGCTGAGCGTTTAACCACTGTGCCACCAGTGATATTAACAGCCATTAATGATCATTGCTTAAATCCATTAATTCATTAGGGGTTTCAAAATGGTAATATTCCATCTTCTTTTTTCATTTATTAGGTGGAATTATTTTATAGTAAGAAACTTACTCTCAGCAATTTTTGGTTACCCAGAGGTACAGTCCATATAGTAAAGGCAATATAAACGCTGGATTCTTTCCCTTTACTTACCAGCTTTTCAAAAATATGGTTTCCTAGAATTCCCCAAAAGTGAAGCATTATAACTAATGAATGGGAAAAAAGATGTTTTAATCCATTGTCAATATCAGTATTTGTGTACACGTTTCTGTTTTCGGCCAGTGGAAGCTTAATCAGGTTGGCTCCTGAGTTATTTTAACATGATCCTGGTAATCTTAATACTTTTCTTGTTTTCTGATGTGATAGGATGTCCCAAACCAAGTTATTTTGTACGTTTCCTGTCCCAGTCCTGGAAAAAGCCATTTCTCAATTGAGTCCTGGTTCTTTTTAGTGGGAAATGGTGCTTGTTGCTACTAGACTGGTCATTGTTTCTAGGTCTTTTCGGTAGCTATTTTTTTTTTTTTTAGCTAGGAAATATGTATTACTTTAAAGAGTTAAAGCACATAGTGAGTTTATACTGATATTACTAATTCAAATTTAGGACTGTGGTTTTTAGCTGCTACTGAGTCAGCCCCCAGCTCATGGTGGACCCAGCACAACAGAACAAAATGCTGCCTGGTCCTGAGTCATCCCCATGATTAGTTGTGGATCAGACCGTTGTGATCCATAGGGTTTTCGTTGGCTGATGTTTGGAAGCAGATCATCAGAACTTTCTTCCCAGCCTGTCTTGGTCTGAAAGCTCCACTGAAACCTGTTCAGCATTATAGCAACAGGTATGTGGTTATGAATTAAGGACTAAAACCAAAAGAAAACAAACCCGTTGCCATCGAGTCAATTCCGACTCATAGTGGTCTTATAGGATGGGGTAAAACTACCCCATAGGGTTTCCAAGGAGTGCCTGGGGGATTTGAACTGCTGACCTTTTGGTTAGCAGCCACATCTCTTAACCACTACGCCACCAGGGTTTCCCAATTAAGGACTACAGAGATTTAATTTAACGTCATCGATCTTACATCTTTATCTCCCTTCTCCCACACTGAAAATCCTGGCTTTCGATGGCATCAACATAATTATTTATTTGCTTTATTCCATAACAAGCACACAGATGAGAGTCTCAGGGTAAAAATGCCATACACTATCACTAACAATATGATTCTGAAAACAATTTATGATTTTTTTGCAGTTCTTTTTATCCCACTAGGAATGTGTATATAGTCAAATTAATGTGTTAAAGTTACTTGGAATAACTCTTCCTTGAGTGGTTTTGGTAGCAACTGGTTATGTTACATAATTATGGTTCATTTGAATAATCTCTTTTTTCATTTTTCAGGCTTGCTTTTTTAATTTGATTTTGATTTTATTTTTAATTTATTTTATTTTATTTTTGAAGTGGAATCTGGAAAACAATATATTCCAAAGAAGTCTAGCTTCTGGCCATGTGCCCTCCATTCTATTCTAATTCCCTATAAATAAACACTAAAGTTTTTCTTGTTCATCTTTCCATTGCTTTTTTAAAAATAAGCAAATGTATGTTAGTATGCTCCATCCTTCTATATTGATCTATATCTACCTATAATCTATCTACTTCTCTATCTAATTTCCTCACTTTTTCTTAGATGAATGATATTTTTCTCTTCCTTGCTGTTTTCCCCTAACAGAACCTGGAGAGCACTCCACACTGATACACAGAGTCATTCCTCTAGGTTGTTGTTGTTAGGTGCTATAGAGTCAGTTTTGACTCATAGCGATGGTATGTACAACAGAACAAAACACTGCCAGGTCCTGCACCATCCTTACAATAGTTGCTATGTTTGAACCCTTTGTAGCCACTTCATCAGTCCATCACATTGAGGGTCTTCCTTTTTTTTGATGACCTTCCACTTTACCAAGTATGATGTCCTTCTCCAGAGACTGGTATCCCCTGACAACATGTCCAAAGTATGTGAGACGAAGTCTCTCTATCCTTGCCTGAAAGGAGCATTCTGGCTGTACTTCTTCAAAAACAGATTTGTTTGTTCTTCTGGCAGTCCATGGTATATTCAATATTCTTCACCAACACCATGACTCAAAGGCATCAATTGTTCTTCGGTCTTCCTTATTCATTGTCCAGCTTTCGCATGCATATGAGGCGACTGAAAATGCCATAGCTTGGGTCAGGCGTACCTTACTCCTCGAGATGACGTCTTTGCTTTGCGACACTTTAAAGAGGTCTTTTGCAGCAGATTTGCCCAATCCAATACAACGTTTGATTTTTTGACTGCTGCTTCCACGGGTGTTGATTGTGGATCCATGTAAAATGAAATCTTTGATAACATCACTATTTTCTCCACTTATCGTGACATTGCTTATTGGTCTAGTTGTAAAGATTTTTGCTTTCTTTATGTTGAGGTATAATCCACACTGAAGGCTGTAGTCTTTGATCTTCATCAGCCAGTACTTCAAGTCCTCTTCACTTTCAGCAAGCAAGGTTGTGTCATCTGCATAATGCAGGTTGTTATGAATCTTCCTCCAATTGTGGTGCCTCATTCTTCTTCATATACTCCAATTCCTCGGATTATTTCATCAGCATAGAGATTACTAAGTGTGGTGAAAAGGCAGAACCCTGACACACACCTTTCCTAATTTTTAAACCATGCAGTGGTTTGTCCTTTTCCAACGACTGCTTCTAGGTCTACGTACAGATTCCACATGAGCACAATTAAGTGTCCTGTAATTTTCATTCTTCGAAATGTTATCCATAATTTGTTATGATCCAGTTTGCATAGTCAATAAAAAAGAGGTAAATATCTTGCTAGTATTCTCTGCTTTCAACCAAGATCCATCTGACATCAGCAACGATATCCTTGCTTCCACATATCCTTCTAAGTCTGGCCTGAACTTCTGACAGTCCCGTGTCAATGTACTGCTACAACCATTTTTGAATTATCTTCAGCAAAATTTTACTTGTATGTGATATTAATTTCACTTTCTACTGGATCTTTCTTTGGAATGGGCACAAATTTGAGTCTCTTCTAGTCGGTTGGCCAGGTAGCTGTCTTCCAAATTTCTTGGCATACATGAGTAAGCACCTCCAGCGCTGCACCCAATTGTTGAAACACCTCAATTGGTATTCCATTAATTCCTGGAGCTTTGTTTTTCGCCCATGTCTTCGGTGCAGCTTGGACTTCCTCCTTCATTAACATTGGTTCTTGATCACATGCTGCCTCCTGAAATGGCCGAACATCTACCAATTCTTTTTGGTACAGTGACTGTGTATTCTTTCTATCTTCTTTTGATGATTCCTGCATTGTTCAGTATTTTACCCATGTTGTTGTTTTGTTTGGTGTCATCAGGCCAGTTCTGACTCATAACGACTCTGTACAACAGAATGAAACACTGGCTGGTCCTGCTCCATCCTCACAGTCTTGAGCCCATTGTTGCAGCCACTGCATCAATACATCTTGTCAGGGTCTTCCTTTTTTTCACTGACTCTCTGCTTTATCAAGCATCATGTCCTTCTCCAGAGACTGATCCCTCCTGATAACATGTCCAAAGTATGTGAGACAAAGTCTCTCCATCCTCCCTTCTAAAGAGCATTCTAGCTGTACTTCTTCCAAGACAGATTTGTTCATTCTCTTGGCAGTCTATGGTATATTCAATATTCTTTGCCAACACCATAACTCAAAGGCATCAATTCTTTGACCTTCCTTATTCATTGCCCAGCTTTTGCATGCATATGGGTCATTTGAAAACACTATGGCTTGGGCCAGACGCATCTAAGCCTTCAAGGTGACATCTTTGCTTTTTAACACTTTAAAAAGGTCTTTTTTAGATTTGCTCAATGGAATACATCGTTTGATTTCTTGACTGCTGCTTCCATGGGTGCTGACTGTGGATCCATGTAAAATGAAATCCTTAACAACTGCAGTCTTTTCTCTGTTTATCATAATGTTGCTTATATTGGTCCAGTTGCAAGGACTTTGGTTTTCTTTATGTTGAGGTGTAATCCATACTGATGGCTATAGTCTCTGATTCTGACCAGTGTTTCAAGTCCTCTTCACTTTCAGCAAGTGAGGTTGTGTCATCTGCATATCACAGGTTGTTAATGAATCTTCCTCCAATCCTGATCCCATGTTTTTCTTCATATAATGCAGCTTCTCAGATTATTTGCTCAATATACAGACTGAATAAGTGTGGTGAAAGGATACAACCCTGACGCGCACATTTCCTGACTTTAAACCACAAAATATCCCCCCCCCCTTTTTTTTTTGAACGACTGCCTCTTGATCTATGTACAGGTACCTCATGAACACAATTAAGTGTTCTGGAATTCCCATTCTTCACAATGTTATCCATACTTTGTTATGATCCACACAGTTGAATGCCTTTGCATGGTCAATAAAACACAGGTAAACATCTTTCTGGTATTCTCTGCTTTCAGGTAAGATCCATCTGATATTAGCAATGATACTCCTCATTCCACCTCCTCTTCTGAATCCAGCTTGAATTTCTGGCAGTTCCCTGTTGATGCACTGCTGCACCTGCTTTTGAATGATCTTCAGCAAAATGTTACTTTCGTATGATATTAATGATATTGTTTGACAATTTCCCCATTAGCTTGGATCACCTTTCTTTGGAATAGGTATAAATACGGATCTCTTCTAGTTGCTTAGCCAGGTAGCTTCTCCCAAATTTCTTGGCATAGACAAATGAGCACTTCCAGTGCTGCATCCATTTGTTGAAACATCTCAATTGGTATTCCATCAATTCCTGGAGCCTTGTTTTTGCCAATGTCTTCAGTGCGGCTTGAAGTCTTCCTTCAGTACCATTAGTTCTTGATTATATGTTACCTCCTGAAATGATTGAACATCGACCAATTTTTTTGGAAGGTGGCTCTGTGTATTCCTTCCATCTTCTTTTGATGCTTCCTTCATCATAACAAAGTATAGGTAACATTATGAAGAATGGGCACCCCAGAACACTTAATTGTGCTCATGAGGTACCCATACATAGATCAAGAGCCAGTTGTTCAAACAGAGCAAGGGGATACTTCATGGTTTAAAGTCAGGAAATGAAAGTCACCTACAAAGAGAGTCAATAAGAATAAGCTTGGACTACTTGGCAGAAACCAGGCAGGCAAGAAGGCAATGGGATGACTTATATAAAGAATTGAAGGAAAAAAGTTGCCAACCAAGAATCTTATATCCAGCAAAACTGTCTCTCAAATATGAAGGTGAAATTAAGACATTGCCAGATAAACAGAAGTTTAGGGAATTTGTAAAAACCAAACCAAAACTACAAGAAATACTAAAGGGAGTTCTTTGGTTAGAAAATCAATAATATCAGGTATCAACCCAAGACAAGAACACTGGATAGAGCAATCAGATATTAACCCAGAAAGGAAAATCACAAAAATAAATCAAAATTAAAAAACGCTCAAAACAGGGAAACAGTGTTGTCATTATGTAAAAGAAGACAATATCAAAATAATAAAGAGGGACTAAGAAATGTAGTCATAGATCTTTCATATGGAGAGGAAGACAAGGTGATACAAAGAAATAAAATTTAGGTTTAAACTTAGAAATATACGGGTAAACATTAAGGTAACCACAAAGGAGACAAACTATCCTACTTATCAAAATAAAATACAAGAAAAAAATAGAGACTCAGTAGAAACAAAACTAACAACAAATAAGAGGAAAAGACAATATAAAGAGATAAACTACTAGGCACAGAAAATTAAGCGGGAAAAAGAAACTATCAACAACACACACAAAAAAAAAAGACATCAAAATGACAGCACTAAACTCATACCTATCCATAATCACACTGAATGTAAATGCACCAATAAAGAGACAGAGAGTGGCAGAATGGATTAAAAAAACATGATCCGTCCATATGCTGCCTACAAGAGACACACCTTAGACTTAGAGACACAAACAAACTAAAACTCAATGGATGGAAAAGCAAGCAAACAACCAAAAAAGAGCAGAAGTGGCAATATTAATTTCTGACAAAATAGACTTTAAAGTTAAATCTACCACAAAGGATAAGGAAGGACACTATATAATGATTAAAGGGACAATATACCAGAAGGATATAACCATATTAAATATTTATGCATCCAATGACAGGGCTGTAAGATACATAAAACAAACTCTAACAGCATTGAAAAGTGAGATAGACAGCTCCACAGTTATAGTAGGAGACTTCAGCACACCATTTTCGGTGAAGGACAGGACATCCAGAAAGAAGCCCGATAAAGACACAGAAGATCTGAATGCCACAATCAACCAACTTGACCTTATAGGCATATACAGAACACTCCACCCAACAGCAGCCAAGTATACCTTCTTTTCTAGTGAACATGGGACATTCTCTAGAATAGACCACATATTAGGTCATAAAGCAAGCCTTAGCAGAATCCAGAACATCAAAATATTACAAAGCATCTTCTCTGACCATAAGGCCATAAAAGCAGAAATCAATAACAGAAAAATTCAGGAAAAGAAATCAAACACTTGGAAACTGAACAATACCTTGGTCAAAAAAGACTGGGTTATAGAAGACATTAGGGATGGAATAAAGAAATTCATGGAATCCAATGAGAATGAAAACATTTCCTATGAGAACCTTCGGGACACAGCGAAAGCAGTGCTCAGAGGTCAGTTTATTTCAACAAATGCACATATCCAAAAAGAAGAAAGGGCCAAAATCAAAGAATTATCCCTACAACTTGAACAAATAGAAAGAGAGCAACAAAAGAAACCCTCAGGCACTAGAAGAAAGAAAATAATAAAAATTAGAGCAGAACTAAATGAAATAGAAAACAGAAAAAAACAAAGTCAGGAAATGTGTCTGTCAGGTTTGTATCCTTTCACCATATTTAATCAATGTGTATGCTGAGTAAATAATCTGAGAAGCTGCATTATATGAAGAAGAGCGTGGCATCAGGATTGGAGGAAGATTCATTAACAACCTGTGATATGCAGATGACACAACCTTGCTTGCTGATACTGAAGAGGACTTGAAAGACTTCAGTATGGTTTACATCTCAACATAAAGAAAACCAAAATCCTCACAACTGGACCAATAAGCAACATCATGATAAATGAAGAAAAGATTGAAGTTGTCAAGGATTACATTTTACTTGCATCCATAACCAACATCCATGGAAGCAACAGTCAAGAAATCAAACAATGTGTATTCACGAGTTCTTGAATTTTTTATAGCAGTTTCTCTGTGGCCTTTATACTTGGAGGTTCACTTGTATCACATTTTCTTACCTTGCATACCTAAAACATTTTACTCCATTGTCTTCGGACATAAAGGGTATCCGTTGGGAAATCTAAATGAGATCTTATATTCTTTCCTTTATGTGACTTGGTCTATTTGACTGGATGTTCAAAGATTTTTTTCTTCTTTTAAAGTCCAGTAGTTCTACTAGCATATGTCTCAGTGTTCACTGTACTGGGATGATTTTCCTAGGTGTATAGAGTGTCCATTCGGTTTGTAGCTTTAAGTATTTTTCTCTCAGGAAAGCTTTTTTGAATTTTGGGTTTTAGTATTATTCTGTTCTATGGCTTTGGTTTGTTTCTTGAGGATTCCTATTATATGAATATTGGATCTTCTTGGCTTATCTTCTATTATTTTCTCTTGAATTCTTTTCATTGCCTTCTTCATGGTTTTTGACTAAAGGATATTCCTTTTTATCTTTTGTTTAACTTTAGGCATTACCATCATGTGTATTTACACTTGTGTTTTCCTAGTTTAGCCTTCATTTCTAAAATATTTTTATTTCACATCTAATTCTCTCCTTTCTTTTCATATCTTCCTTCTCTCCGGTCATCTCACTTCTGAGACTTTATAACTCCAATTCATGATGTTCTTTCATAGCTTCTACTGATTATTTAATTTTGTTCATTTTGAAATATTAGGTGGCCATTTTTCTTTTTTTTTTTTTTTTTCTGGCAATGTCATTCTGGCTTGACTTCATTGTAGGATATTATTCTACTCATCCTTTTTTCTCTCAATACTTTGTATGATATTTAAATGAAATTCTTTAAGTTGCTCATGTTTAGGTGAACTTAATTTTCTGAACTTTTAGGGGAGAAAGTTGAGCCAACACAGCCTTTTTTTTTTTTTAGTGTCATGACTCTAGAGCTCTCATTTCTGTTCTTTTCACAAAGAGTTTATAAGATTGGAGGGCATTATGCTGAGTGAAATAAGTCAATTGCAAAAAGACAAATTATGTATAAGACCACTACTATAAAAACTCATGAAAAGGTTTACACAGAAAATGAAAAAATCTTTGGTGGTTACAAGGGCAGGGAGGAGTAGGGATGGAAAAACACTAAATAGACAATAGATAAGTGGTAACTCTGGTGAAGGGTAAGACAGTACACAATACTGGGAAGCCAGTACAACTTGTACAAGGAAAGGTCATGGAAGCTCCATAGACACATCCAAACTCCCTGAGGAAGCAAATTACTGGGCTGAGGACTGTGGTGACCATGGTCTCAGGGAACATCTAGCTCAATTGGCATAACTTAGTTTATAAGGCAAATGTTCTACACACTACTTTGGTGAGTAGCATCTGGGGTCTTGGAAGCTTATGAGCAGCCATCTAAGGTACTCCGCTGGTCTCACTCCACTGGGAGACAGGGAGAATGACAAAAACCAAAGACACAAGGAAAAGGTTAGTCCAAAGGACTAATGGACTACATCTACCACAGCCCCCACCAAGCTGAGTCCAGCACAACTAGATGGTGCCCGGCTACCACCACCAACTGCCCTGACAGCAATCACAATAGAGGGTCCCAGACAGAGCTGGAGAAAAATGTAGTACAAAATTCTAACCCAAAAAAAAAAAAAAAAAAAGGCCAGACTCACTGACCTGACAGAGCCTAGAGGAACCCAGAGAGTATGGCCCCTGGATACCCTTTTTAGCTCAGTAATGAAGCCACTCCCAAGGTTCACCCTTCAGCCAAAGATTACACAGACCTATAAAACAAAATGAGACTAAATGGACACACCAGCCCAGAGGCAAAGACTAGATGGCAGGAGGGGGCAGGAAAGCTGGTTGAGGAGGGAGAGCATTGACATGTCATGGGGTTAGTAACCAATGTCACAAAACAATATGTGTACTAATTGTTTAAGGAGAAGCTAGTTTGTTATGTAAACCTTTATCTAAAGTACAATTAAAAAAAAAAGTTTGTAAGATATGGCCTACTTTCTGAGATCTGTCTTCTCTGATTACTTCCTCCAATTTTATCTGGGCCTTCTCTTTCTTTTTGCCCTATTGGCCCTGACCTGATCAATTTGAATCCTTTTCTCAGAAATTTTTCCTCAGTGCTGGGTTTTAATTTGGAACATAGCTTTGGTTTATTAGCTTTGAGAGTTCATAGGGCTCAGCTCACTCTAGCACAATTTGGCCTTATTGAGGTCCCCTAGCTCTCACCTATGACTTGGAGCCTGCAAAACTCCCTCTCAGTTTGGGCTGCTCTTCTCAGACTGGCCTCCAGTGACTACCTAGAAAATTACCAAATAAGTTATGTTTTTATGATTTTCAGGATCATCAGAAGTCCAACTGTTTTTCTCCCCTCCCTCCCAAAAAATTATTTACATCATGATGTTCTTGTAGCTATCAGTGATTCGCCGCCACACATTTGTATTTTTTGTTTATATAAATGTTTGTATAAAAGGGATATATAAACATTGTATAAAATCATTATATAAAAGGGATACTTTTTCACCTGGCTTTGCTGTAGATGTTGTCCATAGACTTTGGGTTTGCCATCCGAATTCTGTTCTCTTTTTATCTGGAGACTTGGGAATATTAAAAAAAAACAAACTATGGCCACTATGTTCTCAGAACCCACCTCCTGTCCTTCGATGAATTGAAATTATTAAGAGAATTTAAGCGTAAGTATATACCTGCTGATGTTAATAAAATATTAACTAACCACTGTGTCTTATGTGTTGGAAATGCACTATTCAGGGCAATGTGTTCAGAGGACATGTACTGAAAACACATTATAAAGATTTAGGGCTCTTAGGTTACATAATGTGTAATAAGGGATTTTCTAGGTAATCCTAACAGCCTCCATAAGAAGACATTGAGAAGATTTAAGCCCAGTTCTTCCTCCTCTCAGGCATCAAGCAGCAGTTATGTGCCCCATTAAACAGCCAGGGCCAGGGTGGCAAGCATTCTCCAATCAGCTCATGGCTCTCCTGAGGTCCAGCTGTGTGTGCCCTTTCACTATTCCTGTGGCCTAATTTTTATGTGGACCTTGTACCGGGCCAGAGGTTAAGCTTAGTCCAGAAAGAGCTCAATGCTGTGTTATCCTTTAGTAGGCTCCTTAAGCCTGAAAATATCTGTCAAAGAGAAGCCTCTTATCTCCGGACCCAGTAGGCGGGGAGTGAAAACCAAGAGCTATTCTGTACTCCCCATTCTGACCTTCAAATCTCTGTAAATGGTCTTCTTTTTAAAAGCCCGAAACTATCACACAGGCTGAAAAAGAAACAAGGAGTCAGGACAGGTGCCAAGAGCTATAAACTTTGTCTGTCTGAAGCCATTATTCCATTGCCTACAGGCACTCACTTGGCAGCTCAAAGTAAATCAGTCATATTCACCAGCCCAGGTGGATGCCATTGGTTATTTAATTAATTGGATGTTCATAGTTCAGTGTCCTATGGGACATCTGCCAAATTCTCAGTAGTCTAGAAATATCCCAAGAAACTTCTGTGGCTTATAATTGTTATATTCATACCTCCCTTTCTCTTCCTCAAAGCATAACTTTCATCACTCAGTTTTAACAACAGCAGCAGCAACTTCATTCCAATTCACTTTCTCCACTTCTGGACAGTGTTTCAAGTGTTTAGAGCATTTGCAGCTGCTTTACAATGAAGATGGAAGAAGTCTCTTAGCTAGTTGGCATGGTCTCATGCCCTGATTAACGCGCTCTTCACCTCAACGTACCTTTTTTTTTTTTTTTTTTAATGTAAGGATGTTTTTCAGAAACTTCATTCTACTGGAAATCACATGTTGAAGTTCTGATGTTTGGCACTTGAGGCAGCCTGGTATGGTAGAGTTAGCTGTTTATTCTCCAAATGTCACAATTACCCAGTATATCCCCACACTACCCTTCACCATTCTTAACATTCCATTCCCTTTCCACTAACATCACACTAACTTCCCATAGGCCTCACAAGTCTGTCTCTTGATCCCACATCATCAGTCATCTTCCAACCTCATGCCATTGTCCCTAGCAATCCAAAGCCAGCTCCTTTACTGATTTTCTTTAACTCTTACATGGAGAATCTTCTTAGGACTCAAGTGATTAGTGCTTTTGGGTCAGTTTGGTATTTGCAATTACCACTGCATGCATACTTCTATTTGTCTGAATCTTTTCACATACTCTTCTCTACCCCTCTGTGATACTGGTTTTCTCCTCTGATTTCTCCTCTTCTACTGGTAACTAGATATGTCTAGTCTGCTTTCCCTCCATTCCTTTCCCTAACAGAGTATCAGGCAGACCTGATTTTGCAGACGATAGAAGCAACTTTAACTATTACAATCAGAAAGGGATTCAATACAGATAATTACGTGCTTCTAGAATTGTTGCAAAGATTAGACTCCAGGTTGAGTTTTCAGGCCTGACTGCCAGGCAAACACCAAAGAACTGGTACCTCTTCCACAAATCAGGAGGCTGCTACCATATTCCTGACTTCAGAATCATTCACTTTAGCTACAATCTGGGGATCAGTAAGCCATCTCTACATATATTTCTCCCTTTAATTACAATCACACCATTAATTACAATCTGGGGATGAAGAAGTAATTGCCCGAATTATTAGTGTCACCAGAAAAATGAATGCCTTACATGCTGCTGCTTTTCTTCCAGCTTAACTAAGTTTTGAATTCATGGGAGTGCACTTTGCTTGGAAGTAGGGATGGCCTGAAGTCAGGATAACCAGCGAGTCATAGGCAGTAGAGAATGGCTGTTCAGATAATCAGAGACTTGGAAGGAACACAATTGGATGATTGGTGATAAAGCAACCAGAGGAAGAGAGATGTGGGTTGTAATGTAGCAGCAGAAGTTCTCTTGCTTCAGGGAGGATAATGAGAGTCAGTATCAGCCCAAGGCTGATTCCTATGAGATGGAGATCTGACAGACCCCCACTCTACAACCCTTTTAACCAATTTTGACACCAGCCATCCCTCCCAGGGCACTCTCTACTTCTCTGCTGGGTTTGATAATTTGTTGCAATGGCCACACAGAACTCACAAACCATATTTAAGATTATGAGGTTTATTAGGGAAGTAACAGATTACAACTCAGGATCAGGATCAACTTGGAAGTAACAGGAACAACTCAGGAGACAGAATACAGTTCATCAATCAGGATAGCTTCCAGCCAAGACAGCTGTCCACAACTTCTTGGCCATGCCTGCCAGCAGGCCATGCTCAGGCCTCTGCTGCAGCCCCTGCTTGGACTGGGCCACTGAGCCATTCACTGAGGCCTACTGCTGCTGGGCTCTCTCATCACTCGCTGTTCTTGCAACTGCTTCTTGCTACTGCTTCTTGCTGTCTCATGCTATTTCTTGCCTTCTTCAGTGTTACAGCTCCTTCTCTCTGTCTCTCTTTCTCTCTCTCTCTCTTTCTCTCTCTCTCTCTCAAAACCTCTGCTGGGTAAGCTGCTTATATAACAAGCTCCTTATCAATTTTAATGCATGCCCCACTTCAGCAAGACTGCTAACTAACCAATCCCCTAGGTAGGCCACAGTCACCTAGTTTGCATACTAACTGACCAATCCCTGCAGGGGTTTTACACATCTTATTTGCATAATCCTAACCAATCATTTTGTGGGAGTTATAAGATCGTGCCCAGAAAGGCCATAAATAAAAAGAAACCCATTGCACTACAGACCTCCCCTCCTAGCCTCTTTCAGCCATGGATTCTTATACATTCTTAACATTTGGAGAGTTACTTCCCTTTCCCTATATGTTTTACCAGTCCAAATCAGTCATTAACAATTAGTCTTTCAGTAGGGCAATGAGTTCTCAGGGGGTGAGGTTATTCAGGTACCACTCAGATCTGCTGCAGATGTCCTTCTGCTCTGGTCAGGTCCCAGGAGTCGTCCTGCCTTCACCCTGTCTGGAGTCTCATAAAATTTAACTGAGAGAATATCATTCCCTTGCTCCGAGCCTCTCTTGAGGTATTAACATAATGCTAGATTTTCCCCACTGTATAACCCATTTATTCATTCCTTTACCTTCAGATATTATTTCTCCTTCTTCCCATTTGTCATTTATTTTTACCCAAACTTTTCCACCTTGGGAAAGAACATCAGGTTCAGCTTCTATGCCAGTCCAGATCACTGGTGTAGCAAATCAGTCTAGTGAGCGCATCCTCCTCGGTCCACTCCCATTCATATTGGGTAGGGTTATATAGGTACAACACTAGTGGGCTATCTTGACCACTAGGCAATACTGCAGCACTCACTGTCAACCCCAATTTTGCCAGATGAGAGGAAGGTACAATCCACCCCATCAGGCCCTCAGGAATTCTGGCATACAGTTTCAGGGGTATAGCTACGGTCTCTTGATTAGGGGTCACCCCTGCTTCTGGAACCACAGCTACATCCCTGGTCCTGAGACTACAGCATCCAGCAGAAAAAAAACAAATGTAAGAGATGCGGGGAAGAACTGTACAATGGCACCAGTGTCCTCTCCGATCCTATCTTCCCCAGGTTCTCCAGAGAAACACGGAAGTCTGTCCTCTGGTGGTGATCTTTCCTTTGCCCCCTTCATGTTGAATATAAGCACACACTTATGAAGGCACGTGAGCCAGCCCTTCATACCTTTATTTCCCCCTATTTTAGATAACAAACCATTATTCTGAGGGTGATATGCAATATGGTATGTCCATTTAACATGATGTTTCTTGGCCCATTACTGCATCTTGTGTGCTGTAAAATATGTTCCTTGGTCTGATGAAACATAACTCCGTAGCCCAAATTGATACAGTATCTTTTGTTCCAATACCTTAATGGTGTTTTTGGCATTTGCATCTGTCACTGGATATGGAAAGCCCAGTCCAGAGAAGTATCTGTTCCTGTGAGGACCCATTTGTAGCTCTCTGGTGCCACCAGCATCATTGGTCCAATATAATCAACTTGCCAGGTATGTGCAAAGCTTACCTCCCAGGGGTCTACTTCATAGCCATCTGCAACCTCTGTCTTTCTTTCTGAAAGACAGAGCAATTCTTACTGGCATTTTGTGTGTCAGAGGGTGCTCTTGTCTAGACTCAGCCCATTCCAGCATTGCTGCAGTACTCCCATGTTGGCTCATTTCAAGAACCCAATTGGCCACCTCAGGTGAGCATACCAACAGATCCACTTGCTCATTCTAATCACCTTCTGATCCAGGAAAGGGATTCTGATAGGCATTGACATGCCCTGCTCTAAATCCCCAGAGTGATTTCCATAGGGTCATGACCCACATTGGTATCTGATTAATAATATAATTTTCCACCACCCATTTGCCTGACCATATAGCCAGGCCATTGACCACTGCCCAAGGATCAGTAAAAATCCAAACATATGGGCTCTCACCATTGTTCAGCTCTTCCATCATGGCAAGGGAGGCAACATGCAGTAAAGCCCATTGATCTGACCTGTTCTTACCTTCTTCAACCAGGGTCTTTCCATCTACTGGTCTTAATGCAGTAGCCTTCCACATCAAACGTTGTCCATGTACCCTGAAACTGCCATCTATGAACCAAGAAGCCTTCTGCTGGTCAGCAGAAAGTTGTTCATAGGGCACTGTCCATGTAGCAACGGGCTCTGGCAGCCCCTCAGGTGGTTCTAGTGTAGGACCTAAAGGAAAAGAGTCTACCTGTTCATGGATATGGTGGATGCCTCCCTGTATTCCCCCAGTAGCTTGTTCTTGTATAAGCCATTTCCATTTTATTATGGAATAAGTTTGGACACCACCTTGTTTATTCCAGTGTTCCCTAATTAGACATAATATTCATACCAATAATGTATTCAGCTAAGGGAGAGGCAACTACTTCATAAAAGTCTGCTTAAATCTTTCAACTCTCATCCAAACTTTCACCTTAGTCCCATCAGCTCTTATACCCTTATGCCCCCCTCCCGCCCCAGTCTAACCGTAGGCCCCTTCAAGACTTTATTGACAGGTTTTGGGATTACAGAATGTTGGGCTCCTATGTCCAGCAGCCAAAAAAACTTCTTCCCCATCCCCAAGCCATTTCATCCACACATGTGCATAAGGCCTCAGGTCCCCTACTGGGGGCTGGACCAGAAGACCCTGGCTCCCTCGTCAGTCCTTATCTTGATCAACTAGCTGAGTCTCTGCTACAAGTGGTCCCAGGTGGGACTTCTCATCATTAATTTCCTCCCAACTAGAGTGAATGTAACAGACTTGTTTAGGCCTCTTTAGTGTTGGAAAACCAGCTGGAGCTTCTACTGGTCCACCCAACCTCCTGTAGTGTTCATTTGTACCTCTGTCTTAACTCCATCAATGTCCACTATATTCATTCCATTTCTTAGTAACCATTTAAAAATCTCCACCCTGCTAGGATGGGTTCTTCTTTCCCCATTGCCTCTTCCCATTCTCTTATGAATTATCCATACGTTTCTAGAATCTGTAAGATCCATGACTGGAAGCCATGCCAACAGATCTGACAAGGCTGCTATAACAGAAAAGTCCAGGGGCTTACTGGTTTCAGGTATGGCCAGACCAAGGTCCTCCACTGATGTCCTTAGGGGTCTGGCTATCTTCAACTTTTGACCCTGCTTTATTCTGTACTGGCTCCATTCTTTTGCAGTGTCTCTCCCTGTTTTTTTTTTTTTTTTTTTCTCCCTGTAGCTTCAAGAAAGCTAAATGGTAGCCCCAGACTCATGACGTTTACAAATTCAGGTGTCATCAGAGAAGCCCTATTTCTCTCAGATAGAAATATCTTAATCTCTCTGTATTATCTTTGCAACTTGTTTGTAAATCTAGAATTATTACAAAATAAAAATTTTATTAAACAAGATATCTTTAAAAAAATTTTTTTTTTTTTTAGGAGAGTAAAAATCTAAGCCACAGAGTGGGAGAAGATATTTGCAATGCATATAACCAACAAAAGTCTCATCCAGAGTATACAAAAATCCCTAGAAATCAATAAGAAAAAGACAGTCCAACTAATAGAAAAATGATAAAAGAATCAAACAAACCCATTAGAAAAGAAGAAAGCCAAATGGCCAATAAACGTATAAAAAAGAGCTTGATATCATTAGGAAAACGCAAATGAATTAATTCTTTAAATACTTGTTATGTTACTTTGGTTTTCTTCTTCAGTCACTCCAGTTGTGTGTAAGCCTTTCTTTTGTATCTACCATTTTCTCCATTTATTTATTTGCGTTTCATTTTGCTCGCCTTTCTCATTACGTCCTTTGTTTCTCTTACCATATTCAGGACTGCTTATTCTCTCTGTGCTTTGCCTTCATTTCTGTGATGATTTTATTTTTTCTTCTACTCTTTTCTGAACTTTGCCAGCTGACTTTTCATATTCTCCTGTTTTCTCATCATCTTTTTTAAGGTTTTGCTTCATTTGGTTTTAAAAATTCACGGCAAAGTATTTGATATGCTTTTCATTTTCTCATATCAACCCTTTTTTTGGTATATAAGTCTTTATTCAGATTAGAAACAAAAACCTTAAAAATAATCAAGTCCAACACACTCACATTAGAGAAATAAAAGTGGGCTGAGGAGCCCATGGCTACAGCAAGGACCAAACTCTGTTTTTTCCAGGACTTTATCTTTTTAAAAAATTTTTGTCATGGTAAAATATGTGTAACACAAAATTTTCTGTTTTAACCACTTTTAAATGTAAAATTCAGTGACATTAATTACAGTCGCCAACTTGTTCAACCATCACTGCTATTTATTTTCAAAAGTATTCCTTAAACAGAAACTCAGTACCTTTTAAGAATAACTCCCCAGCCCCTGATAATACTAATAACCTTTGGCCTGTATGTATTTGCCTCTTTTAGATATTTCATATTAATAGAATCATGCAATATTTGTCCTCTTGTGTCTGACTTCTCTCCCTTAGCATAATGTTTTCAAGCTTCATCTATGTTTTAGCATATATCAGAACTTCATTTCTCTTCATGGCTGAGTAACAGTCCATCTGATTACGTAATGCATTTTGTTTATCCATTCACCTGTTGATGGACATTTAGGTTGTTTCTACCTTCTGGCTATTGTGAATAGTGCTGCAGTGGACATTGGTGTACAAGTCTCTGAGCCCCTGCTTTCAATTCTCATAGATATGTTCTTGGGAGTGGAATTACAGGTCATATGGTAATTCCGTTTAACATTTGAGAAACTGCCAGATTGCTTACCTGTAACACATTTTTGATGAGTATTTTTCATCTGCCATTCTTTCTCTCATTTTTATACTACAGTGTTTTTACATGGATTTTATATCAATCTAAAGATTATCCATCTTTGAAGTAGGTTGGTTTTTTCTGAACCAGGTATTTCAGGAGGTTCATGAGAGTTAGGAGCCAGGGCCATTCCAGACTAGCAAAAATTGACTTTATAAACCTTTTTTTTTTAATATGAGTTTCCTTAGATTTTATTTTTCCCATTTCAATGGTGATTGCAAGTTGTGAGTCTGTTCATAATGCAGTCTTCCTTCCCCTGTCGCCACAGGGTGTGTATTAGTTTCCTATTGCCGCTATAACAAATTATCACAAACTTTGTAGCTTAAAACAACACATATTTATTATTTACAGTTCTGGAGGTCAGACATCTGAAGTGAGTCTCACTAAGAGCAAGGTGTTGAAAGAGTTGTGTTCCCTTTGGAGGCTTCAGGGGAGAATCCATTTCCTTGCTTTTTCCTGCTTCTAAAGGCTTACTGCATTCCTTGGCTCATGGCCCCTTTTTTCATTTTTAAAGCCAGATGCATGTTGTTGTTTTTAGGTGCCGTAGAGCCAGTTCCGACTCACAGTGGCTCAGTGTACAACTGAACAAAACACCACCTATCTGCGCCTTCCTCGTAATTGTTGCTGTGTTTGAGCCCATTCTTACAGCCACTCAGTCCATCTTATTGAGGGCCTTCTTTTAATCACTGACCCTCTACTTTACCAAGCATGATGATCTTCTCCAGGGACTGATCCCTCTTCATAACATGTCCAAAGTACACAAGACAAAGTCTCATCTTCCTCGCTTCTGAGGAGCATTCTGGCTGTACTTCTTCCAAGACAGATTTGTTTGTTCTTCTGGCAGACCATTATATACTGAATATTCTATGCCAACACCATAATTCACAGGCATCAATTTTTCTTCAGTCTTCTTTTTTCATTGTCCAGCTTTCACATGCATATGAGGTGATTGAAAATATCATGGCTTGGGTCAGGTGCACCTTAGTCCTCAAAGTGACATCTTTGCTTTTCAACACTTTAAATAGGTCTTTTGTGGCAGGCTATAGACAGAAGCACCACGCCATCCCTCCACAGCAAAGATCCAGAAAACTAAGTAAAACAGAGACAAATGTCAGTCCTGGAACCCTAAGCATCAAATGAAGAGATAAAGAGCTCAGCCAAGCACTGAATGGAATTAGAAACTGACAGAGAACAGAGAGTGAGGAGAGATATGTGCGGAGGTCCCCTATCAGCTAATGCAGCATGAATTCACCATCTTGGACTCCTGTCAGAGATTGGTGGACAGGCAGTATGGGAAAGCAGCTTCACAGAACTCCCAGCAAGCACCCAGTAACCAGCGATATAAGCTTTCCCACCCCCCGTCATTCTCCCCTTGCTGCTTGGCCTCTGTCACTTCCTAGCTGGCTGTGGTCATTTGGCCGACAGAGAAATGTAAGATCTTTGCTGCTTGGATTCTCCCTGCCCACATCAGAGATCAGCAGACAAGGAGTACAGGAAAGTAGCTTCACAGAGCTTCCAGCAGGAGACAGAGAACCCAGTAAACAAATGATATAACTTTCCCACCCCTCCCCTCATCCTTCTTCTACCTGCTGCTTGGCCTTTGCCAATTCCTAGCAGGCTGTGGTCCCTTGGCCGATAGGTAAGTGTAGGGTCCATGCTGCTTGGATTCACCCCATCTACATCAGAGATCAGCAGACAGGGAGTACAGGAAAGCAGCGTTATGGAGTTCCCTGCAGGAGACAGAGCTCCCAATAAACAGCTGTGTATACTTTCCCACCCCCATCCTTCTCCCCTCTGCTCTACCTCCACCACTTCCTGCCCGCAGCAGTCTTTTGGCTGGGAGGCACCAGCTCCAGCCCTGTGATGCTTGGATTCACCCCACCCACACTGGCCAGCTCCATCAGTGCTATTTGTTTGTTACTGGTGTTGCTTGTTTCCACGTCTTTTGGTTTCCTCCCTGCCTCTCACCACTCCCCAGACTTTCTCTCAAACACCTGTCTCTGTGTGCCAGCTTTTCCTCTTCTTGAAAGGCTGTGAAGCGTCACTAGGCTGGGGAACTGCTTACCCAGGGCCACCACCATGTTGGTGGGACCGCTGAGGCCTTTTTTAAATTGTTTGTATTGTTTCGTTTGCTTGTTTGTGTTCTTTTTTCTTTCATGGCTTGGGAGCCCCTTCTAGCCAGGCCGCACTTCACAGCCTGGGAGCCACTTCCCCAGTCTTACAGCTGCATCAGTGGGATACCTGGGAGCTTTTCTTTTCTTTTTCTAATTTTGTTTTTCTCTCTTTTTTTTCTTTTTGTTTTTCTCCATTTCTCAGTTTCTCATATCTCCACTCCAATAGCAAGCTCCCTTAACACTCTTTTTTCTGTTTGTTTTTTTGTTTTGTTTTGTTTTGGGCTCCTATTTCTCTCTCTCATCTTTCCCATACCCAACTTAGCTCCACACATCACAACTTCCCCCCTCCTTCCTACTTACCTGCACTGTGCGCTGAACATCACACCCCTGAGTAGCACAGGCACGGCCTACCGAAACCTGCCCTGCACTGATTCCCAGCCAGCCCTGTAAGCCCTAGTACGTGCCACAAACCCATCCAAGCCCCTTCCCTTCAACTGGACCTGCCCTTCTGCACCATAGCTGAGCAACTGGCCCTGCCCATTGGACAAGGAGGTGAAAAGCATCGTGCCCACAGATGAGCAAACAACAAAGAATGCACAGCCCGCCTGTTCAGATGTAACCAAAAAGCACAAAAAAAAGGATGAAACAAACAAATCTACAATCAATAAATGAAGGAAATAACTACTGAATGTAGTTATGATAGCAGACAATATCAAAACATATTTTAAAAAGGACAGGATGGTCCCAGTAGTCGTCCAAAATAAAACACCAGATGACTTTCCAGTAGAAGAAAAGGCACTATAACTACCTGATAAAAAATATATATATATAACTCCCTGATAGGGAATTCAAATATCTAATATTCAGAGCTATACAAGAGTTGAAGCCTCTCAGGTTTCTAATATCTCAAGCTGAAACATTGAATGAAGGATCTGTGCTTGGTGGGACCATATAAATAAACTCAGACTGACCCAGCTTTATGTTCTTTGCACAATTATCCCATACCTTTGATAGTCATTTCCACACACATTCCCCAGGTTTCTGTTTGTATATATCAGAAAAGTCAAACAGTTTTTTTTTGGAGTATAGCGTACCTCCTCCTGGGTCACATTTTGTACTTTATCTTTTGGGGTTCGCCGGGACTTAAGTCTAGTTACAGGTCTAGATAAAAAATGGGTGGTGGCGGTGGTTCTGGGAATCTTCGGCAATGTCTTGTAAGGCATTTGCCTCAGGCAATGGCCCAGGCACTGCCACAGGTGATATCTCTTCATATACAGCTGGGTTAGTCTCATCAAGTGGAGATAAAATGATAATGGTTTTCCTGGGGAGGGTGGCTTAGCAGACAAAGATGGAGTAGTCTCTTCAGATGTAAGGGGTGTGCTGTTGGCAGAAGTGATTCAGCAAAATTTAGGGGTCCAGTGTCCCCTGATTATCTTCCAGCTTCCTGATTGTCTTCTCATATGTCCCCATCTCAAGTTTCAGGATCCAATTTCTTCCCAGGGAATTCCCTCACTTTAACTTCAGACACCATTCGATGTTGGGAATTCAATTGGTGATGTAATTCAGTCTCTTTTACGGTAAGACTCTGGGTTTGGTTTTTGGCAGTATCAGCTCTGCTACTACAAAAAATGAGACTTTCTTTAAGGGCATAGTGGCAAATTTCAGGTCTTTTATGAGCACTTGAGCTGTGAATCTGTGACCCTGAGCTCATCTCCTTCTTTCACCCCTTTTTCTGGTGAATGTAGGAGAAACCAACTAGTTTCCTTATACTTCTCATTCTGACAAAATTGTAGAAAAGTATCAAATAGCAATCACCCAGAGCCTTGTTCCTCATAGATGTTTGATCTATTGGTGGTGATATTTTGCATATTTCTATTGGCAACTGCCGTGGATTGAATTGTGTCCCTCCAAAATGTCTGTCAACTTGGCTAGGTCCTGATTCCCAGTCTTGTATGATTGTCCACAATTTTCTGTGATTTTCCTTTATGTTATAAATCTCATCACTATGATGTAATAAAATGGATTAGCAGCAGTTATATTCATGAGATCTACAAGATTAGTGTCTTAAGCCAATCTCCTTTGAGATATAAAAGAGAGAAGTGATCAGAGAGACACGGGGACCTCATACCACCAAGAGAGCAGTGCGTCCTTTGGACCTGACGTTCCTGCAATTAGATGCTCCCAGGACAAGGAAGACTGATGACAAGAACATTCCTCCAGAGCCAACAGACAGAGAGAAAGGCTTCTCCTGGAGCCTGTGCCCTGAATTCAGACTTTTAGCCTACTGGACTGTGAGAGAATAAACTTCTCTTTGTTAAAGCCATCCACTTGTGGTATTTCTGTTATAGCAGCACTAGATGACTAAGACAGCAATTTACACCTTGGATTAGGTGTGCCATCTTCCTTACTGGAATTAGAGTCATCAGTGTATTTAAGTCTAGCCAGACTTGAGAACCAATTCAGAAAACTCTTCCTTAATAATTCTTTGCTTTAGATCTACTCTTCTTACCAAATGTCTTAGACTGGGTTCTCTACAGGAGGAAAACAAGCAAAGTGTATCTATATAAATAATTAAATAAACAAACATATATATATATATATACATTTAGCACAAGGAAATAGTTCATACAGTTGTGGAGGCTGGTCAATCCCAAATCTGTGGGTCAGGCATTAGGCTGGAGGCTTATTCTGACTCACATGTTTGCAGGGACTGATGAACCCAAAATGAATGAGTCAGGCCAAAGGCTGCTGGCTTATGGGGTTGTGGGAACTGGCAAATCCCAAGATCTGCAGGTGAGACAGCAGGCTGCTGGCTTATGCACCAAGAACCAGAGGACAGAGAATGATGAGTTGGATGCAGGAACCAGAAAGAACTTTGCCAGAACATCCATATATATTGGTTGCAGACCGCACCCCCCAAGGAAACTGACAGGCTTCCAACTCACTGGCTGCTCATATCAGATCTCAAAATAGAAAGATGATTATGTAATATCTGCCAAACCACTGAGAATCATGGCCTAGCCAAGCAGCACATAACCTTAACCATCACAGTAACAAATAACTCTAATACAGTCACTTATACCAGGTGTTAGTGAGGGCTCATTTATTCCACAAATACCTATGTCATGCCTATTAGTTAGAGTCCTTGTTCACTTGGAGCAAACTAGAAAATATTCTAGTTTGGGAAGATGGCCATAAAGAAAGAAACAAAAACTATACTGTACATGTCAAGTGGTGATGAGTGTTAAGGAGAAAAATGAAAAAGGTGCACAGTTGGGGTCAGGGAGTCTTCTCTGATGAGGTGACCTCTGAGTAGAACCTGAAGGTGTGACAGAGGGAGGGAGCCATGCACATATCTGAAGGAAGTGCAAAGCTCCTGAGGTAAGGGCCTGGTTGGCTTGTTTTGGTAGAGCAAGGACCAATGTAGCTGGAACAGAGCGAACAAGAGCTCCCCATCCATAGGAGAATCCAACACCACCCTCCCCCACAAGCACACAAATGTGGAGCTTATCCTCAGAGAGATGCCTTAGAAAGCTACAAAAATGACTGAGATCTTCAAACTAGAATATAGACTCCGGAAGAGAGCTCAAGACACAGAATAAAGCTTGAGGGAATGTCAACAAACTTCACAGAAGGAGAAATGAGAAGTCAATGAAGGAGTCAGTGGATGAGTGGCCAGCACCGAGGAAGAAAAAGTTGATGGCATTTTCTTAAAGTCAAAGCAATGTAACTCAAAACCACAATGAGATACCATCTCCCCCAGAGGGCTATTATCAGAAAAATGGAAAATAGCAATACTGGCCTTAGGTCACACGGCTCATAGGTGCCAGGTCAGTGTGACTCTAAAGCCAGCATAGGGACTCACGACACACTTTTGTTGGGTTCAGGCTTGGGCCTAAGCAGCAGGCAGGCAGGGGTGCTGTGGGTGGGGAGTGCAGCCCAATTAGAGAGCATGCAGGGAGACTCTCCCTAACTCCCATTCCCAGCCTACTCTGGGAACCTCTCCTCACCTGGCCAGGTGACAGCCCAGCCTGGAGGTGATGAGTAGTGCTGTAAACAAGAGCTGTGCCTGTGACCCTGGCACTATTCACTGTGCTGGTGAACATCAAGTTTTGGGCAGGGTCTGCCCAGAACTGAAGGCTGCCTAGACTACCCACAGAGGGCCCAGTCCCAAGTGACCACCTTCTAGCTTCTTGTTGCATCCCTGGGACCTGGGGGTCTTGGGTGTGTTGGGGAGGGGCAGGTGGAGCTCTACCTCTTGTGATTCTGCAGTCTCAAGAGGCGGCTGGGAACACAGACTTCACACCAGGTACTTCTGCATGTTTGGTCCTGTTCACCTGGCACTGTCTCACCTTTGGAAGGGTGAGCCTGGGAGACAGGGTGATTCAGCAGCATCAACCTGCACCTCAGGAGGAGAGAGAAGGATATGTGGCAGCCACTCTGCATCCTGGGGTAGCACCCCAGCTCAAACAAATGGAGCTGCTTTCAACAGTAGCCTGAAGCAAACCTCTGGAACATTTGCTCCATGAGGGTAGGGATTTTTATTTTATTTTGCCGGGCCTTAGAAGGGTGCCTGACACTGGTAAGTGCTCAATGAATGATGCTTGAATGAATGGATGAATGAAAGCTTTGCCTTCCTCCTTAGGACAGAGACCCTTGGGATAGACTAGGCAAGGGTTAGTCACAGAAGCAGGTCTGGAGAAGGCCTGGCCTGGCTGATAGAAGCAGAACAGGCTCTCTTCCTGGCAGGACCCTCACCCTCGGGACAAGCCTTCTGGCCCCCAATTGGCCTCCTTCCCCATCCTTAGGCCTGCTCTGTACTGTACTGCACCTGCAAGTCCCACCACCCACCCCCATACCCCGGGCTCCCAGAACCACAAGGAACTATGATGGGCGGACGGAGGCAGGGGCCAGCCATGGGGTGCAATATCCTCCCATCATGCAGGAGCTGGGTGCCCAGCTGTTGGGGGGCCGTGAGGCAGAGGCTGGCCCAGCATGGAGCTGTCATCTACCAGAGGGTGGGGAGGGAGGTGGAAGGGACTACCGTGGGAAAGGAGAGAGGGCCAGGTGGTTGCCAAGCCTGAGGGAGACCTGGATCAGAGCCTGGGGACTGAATAGTCAGAAGCAGAGTGGGAACCCAAGTGACCAGGCTGTGCTCCCCTCCCTAAACTGCATACTGGAAGTCTAGGGTGGGGGTGGCAGAGTGAAGCCCTTGTGCTGCTAGGTGGGCTGCTCCTGGCTACATCCTAGGCTTCTGAGGCACTGCCACTGCCCACCAGTCAGGGCTTTTGTCACTGCTCAGCCAGCGGTGGAAGCTCCCAACTGTCCCTGACAATAATAATGTCTGACACTCACTGAGCATGTCATTTGTGGCAAGTATTGCTGAAAAGGCTGAAGGCACTTGCCAAGGAGGTATAACTCAGCAGAGTGGGGCTGGAATTTGGACACAAGCAGTCTGAGTCTTTAGCCTGCAGACTTAACCCTTAGGCACACACATGGCATAGCTTGATGTCTGACTTCCTCTAACTTTTCGAGGGGGAAGAAGAATCAAGATTAACAGCCCAAGGCTGATTTCTAGCAGGGTGGCAAAACTGACCACTCCCTTTGGTGGGCCACAATTACTTTCTTTGCATAGTCCTACCCAATCACTTGGGTGGTAGTTACAAGAAAGACCATGTTGAGAAAGGTCACATAAAAACTATCCATCTCACTGCAGGAGACCAGAGTCGGGCTCCAGTTCATGAGGTTTTATGATGTGGAGAAATGGAATAATCGATTAAAGGGGAAAAGTGCCACCTATCAGATGTTGGAAAAGTTTGGAATCAAATCTCCTCTTAAGCAGGAGGAAAAGAAGAAAGGGTGGGTGTGCAAGAATGTGTAGGTGATCCTTTGGGGGTTGGCAGGGTTGGGACAGTTCTTGGCCATTTGCCCACTGCAATATCTCCTTCACCTGTGAATTTATGGGTGCTGCAAACCATCAGTCAGAGAGTCTGGTTCCCCACGGTGAGGGTCTCCTGGTCTCAGGAGGTACTTTACAGAGTTAAAAGCGAGTAAAGCAAGGCACAGAATGTTCTTCAGCCTTTAAGTCTTACATTGTTTCATCAGAAAATTTTGCATGTAGTTACTTTATGGTATCTCTGTTGGAGAGCAGAGCAGCCCATGTCTCAATTCCCCTGATAAGGCCAGGAACACTACGTTATTGTCATTACTGTCAACTTAGGCATAAAAAAAGGACGCAGCTCCTCTTGGTGGAGAGAAGCACTGATTGGGTTATAGGCATAGATTGCTGTAGAAGAAACTCTTCTTGTTTGCCTCTCCTAAGAGGGGGGCGGGGGTTGGAGCACTGAAGCAGGTCTGCTGTACAAAGAGAGAGGCAAGAGCCATTGAAGGCGATCTCTGATTGTTACTTAATGAAAATTAGGCATCTGCTAAGAACGCTCATTCTGACTATTGTCTCTCTTCCAAAGCTGAACCTTTTGTAGATGGCCTTACAAATGGAGCTCACAGAGAGCCTAGCTGAGGGCCTACAGAAAAAAGGAAGCCTCCCTGACCTTTGGCCACAAATTCCCCTAATGTTATTTAGAGATGAGGAGACTATCGGGGAGCTCAAGCCTGATGGTGCCTCTCTTCCCAGTGATCTAATGCCTTTTACGAGAGTGTCTGTTCAATGGGGGGAAGGAAATAACTAGACTTTTCAGGGATTACTGGAAACTGGCTCTGAAATGACACTAGTTCCAGGAGGATCAAAATGTCACTTTCGCCTGCCAGTCAGATTGGAGGCTTATGGAGGCCAGACTGGGTAGAGGTCCAGTCTGAGAGTGGTTCCAGGAAGATGGAATGCGGTCCAGACAGGAAGAGCCCTCCTCGGCATCTATCAGGGAAAGGAAGAGATCAAACCACTGCCAAGCAATCCGGCTCACTGACGTAGAAGCTTGTCTGCGTAGAGGCACAGGTCAGTGGTCAGGAGGCGAACACTGAGACCCCTGCATGATCGCACACCCTTCGTACTAGCAGTTTCACTTCTAAGGATTGCTCCTTCGGGATAATCAGAGGTTCTCAGAGATGTTTACCCAAGACTTTCATTGCAGTCCTACACATAATATCAAAAATTAACGACAACTTAATATCTACCAATTGAGGATTGGTTAACTAGATTATAGCATATGGTACAAACAGTTAACGTGCTTGACTGCTAGCCAAAAGGTTGGAGACTTGAGTCCACCCAGAGGTGCCTCGGAAGAAAGCACCTACTTTTGAAAGATCGCCCGTTTAAAACCCTATGGAGCATAGTTCTACCCTGACACACATGGGGTCACCATGTGTTGAAGTCAACTCTGACAACTGGTAATGAAATAATAGTATTTAGGTATCAAAATAGCCAAAACTAATATAGTAGATCTATATTCAAACAATAATCAGAATTGATTTTCTAACAAAATCACTGGGAAGACATCCATAATAATTGTGAAATGAATAAGCAATTTACAAAATGCATCTCACCTAAGCAAAGCAATGTATACATACACAAAACAACAACAACAAAAACTTTGCCATCAAGTCGATTCTGACTCATAGCGAACCTATAGGACAGAATAGAACTGCCCCATGCAGTTCCCAAGGAGCACCTGCTGGATTTGAACTGCTAATCTTTTGGTTAGCAGATGTAGCTCTTAACCAGTATGCCACCAGGGTTTCTCATATACATATATAGACACACAGATATCTATGAAGATGCTCACCATTATGTAAACAATGGTTATTTCTGGGTAGTGGGATTTAGTGTGATTATTTCTTTATTCTTTAAATTTGCTATTTCATCTGGATTTTTGCAAAGTATATGCATTGTATTAACGATCTGAAAAAACTGAGAAGTAGCCCTGGGGCTGACCACCAAGGATCCTCACAGAGCACTGCTCTGAGGTTTAGCCTCATTCTAGGGTCTTGGCCTCAGCTTTGCTAGCTCAGAAACGTCGCTTAGTATCTGTGTCAATGAAGAATGCATCCTGCTGCAAATAATAGAAAGCCCAATCACCTACTGCTTAACTAGATAAAAACTAGATAGGGGGTTATTTTTCAACCAATGTCCAAAGGAAAAGGAGCTCAGGCGGCACTGTGGTTAGGCGCTCAGCTGCTAAAGTCATTGGTTCTAACCCACCAACTACTTTGTGGGAGAAAGATGTGGCAGTCGGCTTCCGTACAGACTTACAGCCTTAGAAACCCTACGTGGCAGTTCTGCTTTGTCCTATAGGGTCGCTATGGGTCGAAATCAACTTGACAGCAATGGGTTTGGTTTTTTGGTTTGGTCTAGAGAAAGGCAATTCAGTGCTGGTGCAGCTGTTCACAGATGCCATCAAGGAGCCATTGTCTATCTTCTTCTCTGGCATCCTTGGGGTCTGCCTGCATACAGTCACAGGTCAGTGGTCACAGAATGGCTGCCGCACTCCCAGGCCTCACATCCGTGTTCTAGGTATGAAAAAGGAGGAAGGGCAAAAACATTTTCTCCCACCAAGGCTTTGCCTTTATTATCCTAAAAAAGACATACTCCCCAGAAAGTTCCACTTACATTTCATTGCCCAGAACTGTGGAACATAGCTGCCAAAGAGCCTGGGGAAGTGAGTATTTTTTATCTGGGCACATAGCTTCCTTAGACAAATGGGGAATTTTGTTAGTAAGAAAGAGCAGAAAATAGGGGGTGGCAACTGTCAGCAATGCCACAGTTCCCACGGGTGGTTATTCTAGCAGGACATGGCCCATACTTCCAATTTTCAGTAGGCTGATATAGTACCAGATGCCCACGTACTTATCCGTAGTGCAGGGTATCCCAGTCCAGCAGCTGGAATGCTCTTATTTCCTGTTAGAACATCCTCCTCAGTATCAGGGAGGCAGGAAGCAAAATTATTACTCTGAACATTGCTTGATGACCATGGAATCAGATCAAGTGGAGGTGGCTAGTGCTGGGATATTTCATCCAGGCTATAATGAGGCCTTATGAACAGTCCTGCCCAAGTAGGTCAGCACTCTAGGGACCTGATTACTCACATCACTCAGATTCAATGTCCAGCTCTCTGGCTTCCCATTTTGTTACACATCAGTGCCCAAATCCTCTTTTTTTCTTGTCATATTAGTCCTTCTGATTTGTTAATGTCATATCTTTTGTTTGGCCCAAAAGGCACCTTGTCTCTTACTATTTGTGTTGATTTTATTTATAGAGCTTTCAGTGTGTCAAGGGGCTCCTTTCGGCTCCTTAGGGGGGTGGCCAATGTTCAAAATTCTGCTGGACAAAGGGGACAGAGGCTTCAGGCCACTGGTGAGACTGCAGGGCTGCTTCTTCTCAGCATCCAATTTGAAGATGAACATCAACACCCCAGGCTGCTGATAAGTCTTAAGTTTATATTGTACAAGGAGGTTGTTTTGCCTGGAGAAGAAAAGATTGACGGGAAGACTGTGCCTGCCTAACTACCTGATTCACTGCTATGTAAAGGAGGTTGGACTCAAGAGGGAACCCAAAGGAAGACCAGAACTAATGGACAGAAGTTGCAGACAGACAGATTTAGCTTAAAAATTTGAAGCCAAAAGCAGACAAAAATGAGGAAAAAATAGAGAAATTAATGGCAAAGGCAGACAAATTCTTGGCAAATACAGACCTGAGAGTTTATTTAGTTGATTTGCTGAAGCGTGGATTAAGCAATGGTGTACACTAAATCCAGTTGAAGTGCCACACCTGCCTTGGTATACCGTAGAAGAAGGTATCCAAAGGCTTAGGGAAATTGGCGTCTTAGAGTTGATTTATCAGGTTGGATCCACAGTCCCACCCATGGAGTGCCCAGAGAACATAACTTTCACCATGTTGGTGAGGAACAAATTTGTGAAGGGAGCCCCAGTATTCTTGAAGACTGCTGTGATTGTTATTTTATGTAAGTCAGGTTTGACAGTGGAAACTGCCCTAACTGAATTAAGACAACTAACTACAATAGGGCTGAGTGGATTCTGGGGTGGTAGGGGCCAAGTGGTGGCACTTAATCGCCAAAGACTAGGTGGGCTTGGTTACCCTAATGGAAAGCAGAGTCAAAGCAGTAATCAGAATAATCTGACTCATACGGCATTGACTACATAGTCATGATGTCACTAGGAGTGAAATAGATTGGAAATCTATTAAATATTTATTTGATTTCTACAAGTGGAAGAATTCCAGGTCAAGTGAATGGCAGTCTAACTTGAATCACCAGACTACAGAGTCACAGCTCCTCAAATAATTCCCAGACTTGAGCAAATTTACAGGCCCACAACTCCTTGAATGAAGGGGAGGCCGAGTCTCCTTGAGGAAGGACCCTGCAAAAATTGACACTGTTAATCTTTCTCCCAGCCTTCCTTAAAGGGATCTAATGCCTTTTACGAGAGTGTCTATTCAATGGGGGGAAGGAAATGACTAGACTTTTCAGGGATTACTGGAAACTGGCTCTGAAATGACACTAGTTCCAGGAGGACCAAAATGTCACTTTGGCCTGCCAGTCAGATTGGATGCTTATGGAGATCAGGTTATTAATGGAGTTTTAGCTCAGGTCCATCTCACAGTTGATCCAGTGGTTTCCAGTTCCAGGGGATATCCCCAGTTTCAGAATGCATAATTGGAATAGGAGTACTTAGCAACTGGCAGAACCCCCACATTGGATCCCTGTTAGGTGGAGTAAGGGATATGACGACAGAAAAGGCCAAGCGGAAGCCATTAGAACTGACCCTACTTTAAAAAAAAAATAGTAAACCAAAAGCAATACCACATTCCTAGAGGGACTGCAGAGATTACTGCCACCATCAAGGACTTGAAGAATCCAGGGGTAGTGATTCCCACCCCATCCCCATTCATGATTGCATATTTGGCCTGTGTAGAACACAAATGGATCCTGGGGAATGACAGTGGATTATCAGAAACTTAGCCAGGTGGTGACACCAATTACAGTTGTTATTCCATAGGTAGTTTCATTGCTTTAGCAAATTAACACATCTGCCAGAGATTGCATGACAGAATTGTGCAAGATGAACAACTTCTTCATTGCAAACACCTTTTTTTCAACAATATAAATGGTGACTATACGCATGGACTAGCCAGAAGGAATACACAGGAATCAAATGGACTACATCTGGAACAACACAATGGACAAGCTCAATAACATCAGTCAGAACAAGGCCAGGGGCTGACTGTGGAACAGACCATCAATTGCTCCTATGCAAGTTCAAGTTGAAGTTGAAGTTGGAAAAAAAAAAAAAAATAGAACAAGCCCACAAGAAACAAAGTACAACCTTGAGTATATCCACCTGATAGTCTTAGAGGCCATCTCAAGATTACGTTGACACATTGAACACTAATGACTGAAGACCAGATGAGTATGGAATGACATCAAGGACATAACACATGAAGAAAGCAAGAGGTCATTAAAAAGATAAGAAAGGACAAAAACAGATGTCAGAAGAGACTCTGAAATTTGTTTTTGAATGTAAAATAGCTAAAGAAAAAGGAAGAAATGATGAAGTAAAGCTGAACAGAAGATTTCAAAGGGTGTCTCAAGAAGACAAAGTAAAGTATTTATAATGAAATATGCAAAGACCTGGAAATAGAAAACCAAAAGGGAAGAACACACTCATCATTTCTCAAGCTGAAAGAACTGAAGAAAAAATTCAAACCTTGAGTTGTAACATTGAAGGATTCTATGGGAGAAATATTAAATGACGTAGGAAGCATCAAAAGAAGACGGGAGGAATACACAGAGTCACTGTACCAAAAAGAATTGTTCGACTTTCAGACATTTCAGGCCGTAGCATATGATCAAGAACCAACGGTACTGAAGGAAGGGGTCCAAGCCACACTGAAGGCACTGGTGAAAAACAAGGCCTCAGGAATTGTCAGAATACCAAGTGAGATGTTTCGACAAAGAGATGCAGCGCTGGAGGTGCTCGCTCGTCTATGCCAAGAAATTTGGAAGACAGCTGCCTGGCCAACTAACTGAAAGAGACCCATGTTTGTACTCGTTCCAAAGAAAGGTGATCCAACAGAACACAGAAATAGTCAAGCAATGTCATTAATACTACACACACACAAGTAAAATCTTGCAGAAGATAATTTAAAAACATTTGCAGCAGTACATTGACAGAGAACTGCTAGAGATTAGATCTGGATTCAGAAGAGGACATGAGACAAGGGATATCATTGCCGAAGTCAGATGAATCATGATTGAAAGCAGAGAACACCAGAAAAATGATTACCTGTGTTTTATTGGTTGTATGAAATAGATCATAACAAATTATGGGTAACATTTTGAAGAACGGAAATTCCAGGACACTTAATTGTGTCCTGTATGTAAACCAAGAGACAGTAGTTAGACCAGAACAAGAGGATATTGTGCAATTTAAAGTCAAGAAAGGTGTGTGTCAAGGTTGTATCTTTTGCCATATTTATTCAACCTGTATTCTGGGCAAAATAATCCCAGAAACTGGACTATATGAAGAAGCCGACATCAGGATTGAAGGAAGACTGACGACCTTGCTTGCTGAAAGTAAGAGGACATGAAGCTCTTACTCATGAAGATCAAAGACCACAGCATTCAATATGGATTACGTCTCAACAGAAAAAAAACAAAAATCCTCGCAACTGGTCCAATAAGCAACATCATGATAAATGGAGAAATTTTGAAGTGGTCAAGGATTTCATTTTACTTGGATCCGCAATCAATACACATGACAGAAGCAGTCAAGAAATCAAATGACGCATTGCTTTGGGCCAATCTGCTGCAAAAGACTTCTTCAAAGTGTTAAAAAGCAAAGATGTCATTTTAAGGACTAAGGCGCACCTGATCCAAGCCATGGTGTTTTCAATCACCTCATATGCATGCAAAAGGGTCACCACGACTCAGAACTGCCTTCACAGAACCTAACAACAACAACCTGGTACTGGTATGCAGATATTGATCCGGCGAATACCATTGTCTCCATCTTTTTTCGAGGGAGCACCAGAAGCAGTTTGCCTTCAGCTGGCAAGGCCAGCAACACACCTTCACTGTGCTGTTGTTGTTGTTGTCGTTGTTGCTGCTGTTGTTAGGTGCCATCTAGTCAGTTCTAACTCATAGCAACCATAGGTGCAACAGAACTGAACACTGCCCAGCCCTGCGCCGTCCTCACAAACGTCACTATGTTTGAGCCCACAGTTGCAGCCACTTCATTAATCCACCTGGTTGAGGGACTTCATCTTTTGCACTGACCCTCTACTTTACCAGCATGATGTCCTTCTTCAGGGATTGGGCTCTCCTGATGACATGTACAAAGTATGTGTGACAAAGTCTCTACATCCTCCCAGTGAGCATTCTGACTGTACTTCTTCTAAGACAGATTTGTTCATTCTTCTGGAAACCCATGGTGTACTCAATATTCTTCACCAACACTGTAATTCAAAGGCATCAATTCTTCTTCCGTCTTCTTTATTCATTGACCAGCTTTTGCATGTATACGAGGCAATTGAAAACACCATAGCTTGGGTCGGGTGCACCATAGCCCTCAAAGTGACATCTTTGCTTTTTAGCACTTGAAAGTGGTCTTTTGCAGCAGATTTGACTAATGCAATATCTCGTGTGATTTCTTCACTTCCATGAGCATTGATTTTGGATACAAATAAAATGAAATCCTTGGCAACGTCAATCTTTCTCCATTTGCTTATTGGTCCAGTTGTGAGGATTTTTGTTTTATGTTGAGATGTAATCCACACTGAAGGCTGTGATCTTTGATCTTCATCAGTAAGTGCTTCAAGTCTTCTTCACTTTTAGCAAGCAAGGTTGTGTTATCTGCATAACGCAGGTTGTTAATGAGTCTTCCTTCAATCTTGATGCCATGTTTTTCTTCTTACAGTCCAGGTTCTTGGATTATCTGCTCAGCATACAGATTGAATAAGTATGGTGAAAGGATGCAACCCTGACGGACACCTTTCCTGACTTTAAACCACACAGTATCCCCTTGTTCTGTTCGAACCTCTGCCTCTTGAGCACAATTAGTGTTCTGGAATTCCCGTTCTTTGCAATGTTATCCATAATTTGTTATGGTTTACACAGTTGAATGCCATTGCATTGTCAATAAAACACAGGTTTTTTCTGGTATTCTCTGCTTTCCACCAGGATTCATCGGTCATTAGCAATGATAACCATGGTTCCACATCCTCTTCTGAATCCTGCTTGAATTTCTAGCAGTTCCCTGTCAATATACTGCTGCATCTGCTTTTGAATGACCTTCAGCAAAATTCTACTTGTGTATGATATTAATGATATTGTTTGATAATTTCCACATTTGGTTGGATCACGTTTCTTTGGCATAGGCATAAATGTGAATCTCTTCCAGTTGGTTGGCCAGGCAGCTATCTCCCAAATTTCTGAGCATAAACAATCTAGCACTTCCAACGCTGCATTCATTTGTTGAAACATCTTAATTGGTATTCTGTCAATTCCTGGAATCTTGTTTTTCTTCAATGCCATCAGTGCAGCTTGGATTTCTTCCTTTCATACCGTTGGTTCCTGATCGTATGCTACTTTCTGAAATGGGTGAAAGTCAACCAATTCTTTTTGAAACTCTGTGTATTCCTTCCAACCTCTTTTGATGCTTCCTGTGATGTTGAATATTTTTCCTGTAGAATCCCTCAATATTGCAACTCGAGGCTGGAATTTTTTCTTCAGTACTTTCAGCTTGAGAAATGCCGAGTGTTTTCCTTACTTCTGGTTTTCTATCTCCAGGTCTTTGCACATTTCATTATAATACTTTATTTTGTCTTTTTGGGCTGCCCTTTGAAGTATTCTGTTCAGCTCTTTTACTTCATTTCTTCCATTCACTTTAGCTACTCCACATTCAAAAGCAAGTTTCAGAGTCTCTTCTGACATTCATTTTGGTCTTTCCTTTCTTTTCTGTCTTTCTAATGACCTGTTGTTTTCTTCATGTGTGATGTCCTTGATGTCATTCCACTACTCATCTGGTCTTCAGTCATTAGTGTTCAATGCATCAAATCTATTCTTGAAATGGTCTCAAAATTCAGGTGGGATATGCTCAAGGTCGTACTTTGGCCCTCGTGGACTTGTTCTAATTTTCTTCAGTTTCAACTTGAACTTGCATATGAGCAATTGATGGTCTGTTCTGCTGTCAACCACTGGCCTTGTTCTGACTGATGATAGTGAACTTTTCCATTGTCCTTTTCCGTAGATGTAGTCAATTTGATTCCTGTGTATTTGTATTCCATCTGGTAAGGCCCACGTATATAGTCGCTGTTTATGTTGGTGAAAAAGGTATTTGCAATGAAGAAGTCATTGGTCTGGCAAAAGTCTATCATTTGATTTCTGGCATCATTTCTATCACCAAGGCCATATTTTCCAACTACCAATCCTTCTTCTTTGTTTCAAACTTTCACATTCTAATCACCAGTAATTATCAGTGCAACCTGATTGCATGTTCAATCATTCTCAGACTGCAGAAGTTGGTAAAAATCTTCAATTTCTTCACCTTTAGCCTTAGCCAAACAACAGTCATATCAACTGGTCTTCCTTATAGGCATAAGGATATTACCCTGTCACTGACAGCATTGTACTTCAGGATAGATCTTGAAAAGTTCTTTTTGACGATGAATGCAATGCCATTCCTCTTCAAGCTGTCATTCCCAGCATAATAGACCATATGATTGTTGGATTAAAAATGGCTAATACCAGTCCATTTCAGCTCACTAATCCCTAGGATATCGATGTTTATGAGTTTCATTTCATTTTTGACCATTTCCAATTTTCCTAGATTCATACTTCATGCATTTCACGTTTCTGATTATTAATGGATGTTTGGAGCTGTTTCTTCTCATTTTTAATTGTACATCAGCAAATGAAGGTCCCAAGAGCTTGTCTCCATCCACATCATTAAGGTCAACACTACTCTGAGGAGGCAGCTCTTCCCCAGTCATATTTTCAGTGCCTTCCAACCTGAGGAGCTCCAGTATAGTAGCATAGTAGACCATAATATCATCTGTCAGTTTTTTGTACTGTCGTGGCTTGCATTTTGCTGTGATGCTGGAAGCTATGCCACCAGGATTTCAAATGCCAGCAGGGCCACTCAAGGTGGACAGGTTTCTGCAGAGCTATGAGACTAAGAAAACTAGGAAAAAGAATCTGGAAATCTACTTCAAAAAAAAAAAAAATTGACCAGTGAAAATCTTATGAATAACAGAGGAACATTGTCTGATATAGTGCCAGAAGAGGAACCCCTCAGGTTGGAAGGCACTCCAAATACAACTGGGGAAGAGCTGCCTCCTCAAAGTAGAGTTGATCTTAATAACGTGGATGGAGAAAAGCTCTCAGGACCTTCACTTGCTGATGTGGCATGGCTCAGAATGAGAAGAAACAGCTGCAAATACCCATTAATAATAAAAACATGGAATGTACAAAGTAAGAAGCTAGGACAATTGGAAGTCATCAAAAATGAAATGGAGAGAGGTGAGGCCAAGATGTTGGAATAGTTAGATGCTTCCTGTGGTCCCTCTATCAGTGAAGACCAAAAAAAAAAAAAAAGTGAATTGATTATTTATGACAATCTAGAACTTGAACATCAAAGACAAAGTTGAGGAGTCAGACTGAGTGGCGGGGGAGGGAGAGACAGTTCAGAAGCAGTGAGGGAGTGCCAGACCTGACCTGGCCAGCACCCTGCATGCTCGCTTGGAACACGTTTTCCACATTGGGAGAAACTGAGCAGCAGGCAGTCTGCACAAGCCTCTGGAACCAGGGGGAGGTGGCACTGGATCTGCAAAAGTTAAGTGCAGGCATCTAACCTACTGCATGGGATCAAAATAACCCTTCCCCCTCTGGGAAGTGCCTCTCTTTCCCTCACCTGCCTCTCTGCTCTACTCTGGTCCTGGCACAAAAGTGTTCAGTGGTTGCCATACCCACTAGGCTGGAAGTGGAACCCTTTGTGCCCCAGCCAGTCTCCCAGCTTTGGGGGGGGGGGAACAAATAAACAAACGAACAAACAGGAAACAAGAAACTACCAGCTCCCCTAACCTGGGACTTCAGGGCTAACCATTCCCAAACCAGTGTCCCGGCTTTAGAAAATCGCCATGCTCCCTAAGCTGGAAACTCAGGGCAGACACTGCCCATTTCCCTAGGCACAGGCATAAGTGGTCCACAGACTTCCAATGCCTTTCACCCCGTATGGGCCATTCAACAGCGTGGCCCTCATTAGCATAGTACAAAAGGGTATACACCTGAAGCTTGTTTTCAACTGCAACATCTAAGGGGGAGTGGCAAATTCATGACATTTGACACCACCCTGCCCATTAAGCAGGGTACTCATCTATCCACATCAGGGGCCTGAGGACTGGTGGCTCTACCCACTCCACCTAGCCACCCATAACTTGGGTCTGAGAATAAGTTGTGCCTCCCAGTCCCTAGAGCCAACAGCATTGGGTACCCAAAGTCCAGCTGCAAGGCCACTAGCCTCTGCACTCTAGGGGACAGGCACAAGCCTTCCACCTAGTCATTCAGGGCAGCCAACAGCCCCATACCTTGCTCAGCATATAACCCTGTATTGCAGCCAAATATCTGTGCCAGCTCCAATTGCCCCTACATAGCCCTGTTTATCTAGGACTATAGGTGAGATCCTGGACCACACACTCAGTGACCGACGACCCGGACATGTGAGCTAAATCCACACAAGAAAAGAAAATGGGCTCCTGGGCTCACACACCTAGTAACATCTCTAACCACCTGACGACAGGACATGCAAGCTTCAAAGACTCCAATAATCAAAGTAGCTTACATGCCCAGACTATTTGGGCATATCAAAACAAAACAAAACAACAAGCTAGGACACAGTAAGCAAACATACAGTAAATAAATGTAATAACTAATCGATGGCTCAGAGACAAAATATAAAATCACATAAAGAAGCAAACCATGATGGTTTCAGCAAGAGACCAAAACAAAGAACCAGGAAACCTCTCGGAGAAAGATAAGGTCTTGGAATTACCAGAAGTAGAATTCAAAAGATTAACATACAGTGCTCTTCAAGAGATAAGGATGGAGATCAGGCAAAGCTCCGACCAAGCCAACGAACACACAGACAAAGCAATAGAGGAATTTAAGAAAGATATACAGGAGCAAAATGACAAATTAAACAGGTTGCTAGAATCCATAGAGAGACACCAATAGAAATCCAAAAGATTAAGAGTAAAATTTCAGAATTAGACAACTCAATAGAAAGTCATAGGAGCAGAATTGAGGCAATGGAAGTCAGAATTAATGAGATTGAAGATAAGGCACTTGACACCAAATTATTTCATGAAAAATCAGATAAAAGAATTTTTAAAAATGGAGAAACCCTAGGAATTATGTGGGACTCTATCAAAAGGAATAACCTACAAGTGATTGGAGTACCAGAACAAGGGGGAATAACAGAAAATACAGAAAGAATCGTTGAAGATTTGTTGGCATAAAACTTCCCTGGTGTCATGAAAGATGAGAAGATATCTAACCAAGAAACTCATCAAACCCCACAAAGGGTAGATCCCAAAAGAAAGTCACCAAGACATATTATAATCAAACTTAACAAAACCAAAGATAAAGGGAGAATTTTAAGAGCAGATAGGGATAAACAAAAGTCACCTACAAAGGAGAGTCAATAAGACTAAGCTCTAACTACTCAGCAGAAACCATGAAGGCAAGAAGGCAATGGGATTACATATATAAAAACTTGAAGAAAAAAAATGCCAGCAAAGAGTTATATATCCAACAAAACTGTCCCTCAAATATGAAGGCAAAATTAGGGCACTTCCAGATAAACAGAAGTTAAGGGATTTGTAAAAACCAAACCAAAATTACAAGAAATACTAAAGGAAGTTCTCTGGCTGAAGAATCAATAGAATCAGATAACAACCCAAGACTAGAACACAGAATAGAAACACCAGATATCAACCCAGATAGACAAGTCACAAAAATAAGTAAAAGCTAAAACATTGAAAATAGAGAAACAAAGACATCAATATGTAAAAGATGACAACATTAAAACAAAAAAGAGGGCCTAAATAGTGTAGTCATAGAACACTCATATGGAGAGGAAGTTAAGGTGCTATGAAGAAATAAAAGATTGGTTTAAGCTTAGAAAATAGAGGTAAATTTTAAGGTAACCACAAAGGAAACTAACAAACCTACACATCAAAATAAAGAAGAAAGACAAGAAGATTCAGCAAATACGAAATCAAGGACAATGACAAAGATGAAAAGAAAATACATAAATAAAAACAACATGGCACAGAAAATTAAGTGAAACTGAGAAACTGTCAACACCACAAAAAAAAAATGCATCAAAAGGACAGCACTAAACTCATTAAAAAAAAAAAAAACTCATATCTGTCAATAATTACACAGAATATAAATGGACTAAATGCACCAATAAAGAGACAGAGAGTGGCAGAATGGATTAAAAAAACATGATCCATCTATATGGTGCCTACAAGGGTCACTCCTTAGACTTAAAGACAGAAACAAACTAAAACTCAAAGGATGGAAAAAATATATCAAGCAAACAACAATCAAAAAAGAGCAGGAGTAGCAATATTAACCTCTGAAAAACTAAACTTTAAAGCAAAATCCACCAGAAAAGATAAGGAAGGACAGAGATTTAAGGGTCAATACACCAAGAAGACATAATGACAATAAATATTTATGCACCCAATGACAGGGCTCCAAAATATATAATACAAACTCTAACAGCATTGAAAAAAGAAAATAGGCAGCTCTACCAAAAAAAAAAAAAAAATTTTTTTTTCTACAATAGTAGTAGGAGACTTCAACATATCACTTTTGGTGAAGGACAAAACATCTAGAAAGAAGCTCAATAAAGATCTAAATGCCACAATCAACCAACTTGGTCTCATAGACATATATGGAACACTCCACCCAACAGCACCCAAGCATATATTCTTTTCCAACGCACATGGAACATTCTCCAGAATAGACCACATATTAGGCCACAAAGCAAGCCTTAACAGAATCCAAAACATTGAAATATTACAAGGCATCTTTTCTGACCATAAGGCCATAAAAGTAGAGATCAATAATAGAAAAAGCAAGGAAAAAAATCTAATATATGAAAACTGAACAACACCTTGCTCAAAAACTACTGGGGTTATAGAATAAATCAAGGATAGAATAAAGAAATTGATAGAATCAAATGAGAATGAAAACACATCCTACCAGAACCTTTGGGACACAGCAAAAGCAATGCTCAGAGGTCAATTTATAGCAATAAATGCACACATCCAAAAAGAAGATAGAGTGAAAATCAAAACATTAACCCTACAACACAAGCAAAGAGAAAGAGAGAAGCAAAAGAAGCCCTCGGACACAAGAAGAAAGCAAATAACAAAAATTAGAGCTGAATTACAGAACAGAAAAATCAATTGAGTGAACAAGACCAAAAGCTAGTTCTTTGAAAATATCAACAAAATCAATATACCATTGGCCAAACTGACAAAAGAAAAACAGGAGAGGAACAAAATAACCCAAATAAGAACTGAGATGGGCCATAATCACAACAGACCCAACTGAAATTAAAAGAATCATAACAGAATAGTATGAAAAATTACAATCCAACAAATTTGAAAATTTGGAGGAAACAGACAAATTTCTAGAAACATGCTACCTACCTAAACTAACACAAGCTGAGGTAGAAAAACCAAATATACCTGTAATAAGACAAGAGATTGAAGAGGTAGTAAAAAAGAAATTCCCAACAACAACAAAAAAAAATGCCCTGGCCCAGACAGTTTCACTGGAAAGTTCTACCAAACTTTCAGAGAAGAGTTAACACCACTACTACTAAAGGTATTTCAGAGCATAGAAAAGGATGGAATACTCCCAAACTCGTTCTATGAAGCCAGCATAATGCTGATACCAACACCAGATAAAGACACACACAAAAAAAGAAACTTGTAGACCAATATTCCTCAAGAACATAGACACAAAAATCCTCAACAAAATTCTAGCCAATAGAATTCAACAACACATCAAAAAATAAATCACCATGACCAAGTGGAATTCATGCCGAGTATGCAAGGATGGTTCAGCATTAGAAAAACAATCAATGTAATCCATCACATAAATAAAACAAAACATAAGGACCAAACGATCTTATCAATTAACGCAGGAAAGACATTCAACAAAGTTGAACACCCATTCATGATAAAAACTCTCAGCAAAATAGGGAATAGAAAGGAAAATTCCTCAACATAATAAACGGCATTTATACAAAGCCAACAGCCAATATTATCCTAAATGGAAAGAGTCTGAAAGCATTCCCCTTGAACCAGACAACGATACATTTTATCACCACTCTTACTCAACATTGTGCTCACAGTCTTAGCTGGAGCTATTAGGCTAGATAAAGAAATAAAAGGCATCCAAATTGGTAAGGAAGAAGTAACAGTATCCCTATTTGAAGATGTTATGATGTTATACACAGAAAACCCGAAAGAATCCACGAGAAAACTACTGGAACTAATAGAAGATTTCAGTGAAGTATACGAGATACACATACAAAAATCAGTTGGATTCCTCTACACCAACAGAGAGAACTTCGAAAAGGAAATCATGAAATCAATACCATTTACAATAGCCTGCAAGAAGATAAAATACTTAGGAATAAATCTAGCCAGAGATATAAAAGACCTATACAAAGAAAACTACAAGACACTACTGCAAGAAACCAACAGAGACCTACCCAGTACCCAGACTGGAAAAACCATGCTCATGGATAGGAAGACTCAACATTGTGAAAATATCAATTCTACCCAAAGTGATCTACAGATACAATGCAACCCTGATCCAAATTCCAATGACATTTTTTAATGAGACGGAGAAAAAAAATCATCAACTTCATATGAAAGGGGAAGAGGTCTCTAAAAAGTATAGCATTACTGAAAAAGAAGAACAAAGTGGGGGCCCTCGCACTACCTGATTTTAGAACCTTTTTTAACGCTACGGTAGTCAAAACAGCCTGGTACTTGTACAACAACAGATACATAGACCAATGGAACAGAACTGAGAATCCAGACATAATTTCATCCACCTGTGAGCAGGTGATATTTGACAAAGGCCCGAAGTCTGTTAAATGGGAAAAAGACAGTCTGTTTAACAAATGGCACTGGCATAACTGGATATCCACCTGCAAAAAGATGAAACAAGACCCATACCTCACACCATGCACAATAACTAACTCCAAATGGATCAAAGAGCTAAATATAAAATCTGAAATGATAAAGATCATGGAAGAAAAAATAGGGAAAATGCTAGGAGCCCTAGTACATGGCATCAACAGAATATAGACCATAACTAACAATGCACAAACACCAGAAGAGAAACTAGATAACTGGGAGCTCCTAAAAATCAAACGCTTATGTTCCTTCAAAGACTTCACCAAAAGAGTAGAAAGACAGCCTGCAGACTGGAAAAGAATGTTTGGCTACGACATAACCACTAAGGATCTGATCTCTAAAATCTAAAAGATACTGCAACACCTCAACACAAAAAGACCAACAACCCAATTAAAAAATGGGCAAAGAATATGAACAGACACTCCACCAAAGAAGACATTCAGGTAGCTAACAGATACATGAGGAAATGCATCAATTAGCCCCAATGCACGTGGAACAAAGGGGAATGAAGAACACCAAAGCCAAAAGGAAAAATAGCCCAAGAGACAAAATGGCCACATAAACCAGAGACTCCATCAGCCTGAGACCAGAAGAACTAGATGGTGCCTGGCTACCAACAATGATGGCCCTGATAGGGAACCCAACAGGGAGTCCTTGAGGGAGCAGGAGAAAAATGTGGAACAGAACTCAAATTCTTGTAAAAAGACCAGACTTAATGGCCTGACTGAGACTGGAGGAACCCCTGAAACTATAGCCTGTGGACTCATGGTTAACCCAGAATTGAAACCATTCCTGAAGCCCATTCTTCAAAGATTAGACTGGACTATAAAGCATAAGTCATAACTCATGAAGAGTGTGCTGCTTAGTTCAAGCAGGTACACGAGATCAAATGGGTGGCTCCTGTCCTCAGGCAGGATGAGAAAGCAGGAATGAACAGGAGCTGGTTGGATGGACATGGAAAAGCCAGGGTAGAAAGGGGGAGTGTGCTGTAACATTATAGGGATTGCAACTAGTGTCACAAAACAATATGTGTATATATTTTTGTATGAGAAATTAACTTGAGCTGTAAATTTTCACCTAAAGCACGATTAAAAAAAAAAAAAAGAAATGGACTGCCTAAAGATCGATATCCTAGGCATCAGTAAGCCAAAATGGGCTGGTATTGGCCATTCACTGTCCTACATCAGGAATATATCAACTTTCCAGTCCTGCGTCATAATTTAGTCTGCAGGGATCTTGATCGAATTTCCGTTTCACAAGATGTTACACTGGTCCATTACATTTGATGACATTATGCTGATTGGACCTAGTAAGGAAGAAGTATCAATGACTTGACTTATTGGTAAGACATTTGCATGCTAAAGGGTGGGAAATTAACCCAACAGAAATTCAGGCACTTTCCACCTGAGTGAAATTTCTAGAGGTCCAGTGTGTGAGGCATGTCAAGATATTCCTTCTAAAGTGAATAATAAGTTGTTGCATCTGGCCCCTCCTACAACTAAAAAGGAGATACAATACCTGGTGGGCTTCTCTGGATTTAGGAGGTGACATATCCCTCATGTGGGTGTTCTACTCTGGCCTAATTATCAAGAGATTCAAAAAGCATTCACAATTGGACTAAACCAAAAGCAAAGAAGTTTCCTGAATAAACTGAATGCTTCAAAGGCGAGTGTAGCAGGGGCAGGGGTCTGGGGACCATGGTTTCAGGGGACATCTAAGTCAATTGGCATAATAAAATCTAATAAGAAAACATTCTGCATCCCACTTTGAAGAGTGGCGTCTGGGGTCTTAAACACTAGCAAGCAGCCATCTAAGATGCATCAATTGACCTCAACCCACCTCGATCAAAGGAGAATGAAGAACACCAAGGACACAAGGTGGTTACGAGCCCAAGAGACAGAAAGGGCCACATGAACCAGAGACTACATCATCCTGAGACCAGATGAACTAGATGGTGCCCGGCTACAACTGATGACTGCCCTGACAGGGAACACAACAGAGAACCTCTGAGGGAGCAGGAGAGCAGTGGGATGCAGATCCCAAATTCTCATAAAAAGACCAGACTTAATGGTCTGACTGAGACTAGAAGGACCCCGGTGGTCATGGCCCCCAGACCTTCTGTTGGCCCAGGACAGGAACCATTCCTGAAGCCAACTCTTCAGACATGGATTGGACTGGACAATGGGTTGGAGAGGGATGCTGGTGAGGAGTGAACTTCTTGGATCACGTGGACACCTGAGACTATGTTGGCATCTCCTGCCTGGGGGGGGAGATGAGAGGGTGGAGGGGGCTGGAAGCTGACGAAATGGACACGAAAAGAGAGATTGGAGGGAGAGAGCGGGCTGTCTCATTAGGGGGAGAGTAATTGGGAGTGTGTAGCGATGGCACTAGAAAAAAAAAAAAAGCAAGGTGTATATGGGTTTTTGTGTGAGAGACTGACTTGATTTGTAAACTTTCACTTAAAGCACAGGAAAAATTATTTAAAAAAAAAAAAAAAAAAGCTGCTAGTTTTCAGTGGGGTCCAGAACAAGAGAAGGCTCTGCAACAGGTTTATACCCTAGAGATACAAGAGCCTTCATACAATCAGATATATGCACACCCATGTTTATTGCAGCTCTGTTTACAATAGCAAAAAGTTGGAAGCATCCAAGGTGTCCATCAACGGATGAATGGGTAAATAAATTGTGGTATATTCACACAATGGAATACTACGCATCGATAAAGAACAGTGACGAATCTCTGAAACATTTCATAACATGGAGGAACCTGGAAGGCATTATGCTGAGCGAAATTAGTCAGAGGCAAAAGGACAAATATTGTATAAGACCACTATTATAAAATCTTGAGAAATAGTAAACCTGAGAAGAACACATACTTTTGTAGTTACGAGGTGGGGAGGGAGGGAGGGTGGGAGAGGGTTTTTTATTGATTAATCAGTAGATAAGAACTGCTTTAGGTGAAGGGAAAGACAACACTCAATACATGGAAGGTCAGCTCAATTGGACTGGACCAAAAGCAAAGAAGTTTCCGGGATAAAATGAATGCTTCAAAGGTCAGCGGAGCAAGCGCGGGGGTCTGGGGAACATGGTTTGCGGGGACTTCTAAGTCAATTGGCAAAATAATTCTATTATGAAATCATTCTGCATCCCACTTTGAAATGTGGCGTCTGGGGTCTTAAATGCTAACAAGCGGCCATCTAAGATGCAGCAATTGGTCTCAACCCACCTGGATCAAAGGAGAATGAAGAACACCAAGGCCACACGACAACTAAGAGCCCAAGAGACAGAAAGGGCCACATGAACCAGAGACCTACATCATCCTGAGACCAGAAGAACTAGTTGGTGCCCGGCCACAATCGATGACTGCCCTGACAGGGAGCACAGCAGAGGACCCCTGAGGGAGCAGGAGATCAGTGGGATACAGACCCCAAATTCTCATGAAAAGACCAAACTTAATGGTCTGACTGAGACTAGAGGAATCCCGGCGGCCATGGTCCCCAGACCTTCTGTTGGCACAGGACAGGAACCATCCCCGAAGACAACTCATCAGGCATGAAAGGGACTGGTCAGCGGGTGAGAGAGAGACACTGATGAAGAGTGAACTAATTATATCAGGTGGACACTTGAGATTGTGTCGGCAACTCTTGTCTGGAGGGGGGATGGGAGGATAGAGAGAGAGGGAAGCCAGCAAAATTGTCACGAAAGGAGAGACTGAAAGGGCTGACTCAAGAGGGGGAGAGCAAGTGGGAGTAGGGAGTGAGATGTATGTAAACTTATATGTGACAGACTGATTGGATTTGTAAACGTTCACTTGAAGCTTAATAAAAGTTATAAAAAAAAAAAAAAAAGGCTGCTAGTTTTCAGTGGGGTCCAGAACAAGAGAAGGCTCTGCAACAGGTTTAGTCTGTCATGAAAGCCACTCTGCCACTTGGGCCATGTGATCCAGCTGATTCAATGCCTCTTGAAGTGTCAGTGGCAGATAGAGATATTTGGAGACTTTGGCAGGCTTCATTTGGTGAATCTCAGTGCAGACCTTTCGGATTTTGGAGTAAAAGCCTGACATCCTCTGCAGGTAACTATTCTGCTCTTGAGAAACAGCTTTTGGCGTGCCTCTGGGCCTTAGTAGTGACTGAATGCTTAATCAGGGCATACCATGTCACCATGCAGCCTGAGCTGCCCATCATGAACTGGCTTTTTCTGATCCACAGAGTCACATAGTTGAACGTGCACAGCAACACTTCATCATTAAATGAAAGTGGTATATATGAGATCAGGTCCAAGCAGGACCTGAAGGCACAAGTAAACTGCATGAGAAAGTAACCCAAATGCCCAATCTCCACTCCTGTCACATTACCTTCCTTCCATCTCCCAGTCTACACCTGTGGCCTCATGTGGAGTTCCTTATGATCTGTTAGTTGACTGTAGAAGAGAAAACTCGTGCCTGGCTCACAGATGGTCCTGCACAATATGCAGGCACCACTCAAATGTGGACAGCAGCAGCACTTCGACCTCTTTCTGGGACCTCCCTGAAGGATGGTGGTGAAAGGAAATCCTCCCAATGGGCAGAACTTTGAGTAGTGCACGTGGATGCTCACTTTTCTTGGAAGGAGGAATAGCCACATGCGCTATTGCATACTGATTCACAGGCTGTGGCCAATGGTTTGGCTGGATGGTCAGGGACTTGGAAGGAACGTGACTGGAAAATTTGTGACAAAGAATTATGGGGAAGAGGTATGTGGATAGATTTCTCTGAATGGGCCAAAGAAGTGAAGATATTTGTGTCTCCTGTGAATGCTCACCACAGGGTGACTTTGGCAGAAGGGGATTTTAACAATCAAGTGGATAAGATGACTCTTTCTGTGGAAACCAGTCATCCTCTTTCCCCACTCACTCCTATCATTGCAATATGGGTGCATGAACAAAATGGCCATGGTGGCAAGGATGGAGGTTATGCATGGGCTCAGCAACATGGACTTCCACTCACCTAGGCCAACTTGTCTACAGCCACTGCTGAGTATACAATCTGCCAGGAGCAGAGGCCAACACTCAGTCTCCAATATGGCACCATTCCTTGGGGGTGATCAGCCAGCACCGTGGTGGCAGGTTGATTACATTGGACCACTTCCATCATAGAAAAGGCAGCATTTGTTCTTACTGGGATAGACACTTACTCTGGATATGGAATTGTCTGCTCTACACCTTCCTTACTTCTGCAAAAACTACCATCCATGGACTTACAGAATCCCTTTTCCACCATCATGGTATCCCACACAGCACTCCCTGGGATCAAGGGACTCACCTGACAACAAATAAAGTGCTCATGCAATTCACTTGTCTTACCATGTTCCCCTTCATCCTGAAGCAGCTGGCTTGATAGAACAATGGAATGTCCTAAAGACACAATTATGGCACCAGCTAGGTGGCAATAGTTTGCAGAATTGGGGCAATGTTCTCCAGGAGGCTGTATGTGCTCTAAACCAGCGTCCAAAATATGGTGCTCTTTCTCCCATAGCCAGTATTCACCAGTCCAGGAATTAAGGGGTGAGGATGGGAGTGGCACCACTCACTATTACCCATCGTGACCCACTCACAAAATTTTTGCTCTGTCTCCATGACCCTATGCTCTGTGAGTCTAGAGTTCTTAGTTCCAAAGGGCAGAATGCTCTCACCTGGAGACAAACACTGATTCCATTGAACTGGAAGTTAAGAATGCCACCCAGCCACTTTGGGCTCCTCATATCTCTGATCAACAGGCAAAGAAGGGAGTTACCATATTGACTGGTGTGATTGATCCTGATTACCAGGGAAAATCAGATTGACATTGCATAATGGAGGTAAAAAAGAGTATGTCTGGAAGAGGAGATCCCTTAAGTGGTCTTTTAGTACTACCATACCCTGTGATTAAAGTCAATTGAAAACTACAGCAACCCAATTCCAACATGACTACTAAAGGCCCAGACCCTTCAGGAATGAAGGTTTGGGTTCCCCCACCAGGCAAAGAACCATGACCAGCTGAGGTGCTTGCTGAGAATAAAGGAAATACAGAATGAGTGGTGGAAGAACGTACTTCTCAATGCCAGTTAAGACCATGTGACCAGTTTCAGAAACAAGGACTGTAATTGTTGAGTATCTCTTTCTTGTTTTATTATACGTGTATGTGTGCACGTGTGTGTGTGTGTGTGTGTATAGCAAATATCTTTGTTTTCTTCCCATCCTTATTCCATTTCTTATTTTAAAATATAAACAAGGCTACAGCATTTTCATTTGTACACGTTAGTTGTATTGTGTTAGTCACAAGTATGACTTTATAGTTGTCTTTCTTCAGAGATGACATATAGTTTAAGGACATGTAAACAGGTGCCAAGTTGACGAGGGCTGGGCTGTGATGGTTAAGGTTATGTGTCAACTTGGCTAGACCATGATTCTCAGTGGTTTGGCAGATATTATGTAATCATCCTCCATTTTGTGATCTGATATGAACAGCCAATTAGTTGAAAGCCAATCAATTTCTTTGGGGTGTGGCCTGCATCCAATATATATGGATGTTCTGGCAAAGTTCTTTCTGGATGCTGTATCTGATTCGTCATCCTCTGACCTCCAGTTCTTGGGATGTGAGTCAGCAGCCTGCTGCCTAACCTGCTGATTTGGGGTTCCTCAGCCCCTGCAACCACACGAGTCAAGAGAAGCCTCCAGCCTAGTGCCTGGCCCACGGATTTGGGACTTGCCAGCCTCCATAACTACATGAACCATTTCCTTGAGGTAAACCTCTCTATTATACATTGGTATATATATACACACTTCACTGGTTTTGCTCCTCTAGAAAACCCAGCTTAACAGTTACAAATAAGAGAATCCACTTTACCCGATTTAAGGAGAAAAGGGTTTATTAAGGGTATTAGGTAGAGCACAGAATCATGGAGGTTGGAAGAAACAGGCTGAAGAATGAGCTTCCAGGAATGATGCCCCACATCACACTGTGCAGCTGCCTCTTGCCTCTGCCACCATCTGCCGCGGAAGCTGGGCACTTTGTCTCTTTGCCCACGTAATTCAGAATCTAAGTGTCATGTGGGTGTGTGTCATTAGTAGAACGTAACTTCCATGTCTGCACTCTAACAACAAAGGAGGCTTGGAAACAGAGAGAAAGGTGATATTTACACTATGGAGAGGTGTTCAAAAGCTTTTGGGCAGCCATGAGTGACAGATGCGCATTACATATGCTTTTCTAAATTCTTCCACTCTGATGAGATTATTCTGTCATTGTAATTTCAATTTGTCTAATTATTAACAGGTTTGAGCAACTCTGTGTATACTTGTTTAGGCATTTGGGCTTCTTCTTCTATGACTTGCCTGTTTTCCCTTTTGCCTGTCTTCCTATTAGGTTTCCTTTTTTTTTTTTTTTTTTTGCCAACAAGCAATTTCCATCTCATGGTGAGTCTGTGAAGTTCCCTAAGTTTATCCTGTTAATTTTCAGGAGTTTTTGTTTATTCTAATCACGCCTGGTCAGTTTTAGATTTTGCAAATATCTACTCTCAATTGGGCATTGGTACATTAACTTTGTATATGCTGTTCTCCTTTTAACAGAAATTCTTAATTTTGAAACAGTGAAAGCATCAATTTTTATTTTATGGCCCGCTGCTGTCAAGTCGATTCCGACTCACAGTGATCCTACAGGGAGAAAGTAGAACTGCCCCATAGGGTTTCCAAGGAGCAGCTGGTGGATTCTAACTGCTGACTTTTTGATTAGCAGCCAATCTTTTAACTACTGTGCCACGGGGCCTCTTTTATGGTACAGTTGGTGATTTTTACCTCTTATTTATGAAATCTTCCCAAATTCCATCCCAGGGATGAATATATCAGTCTACACTTTTTTCTATTAGCCTTCTAGTTATCTTTCATTTAAGTCTTAAATTCACCTGGAATCCACCTTTGTTTATGGCATATGGCAAGAACTCAACTCTCCCCACCCCATATAAAAAATAAGTTTTCCCAAAAATAATTTACTGAGCAAGCTCTTTATTCCCCACTGACTCGTGGTGCCTCCCCTATTATCATAGAGGAGAACCGTGTCTAATTCTGAGTTCTGTATTTTGGTTTATAGTTTTATTACTATTGCTTTGGGGCATATCTTCATATCTCGTAGGTAATCCCTCCCTTTACTCTTCTCTTTAGAAATTACCTTAGTTATTTGGGAACCTTTATTCTTCCTTATGAATTTTAGAACAAGTTTGAGTTCCTTAAAAAGTACAGTTAAAATTCAATTAGGATTGCAATTGTGAGATAATACTTGGAAGGAATTGATATTTTTATATTAAGTTGTCCCATCCAGAAACATGGAGTATTCCGTTTATTTAGATATTCTCTTATCTTCTTTAACAGAGGGTGACATTTCCTCCATAGAAGACTAAGGTGGTTTTTTTGTTTGGTTTGTTTTGTTGTTGTTTTTCAGGTATTTTAGTTTTTGTCGCTATTATGATGGCATCATATTTTCTCCTATAACACCTTCTCCTCACTTATCAGCTATCTTATTACCCAACCTTACACATTAAAGACAACAGTAAAAAATCTACTATATGGCAATTTTGCCCATTAACAACGTATGTCTGGCAATAACGAATGCCAAGGTACAAGGCCAGAGTAACACTGGTTTTGATGGTTAAGGTTATGTGCCAGCTTGGGTGGGCCATGATTCTCAGTGGTTTGGCAGTTACATAATGATGTAATTTGGCAGCTATGTAATGACATAGTCACCCTTCATTTTCACATAATGACCTTGTCTTTGGAAACTAACCATGTCAGTAAGTGAGGAGAGTGCGTATATCCTCGGTAATTATTGTGGTATAGAGAAAGTATTATCACATTTGTGTTAGTTGATCTTACATCCAGCCAGCAGCCTTCTTATTAGTTCTGTTAACTTGTCTGTTCAAATGTCTATGTAGATTATCCTATTGTTTGTCCTACTGTTGCAAATAACTGTCTTAAAAAAAAGGCAGTTGTATCTTTTTTCCGTCCAGTCACTATACCTCTATTGCTTTTTCTTGAAAAAAGAGGCACAGGATGATGCTGCTGAGCCACCTGTCCCCCGGGCTCACCCTTTCAAAGGAGTGGCAGTGCCCCGTGAACAGGACCACCCATGGGGAAATAACATGACATGCAGCATGTGGTCCCAGCTACCGCTTGAGCCTCAGAATCACAAGAGGTAAAGCTCCACCGGCCCCTCCCCAATACGCCCCAAGTCCCAGGAATGCAACAAGAAGCTGGTAGGTGGCCACCTGCAGCTGGGCCCTTTATGGGTGGTCTAGGTAGCCTTCTGGTCTGGGTAGATCCTGCCCAAACTTGATCTTCACCAGCCCAGCGGGTAACGCCAAGGTCACAGGCACAACTCTTGTTTACAGCGCTACTCATCGCCCCCAGTATGGCAGAGAAGTGGCCTGTCACCTGGCCAGGTGAGGGGAGGGCCCAGATTAGACTGGGAATGGGAGTCAGGGAGAGTCTCCATGCGTGCCCACTAACTAGGCTGTGCTCCCCACTCATAGCACCCCTGCCTGCCTGCCTGCCTGCCGCTGAGGCCCCAAGGCCCAAGTCTGAACCCAACCCCTGCAGCCAGTGGCTGCTGGTTCACAAAAGTGTGTCCTGAGTCCCTACACTGGCTTTAGAGTCACTCAGACCTGGCACCTACCAGCTGCGCAGCCTCAGGCCAGTCACTGAGCCTGAGTGAGCCTTACTTTCCTCAGGTGGAATCATAATGCCCACCTCTCTGGGATGTTACAGAGGTTAAACAATGCAGTATACAGAGCACCTAGTTCCAGCTGGCAGGTAGTAGCTACCTGGTGAGTGGGGCCCCCCACTCAGCAGGTGGCCCCTGGTAGGGACCTGGTACAGTTTGTCTCAGCCTGCTGGCAGCTCCTCCAACCAGATGGAATGGATGGATCCCTAGGACACCCAAGTGCTTTCAGGGCTTCCAATAGAGCGCAACCATTTAGAGGTCCCTTTGTATCTGGTCACATACCTGAGCATATACCTGTGCACATGCATGCATACAAGCATACCTACACAAAAAAACATGCTACACACACAATAGATATACCACACAGGCAACACAAAACACACACTACACATACAACACATGCACAACACACACCCACCCTGCTCCCCGGGAAGAACCAAAGTCCATGCCAGACCTCCACAGCCTGGATAGTGCCCTTGCCTGGCAGCAGGCAGCTGACTATGAATGGCGGCACAGTGCCCAAAAAGAAGTCACCAGCTTCATAACTAATTCAAAGCCTAGAACATAAGGGTAAAGGTCTTTTCTCTCTCCCTCCCTGTCCCCACTCACACCCAGCCCTGACTCACTTGGCTGGTCCTCACCCCACACTCTACACACGCTTTCCCCCCACAGCCGACTGAGTCTGGCTCAAGCAGCCCCAGCCCTTCACCTGGACACCACAGGGTATGAATCAGAGCTGCAGCTCACAGGATGAAGACACTCTAGGTAAGATGCTAACAAGGAAAGAGGTCCAGCCAGAGAGAGGGAACTTGACCTTGCTGTCCTCAGGGTACAAGGCAGGCCTGAGGTTTGGTTGTACCTTCGTGTCTCACAGTCAGCCTCCTGATGCTCCTGGCCTCCACAATCCGTGAGCACAGCCTGCCCAGCCTAGCCCACTCACACACATCGACCACCAAGAGGCCTGCATGTGAGCTCCCAGCCATCAGGAGATGGCACTCACGCTCTCGTGGACACACACAAAACACCCCCTCACACAAAGCTGCTCTTCTGCTGGTCCCTCTACGGCCCCCTCTACCCCTGGCTGTCCTCTGTCCCTCCAGGGCACTCTGGGTTCACACAGGCTCCTCCAGGCTCACACCCTCAGGGAGATGGCACTGGGTCCTGGGGCTGAACCACCTGAACAGGTAGAAAAGAGGCCCCCTTCTCTCCTACCTGCTCTGGGCTGCTGAGAAGAACCCTCCAGGCTGCTCAGAAACCAAGGTCTCTATCCCAGCATGAACAGCGGAAAGAACCACGATTGTCTTTAAAGCAGTTACCAAAACTCACTCAAAGAGTCAGAGGTCGTGCAGGTTGCGTGAGAAACAGCTCTGAGGGCTCTGGAAGCCTTTAGGGCATAGCTTCACTTATAAACCAACCTGCCCAGACAGAGCCCTCGGAGGTCCATCGGCTCCTCCTGCTGGACATCTGCTGACCCTGGGAATGGCCACTGTACCCACCACTCCTCCCAGGAGCTCTGTGTCCTCACAGGAACAGCCACCCACAAACCAAAGACACCACGCACACACAACACACACACACACACATCACACATACCCATCACACACACGACCACACACGTATCACTTTCTCTACCCCCAGGACGTCTATTTAGATTTGTTTCTCTAATAAGGGGAAACTTCCACCCTCTTTGGAGTCCTGGTGGTGCAATGGTTAAGAGCTCAGCTGCTAACCAAATGGTCAGCAGTTCGAATCCACCAGACACTCCTTGGAAACCCTATGGGGCAGTTTTACCCTGTCCTATAGGGTCACTAGGAGTCAGAATCGACTCGATGGCAACAGGTTTGGTTTTGGTTTGGTCCATCCTTTTTAGTCCAGACCTCCTTGTGATCGAGGTAAGATGAGGTCCATCTGCAGCCAGGCATCTGCTAAGCTTTGATCACAGCAAGAAAAACCAGTGTCCAGAAGTGGCTCCACATGGAGACCCAGTCATCTAGGGTCAGAGTGCATTTGGGCTAAGGTCACGATCAGGCCAAGTTGGGGAAGGACAGCATGAGTCGGAACTTCAGCTCCACCAGTCAGGGCCAGTGTGGGGCTGGGCTCTGTCCTGGGGAAGGGGATAAGTGTATGGTCGGCATTCATAGTGTAGAGCCAGCTTTGGGGTAGTCAGCATAATGCCCAGAAAACCTCCATGATCCTGGGAGGCTGGACTCCAGGTCTTGCACCCCCTTAGGGCTACCTCTAACCTCCAAACAGGCCGGTATGGCTCTCACTTCCCTGAGCCCAGGCCCTATGAGACAGGAAGGCCTGGAGATGGTCCACGTCATCCCCAGTGGATTCCCGCACAGATGGGCCAGTGCACACACACGCAGCATGTCCTGAATGTAGATGCTCGGCCCAGCATGCTGAGGGCTGTGCCCTCCCAGCACCACTGGAGTCTCCTCAGGATAATTATTTATTATTCATAGGCATCAGCATCTTCATTAATTATTCATACGATCCTTAATTATGATCCTTAACAATAAGAGCAGTAAATACCAGAAAAGTCCTTGAGGTGCCTAAGGCCCAGGCCCGGTGCCTCCGGGCAGTTAGACCAGCTAATGCCCCCAGGGCAGGGCGAGACCACAGGCCCCCTGTCCACTGCCCAGCCCTGCCCCTGCCCCTCCCACTGGGGCCCTGGGGACTGCAGGAGGAGATGGTCCCGAGGCTGGGGAGGATTTGTGCTATCCATGGCCAGGGCCACCTGAACAGGCATCAGAGGGGAGGGCCCAGGCCATGCCCTGAGCCTGGGTGAGCCATGTGTCCACACTGGGCAGCCCCACTAACTGCCTGGGTCTGAGCCGTGTCTGTGCAGGGGCTGGGAGGTGAGGGCCCCCAGCTGGCCCGGCAGGGAGAGGCGTCGGGTGGGGCCATCCTGGGGGAGCTCTGGGGCCCCCAGGGGGAGCTCCTCACACGCCATGAACTGGGAAACCTGCAAAGAACACTGAGTGTTAGTGGGCAAGGAGCCATGGAGGGATGGGAGGGAGAAGGAGGAGGTGGGCAGACCGAGAGGGGGGCTTAAGTCTGGGACAGAGAAGGTTTGAGGCAGACAGACCAGGACCACCAAGAAAGGCGTTGCGGTTGGGAAAAATGAGTTCCCAGTGGGAGTAGAGGGCGTGTCAATCTGATACAGAGTGCCTTGCTGAGGGCCCAGGGAACATTCCAGACCATAGCCTCTTCCTTCCCCAGGGAACATAGCAGCTGACTCCAAACCCAACCCAGGATAAGGAGGCCCTGAGCTGGGACAGAAGCTGGGCAGGAAGAGAGACAAGATTCCTTCCTCCAGTCCAGAAAGAACTCAGGGACCTAGAAACAGGGACAGGCTGGGTCAGAGCTGCAGAGGGCAGGGAGAGTGTCAGGGCAGGCAGAGGGTCTGTGTGTGCTGCAAGCCTGCTGGCATGATAACAGTGGGGGACAGGGACAGGCTGGGTCAGGGCTGCAGACGCCAGGGATAGTGCCAGGGCAGGCAGAGGGTGTGTGTGTGCTGCAAGCCTGTTGGTGTGATCTCAGCAGGGAACAGGGACAGGCTGGGTCAGGGCTGCGGAGGACAGGGAGAGTGCCAGGGCAGGCAGAGGGTCTGTGTGTGCTGCAAGCCTGCTGGTGTGATCTCAGCGGGGGAGGCTGTGAGGGGAGACTGGCACATTTGCTGACGTGGGCCCTGGTGTCTGCAAACAGGAGCAGGCAGCATATGGGAGGGGGAGCGGATGCCAGAGGAGGCAGGGAGGGAGAGAGGGAGGGAGGGAGCAGATCGGGGCTGAGTGGGAAGCTGGGGAACCCCTCTTCTCAGGGCGCTGAGGAACTAGTCAGAGGTGTCCCAGACACAGCTGTCCTGTCAGCAGGCTGGGCACAAAGGGCAGTGGAGACCCCTTGTCCAGCAGGAGGACAGGGATGAAGGCCCAGAGAGCCTTCCCGGTAAGATTGGCCTGAACATCCAAGGAAGGCCAGACCCTGCAGAAGCCTGCAGTGTGGCCAGTGCTGAGAGCCAGAGGCCCTGCAAGGGGGGTGTTGGCCACAGCAAGGCCTGGAGTCCTGCCCCAAAGACACACCAGCAGGCAGTGCCCCCTCCCCACACCACACCTCAGGCTCCACCATGTTCTCCGCTCTGGGACCACACATGACTCGCTCCGCAGGCACGCGTGCAGAGCTGGCCCTTCAGGTAGTGTGGCAGCACACGCCACTCGGGCAGTGCCTCCCCGTGCCTGGTGCTCCCGGGGCAGCCCCCCTCAGGGGCAGAGCCATGGGAGGGTGGGGACAGAGGGGGGAGGTCAGGCACGGGGTCAGGCAGAAAGGGCAGCACAGGCCAGAAAAGGCAGGGCTGGGGTCTCAGTTCATACCTGAGAAAGCGAGTCCAGGGTGAGGATGGGGATGGGGCTGACAGGCAGCAGAGGGGAGGCAGAGGTGGGGCCGGGTCCCGGGGAGGTCACAGCGCTGTAGGCGGGCGGAACCAGTGTCATCTGCCTCTGTAGCAGCTGTAGCACAGTGGCCATGTCCGCACTCAGTCGGGTCTCTAGTCTGAGGGCAGGAAGGAGCAGGGCAGGCAGACACGTTGGCCATGTGGGAGAAGGTACCCTAGGTCTCAAGGGAAGAGGAAACACCATTCACTGTGACTCGGGGACCACCCTCCTGAGGAGCCGGCTGGTCAACCCAGGCTCCCTCTACCTCTGTGGTGGTTGCCACTGCTCACCTTTGATAGAAGGAGAGGGTCCAGCTGCCCAACACACAGATAGGCCTAGAAGGAGCAGACACTCCTCCCCATACCCTAACTGCTGCCAGCAATCCACACCCAGACGCTCAGATCACAGCCCCTTACACACACACACACAGTGCCAGGCTGAGCTGCCTTCCTGGCCTCACCTGTTGAGCTGCCTCTGGAGGGCATCCAGCCTGCTCTCCACGTCACCCCGAGGCCGGCGGCCTGGGCTAGAAAGGGGGATGTTGAGGAGGCTGGGGGTGGTGGCGGGGCAGCGAGGCAGCTCCTGGTACTGGCGGCCTCGACTGTCCCCCCAGAAGCTGAAGATGTTGGACACTCCCGAGAAGGCACCTGGAGCCAGAGAGTCGGGAGAAGGCTGGGTCGATCCCTACCCTACCCGTGCCCCACTCTGGCCCCTGACCAGTCTGGCCGAGCCCATACCTGACAGCGGGTTACAGGTGTCACTGTGCTTCTCACAGTCCTCCGTCAGGGGCTCCCCACCTGGCAGCTCTCCGGGGGCCCTGGGGCTGGAGAAGGGCACCAGGCGGAGGGGGCTGGAACTGCGGCCTGGACCCTCATCCTCACTGCTCTCGGGGCTGGAGGGACCGCTGGATGGGCTCTCCCCCCATGGCCCTCCCGGCCGGCCCCGGTCACTCGGCCCTGCCCTTGCCCGGCCCGGCCCCAAGGCCGACACCTCCCCTGGTTGCTCCACATCTGTGGGAAACAGAGAACGGGGAGGACCCCTGAGTGAGGGAGTGGGCGCGGGGGGGAAGCTGGCTGGGATGGGACAGCACAGGAGGCTGGGCTTGTCCTTGGTTGTTTCCTCTGTTATCTGCCCCCACTCGCAAGCAGACTGAACCACTCGGAGTGGGCGGAGCTCCCCTCCACCCTCAGCCACAGGGCACAGGGACCCCTGGGCCTGCCTAGCCCTCTGCCCCCACCACAGACCCTCTCGCCCTCCTTTGTCCTGCAGAACCCACCAGAACCCCAGCCCCATGAAGACCACAGAGGCCAGGCCAAGAGGTGACACTGAGCTGGGCTCACAGGATAGGGTGAGGTGTGGGGGAACACCAGAGGAGGCAAGGGTGCCTGTGGGGCTGGCCACCCTCCCTCCCCTCGCCTCACCCTTGTCCGTGCGCCTGCGGAAGGACAGCTTACGCCTGCGCTGCCTGCTGAAGCCGTCAAGCTCTGTGCTGCCCGGAGAGCCAGGGATCATGTTGGTCTGCAACCAAAACCGCGCTCAGGGCCTGCTACACCCCGCCTGCCGAGTCAGGCCCAGTCCCTCATTCACACAGGGCAGCTGGTGGTGGGGCTGGGAGACGGCCACGTGGGCTTCACGACTGGATCTGGCCACAGCACCACCAGACAAAGAGGGAGGCTGAGGCCAGGACAGGAGCCACACTCTCATGGCACGACATGTGAGGGCAGCCACACAGATGGAGCAGAAGACAGGGCTCCTGGAGACAAGGGCCCGGTGGGAAGGCCACTCACGTCTCGAAGGTTGAAGGTGATCTCCAGGCTAGACCAGAAGTGGTCAGAGAACTCAGGGTACATGTCCAGCACCTCGAGCAGGTCGTCCCGGTGGATCTTGTGCAGGTCACAGTAGGTGAGGGCACGCACATCCCCATTGGACTTGCCAGGCCGCGCATACAGGTTCAGGGGCTCTCCAAAGATGTCATTCTTCCCTGCCGGCCAGAGGAAAGGCAGGAGCTCAAGGTGAGGGCAGCAGGTAGTTCCCCTCCAGCCATTCCCTCCTGGACCCAGCCCTACCCTACACAGCACACAGACAGTCCAGTCTCTCTCAGCTCCCAAGAGGCAGTATGGGAGCCTTGGATCCTTGCACTCCCGGTGACTGGGGCCTGCCTGCTGGGCTCACCCAGAGGCTCCACTCTGCCCATGCCCCTGGGTTCTACCACCACTTCTATCCAAAACATCACATCATAAACACCCTCCTGTCCCAATCACCAACCCTTACAAGCTGTGTTTTCCAAACTACACATCTTAACACATTACTGAGAAAATAACGGAATGGCATAGCTTAGCAAGCCTAGAACAGAAAATCCCAGAATGTATAAGGCCCACTTACTACAGTAATGCCAAGTGCATAGAGAATCTTTGGTTTTAGCGGCACATGGGGTGTGTTTGTGCTGGCTAAGATATAAAATTCTGTGAGCTCCTACCATGAGCTATGGAAAAAAACTAGACACATTTTCCCTAAGGAGTAAGGGCCAAGGAAGGGGCAAGCAGAGGACAGGACATCCCCAGTGCCAAGTGTACCTATCCACAGGTACAGTGGGGAGAAAGGAGGAGTGAGAGGAAAGAGACAGGAAGCCCTTGACCCTGGAGGGCGGGCAAAGCTGTGGCAGGAGGCTGCAGTGCCCACAGGCCCTCAGGGACCCAATGCACAGCCCCAAGCGAGCCTTCCTCCTGCCACTGCCCACCTCAGGCAGTCTGACTGTAGCCTGCTTTAAGCTGCCTGTGGGAGACCAAGGGGAAGGAAGATCGGGGCCAAGGTCAACCACCCCCTCAGGTGGAACCTCTCTTGGCTGCCCGCCTTGGGGGGCCTAAAAGTGAGTATCCGTGAGGCTCTGGCCACTCCACCTCCAGTCCAGCCCCGACCCCTGCCATACCTAGGATGGCCACAACAACATCGCCCCGCAGTATCTCGATGGAGCCCCGGGAGATGAAGTAAAGGGCAGTGAGCAGGTCCCCTGCATGCACCAGCGTGTCCCCAGGTGGCGCGTGGGTTGTCTTGAACTTCATGGCCAGAGCCCGCAGGCAGCCCTTGGTGGCCCCACGGAAGGGTTTACAGTGCTGCAGTAGCGAGCGGTTCAAGTGCAGGCAGATGTCAGCTTGCAGGCACTCCGGGAAGCCCTTCAGCACCTGGGGGGAGCGGCGAGGAAGCTCAGCCTCCACCCACAGTGTCTGGAGCCCAGCCCAGGAGCCCCCAGTCCTCACCCCACCCTCCACCTCAGGAAACCCCACCCTTCCAGCCCTGACTTCCCTGCCTTTACCCCAGGCCAGGTAAGCTACATTCCAGCTCCTTCCCTTCTAGCTGTGCCAGTTTGGGAATGTCCCTCACCTCCCTTGGCCTCCACTTTCCTATATGTAAAGAGGACACTCCCATCCACCTCAGGCAAGGCGCTACCTACGGTAAGGATTAAATGCGGCGGCCCGCATGGGAGTACCTGCCCCACCGTGGGAGCCCTTCTACTACATGTGAGCGCACAGGCAAAGTGGGCAATCACACCTCTCAGGCTGTCCTTAGCACTAATGGGACCACTTAAATCACCAGGTGTGGCCCTGGCTGGTGAGGCCGCTCACTCGGCCAAGGGAAGCCCTCCCTGTCCCACTCTCTCTCTAGCCCAGCCGGTGGCCCACCGCGTTCATGTCGATGCCGTTGGTGTAGGACCAGGCGTGCTGGAAGTACTCCTCAAGGCGCTGCCGCAGTGGGTTGGGGATCTGGTGGAAGCGGATGAACTCCCGAACGCGCAGCATCTGCGTGTGGTAGCGAGCGGTACCTGAGTATAGCCGCTGGATGATAGCCGACACGTTGCCGAAGATGCTGGCATACATGAGTGCTGGGGGCAGGGGAAGGGGGACAGGCTGTCAGCGTCTGCGGGCCCCTCACTCAGCCCCTGTGCCATGTCAAGGACACATATCACGTGTGTGCAGCTGCAGTAGAAACCCACACGCACAAAGTATGCACACAAAAACCCCAAGGTCTCTGCTCTCCCTTCCTGTCCTGCCATTACTCTTCTGCCCTGCTGCCCATGACAGCCCCACTAGCACCCTCACTGTCCTCTAGCTTGAGCCACTCTAGGGAGCACTAGCTCGTCCCTGCCCGCCACCCAGGCACACTCACAGCCGATGAGCATGACGCAGATGGAGAAGATCTTCTCCGAGTTGGTGTTGGGAGAGACATTGCCAAAGCCCACGCTGGTCAGGCTGCTGAAGGTGAAGTAGAGTGCTGTGACATACTTGTCCTTGATGGAGGGGCCGCCCAGGCCACTGCTGTTGTAGGGCTTGCCAATCTGGTCACCCAGGTTGTGCAGCCAGCCGATGCGCGAATCCATGTGAGGCTGCTCCATGTTGCCAATGGCGTACCAGATGCAGGCCAGCCAGTGCGCAATGAGTGCGAAGGTGCACATGAGTAGGAAGAGCACGGCCGCCCCATACTCCGAGTAGCGGTCCAGTTTCCGGGCCACGCGCACCAGCCGCAGCAGCCGTGCTGTCTTCAGCAGCCCAATCAGCTGGAGGGGAAGGGGCCATCAGTGTGAGGGCAAATGGGGAGTGGGCTACCGAGGGCTGGGGACTCTGCTGTCCTCGTCTTCGGAGGGCATCCGAGGTGAGATTCCAAAGACTTCCTCCCTGAAACTCCTCCTAATACCTGGAACCGCCTTTTATCATGTGCCTACCGCAACCTGGGCCAGGACACAGGTCCCATGGATCTGTGCTAGCTTGTGGTAGAGGGACCGTAATCTCCATGATGAGAACAAGGGGACCACTGGGTGGTCACAGCCACACCCACTCGTTTACAGGGTCCTTTATTTGAATTAGAAACGGTGGGCCTTTTGGGGTCAAGTAGAGGAAGGAGCAAGGGTGGGCAGGGCGCTTCCTTGACTCTTCAGCCCTCCGTCTCTGTCCACTCCCTCCCACCACCTCCCACTGCCTTCTCTCCTGTCCCCACTTGCTCTCGTCCCTCTCTGCCTCCCTGCCAGCCCCACCTCCTCAGAGCCAGAGCCGAAGATGAGCAGGTCAAAGGGGATGGCGGCCACCATGTCGATGAGGAACCAGCCCTTGAAGTAGTGAACGGCGATGCGGCCGGGGTGGCTGACCACCTCCTCATTGGCGTTGACGTAGGTGGTGCGGAAGTTGATGAGGATGTCCACGATGAACATGATGTCCACAATGAGGTCCACCACAGCCAGTGGCTGGCAAGCATAGCCGCAGTCGGGGGCCGGGGGGCCCTCCTCAGTCTCCTTCAGCAGGAAGGCAGCTGAGTAAGGCGTGAAGACAGCTGTGTAGATGACCAGCAGTAGGATGAGCCAGTCCCACACAGCCTTGAAGGGGCTGTAGTGCAGGATGGTCCAGCGGTGGATACGTGGCGCCTGCAGCTTGTACTCCGGCAGCACATCCGCACCCAGGGACAGCACCTGCACACAGGGGTGGGGCAGGGATGGGTGATGTCCCATGGGGTACAGGGCAGAGGAGGCCAGGCCATCGGACTTCAAGAGGGGTGACATCTTTGCTGAGGCCTCCGGAGAAGAGGTCAAGTGGGGGAGGAGCAAAAAAGGTTTCAGTCAGAATGCCCATCCCGCAGCCAAGTGGCCACACCAACTGGCTACCCCTAGACGTGGGGAGTACAGTTCCCAGAATGCCATGTAGCACGGGGACCCCCTGCTGGCTCCAGCAGGGCTGACAGCCCCAGCACACCTGAGTTCCGGGCACTAAGCAGCAACACGCAGAAATAAAGCTCCCCACAAGCAAGGTAGACCCATAACCACAGGCTACGGCTCTACTGTGCAACCTTGCCCACCCTAGATGCTGCCCCCATGCACGCCCTCATCTCAGCCCAGAAAGTGGTCTAAGGCCTGAGGCTCCCAGCCTGTACAGTGGCTTCGGGGGTCACTGTCTCAGCATATATGACAGTGGCAGTCCCACTGCTGGGCGGCCCAGGGACCAAGGGCCTAAAGGCCTCTTTATGCCACTGGCCCAAAAGTACCAGCTGCCTGTCTCAGGCCCCTTAGCCAGGTGAGGACTCTGTCCCTAGAGCTTCTGTCTACCCCTCAGCACCTCTCTCACAGACGTATCACTCAACCCAAGACTCCCCCAGGCTCTCCCAGCCTGGGCCCTGCCATCTGTGGCCTGACCCTCAGCCTCGTCCAGACCCTTGAGAGCCAAAGAGGCCAGCACTGCTCCCAGAGTCCCGCCTGCCAGGGCTCTGTCCTCAGGCTCCCCAACTCATATTCGAACCAGGGTCTCTGGACCAGCTTCACAAGATGGTGCTATTTGGCGAATACCCCTTAAAGGAAAGAACTGGACATTAAGACAGGCCACAGTTAGGGGACTGGCACCTAGAGTGGACACAACTGCTCTGGAGGCACCAGGCAGGGAGGGGCATATGGAAGCGCTCACAGGTTCCCCCTCCACCTTGCCTTCAGCCCAACCTCCCACTCTTTAAGGCAGGAATACGTTTGCACAGGTGGTGGCCTTTCATGAATCAAGTGAGAGTTAAAGAAAATAAAACCAACTAGGGCCTCTGCAGACAAGGGAGCAGAAGGTGGTCCTGGCCCCTAGAGCAGGACTCCTCCCCATCAAGAGGCCTGGGGCTATGCTAGACCAAACATATCGGTGACCGTCCTCCAAGTTTACCTACTACACACATCAACAGGCGAACACAGGCACACATGCACGCACACAGACAGGCCAGCATAGGCTACAAGGCCGAGACCCGCTGACCTCATTTTCACAGGTGCCTGTCCCAACTCTGCAACACTCACTGCCCATATGGCCTTGGGCCAGGCACTTAACACCTCTGGACCCATTTCTCTATAGAATACAGGAGCTCATTTAAGCCAAACCCTAAATCTTCACCTGTACCTGTCCCCTAGCTGTGAGGAACATATGTGCCCAGGCCCCGCTCAGGTGCAAGCGGGTGTGGGTGGCTAGGTGACCCAGGCGGTGGGGGGGAGGAGTCACATCTCCAGCCGTTCCTTCCCTATCCACTCCATCTCTATGTCAGAGGTCCCCAGATAGTAGCTGGAACAGAGCGGGGCTCCCCATGGGTGCCTATAGAGTTATCAGGCTGGAGACCACAGCCCAGCTACCAGCACCCCAGGCTCTCCGGAAAAGATAAGCCAGGCCCCCCAGCTCAGTGTGCCCTTGCATCCACCCACAGCCCCCAGACCCTACTCTCCTGGACTTCAGCTCCAAACCTTGGACCCCCACACCTGCCATACTCAGGGCCCATCCAGCACCACGGAGTGGGGAATAGCGGAGCCCAAGCGCCGCCCGCACCCGCTCCCAGTCCTGCCAGCCTCCCTCAGTCTGCCCACGAGCCCCTGTGTGCCCATTCCACTCCTGTTCCCCCCCCCCTCGCTTGGCATTCAGAGCTAGGAGGCTGTGGGCAACGGAAGCCATAGCATGGGGAAGCCCTGGCAGAAAGCACTGCCACCCACCGGGCCTGGAGAAAATCCAGTAGGAGCCAAGGGTGGTAAGCAGGGCTGCAGACCCCACGCCCTCTGAACTGTCTGCTTCTCTCGAGCTTTTTCCTGGCCTGGTTCCGCTGAGAGCCAGAGCCCTCTGGGCCCTGCCCAACTCATTGGCCTCCTGCCTCAGTGCCCTGGCCCCCAGAGGGAGAGGGCTGGGGGTCACCTACCTCTTGGGCCACGAGGCTGGAGATGCGCACAGCCCGCCTCACCCGGCCTTTCTGGGCCCTGGCCTGCAGAGCCCCTGTCCCGCTCGCCTTCCCTGCTGTGGCTGCCATTGAGGACTTGGCTCCCCAGGCCTGCCCGCCTTGGGTCCAAGGGCCTGGCCAGTCCCCCACCTGCGCCCTGCAGCAATCCCAGTCCAGGCTGCTCCCCCGAGGCCAGTGGACTGGCTCCCAGGGCAGCTCTGGCATGAAGCCAGGGTGGCTGGGGCTGGGCCCCAGGGGCTGGGGTCACCCTGGCAGTGTCCGTGGGCAGCAGCCCACCTGGCTCACACTGTTCATGGCCCCCTGGTATGGGCCCCGCTGCCAGGGTGCTGTGCTCTGCCCCACGCCACCAGCCCAGCAGCCCCAGCAGCTTGGCCGGCCGCGGTCGGTCGGAACCTCCTCAGCAGCGGGCCCCTCCTCCTTCACGGTCCCCACCCCCCCCACCACCCGGGCTCCCGCCCGCCTTGCCCGCCCCTGCGCCCTGTGCCAGGCCCACGGCCCCCTCCCCCACGGTCTGCTCCAGGGCTCTGCTGCAGCCGTTCCTGCAGCCCTGCCCCTCCCCCTCCACCGGCAGCCGGCCTGTCATCGCAGATTAATGGCCTCCCCGACACCCCCGCCCTGCCGGTCTGAGTGCTAGCCAAGCCAGAGTCAGAGAGAGACACCCAGAGATGGTGAGACAGCCAGAGTGACCGGCATGGCCAGAAACGCACGCAGACCCAGGCGCACACGCACCCACACCCACACCCACACCCCAGCAGGCACCAGTCCCGGTGCAGCAGCAGGGCAGACGCCAGGGGCTCTACGTGGAAAAGCAAGAGAGGCGGGCAGCCAGACATGGGGTCTGGGGTGAGGGGGACAGTTCTGGAGCCAAGGCCAAGGGGCTGGAGCCTGGCAGGGACCCAGAGTACCAAAGACAGCAGGAGCAAAGCCAGGAGCAGGCAGGGATGCCAGCCCTGTGCAGGCCAGCCAAGGACGTGCATGGAAGGGGGACGGGAGGGGGCAGCAGCAGCTGTGGGACAAGCTTTAAGGCTTCTCACTCACTGCAGGTGGGCAGGAGAGGGGACAAAGCTGGGATGGATTGGGGAGTGGGGATGTTGCAGGTCAGTGCTCCAGGAGGGGGCAGGAGGCCAGAATGGCCCTGTCCCAGGGGCCCGGGCCCTTTGCTGTGGAGTCAATTCCAACTCATAGCCACCCTATAGGACAGAGTGGAACTGCCCCATAGGGTTTCCAAGAAGCAGCTGGTGGATTCAAACTGCCAACCTTTTGGTTAGCAGCCGAGCTCAACCACTTCGCCACCAGGGCTCCCAGGGGCAGTGGTGGACAATGCCCCAAAAGGCTGCTAGTCTTCTCTGGTCAGGACCCAGGGACTTGATCCTTTCCCTATCTCTGCGTCCACAGCAGACATTCCCCTCCTCCCTACAAGTGGGAAGGATGCCCCCAGATGGCATGGCCACCCCAGGCCATCCTGGCCATACCTAGTACCACTGGTCCCCACCCTCACCCTGGCTTCTCCCCTTGGCCTAGCAGAATCAGAATCTTCCTGACTTCCCCCCCCCCACCTCCCTCTCAGCGGGCCCCTTCTAATCTGAAGTCTCCTATTGGTTTGCCCCCAACACCCGCCTCACATACACCCTGGCCAGACCCTGTCACATCCCTGTAGCTGCTTTCTCTGCCCACCCTGGCCCTCTCAAGTCTGGACTTCTCTGCCCAGCCTCAACACCCTGCCCTCACCCTGTGCCCTCTGAGCCACACGCCCATCAACGCACCCTCTGTATCTGGTCCTTCCCCTCCCTTCCCCCCGCCCCCTCCATCTGCCTTTCTCCAGGCCCTCTCAGACTGTTCCCTCACCTCCAGCTCTAGAACAGACCCTCCAAGCCAGCAGATCTGCACACTCTCACGAGACCCTCACTGGCCACCCCCTCCATCCCCTCCTCTTGACCTCAGCCACTCCCCATCCCTGGCCAGGCACCTGCCCACACCTCCCCCTCCAAGCTCCTCCAAGGTGAGGTGAGAGCCGAGGAGATGGGCGCCTACCTGGGTGACCTTCTCAGTGACGTTATGGGTCCGCTCCTTTATTTTGGGGGCTATGATCTCCCGGTCACTGGTGGGTGAAGCCAGGAAGGGGTCACCCTTGAGGTCCACAAAGTTGAGTGTGATTTGGGGGATCTTGCTAATGGTGCGGTAGCGTACAAGGTCCGAGTCTGACGTGGAGTTAAGCAGGCCACTGCGTAGGGGGTGCATGGCCCCTGGGGTGGAGAGGGAGAGCAAGGTCAGGCCGGCAGGGAGGGGCCAGAGGACAGCCAGGCCATCACCAGGAAGAGCTAGAGTGGACACTGGGCCCAGCACAAGTCAGGGCATGGGGTACAGGTGAACCAGGAGGCAATCAGCTCAGGAGACAAGGGGTCACTGAGAAACAGCCAGGCCCTGCACAAGCAAGTCTGACTCCACCCACTCTAAGGAACAAGCCATGAGGAAATAGGGGTGGCAGAAGAGGAGGAGGCCCCCAAGAAGGGGCTGGTCAGCAGGCAGTAGACCCGACCTGAGGGGCAAGGGTCCAGGGTGCCTTTCCTGCCCCTCAGACTCCCCATGATTGTCCAAGCTCCAGTCTGCCCTGGAAAGCCAGCTCCAGGGGCCAGCAAAGCCTCTGTGAGTCCAAGAACGTAACAGGGTGAATAGATATTTAATGGAGTAAAGGGCCACTTATGGGATTAATAAACGGTTAGTGGGATTTCCATCTCCCAGGCACAGGCCAGATGGTGGAGAGTGAGGGAGTGGAAGTCCTGGCACAAGCAGACCTGGCGGTGGCCGCTGACCCCACTAAGCCCCAGGGGCAGTCCCAGTTGGGCCTCACCAGTGCTGGCATGGCGTGGAGGTGGCGGGGGCAGCGCCCCAGCACGCATGGCCTCAATGTCGTCGGCCGAGGAGGCACGGCGCACACTGGCGAAGCTCTCTCTGGAGCGGGTCCGGGCCAGGCTGCAACTGGAGCCCGAGGCGTCGGGGTTGAGGCTGTGCGCCAAAGGCGAATGCGGGGCGGGGGCGCGGCTGGGCGGCGAGCCGGGGCCCACAAGCGCGCGCTGCTCCTCAGCCGGCCCGGGCCCTACCACGTGATTGTCCAGCGCCGTCACCTCGTCCAGGGCCAGTGACTCGCTGGGCGCTGTAGGCGTCAGGTCCACGTCCACCACCACAGCCCCTGGAGCTCCCGAGCCGCCAGTGCCCCCAGACCGCACTGACGACTGCCGGGCGGTCAGCGCCAGCAGCGCAGGTAGCTTCAGGCGGAAGGTCTTGGCGCGGCCTGTGAAAGGCGGAAGATGAGCACTTGGGAGGCCTGGTGGCTGGAGCCCCTGCAGGAGCCGCCGAGGCAGTGAGCAGCCAGCACCCTTCCATCCTACCGCACTGCAGAGACCTTAGTAAGAATTTCCAAAACATTTCTAGACCACAGGCTTAATTTAAGACTCAGGATAATAATAGACATCATTTCTTGAGCAGGCATGGTGGTCGACCCTACATCCCTTATCCTTGATTAACACCACTGTGCTAGGTGGGCACCATTATCCACATTTGATAGAGGAGGAAATGGTGGCCTCAATGAGCTGTGTGGTACAGTTCTGGTCACCCATAAATGGGGCCTGTATCTGAATTGGAGGTGCAACCACTGCGTTTCCCCCAAGCCCTACAGCCTTTCAAGGCATCTGTAGAACCAGTGGGGCCCAAAGTATTAACATTGACATTCTAGAGCCAAGAGGTGCAATACTTTGCCATAAATCTGAGGGAAAAATCAAAACCCAGGAAGCCATTCTGGAGTGGGGGTGGGAGGTAGGGGATCTGAACGTGTGAGTCACAGAGGGGATGAGGGCAGACCACTACATCTCCAGCCGAGGTGAGTAAGCCCCTCAAAACCCTTCAGAAACCTTCTCCTAGATAAACCATGGCCACGGTAGGGAATGAGACCAGTCCAATCCAGGGACCAGCCCCAAAGGATAGAAATCACATAGGGAGAAACTGGAGTCCATGCAAGACAGAGCTTCCTAAAGATCAAAGGGGGCACTCAGAGGTGGCCTGGGTCATCTGAGAAGGGTGTGCCCACCCCCAAGGGGCTCCTCAGGAACAGACAGGAGAGAGAGGCAGTCTCAGGATGATGTGGGGGAACCCAAGCAGGTTAGGCGAGGAAACAGGGGCTATTCTGCCCCAAGGATCTGTGACTCTGGGCCCTGTCTGTCACTCTACCCCATTTGTCCATCCTGGGCCAGGCAGGCCTAGGCTGCCTCCTCGGCCTGCTCTCCCCACCTCTGAAGGGCCTTAGACAGGCTCGTGGCCTGAGCTAGCTGAGGAATGAGGCTGCCCTTACCTGGGGCCAACCAGCTGGTGGGGGGGCCTCGGTGATTGGTGTCCCGAGCTGGGGAGCCCACCATGTCCTTCTCCATCACCACCTCGAAGTTGAGGATGAACATGATGACAGCCCCGTCCTCATTCTTCACGGGTACCACGTCCACCAGGCACAGGAAGCAGCTCCCTGCAGGTGGGCAGCCACAGCCACTGTGACACCTGGCACCTCCAGTAGAGCTGAGCAGAACCAGGTGAGGCAGACCCCTGAGCCCGGCAGGACCTTCCATTTCCACCCCCACAGCTCCCCACCATTTCCTGCCCCTCCTCTGTGTCCTCTGCCCTGATGCCTCATTCTGGTGTCTGCCTGGCACTCGGAGTTTCTCGCCCAAATTTGTCTTCTCCAGCTTGCTGGCCACATAGTCACCCTTTCTCTCACTCTGCCTACCGTATTTCCTGGCATATTTGCTCTCACACTGGCTTATAACCCTTTCTTCCTCCATCTTTTTATTCATTCATTCATTTTCCCTACCCCCCTACCCTCCCAAACCATCTTTGCTTTTTACCTCATGCAAGGAAGTGTGGCATGGTGGTTAAGTTCACAAACTTTAGACCCAGAATTGCTGGGTTCAAATCTCAGCTCTGCTGCTTAATCATTTGTGCACTTTTCTTAAATGATTTAGCCTCCCCGTGTCTCATTTTCCTCATCTATAAAATGGGAATAATAAGGGTTCTTTTCTCATGAACTGTAAAAATTACATAAGTCAATGCATGCTAAGTGCTTAAAGCGATGGTTGGCACATACTAAGCAGTACAGGTGGGCTAGCTATTACTGTCTCTGTTCTCACTAGCTCAGCACCCAACTGTTGTGTCAGCCACAACTAGATAAGTCAGAAATTGAGAGCCAGAGTTTCAAAGCCTTTACAGCAATTTGGCATTGCCACAATGTCCAAGCACGTGACTGTGTGTTTCCCAGAATTGGTCTGCAACATCATTAGAAATAAAGAAAACTGATCCTTCACTAAGGAATGGGAGAAGCACTCCCACGTCTTACATCTGTCTCTCTGTCCTTGACTTTTTCCCTCTCAGTCTCTCTCTGGTCACCAAAGCCCTCCACCAGGTGAGGCGAATCCCTTCAGACACCCCCTCCTAGATAAGCCAGGCCCGATTTTCCTTCTCTCCCTCTGCTCCCTGTCCAGTGTAGTGGCCCCAACACCCTCGCCCCTGCTGACTTCTGAAGTAGACCACTGCCGAGCTCTCAGGCCCACCAAAGGCCAAGCTCAAAACCCACTGAGCTCAGGAAGTCCCTTAATGAATCCAGAAGCATATTAAAATCCTATTCCTCCTTCTTTCTGGACCCTGCAAGGCCCCAGGCCTGTTCTTCACCTCCCTACTCTTCTTTCCTTGTCTTGGCTCTCCCTGTGTTTCCCCATCTTCCCTGAACTTCAGAGGCCTAACTCCCCAGTGCCTGTGCCCCTCTGGCGCACCTTGTCCCTAGCACACCACATGCTGGGACCAGGTACTGACCGGAGCCTTTCCTGAAGGGCAATGCGGAGGGGAGGAGTTTGTGCTGGAGAGGGGATGAGGAGGGCCCTTTCACCTCTCATAACCTCCCTGGGCTGGTCCCCATCCCTCTGTCCCCCTCAGGCCCATCCCTGATCCTAGCCAGCAGCAGGGGTGATGGCGGTGGGGCTTTGAGTCAAGAGTGAGGTCTGGCACTACCAGCCAGCCCTCGATTTGGCAGTGCTTGATGACTCTGCCAACCAGGCCCTGGGAGGTGGTGGGAGCAGCCTGAGGGGACCAATGAGATCGAGGAGGAAGGCCTGACTCTTGGGAGATGCTGACCAGGCTAGGGGAGGACCTGCCAGGGATGGGGCTGAGAGAGGTAAGAGGGTCAGGATCCTAATGGCTATGGATTCACCTGTGCAGTGAGGTTCCCTGGAGCCAAATAGAACAGGATGGCACTAAGTGAGAGGCTAGAGCAGGGGAGGGGCTGCAGGGAATGCTCCACCACCCCACCCCCTTCCACTCACCGCAGGAGGCCCATAGCTCTGCCTCTCCCGTCCCCTGACCTCCGGCCTCTAACACGCCCCGGCTGAAGCATAACTGTGGTGTTGGGAGACCAGAGGGCCAGCCCAGTTGGAGACCGTTTGGCACCCAGACAGCCTGCCTAGAGTTTATGCCCTAATATGGTGATGGCCGGCAGCGGCCTGAACAAGGACTGGCCTCCTCAGGCCTAAGGAGAGACCAGGAGACTTCGGCCCTGGAGACCCCAACGTCCACCTGAGAATCCCAGCAATCCAGAGCCCTAATCCTCGTTCCTCACCAGGAAACCCATCTCAGAAAAATCCAGAGTCTGGAACCAAGACAACCCCAACCTTCAGGATGGCCTGGAGACTGCCACCAACACGAGGCCCCAGGAATTATGAAGTTCAGACCTCCTTGTCCCACCCCCACTTGAGTTCTAGCTTCTCAGCCCGAAGCCAGCACTGCATTCTGAAGCCCACTCAGCCCAAGAGCCTACAAGCCCAAAGTGCTGCCACTACCCCCAGCCCCTCCAGCTCCCCCTCTCCTGGTCAGGCGACAGAAAGTCCAGGTAACAGCTATGCTGTCAGCACAGGCCTGCCTCTAGACACGCTCACACACGGCCCCTCGGCCTCTCCCTTTGTCGACATTCAAGGAATTTTTCCTTTCAAATAAGCCTGTCAAAGTGAGACAGGGACAGAAGGCTGGACGGCCTCAAGGCTGGAATAACCAGCCCGTTGATCTGGGACTCTATGAGGGGGTGGGGGGTGGCGTTACAAGATAACCCACACATGCAGCCTAGGAGGCACAAAGTTTTGCGTATCTCTTTTGTAAGTTGTTTTTCAGGACCCCACCATAGTGGGTGGTGTCACAAAAATACTCACATCCTGGACCCTGATGCGTGGAGTTCTACACATCTTCCCTACAAGCTGTTTCCCAAAGATGAACAGAATCAGCTGATCCCCGGGGCATGCACAGTGAGAATGGGTGCGACTCTACAGTCTTGTGGCCACAGAGACCGCGCGGTAGTGACGTGAAGTTGTGCAAACTGACTCCACCTTGGGTCCCTAATTTCTTTAACCCAGCCATTTCCCAGAAAGGCCCACCTTTTCCCCAAGACAGCAAAGAATAAAACATAAGATCCTTCCCACCTAAAACCCCTTATAAACTCCAGAAAAACCTCCATTAGGAGAGACTGGAGGCTAGCATAGGTGGAAATCCCTCTCTGTCTCTCCCTGACGAGCCTCAGCTTTCTTTCTGTCACTAATAAACCTTTGTTCGTGTGGAACTTCTGAGCCTCTCCTGGTCATTCTTGGTCAGTAGAAGGTGAGAACCTAGGCAGGACTTGGTCCCAAGCTGGAAAGCCTTGCCCTGCAACAAAAGCCCTGTTCCAAAAATGTGACCTGGAGCTCTGCATGAAGGCTGAGGGAGAGAGATGGGGTGAGGTGGTAAAAGGAAGAAGAGAGGGTAGCCCGCACCTGTCAGAGCCCTCTGAAGCACTGCCCCCAGCCCCTACTGGGGTGGCTGAGTCCTGCCCAGGAGCTGCCACATCACCCACCTCTAGCTCTTCCCCATCACGGGCTTCCCTACCCCTAGCTGACCCTGCTCCATCACTGGCTGTGTGCCCGAGAGACAGATCCTGGGCAGGGGTCCCTGAGAGCAGATGAAAGTCAGCCAGGCCGGGCGTGGGGCCCAGAGACAGCCCTGAGCTGGGCACCAGGCTGGAGCCAAGCCCAGAGCACAGTGGAGCACTGGCCTCTGGGCTCCCCCCAGCGGAGAAAGCTGGTCAGAGAAGCAGGGCTGGGCAGCCCTGGGGAGAGCATCTCCCTGGAGAGAGTGTAGCCCAGCCTGCTGTCTCCACAAAACCACAGAGCCCTGCCCGTTCCCACCTGCCCTGACCCCCGGCCCCTCACATCTGCTCCTCATCCCCCTCTGACCTTGCTCAGCACCCGCATCCCAGTACCCAGGGGCAGAGACCAATGTCAGGAAGGTGCCGACACTGCCCAGAGCCGGGCCAAGGCTGCAGTTCCACCAGGAGCCACTTTGTGGCAGGCACAGCCCACACTCCAGAAGCAGCGGAGCCCGGGCCACTCGGGGACAAGGACTGGAGGGAGCAGGAGGGCCCGTGCCGCCCCCACAGTGAATTGTGGAGGGAGGGTGTGCAAGCTTTGGAATCAGGTTGCCTTCCCTCCTTGAGTCAGAATGACTTTGACCAAGTCTCTGGCCCTCCTGAGCCCCAGGGTGCAACTCTGCAGAGTGGAGCTGCAGGGACAAACAGCAGCCTGCAAAGTAAAGCACAGCATGCGCACAGGGAAGGTCCGAGGAATGGAAGGTGCAGCGTTGCTGGCCTGGCAGACATGCGTGGTGCAGAACAGCCCCATCCGCAGTCCGTCCCCCAGCCCAGTTCTCCCGGCCTCCCTGGGGATGGAGACAAGAAAAGGGAGGACACGGATCGACAGCAGCCATCCATATTCTGCCTCATCTCACATTCCAATGGCCGAGCCAGGCAGGTAGGGCACTCACCTGGCAGTGCCACAGAGGTCATGAACTCACCGAGGAGGGGAGGAGGGCCATGGGGAGGGCCCCAAGGGAGAGCTGGCCTCCCCACATTCCAGGTACGGCAGGAACAGAGCCGCCAGCACTCATCAGAACGCAACGCCTGATTTGCTTCCATATGATGCCAGCCCATGCTCAGCGTCCCACACAGGGCCCAGGGGCCACCCACGGGCCCAAACCCAGGTCCTTATCTCTGAGCACCCCTGGCCATGGCTAGGCCCCAGGCAGAAGCCCTACTTTGCTGGGGTGGGGGCAGGCCTTATTGCTCACAGGCAGGGAAGGGGCCTACAGGTGACAGCTAGGTGTCCTGGGCAAGTTCCTCAGGTCAGAGTCTTGGTGTCCTCACCTGCCAACTACATACAATCTTGGCTCCCCCCCACCCCCAAATGTTCACTGAGCCCACACCATGAGCCTGCTGCATGAGGAACATTAGGGCTAAATGATGAACAAGAGAGGCCTGGCCGCTGCCAGCATTCAGCCAAGACTTAAACAGGTCCCAGTATGTATGCATAGGGGAAAGATGGAGAAGAGAGTGAACTGGACAGACAAGGAGCCCTGACCACCAGGAGGCCGTGCTGTGTGACTGGAGGCAAGCCAGCTGCCTCTCCGAGCCTCAGACTCCCTGCCCTGGGTGCCAGATGCAATGACAGATGTGCGAAAGAGGGGCTGTGCCAAGACAGGAAACAGGCCCTGCGGGGAAGGTGACCGCAGGCAGGCAGCTGTCCTCACCCTGGCTCCCTCCCTGCCTCACTCCTGCAACAGGGCTGCACCCAGAACACCCAAAGTCATGCTGAGGGCAGGAGGCTGGGGCTCCCATTGGCCGTCAGCCCCCAGGAAGAGAGGCTGTCTCCGGTGCAGGGCTGTGCACTGTCAGGCTATATTTAGCTTGGTGGCGGCGACAGTAAGATGCAGTGGGAGCCACTCCTGGCCAGGGGCCACCTTGTCACTAACACCACTCTCTTGGACAGCTGAGGGCCTAGGAAAGGCAGGGACATTGCAGGCCCAAGGTCAGACAGGAGGAGCATGAGAGGCCAGCCAGTTCACGTGCATGTGCCTGTGTGCATGCATGTGTGTGCACGCATGCATGAGGGCGGTGTGCATAGTGTGTGTGTGCACATGAGCATGTGTGTGGGTGTGGTGTGTGCACACGTGCATGTGTGTGTGCACGTGTGCCTATGCACATGCATACGTGTGTGTTTAGGTGTACATTTGTGTGTGCGTGTGTCCATGCGTGTATGAGAGAGAAATATGAAGCCTATGCTCCTGACTCCAGGAGCAGAGATCCTGGGAACACTCACTGCAGCGCTGGGGTTGGGGAGAGCCACAATCAAGACCTCAACTCCCAGAGGAGCACCTGCAGATAGACTCCTCCATGGGCCTTTCCAGCCTGAGACCTTGCCAACGCTACACAGGGCCACGGGGCTTCTGTGCCATCATGGCCAGGGCAGCCCTCTATCCATCCAGACCCCCCAAGCCCACTGCATGTGGTGAGCCTCTGTCACCCTTCACCTGCATCACTGCAGTGACCTTAAGAGGGGAGCTCTGCTCAGAAAAGCTCTCAGACCTAGCCCTGGACCAACTTGCTAGGGGCCACATGCCTCTCTGGGCCACAGTGTCATGGTCTGTGAACAGAGTCATTATCCCTGCCTCCTTCCCAAATCCCAAGAGGGACTCAAGGGCATGTCTAGACACAAAGAGCTGTTCTCCAGGCCCACCCTCATCCCCTCCTCCCTCCTGCTTCCTGGGGTCTGCCCCTCCTCAGAGTCTCCTGGACCCCTGCTCCCCATCACCTCTGCAGAGGCTTGGCAGCCTGCCCTCTCCACTAGGTTTCCCACCCCTGTGCACACAGGCATGCTGAGTCCAAGCCAGGGGCGGGGGCTCTCGTCTCCAATTCCTACCAGTTCTTCTAGACCCCACAGGACCCCTCCTTCTAGCCCACAAGGCTCTTTCTCTCTTTGAGAACGATTCTAAAAGTATATCCCGGATTTAGGAGGTAACTCTACACTGGCTTAGGGGTGAGCTTCCTTTCTCTGCCCCAGAGTTAGATCCCTGAGGCCAGGGCAAGGTCTCACAGGAGGTGAGGGTATTTGTCAAAGGACAGAGAAAGACTGGAGGGGAAGGAGGGAGGAAAACACAGTCACGGGCAGGTGGGGAGAGGCCCCTGCCCCCGCCCTCTAACCTCTGTCTCAGAGCCAGAGACACTGCCTTTCCTTTAACACAGAATTTGCCCATATCAAACACATGGTTCCCTCTGCCCCGACTCTAGACAGCAGACTGGACCACCATGGGAACTGAGGTGTCTTTGGCTGACGTGGTATTACATCTGACCAACAGCTACCATGGAACGCAGAGGCTGACCACCGAGGAATGCTGGGTCAGAGAGACACTGGAGCAGGGACCCCACTGTCTATGATACTTCCAAACCCCTCTTCACTGTGACCTGTACTCCGCTCCCCCTTCACAAACACACAGTCTGGCCAAGGGCAGTGAAGACACACAAGAGCCCCTTCTGCCCACTAGGAGAGACTTGGAGGTCCCTTGCTTTGTGCTCTAGTTCTCTGTGAACTTCTAGAGCTATGCTCCTATCTTGGCTCCCAGCATACCCCAGCAGGGCTGGAGGAGGCCTTGATAAAGCTCTGTCCCAATTCCAGCTCTTGCATCTGTCATTGAGTGGCCCACCGCTTCTTGTTCATTAAACCAAGGGTCGTAATCCCTGACTTGCCCACCTCCAGGGACACTATGAAGCACCAGTAAACAAATACAAGTGCATGTGGAAGCCCTCAAAAAAGCTAGAAGGAATGTTCAATCATCAAAACATATGACAATGACCTAAATAGAAACAGAGAAAGCTGGCGTTATTTGCAGATAATAGGGTCATCTCCCCAGAAAACCAACAAGAACAACAGGTGAACAATTAGAATAAGACAGTTCAGCAAGGTTGCTAGATACAAGATCAGCCTAAAAAATATAGTCTTTCTCTACAACTGCAATAAGCAATTAGAAAATAAAGTAAAAAGAAATTATAATAGCAACAAAAACTACGAGTTTTCCAGGAATTAATCAAGAATGCCTAAGACCTCTATGGGGAAAAACAAAACTTTAAACTAATAAAAGGTACAAAAAATGATCTGATAAATGAAGAGACAGGACAGGCTCTTGGATGCAACAAACTAATATTATAAAGATGTCAATTCTCCTCAAATTAATCTATAAATTCAATCTAATCCCATGAAGATTCTAGTGGGTTTTTTCTTTCCAGGGCTTAAAAAACTTGCTCTAAAGTTCACAAGGAAAAATAGAGGCTCGTGAATAGCTGTATCAGCCTTTTAAAAAGAATAAAGAGGGGGGATTGGCCCTACCAGATACTAAGACATATAAAATGCAACAGGATTTATAAAATTGTGGATTTGATGCAAGAGCAGGCAAATATTTGGAACACAACAGAGAGCTCAGAGAGAGACCCATGGATACATGAGAAATTAATCTATGATAAAGGCGGCACCACAAATCAATGGAAAAGAACAGACTGCTTACTAGACAGCGTTGGGAAAATTGGCTCACCACACGGAAAAAAATAACACTTGATCCCTACTTGACACCACATACGGACATAGGCTCAGGAAGGATTAAAGACCCAATTGGGCCAAGTAAAACAATAGATGAAATGGAGGCCTATAGGGTCACTATCAGTCAGAATCAATTCAACGGCAACGGGTTTGGGTTTCTTTTTCCCCCCCGTGGCCTAGGAATGGGGAAAATTTCTTGAACGAAACTTCAAAAGCACAAACAAAGCAAAAAAAACTGAACTTCTTTGTATCAAAATTAGGTGTTTTTGTTGGGTGAATTTAACAGATGGCTGAGTGGGAAAAGACATTTGCAATATCTCAATTCTACAAGGAATTAATGTCTGGGCTATATATTGACTACTCAGCAGTACGCACTTGTATTTCTAGAAACACAAGGAACTCCTGCAAATCAATGAGAACAAAAGACAGCAAACTCAATAGAAAAACTAGCAAAGGATGCAAGTAGAAAATTCATAGCAAAGTAAACTGAAAAGGCTATCCAGAGGTGGAGCGCAGGGCATTTCCAGGGCAGTGAAACTATTCAGTAGGGTACTGTAACGGCAGACACATGACATTATGCATTTGTCAAAGTCTGTAGGACTGGACAAGGAGGCCTCGTGGTGCAGTGGTTATGTACTCGGCTGTTTAGCCAAAAGTTAGGCGGTTCAAACTCACCAGCCACCCCATGGGAGAAAGATGTGGCAGTCTGCTCCCGTAAAGATTACAGCCTAGGAAACCCTATGGGGCAGCCCTACTCTGTCCTACAGGGTTGCTATGAGTCAGAATCAACTTGAGGGCAACGGGTAAGGGGTACAGGACTGTACAACACAAAGAGTGAACTCTAACGTAAAACATGAACCTTAGTGAATAATCATGTATTGGCACTGGTTCAACAATTGCAACAAACGTATCCCAGAAATGTAAGATGTTAACAGGAGAAATTAAGTGCAGGGGGAGAGGGCATATGGGAACTCTGACCTTTCTGCACAATTCTTCTATAAATCTAAAATGACTCTAAAAAATCAAATCTCTCTTTGAAAAAGCCACCAGGGCTCTAAGAGATGCGCAGCTACACTAGAAGTCAAAGAAATGCAAACTAAAGCAACAAGATATTACCGTCACCCTATTAGACTGGCAAAATTTAGAAAGGTAGATAATGCCAAGTGTGGCACAGGAATCCCACCCTCTGTTTAGGGGATGTAGATGGGGACAGCCATTCTGGAGCACAGCCTGGCAGTGCCTAGTTGAATTAAGTGTCCACACACACAGTGATCCCGCAGTTCCGCTCCTGGGCACGTATCCCAAAGACGCCCTCACACAAGTCCAAAGGGAGCCTATGATGGTTAATGCTATCTGTCATCTTGGCTAGGCCATGAGTCTCAGTATTATGTAATCATCCTCTATTTTGTGATCTAATGTGATTAAACTCCATTTTGAGATCTCCCATAAGTAATGTAATATAATCACCTCCATGATGTGATCAGCCAATTGGTTCTAAGGGAAGCTTCCTCAGGGGTGTGGCTCGTACCCTATATATATGTATATATATATATATATATATATGTATGTGTGTGTGTGTGTGTGTGTGTGTGTATATATATATGGAGGTTCTGGCAAAGCTTGCTAGCTTGCTCTGGATCCTGTTTCCAGTTCATCATCATTCGACCTCTGGTTCTTGGGATTTGAGCCAGTGGCTTGTTATCTGACCTGCCAACTTTGGGAATTGCCAGCTCTGGAGCCCTGTGAGCCAGAAGCCTGCCATCCGACCTGTTGATTCTGGGTTCATCAGCCAGATCCTGTGTGAGGATGTTCATGGAAGCATTATTAATGGTGGCAGGGAGCTGAAAACAACCTGGGGGTCTAGGGGAGTGGATAGGTAAAATGGAGTGGGTGCACCCCATGGAATACAAAGCTACAGGCGAGATGTCAAATAGCAACCTGGTTGGATTTAAAGGGGTATTTTGTGCAAGAAAAGTGAGCACCAGAATCCAATCTGTAGCACAGTATCATTTATATAAATTAAACCTGTATGCATCTAAACAAAAATACACATTTTGCAACATATACAAGCAAACACTCGCATTAAGTACATTTGAATGGTTGCCTATGGGGAGAGTAATGAGGCTGGGAAGTGAGACGAAAGAAAATAAAATGCAAGAGAAAAATAACACAAATACTATGATCATAATTATTTGGGAAAGAGGCAGGAGCTGGGGCCAGCAGGGGCCTCAAGAGGAAGGGGAAAGGCCAGCAGAGATTATGAATGGGGCAGGGTGGGGCGTGCCATGAGGAACAAGGGCACTAAGGTTCTGGGCTGGGCTCACTTCCCAGGGTAGCAACAGCACTGGCCAGGACCCCTGGCCACTGGTCTGTGGCAAGCATGATGAGCCCTTGAGCTTACCTGGCACGAAATACTGCTTTAAAACGTTTTGGCACCTATCATCTTATTTACAGAATCTCCCCTCAACGGTACATGGAAGGTGTTATTATCCCACGTAGTAAATGAGTAATTAAGGCTCTCAGAATTCTGGCCAAGGTCAGTGGCAGAGCCAGAACTAACACACAATTTTCCTGAGGCCCTAGGCCCATCACCCCCGAAAGGGCCCTCTGGGGCAAGACACCCTATGCAGTGATGCTCTGTGTCAGGTAGGGCTGTGGAGCTGAAATAGGAAAGCTGGGTTCAAGTTCCCATTCAGGCAAGAACTGGCTGCGTAAACTTCCTAAACCTTCCTAAGTAAGAGCTTCCCTTCTGTCAAATGGCAGTGAGGAATTCTGCCTCTCAGAGGGCTGCGAGGCCCACCTGCCATTACACATGTGCCCCCAATTTGCTAACTGTAAAGTACAGACACAACAATGAAAGTGCCTGTGTGTGTTGCTGGTGCAGCTGCCAGCCCCTACCCTAGCTCTGCCCCTCTCTGGCAGCTCTAAAACTGCTGCCCCACTGGGGGCCTCCCCAGCCCACCTCTGAGGGTGCACAGGCTGGGAGTTCCAGGTGCCTTCTCCATGTCCCACCTGAAGGGACAGGCCACATCCCGCTCAGTGGTCCCCCAGCCCTCTCCCTGGTCACCTGCCTCTGGCCCTGATGGTCCCCCATCCTCTACAACCCCTCCTAGCCCTGGCATCCTATTATTCTAAGGCTTTTCTCAGAGGGGAGGCCAAGGTCCAGAGATAGAAGCGGTTTGCCCCAGGACAACAGCAATTCTGTAATCAAGCCAGAAATGGATCCCCAGTCACCTCCCCAGGACAGGCTTCCCCGCTACAACAGCCACACCTCACTCCTCACTGGCAGTGAGCTCCCATTGTGCGCTGGACACAGAGTCACCAGGGCACAGAGATGAGGGCTGCTCTCTGCCCTCCTGCAACTCCCATGACAACCTCACCCAGGACTGAGAGCTTGGGAGATGAAGTGGCAAAGGGGAAAACACTGCCTGGCCTTAATGTGCTTCTAGTAGACAAGAGACCAAAAAGTAGAGGGCTCCTTCTAGGCCAACCACAGTCGATGGCGTAAGAAGATCTCTGTAGAACCCCGGGCTAAGGGCAATGAGGGGCCCTCCAAGGTGCGAGTGGCTCACTGGAGCCTCTCCCACCCACACCATCGGTCCCAGGTGTCCGTCCACCCCTTCTCTTCTGGCCCTGACCCCATGTCCCTTCTCCCCAGGTCAGGGAAGGGAGGATCTTAAACTCACTTGCCCTAAAGGGTTACTTTCCATGGTTCTGTATATGGGGGAGGGGTGGTGATAAGAAAGAATGTGTTTTTAAAGAAAAAGGATAATTCTCAGCCCAAGTGAAAGTTTTCTAATGGCAGCGTTTCATGCACCACAGGGTGTGTTCAAGTAAAAGGGCTTTCCTGGAACCTTCTAAGTCACACCCCATAGGAGGCCACCTCTGGACAGCAAAGATGCTTGGTTAACACCCCTAAGCCGGCCCTTCTGCTGCCCCGTGTCCCCCTCCCCAGAGCCCAAGGCCACCGTCAGACTGTGAGTGTCCCAGACAGCTCTGCACAAATATTTACATAGTTCCTCTCGGGCTGCGGAAGACAGGACAGTGAGGAGCCACCCTCCCAACACTCTCCAGACCCGAGGGTAGGCAGATGAGGTGGACAACATCCCAGCTGCCTCACCCCTGGATGGGCAGAGACAGAAAGCCCCCAACAGGCCAGGGCACGCTTCTGGAGCCCTGCGTGCCAGAGGGTCTGCAGGTGGGCAGAGCTGGGTGGGAAGAGGCAGCTGAGGAGGCCTGACCGGGGCGGGTGGGGGGGCTCCACAGTCATCCCAACTGGTCCTGTCCCCAAGCTGGCCAGGGACATGGGACATCTCAACCGGAGGTGAAGGAAACCTCCCCCACAGAAAAGGGCTCCTCGTGCCTGTCCTTGGTGCTGTGGCTCTCCCCAGTCCACTCCCTCTCAGGAAGACAGAACACCATTGGGCACCAGCCTCTCTCTGGTCTGCCCTCTCAGCCTCAAAACATTCAGGGCTCCTCTGGGAAAGCTTCTTTACCACCAACCCAGACTGATGGGGCTCTGGGGGCCTGAGGAGTAGGGATTGGAGAAAACAAGGAGGCGGGCAGCAGGGAGGAGTGGGAGGTCAGAGCAGGGAGTCTGGCTTACAAAGACAGGGAAGGCGCTGGGGAAAGTCGAGGAGAGGCTCAGGAGAAATGGCCTCAGTGTGGAGGAACATGGCAGGATCCGCCAAAAACCATTACCGCAAGAAGTGACTGTAGACTGGAAGGCCAGAGTCTGAGGTGGGCACAGCAGACCAGTGGCAGGGGGGCCATCTCTGGGGTCTGGCCTCCCACAGGCAGGTGGGGGGGTAGAGCAACTGCCAGCCCTCACCCCTCCCCCCACCCTGGCGGCTTCAGCTGCGGCAGCGGGGCCCTCTGACCCTGTTACCATGGCAACCGGCCTGCAGCTGAAGTGGAGAAGCTTCAGACTCTCCTCCAGAGACACCCCCATCTCCACCCACGCACAGGCTCCTGGGGACACAGAGACCAGGCCAGGATAGTCAGAGGTGGGGGAAGCCAGACAGCGACCTGGAGACAGAGGCCCAGAGGGATGGAGGGGCACCCAGGGAGAGGGAGAGAGGCATGAAGGAAGGCTCAGGTGGGGTGTGAAGGGAAGGGAAGAAGAGGTATTGATGCAGGGAGAAGGAGATAAAGACTAGGGGGACAGGGTCCCCAGCCAGGTGGCAGCAACTCCAGCAGACAAAGGCAGGGAAGCCAGAGGGTGGGTACAGGAAGTGCAGCAGAGACGCTGGGGCATAGGCAGAGGCCCCCAGCCAGGAGGTGAGGGCAGAAAGATGGAAACAAAGAGCAGAGGGACAGACAGTAGGAGAGCCCACAGGCTGAGGAGGAGAGGGAGTGATGTGGGAACAGAGGTGTGTACAGGGGCGGATCGCCCAGTAGACAAGGCGAGGTGGACAACACCCCTACACCGATCATCCATAGGGTACGATTTCACATTTTTTCAGCATATCAAAGATTCTGCTTCTAGCTCTAGCTGGCGTCTGTCTCCTATCCTCACAGCACCTTCCTACAGAATTAAAGCCTCTTTTCAAATTTACAGTCCCTGACGGGGGCGCATGACCCAGTAAGCAAGGTAAGCGCAGTTTACTTGTGCTTACTAATCTGTAGTGACCAATTTCACTACAGATTAGTAAGTAAGCACAAGTAAGCCCATGCTTACCTTGCTTACTGTGTCATGTGCCCCATGTGTGTACCTGCCGGCACCTGCTGCTAAAGCACCACTACCACTACCACCTCCCTCCCTCCCCCCACCATGGGGGGGCAGCCAGAGGGGTGCTACTGCCCCAGCTCCACACTGCTGGGCTCTGCTCCCAACTCCATCTTGACTTGACTCTGGGCCTGACTTTAAGGGGCATCTGCACAGGCCAATGAGCAGCTCCACAGCCACTGGCACCCCATGTCTCTCCCTCCAGCCCACCCCCAACTCCCAGCAGTCCCCGCAACTGAATAATGGGGCTGTCTGGCTCCAGGCCCTGATACTGCACAGAGCTGGGCTAGAGGCACCGACACGGCACAGCTGTCTGCGGTGGCGCCTGCCAGCAAAAGGCCCGCCTCCTTCCCAGCCACCCCTACCTCCCTGGGGCTGAAGCCCAGCGATCCACTGCCCCATGGCTGACCCTGGCAGAGACCCTGTGAAAGGCCCAGGTAGAAACAAGGGGTGTCATCAGCACTCCTCACCCCTGCCTCCCTTCTCAGCTCGTGCACACATGAGCACACCAGGTTGTGCACGCATGCATGTGCACGTGCGCATGCACACACAGAGCTCAGGTCAGGCACTGGGATCTGCACAAGGGACTGAGTGTTTCAAAGCAGGGGATGAGGGGGTGGAGTAGGAACTCTGTTTCTAACCCAGGCCTAGAGGACCAGGGTAAATGGGGACCCACTTAGGACCAAGGCTGGCCAGCCAACAGGCTAGGTGAGAGCAGAGAGGGGCAGGCAGAGCTGGCTGGCAGAAGGTTTTCTGGGCCACAGCCCCGTCTGTAGTAGTCGCGTGGAGAGTGGAAAGAGGCTCACAGCTGGAGGCTGTGTGCTAGTCCCACTTTCTCCAGATTCCCTGGTAACTGGACCTCTGGTTCTCAGTGTCTTCATCTGTAACTTGAGTGGGTTGGATTAAATGGTCCTTGAGGTCACCTCCAGCTCCAAAATTCCATGATAGCACTTTTGCAGAAGGGGTCCTATGGCCATCAGTGTCGCAAAGAAGCTGGGATGGGGCAAGAGGGAGGGCCAACTCCACCAAGGAGGACCCCACACACACTCAGGCTAAAGTCGGAAGCCTTTAGGTGCCTCTTGCCAAGGGTCCAGATCACACAGCACAAGCCGTCGGCCACAGGGGTGTGGCATGGTGTTTAACAGATCAAGGCACTCTCTAAAAAGCCTCACAGCGTAATTGTGAGGTTCCCAAGCAAGGCCCAATATCCCATTTTGCAGAGGTAGAGACAGGCTCAGGAAAGGTAATCAACTTGTCCAGTATTATATAATTCCAAATGTTAGACCTGAACCCATGGCTCCCATGAATGTTCTTTTCATTACTCCAGGGTTTTAAAACTTTTAAAATAAAAATTTTAAAGAATATACAACATACAGACATAAAAAAAAAAAAAAGGACATACCCATAACTTATTCAGGCATTATTTTTAATATATAACAGACAAAGTGGGTTGGGCCCTGGTCAGGCAAACATGGGTTTAATTCCCAGTTCTGCCACTTTCTAGCTGTGTTACTTTTGGGAAGTTGCTTACATTCTCTGAGCTTCAGGTTCCTCAACCAGGAAATGAAATAGCATCTACCTCCCAGGGTTATTGTGAAGATGACATGGGACAGTGCCCACACAATGTGTGGAGCCACCAGCCAGTGTCAACTATCTCGAGATAGCTAAACAGAGATAAAAAGCACATCTGCTCTGATGAAGGTTCCGGGGATACATTAATGGACAGAACTCCCTACCTCTCAGGGAACCTCTATTTGGTATAAGCAAATTGTCCTTCCAGGACCCCAGTGATGTCAGAGTGTGCATGCCTGCAGACGCAGGGCCACATCAGCCAACCCTGATCACACAGAAGGCTGTGCGGGCCAGGGGCATAGGGCAGCTCACTTTGCCTCACCCGCAACAGGGGCAAGGTATGTTCACTGCCTACCAAAGGTAAGTTCCATGAGGGCAGGAACCTTCTTGTCTGTTCACTGGTTCACTAGGCTTCCAAGAGCCTAGCGCAGCACCTGGCTCACATGTTCAGTAAATGCTTGTGGAATACACACTAGCGGACAGCTGGGTTTGGGACCCCAGAGATCCCTATTGCACTGCCCTCGCAGAGCAGAGCCCACCCCAACGGGCCCGCCCAGGGCTCTGTTTATCTGCTCTCTCGAAGCCAGGAGCAGCTGGGCTGGGAGGCGGTGGCTGAGCAGAGACACCTGGTGCAAAGGGGAGGGGAGGTAGGGAGGGCGGGGAGTTCTACAGATGAGACAAAGAGAACTGAGGTTGTAGGGAGGGGCACCCTGCCCAGGTGCAATTGAAGTGCAACAGAGCGAAGGGACAGGTGAGGGGCAGCAGCCAGAACACTGTGGCCCTGCCCCGCCCCGACTTCAGTGACATCTTCCGTCACCTGGCAGGGACGACCTGAGGCCGGAGGTCAGCGCCTAGCCCCCAGCCTGCATCCTCACTCCACGAACGCGCACCTGCCATTCTGGCCCCGTGAAACTCCAGCTCACCTGATTCAACATGCCCACACCTACCCAGAGAGGAAGGAACCAGAGGCACCAGACCCACAGCCAAGTAGCCCCTCGGCCACCCCGAAAACCATCCCGTCAGAGTGAGGCGAAGAGACCCAAGCAGCCCTGCAGCCCCCACACTCAGCCTGCGCCGCCCGCCGGGCGCACTGTCAGGGCTCCAACTCGGACCACGCCTCCCAGCGCTGGCCGCCAGGTGTAACCCACCCGAGCTTGAGCGGTTTTCCGGCCGCCCATCCCCGCACCCCCGACCTCACCCCGCCCCGCCCCTGCCCGCCCCCTTGGCCCCGCCCCTGCCCTGCCTACCATCCTTCCGGTAGAAGGCGATCTCCACTTTGCGCTCCTCGGCACCCAGCAGGGCCTGCGCGATCTGCGCGGCGGCGCGGCGCTGCGTGCGCGGCCCGTGCAGGAAGTCGCAGGTGCAGGGCCGCTGCATCACCTCTGCCCGCGAGTAGCCGCACAGCTCGCAGAAGCCGTCGTTGCAGTAGATGACGGCGCAGTTCTCCACCCGAGCGTTGGCGATGATAAACTTGCGGCCTGGGGGGCGGGGAGAAGAGGGCGCGTGAGCGAGGGACCCCTGCCTCCGAGACTCCGGGCCCCTTCCCACACTCCCCTGTCACACGCAGACGCCCCGGGACTCCCCGCCTCAGGGGGCACAGCGGGGACTAGGGTCCCCAGCAGGGGGCGAGCGCAGCTGCGCCCGACACAGGTGCCTCCGCGGGGCACAACCCGGCGAGTGCGCCCCCTTCCCCGCCCGACCCGCGGGCTGGCTGCGTGGCTTCCCCCGGGCAGGCAGCCAGCAGACTGCCGCCCCCTCAGCGCCCGGGCCGAGGCCAGCCTGGGCGGGTGTCAGCAACGCGTGTCAGCAGCCGCGGCGAGGGATAAACACTGGGCCTGGAGAGGGAGCCTGGGGAGGGCCGGAGATGGCGCCCGGGCGCAGCCGCGGCCTCGCCTTTGTGCTGGCCCCTCTGGCTTCTAACTCTTGACCCCCACTCTCTCAGACTCGGGGTGGGGGGGCGCTCCCCGGCCACTCCTCACCCCAGGGCTCCCTAGGACCTGTACTTTCCTGATACTCTTCCTCACCACCTCCAAGGGCAGTCAGGGGCTGGGAGGGGCGCAGCTAAGGAGGATGAGGGAAGTAACGTGTTGAGCATTTGCTCTGTGCTAGGTGTCTTATCTCACATAAAACTCTTAACGGTTGATTAAGGTATGATTATCCTTATTTTATAAAGAAACTGAGGCTCAAGAGGAATTAAGAAACATGCCCAAGTCTCGTAGTTTGTAAATGACAGAGCCATATTTTGAACCTAGGTCAGGTAGAAGGTGAAGGAATAAGCTGAGGGTCACAGGCAGAGAAGCCCAAGGTCAGAGGGAGAATGAAAAGGCCCCTGCTGCTCTCAACCCTGGGGATACCTGGGCCTGAAATGGTGGTCCACTTGTGAGAAAACAGACCCAGGGAAGGGGCCTTCCCCAGGGATGTGAGGCCTTCCTCAGTTTGGCTCCATCAAGGATAGAAGTCCCAGTGGACCAATTTCAGCTACACTTGGCTCACCCCCTCCACATCTGCCTCGAGAGCCAGACTGTCGGGTAAGCAGCAGACAAGGCAGCAGCCCCAGCCCGTGCCAGGGAAGAAGCTCCAGGGATAGGAGCTTTTTATAAACACAGAAGTTTCCGGCCACGTTAACCTGTAATGCTGGGGCTTTCAGCAGCAGTCAGAATTCTGCCCCCTCCCCTGCCCCCATGGGCACAGCCCATGGACTGCAGCTCTGGCCACTTCCATAGGCAAGGTCCAGGCTGCTGCAGCAGGGGCTCCCTGAGGCAGGCTGCTGCCAACAGAATCTGGCCTTTCCCACCTTCCTATGTCTTCCCTTCCCCTGGCCTCCAGGAAGTTACTTTTTGGAAATGAGTTATCTTTAGGTCAGTTTCCAGGCCCCCCAAAACTCCCAGACAGCCATCAACCTCGGAATCAGGGCTCAGGGTCACATGAAAAGACCCCCTGGCTCTGCCTCTATCTCCACCTCAACCCAAGGCAGTCCACAGGGCACCAACCACAATGCCAGTTTCGTGGAAGAAAAACCACCTCTTATCCTCTCTCCCAGGCCTTGAGAAAAGAAGGAGTTTCTTCGAAGGCAAGTGCCACCCCATCCCCACCACATTCCCAGAGATCCTGGAATATCAGCACAGAAGACACATTAAAGACCCCCTTGGCCTGACCACTCCCTCACAGAATGTGGAAACTGAGATCCCATCCATAGAGGGAAGAGTCACTCAAGGTCAGAGGTGGAGCAGAAGCCAGGCCCCTGAGCCCCAGCCCAGCGTGCTACCCTTTGCCTGCACAGCCTCCTGTGGAGCTGGTGGGGAGGAAAGCCCCTGGGCCCCACCCCACCACCTTCCGCCAGTATCACTGTCTCCTCCCCCTTGAAATCACCCTGTTCCTCAGCTTCAGACAATGCTTCCCATCCGACTGACCCCCTCCCCCGACCATGGTTACAAGCACACGTTGTCCTGTGCTCACAGGGTCATGTGCAAGGAATGTCACCCGCTCCCAGGGCCCTTGGCAGTCACACCCCTCCCCCCTCCTGTGGCCACAGACATGACGCCTTGGGTACAGGTGCACGCAAGCAGGGTAGGCGCAAATGCCCACACCCAGAACATTCACCTAGCCTGGGACACTTTCTGGAAGCCTTCCTTACCAGGGCAGCGTTAGGGGTGCTGTAGTCCCCATAAGGAGGCTGGGGGACAGTGCCGAGGCTAAGAAGATTCACAACATGGGGACACTAGAGCCAACCTGTGTACCCTCAAAGCCCGGCTTCAGCCCCTCAACACCCAGTCACCTCAGGACCCACAATCACTTTGCCCTATCAGAGATATCTCCCCACTGCTCATTCAGGGCCAAACTCATGCATGACACATACAGGCTCAGGGTCATATACATGCCCCACACACACTCGAGAGCAGATTAGGTGTGCAGCCTTACATGTCAGCCTTTGACAGACAACACAATCCAGACGGCACACAAAGTACATGTAGGGCCCCACTGTGTGGGTCATAACCATCCTCTTGTCCTTGCTCTCACACAGCCCTAAGCACCTCCAGCCACCCAGAGTTGAGGACACCCGTCCACTGCCATCCCATCTCCATTCCCTGCGCCCTCAAGGTGTCTCCCACAACCTCACATCGGATCCCAGAAGCCTGAGATGAACCTCTTGCCTTCGCCCCAACACCAGGCCTCTTGGCCCCAGGCCCACAGCCCCCTGAGTTCCAAGCCGAGCGCCAAGCCTTGACCCGCGGCCCGTGGCCAGCGCCTCCAGCCCACCAGCCACCATTTGTCTTGCATTTGTCGATGCACACGGCCCGGGCACGCCCCCCATCCACACTCCGGAGAGCTCGGCCCGCCCCCAGAGCCCCCTCCCCGCCCGGCCCCTCCCCCACTCACTCTGGCCTTCAAACTTGCGGATGATGGTGTCCAGGAACGTATTCTGCGGCGCGACGTGGCCCCTCCGCACCGGCATCCTGAGCCCATGGGCGGGCCGGGCGGGCCCCCACCCACCCCGGCCCGGCCCGGCCCAACACTAGGCTTCGGGTGTCCCCGCCCGGCCGTGATCCCCGCACCCCGCGGCCAAGCTGAGCACCGGCGGGGCCGGGACTGGGCTGCGGGCGCGGGGTCCCAGTTCAGCTCCCGGCTCCGGACCGCGGGCCCGGCCTGGAGCCGCCAGAGCTGGGGCCGCCCGGCTTCCCGCACACCTGTCTGCCGGCTCCTGCCGGGCGGCGGGCCCGCTCTGCCGCGTCCCTGTGCTGCGCTCAGCCCGCCCGCCCGCCCGCTTTCCCGAGCGTCCTTCTCCTGACTCTCGCCCGCCTGCCGTGCAGACAGCGGCTCCGGGCGCCCGCGGCTCAGGCTGTGCCTGCGGCTCGGCCCGGCCGCGGAGGGGTTAACGCGGCGCGCGCCCCTGGGCCCGGGCCCCCGCCTCCCGGCCCCCCGCGTCCGCAGCACCGCCTTCTTCCCCCCCGGCTCGCGCGCCCGCCCTTCCCATTGGCTGAGCCGCCCCGAGAGCTCCCCCCACCCGGCCCGTTATCTCCGCCCCGGAGCCCCGGGACGCGCGTGCCCCGAAGAGGAGGAAGGGACCCTTAGGTAGGGGAGCCGTGAGGACAGGTGCGAGGGCTGGCCTTGAAGCGGCGAGGGAGGGGCTGCGGATCCTGCCCCCGCCCCGGGATTCGAAGGGCTCTGGAGCCTGATTTGAAGGAAGGGAGCCTGTCCCTTACGAACGGTGCCCAGCCACGCCGAGCACCGGCCTAGGTACACACAGCATGAGCCCGGTGCCTGCTGGTGAGGTGCCAGGGGCGAGGCCTGGGCCCCTGGGCACGACAGAGACCCGGGAAATGAGAAGGTCAGGGTAATCTGGAGATTGCAGGCCAGCCGCGATCTGAGATAAGGGTGGGTGAGATTTAGGAGGGTATGTACCCGGGTTGGGGACGCCTCCACACACACACACACACACACGCCCTCTCGGGGCGGGGGGGTAGTCGGGGCCTCCCCTGGGGGATACGCAGAGGGACATTCTGACAGAATTTGCGGCCTCCTGGCTGCGGCATAAGAGAGGCCCCCGAGCGCAAGATTCCAGCCTGGGGATGCCCATGTGTGAACGGCTTGCCCACCCCCTGCAACGCGGGACCAGCCTCGCTGACCCAATCCGCGGACGCGGGGCCCTGCGGCGGTGGCCCAGCCCCGCGGAAAACCCTGGCCTAGCCCTAGGCCCCTCCCCCCGGCCAGCTGGCTCGCTCCAGCTGCAGCTCCCTTATTTAGGCAAGGAAGCCTGAGGATGCTCAAGGGCAGGCAGGGTGTCTGCCGGCCGCCTGCCCACCGCCTGCCTGGGTCTGCGTGAGGGGCTCCGGCACAGAGGCGTCCCCGGCCTGAGCAGCCAGGCAGGCCCCAGGAAGGCCAGGGCTGGGAGGAGAGTGTTGACAGCTGAGCGGCCAGCGGGGAGGAGTCGGCAGCTGAGCAGCCGGCCTTGGTCCCCTCCCCTGCCGCTGGGATCAGAGACCTGTCTAGAAGGATGGGGCCATGGGCGGTTCCTGAGGGCTTGCAGCTGCCTCTGTCCTTGAAGCAAGGGGTGGGTCTTGTCACCAGGGAGACCCATCCTGAGATGTGGGGGGGGGGGGGGGAGGAACAAAAGGCGGAAAGAAGAAAGCGGAGTCTGGAAGGAGAAAGGTCCAGAGAGGTCTTGGTGAGACCACCCCACCCCGACTCTAACCTTCCAAGCAAGAGCAAAAAGATGGAAACACTGGGACCAAATGGGGCCCTTGACCAGCAGATGACAACCCCTTTTTATTTGCTGGTGGGTGGGCAGTGACTCAGGAAGGCAGCCAGTGGGAGAGAAGGAGGTGGCTCTACCAGCTGATGCTAAAAAAGACCGGAGGCTCTTGCCTGTACAGTCATTCCTTAGCCCCCCTCCACCTCCAACAGCTTCCTCACTGGGATGCCCGGGGTCTTCAGTGGCAAAGGCTTCCCTTCCTCTGTGATTTCACATCAGATGCATCCATACAGGTGGCTACTGGGGTGGAACTCAGTCTATGACTGGCCCAGCCCCCTCCCCACCCCATGATGCCCTGGATGCTGGCTTGCCTGTGATAAGTCCAGGAAGATTTACATATAGGTGAAGTCTCTTCCTCTTCTCATCAGGGAATTGAGAGGAAGAGAGGGCCTGCAGTGGAGAGTGGGCAAAAGGAAACAGAAAAGGGGAAGGGACATCTGGAATTTTACCCTTCTCTCCAGACCAAGGGACCACTCATCTGAACTTGCCAGCTGTTCTCCCACCAGCGATACCCATGTGTGGGACAGGCTTTTACTCCTATCCCAAAGGCAGGACACAGGAGGCAGAGGAATCCTCAGTCTTCCGCAAAGAGAGGAGACCAGGCAAAAGAAAGAGCTGTATTTACAGTGAAATACATAGGCTCCTCCCCGCTCCCAGGAAGAAACAATTTAGGAAGAAAAGTCTGAGGAAAGCATCTTGCCAACCCCACTCTCTGCTCCTGCTCAGCCTGAGGGAGTCAAGCCAGGACTTCCTGGGAGGAAAAAAGAAATTGAAGCCTGCCCCTGCTGGTAGGCCCCCAAGGAGCAGGCAAGGCAAGATGCAGGCAGAATCAGGCCCAGAAGAGTCAGTGACAATCTCAGGGGACTGGAGGCAGTTCCAGTCAGATGAATGCAAGAGAGGCAGCTTGTGAAGGAATGGCTCCTCGGCAACCCCAGGAGAGGAAGAAGCAGCGAGACACTCCCTTGGGATTCAGGGGGAAGTTTAGATTGCAGGGCGGGCTTTGTTTTTCTGTGCAACTGGGTCCTGAGACTAGATATTTTCAGATAGGAACTGGGGTTGGAGGAGAGGAGAATCAAAGAAAAGCATGTTTCCCCTTCAAAGTGGGTGCTCAGGGTTTGTTGAGTGGAGGAAAGAAAGGAAGGGAGGGAGAGAGAAAGGAGGAAGGGAGGGAAAAAGGAGGAAGAGAGGGAGGCAGGAACCCACCTCAAACCCATAGCCAGGAGCCCGGCTCCCTTGCTCATTGCCAACTTCAGCTCCACACACAGTGGTGCTCTCAACCCCTGGCCCATGACCAAGGCCTTCTCCCACCAGTCTGGCACCCCATCGATCAGACATTTTCCCTGGCTTGGCAGTGTCAAAAGAAGCAATTAAGGTACTAGAGGCTAGGATTCAGGATCCCTGACTTCTAATTCTGATTCTGCTACTAGTCGGATCAACAAATGTTTATTGGGGCTTCCTATGTACTGGGCTCTGCGCCAAACGTGGTAGGGGAACAGGAGGAATAAATCAGGATCCCTCCTCCAGGGATTCACAGGGCAGACGAAAACCGTGCAATCTGCAGTGAGTGCTGTGCGATTACAATTCCAGCTGGAGGAATCTGTACTGTACGGGCCTTATGAGGGAAGGGGGAAGTGGTTTCAGAGTAGGGCTCTGAAGGCAGAGATGGAGCAAGGCAGAATCACTGCAGGTAGAGAGAGGGGACAACATGAGCAAAGGCATAGAGACTGGAGGAGGGAGGTCATGTCAGGGAGAAACTGTTAGTGCAGTGGCAGTACAGCATCAGGCCAAGGCCATATGCAGATGACTGAGAAGTATGAACCCTATTCTGTATGCAAAGGGACCACACTGAAGGAATTATGGGGGCAGCTGAAATGTACTCTCCAGCATGCAGAAGTCCTGTCTTTGTACAGATCCTAGCATAAAGTAGTTATCCAATAAAGATTTGTTGAGTTAATGAAATGTGTACAATAGTTTGAAGAAACTGAGGCAGACATGAGATGTTTCAGTTATCTATTGCTGCACAACAACCATTCCAAAAACCCAATGACTTAAATCAACAATAGCATTTATTTTTCTCACAGATCTGCAGTTTGGTCATGGTTCATGGGGTCCATTGTCTCTGCTCCACTCAGGACTAGGAACTGGAAGGCTGGTTCACTCATGTTTAGTGGTTGGGCTGGTTGTCAGCTGGGACCTCAGATAGGTCTGTGTCCAGAAACACCTATATGAGTCCTTTCCAAGTGGCTGCTTGGCTTCTTCAGAGCATGGTGGCTGGGTTCTAAGGGCCAGTGTCCCAAGAGAGGAGCAAGCAGAAGCTGTATCGCCTTTTATAACTTAGCCTCAAAAGTCACATCAAATAACTTCTGCCATGATGATGCCCATCCAGTTTCAAGGAGAGGGAACATAGACCCCCACTCCTCAGTGGAGGAGTGTCACCGACTATTGTAAGAAAACATGTACGATGACATGCACTGGCATGACCATCTTTGAAAAATACAACTTGCCACACGAAGCTATTCAATAGTCCAGGCGAGAGATGTTAAAGACTTGAACCACTTGAACCAGGTTAGAGGTGATGGAAAGGGGCCCATTTGTTGTGGGACTTTAAGAGTATCACCTAATCTCATTTTCGTTACCTGTAAAATGAGATCAAACAAGCTAAACTCTAAGCTCCCTTCCAGCTCCAGCAATGAGTGATTCCGGAATTCCAAGCTACCACTCTCCCCATCCATCAATGGTTCCTCCATTTTCCCTCAGTATCCATCTCCACCTTCACATCCACCTCCTGCCTCTGCTCTCTCAGCTTGGGTGCCCTTGGGGCTAATGGTTACTCCAACCCACATATTTATTTCGGACTAAAAATAAACGGAATAGATCTTTAAGGGTAGGTGCTAAGGCCCTCAGAATAAGAATGATCAAAGATCATTTATTAAGCACCTGCTGTGTGCTCATCACTGTAAGGTCTAGAAGAAACAAACTATGATACAGCCTCCACCCACAGGGAGTTCATTATCTAATTGAGGAGAGGGATTAATGGGTACAAAATATCGTGAAAGCAATCTGGTATGACAATGTACCACTGACAATATGTGCAGGGGAGTTTGGAAAAGAGAGGGCTCCATGTGGACTGAAGTGGCCAGGAGGGCTTCCTGGGGAAGCTGGGCCCTCCTAGATGGTATGGGCTTTCTCAGGCACAGAGGAAAGATGTGAACATCTTCATGAAGCAAGATTTCAATAGGGGTCAAGTGTGGGGGTCCTCCCGCCAACCTATACTTACTCCCAAAAGAGAGAGAGGAGGGGCCGGTTTAAGCTTCCTCAGCCCTAGCACTTCACAGCCATCTGTCCCTTTGATTTATGGTCTGGCCTCAGCCTTCCAGACACAAGAGGGGCTCCAAGTGAGGCTCCAGAACCTAGCAAGTAGTAGAAGCTCCAGGATTTCCACATAGAAGAGGATGGTAGTAAGGGGGAATCTGATTATAGGAAGGGCTAGGACACTTGAATTTGCATGTAGTCCTTTTAAAGGGGTATTTACTAAACATTTCCTATGAAGCTGACGCTGTTCTAGGAGATAGTTAAAAACAACAATAATAAAATCCTCAGAGAGTCTGCAGAATCAGAACACTGTTTTGATATAGATTGAGGGTTTATTTTAGAATGGATTTGACAGGTAGAAAAATATTAAGGAGCAGTCCACGCGTTGGTTTCATCCTCCCCACTCCCCACCCCTTAGGGAAGCTGGGCTGGCGTAGAAATTCTCTTGGCTGCTAAATGTCTCCAGCCCCGTGCAGCTCTGTATCTGTCCAAGGTGCTGAAAGTCCTTCGTGCCAGGCCGGGCAGGAAACCAGGGAGGGCAAACCAGGTGACCAAGACTGGGGCCCTCCTTGGGGCACAATGAATTAGACAGTTACTCCAAACCATGAAAATGTTTCTGGAGCTGACCAGTAGTTTGGGAGGCAGTATATGGTGAAGCAACAGTTGGCTCTGCTAAATGGTGCTGAGAAGACCCCAGTCTTACATGTGTCCATAATATGCCTTCCTCCTTCACCTCCATCCACTATCAAGGAAAATCATACGAATCCTCCTTTGAATTTTATACTTGTAACCCTTGGGCTTTCCTTTGGGAGCTTCTGCTGCCTTACGGAATATTAGAGCTGGTAGGGAACACTCTCATACTTTAGATGATAAAATGGAGTTTCCTCAAGGTTGTGCTGCAAGTAAGAAACAGAGCTGGACAAGAAGCCAGGTCTTTTGGTTCTCAGTCAAGTAGTTTTCCCAGCATACCAGATCAGGTTAGGGAATATATATCACATATAACAAGAACTAAAGGAAACAGGGAATTCAAGCCCTGTGTGTGTGGTTTTTTTTTTTTTATGTGGTGGGGGGTGTGCGTGTGCGTGCATGGGGGTATGTGTGTGTGCTCACACACGCACACGAGAGAGAGAGAGAGAAGAGGCCCAGAGAGCTCTTGATACAGAGGTAGCTTTGTCTCTCCAGAACCATGCCCTGTTCATTCTGCTAAAACTATCAGGCAAAATTCAGAAACTACCCGGATTGAACAAGGGGTAGCTATTCTACCCCACGGACCACCAGATTCTGAGCTAATCAATGCCAAGGAGCAGAGAAGGACTCAGGTCCAACTAGGTCTCCCGCTCTGTCACTTCCCCCATCAACCCATAAACAAGTATCCATCACCTTCTATGTGTCCCACACCGTGTGAGGCCCCTAGGGACATATAAAGTACAGGCATTCCCCGGATTTTTATGAACAAGCTCCTTTCCTAAATCTGTCAAGTCAAATCGGTACATAAGTTGGAACAAGTAGGTATGTTTGTATCTAACATCAATTAGTCAAATGTTTGTCATAGTATATAGTATACCTTTCTATGCATAAAAAACATTAAACATTTTCAGATACACTAAAACATCTTTAATATAATAATACAGTAATAATCATAATGTTTTGATGCGCATCACAGAGTAGCACCCGTTTGTTGTTACGAACCATTGTTTGTACCTCGAATTTTTAATAGAATAGGTTTTACTCAGGTTAGTTCGTAATTACAGGCTGTTCATAAGTTGGACATTCATAACCGGCCGACTGACTGTATACAGTTCAGCCCCTAACCTTGAAAAGTTTGCAATTAGTTGGGAAGACAAGATGCTCACACATGAATAGACATTACAGGAGCCAAATACAAGTAATGGCAGACAGCAAGAGAAGTCACAGGTCCTGAATCCCAAGTGTCAAGAAGTGGTACAGACCATGAGTGCTTTGACTTCACAGTAGAGGGCTGGAAGGGAAGGGAAGGCTTTACAAAGGAGAAGGGGCTAGGGAGAACTTGGCTGAGCCTAGAATAGTGGTCAGGGCGCACCTCTGGAGACCATCAGTGCAGCGTGGGACCTTCTTGTGGGAGGACAGAGCTGACGAGGTATGAATGATGACAGCAGAGGACAATCAAGCTGTGGGGACCCAGAATCTCCCAGAAGGGAGGATTGGGTCTTTCCCCCCTAAATAACAAAGGGCCTAGACAGCTTTCCCTTCTGGGTGCACAAGCCGAACGCCATCTAAATCTAAGCTCCTCTAGGAACTGGGAGTCACCCAGCTCTAGATAAGCCTAGGCAGGAGTTTAGAAAACCAGAACACAGAATGGGGACCTCAGGAAAGCCTCGGATCAGGTGCAGCTGCAAATATATCAGGAGTGTCTCACCTGCTGGCCACTGGGATTTAAGAGCTTGTGATCCAGCTGGGAGGGTGGGCAAAAAGACAAATAACATGATGACTGACGGTATACCAAGGTTTGGGATCCTGCCTTCTATATCTCACAAATCAGTAGGGGAAGTGGGATCTAAAGGCTATTCTTCCCCTTCCTGGCTTGGAGAGGAGGCCTGGTCCTCCTCTTGGGGCACCTGAGAGGCTGGGGGAAGGGGGTTCTGCTCAGCCTGTCCCCAGTGATGGTTGCTAAGGAACTTCCATGGCTAGGCACACTTGATGCTCTGAGCCCCAGTTCCCAAGAAACCTAGCACCACAGCAACCACACCAGAAAACTGGGCCAGTCTGAGAGAATGAAGAAGAGGAGGAAAGGAGAGAAAAGGGAAGGGGGGTGGCCAGCATTTGGGAGACCTCAGGCTGACCCTAAAATGTCTTCATTTTCAATCTGGATCCCAGAAACAAAGAGCAATGTCAAGTCCCCACAGATGTCAAAAACATTTATATCCACCACTGATGTTCTTAGCCAAATTAGCTTTGGAGGGGCAGCGATCAGATGAGGAGGTGAGTGAATGAGTGAGTCCCCACTGTCCTCCACCCTAGGCTCATTGCAGTGTGTGTATGTGTGGGTGTACCTGTGTGTGTGCACGCACACACACCCCCCACAGGCACAGAATCCATTCAGTGAGGTGGTTTGGAAGGAAAAGTCTAACTCTTAAGGGGAATCAAACCTGCACACACCCAAATTTCCCTCGGGATGTTAATCCAAACCTCCCAGGATTCCCCAAAGGCAGACAGCCACCCTCGATTCCCAGGGCAAGGTCTTGGGACTTTCAAAGGCCTCTAGCCCACTTGCCTTTCATTTCCATTAGAGAGCCAGGAGGCAGAGGAGTCTCCAGCACAGAGCCAAACAAGTCGGGCTGCTCACCAGGCTCTGCCTAGGGACTCACCAGTGGGATGGGGTTCCTTCACTCCTTCCCCATGACAGCCCCAGCTACTTTAACTGCCTCCTCTCAAAGCAGCCACAGAGCCTGATGTTCATGGCCCAGGTTGTGTGGAATGGGGTCTCCTGCACCTTCAATTTGCCACACTGCTCTGGTCCATGCAGGAAACAGGGAATGGCAGAAGGTTTGACCTCAGGAATGTCCCCCTTACTCCTCTGGGGGTGGGCTTATGCAAATGAGCATGGGCTGGTGTGGATCTGTCACCCAAGCTGAGCTCAGACGCACATGCCATTGGGTCCTTACTCATTGCCCAGGCCTCATCCGTTGTCTTTGGGTGTCTGGTCCCAGAACTTTGCTCCAATCGCTTTTCAGCTCTCTGCTGCCTCCCTGTGGCTATCTCCAGAAGGCCAGGTCTGGTGATGGCTCCCCAGTGCCAACACAGGAGTTCCTTTCAGACAGGCAACACCTTCCACTGCCAGAAGCCTTAATTACCCAGACTCCAGTCCAATGCCTCTCCCCAAACTTCCAGCCACAGCCTTGCCATCTGGAAGCTGAGCAAAGTGCTGCCCTCCCAACTTCACAACACAGCATTAGTTATATCCTGAGAAGGAGGGAGTCTCCCTGGGCAGAGGAAGGGCCTCCCTTCCCGCACCTCCTGCCTCCCTAGCCTCCCTTCCCTCCTTTCCTCTCTGCTCCCCACCCAGTCCTTGCCAGCAGGCAGGAAGGAAGTGGCTCATAGTCGGGAGGGTGGGGCACTTCCAGCTCTCACTGAACTACCCCGGGTTGGGCTATAAAGAGTCGGGGCCTTCCGCTCCCGTCACCCGCCACCTTCCGCCGCCCCCACAGACCTACTCAAGGGAGCCTAGGGCCTTCCCTTCCCAAAAGAGGAGCCCCAAAGTCAGGGCGTGCCCATGGAAAACCTGCACAGTGGCTGGGTCTGAGTGGGGAGGCAAAAGGCAGCCAGAGCAGCCAGCGAGGGTCTCACCTCCCTGACCGGGGTCAATCAGGGTGGTGATGGGGTATGGGCTGCCCTCCCAGGGGCAGAAAACGCAGTCCTTCATCAGGACTGAGAGGCTAGGCTCCCAATAAAATTATCTCTAATTTTAAAGTGAAATTATTTTCAGTCAGTAGAACTTCAGCCTTGTAGGTCTTGGAAAATTTTGTTTTTTTTCAGAAATTGAAGGAGCCCTAGCGGTGCAGTGGTAAAGTGCTCGGCTGCTAACCAAGAGGCTGATGGTTGCTCTTCAAAATGCAAATGCCACTAAGAGCAGTCAGCAACTAAGACAAATAAGCATTAAGACCTTAGCAGGCCCAGAAGAACTAGATGGTGCCTGAATACCACTAATGACCACCCCGACAGAACACAACAGAGAATCCCAGACAAAGCAGGAAAAAATGTAGAAAGGAACTCAAATTCATGTAAAAAGACTAGACTTAATGGTCTGACAGACTGGAGGAACCCCCAAAACTATGGCCCGTGGACTCACTGTTAACCCAGAACTGAAACCATTCCTGAAACCCACTCTTCAGACAAAGATAAAACAGGAAACAAAAAAAAATAATACACGTGAAAAGTGTGCTTCTTAGTTTAATCATAGATATACAAGACCAAATGGGCAGCTCCAGTCCAAAAGCAGGATGAGACAGCAGGAACTGAAAAGAACTGGTGGAGTGGACACAGGGAATTTGGGGTAGAAAGGCGGAGTGTGCTGTCACATTGTGGGGATTGCAACCAATGTCACAAAACAATGTGTGTATAAATTTTTGAATGAAAAATTAACTTGAGCTGTAAACTTTCGCCTAAAGCATGATAAAAAAAAAAAAAAAAAGAAGAATCAAGAAAGGGACCCATTTCAGAAGTGAGTGGTAGATACTGGGTTTTCTAGGATAGTTATAATCTCAAAGATTCTCTGCCCATTGTCAGATCATGTGTCCCAATTTGGGGTATGGAAAATTGAGTAACCATACATATTGATCAGGTTAATGTTTTAGAGCTGTCTTCTGTAACAAATTTTTTTTGCTATTTAAAAACTTTTATTGTGAATTTATTCTGAATTGTACACTTAAGAATGTATAAAATGGCAAATATTATGTTGTATCTATTTTATAATTAAAAAAAACTTAAAAAAAAAAAAGGAACTTATCAGGGTGGCCACCAAGACCAAGACAGACAGACAGCAAGGAGAGAACAAGAACCGGGCAGAGGGCAGAGCCAGAACCAGGCAAAGGGCAGGGCCAGAACCACACAGAGGCAGGGCCAGAACCAGGCAGGGCCAGAGCCAGAATGGTCAGAGGGCAGGACCAGAACCACGCAGAGGACCGATCCAGAACTGGGTAAAACAAGGGCCAGAATAAGAACCAGGCAGAGGGCAGGGCCAGAACCAGAACCAGGCAGAGAGCAGCACCAGCACCAGAACTGAGCAGAGGCAGGGCCAGAATGAGAACCGGGCAGAGGGTAGTACCAGAGCAAGACCAGGAAGAGGGGCTTAAAGGCGTGGAAACACCCCCACACTGTAGATGGAAAAGTCAAAGACATTCAGAAATGTCACTGTTTTGATACAGATGAGTTTGACGGACATTAGGACACGTGGGGCAATGCTGGCCACAGCCCCAGCAACATTGGGAGGAGGAAAACTTCCCTGTTGTGAAAGCTTCCGTCCCCTACACTTCCTGTGTCTGCTTTGACTTTTTCCCTGCTCCTCCTAGAACCCGTGCCATGGCTCCCTCAGCCCCAGATCAAACACCAGTTCAGGCCTGCTGTTTTCACTGGGTGTCCCACAGCCCTCAGTGCTGCCGTACAGGCCGCACTCCCACTTCCCTTCCAACCAGAGAATGCTTTCTCCTGAGCCCAGTGGCCCACAGAGACCCACCTGGCATCAGATGGCTTCTTCTCAGGGGCCCCTCCCCATTGCCTCCAGTACCTAGCTTCAGGCCCCCAGGGGTGCCCACATATGCAGCTAAATGCACCAATGTTTGTGAAGCACCTATTCAGTGCAGGGTACTGTCAGGCCCCACAGAGCACCCCTAAGGGTGCAGAACGTGATCGGGGCTTCCAGGCAGCATGCTTCGTTTGGGAGAGGAGCCACAGAGCAAGGAACCAGAGGAAAGGATACTCCAGACCTGGGGACAGGGTGACAAAGGGCTGCCTGGGGAAGGTAGGCAGGGCCATTTAGAAAGGTCTCAGAAAGGAACATGCTGTGCAGCTGGGTCCTCCAGAAAGCATACGAGGTTTGTTGGGGTTGTTGTTAGGTGCTGCTGAGTCGGTTCCAACTCATAGTGACCCCATGTACAACAGAACAGAACACTGCCCAGCCCTGCACCATCCTCACAGTTGTTGTTATGTTTGAGGCCATTGTTGCAGCCACTGTGTCAATCCATCTCATCAAGGGTCTTCCTCTTTTTCACTGACCTTCTCCTTTGCCAGGCATGATGTCCTTGTCCAAGGACTATGTTCCTCATAATAATGTCCAAAGTACTCGAGACGATGTCTCACCATCCTCGCTTCCAAGGAACGCTCTGGCTGTACTTCTTCCAAGACAGACTTTTTCATTCTTCTGGCAGCCCATGGTATACTCAGTGCTCTTCACCAACACCATAATTCAAAGGCATCAATCTTTGGTCTCCCTTATTCATTGTCCAGCTTTCACATGCATATGAGGAGACTGAAAATACCATGGCTTGGGTCTGGTGCACCTTAGTCCTCAAAGTGACATCTTTACTTTTTAACACTTTAAAGAGGTCTTTTGCAGCTGATTGGCTCAATGCAATACACCATTTGGTTCCTTGACTGCTGCTTCCATGGTCAGTGATTGTGGATCCAAGTAAAATGAAATCTTTGACAACTTCAATCTTCTCCCCATTTATCATGATGTTGCTTATTGGTCCACTTGCGAGGATTTTTGTTTTCTTTATGTTGAGGTATAATCCATACCAAAGGTGTAGTCTTTGACCTTCATCAGTAAGTGCTTCAAGTCCTCTTCACTTTCAGCAAGCAAGGTTGTGTCATTTGCATATCGTAGGTTGTCAGTGAGTCTCCCTCCAATCTGATGCCATGTTCTTCTTCATATAGTCCAGCTTCTTTGATTATTTTCTCAGCATATGAATAAGTATGGTGAAAGGATACAACCTGATGCATACCTTTCCTGATTTTAAACCACGCAGTATCCCCTTGTTCTGTTTGAATGGGTGCCTCTTCGTCTATGTAAAAGTTCCACATGAGCACAATTAAGTGTTCTGGAATTCCCATTCTTTGCAATGTTATCCATAATTTGTTATGATCCGCACAGTTGAATGCCTTTGCATAGTCAATAAAAAAGCAGGTAAACATCTTTCTAGTATTCCCTACTTTCAGCCAAGATCCATCTGACATCAGCAGTGATATCCCTCGATTCCCGTCCTCTTCCGAAACTGGCTTGAATTTCTGGCAGTTCCCTGTCAATGTACAGGTGCTTTTGAATTATCTTCCGCAAAATTTTACTTGCAAGTGATATTAATGATATTGTTTGACAATTTCCACATTCTGTTAGATCACCTTTCTTTGGAATGAGCACAAATAAGGATCTCTTCTTTGTTGGGGTATTGCCCGTGAAAGATAAGCAGGTGGGGAGAGCCCTCAGAGAAGGCTTCCTCTCTGACCCCTGTGGATGGAGAGAGGGAAGGAAGAAGAGCCTCAGCGTGTGGTATGGGGAGCGCCATGTAGGCACAGATGGGGAGACCCACACCTGGAGGTGTTAGTTCGCTGCAGTTCTGCAGCAGATCTTTCCTGGAGGGGGAGTACCAGAGAAAGAGGTGCTCCTAGTACTAGGCCTTCCTGGGAAGCCATGAAGAAGCCCGGTTGTCTAGAACCAAGGGCATGGGCAGCGTACTTGGGAATCGAGAGCCAGGCGAGTGTGTTGGAGTGGCCTTAGCCTTAGGCTGAAGGTGTTAGGGTAGAGCCAAAGCATGAGGCAACTCCCCAGACAGAGGGGTACACAGGCAGAGATCACCTTGTCTGAACTGAACTGTGGAAAAAGGAGCCGTTCTTGGTCATGTGCATTTTAGGTGGTGGTGAAAGAGGGTCTTGTCTGCTTCCTGCCTCCTGCTGGCCTGGAGAAGCGAGGCGGTGGGTGGGGGCTCTGGGCTCAGGCCTGCTGTCTGCACGCTTACCCAGCCCCGCCCCATGCCAAGCACCCCCAAGGGTGCAGCAAGCACCTAGTTGTCCAGGAGCTCAGGCCCACATTTACAAGGCCCCCGTGCCTCCACCCTCCCAGAGCTGGCAGGCTTGCCTTCTTGGTGTGACCCCGGAGCTCACAGCACAGCCTGTTCCCTCAGGTTGGCCTGACTGCCCCCAGCCCCCGCCTTTATCCTCCAATGCTGTTCAGAGAAGTCCCGCCAAGACAAATCCACGTTTGTTTGTCTGCCTGTCTGCCTCTCCCATTTTCTGCCTATCCTAGTCTCTTGATTTCCGTTTCATTCTTGCAGTCTCTCTTAGTCTCTGAGGTCTCAAATCCACGAGGCTTAACACATGAGCACAATTAAGTGTTCTGGAATTCCTGCTCTCCAAATGGGCCCCAGGGCATGGCCTTTCTCCAAAACTACAAACCCCAGCATGCACTACTGCTGGAGGTGCCTAAAGAGTACTGGTGTGCAGCATCTGCATTCTGGGAATTGTAGTCCACTATCCCCCACACTCTTTCCAGGGTGCCAAGGCCTCCCTCAGTGGGCAGTTCCTGCCCAGCCCTTATTGCTGGGTCTCTCTGCTGACCTACCGCCCCCTGGGAAGCATGCGTCACTGCATGACGGGTGGGGGTGGAGGCCCTGGATGGCAGCTTCCTGCTCTTTTGTGTCCCCCATTTGAGTCAGGGAGGAAGAGGGAAGGGGGGGATGGGGTTCCAGGAAACTGGGGCTGGGAGGGGATGGGATACCCCAATGCCAGACTCAAGGACAAAGGGTCACTGCATCTAGCTGGGCTAGAATCCTCAAAAATCCAAGAGGACCCAGAGGTGGGGATCCAGGAGCACTTAGATGTAGGAAGGAGCGGTGAAAGACAGAGCCAAGGGTGGCCCTAGAGGACCCTGTGGTCACTAGGAGTCTGGATCCCTGGTTCCCTGCGCCTGACATGTGCCCAGCTTCTGTCTGGCCTTCAGGCAAAGGCTGGCGAGGGGTGAATATGAGGCCTCCCCTCCTGGCCTGCCACCACAGAAGGGCCTCTTTGACCTGGGGTAGCCCCACCTTGCTATTCCTCCCACAGGGGCTCCTCCAGACACCTGGGCACTCACTTATCAGCTGTAGTCCTCACAGCAGAACCCAGGCATCCAGTCCCCCACCCTGTGTGAGGGCGGGCATGGGGCCATGGCTGTACAGCCTCCCAACCAGGCTGGTTCCTGTCCCATTGTGTATGAGACGGGGCGGGGCGAGGGCCAGCACTGGACAACCCACTCCCACTGCCCCCAGCCCCCTCCCTGCTTCCTAAGGAAAAGGCCAGGGCTCTGCTGAAAGCAGCAGAGCTGAAGAGCAGCTGACATGGGCAACTTGAAGAGTGTGGGCCAGGAGCCTAGGCCTCCCTGCAGGCTGGGGCTGGGGCTGGGCCTTGGGCTGTGCGGCAAGCAGGGACCAGCCTCCCCAGCCTCTGAGCCCAGCTGGGCACCAGCACCGGTGCCCCTACCTGCGCCTGACCACAGGTGAGGGCCACAGCTGCTTGGAGCAGGTGGGGCAGAGGGCGGGAGATCAAACCTGGGACTGGGAAGGCTGAAGGTTGCAGCCCAGGCAGGAGGGGCAGGTCGGCAACCCAAAAGGGTATGGACACAACCGAACAGGACAGCCAAGGAGACAGAGGAAGGATCCAACAGAGAACAGAGTCGGAGCTGTGAGGGACAGACAAAAGTGGGTGAAATATGCCAGCTACAGCATCAGGCCAGGGTTGGAAGCTTACTCTGCCACCAAGAGCTATTTGACTTTGAGCAAGTTACTTAACCTCTCTGAGCCACAGTTTATATAAAACAGGGATATGGCAGTGCTTACTCCACAAGGTCATCGTCAGTCTTCAGCTCACAGAAAGCCTTCAACAAACAGCAGCAACTGTTACTTAAGAGGAGGAGAAAGTAGCTGGGGTGGGGTCTCATTAAGGGGGAGCGAATTGGGCCAGGAGCCTCATGCCCGAAAGGAAAAGAGAGGAGAGCCCTGAGGGCCATAGGTGGGGGCTGAGGGGAGAGCCGGGAGGCTCCTTCCTCTTCTCCAGACCCCTCCTCCAGGTGACATCTGCTCACCTGACCCTCCAGCCCCAGCCCCTGGAAGGGTCCTCCCTAGGACAGAGGTCGTGAAGAGAGAATGGGCAAGGTGGGAGACCAGGCAGGGGCTGCAGGCGGCCCCACAGCCGAGGGCCCACATAGGGAAGAGCCTAAGGGCCTTGCAAACATGCTTACCCATGCCTGAGTCCCTCCCTTCCTCCCCCGCTCTCCTGCTCCCCGCAGCTGGTAGCTCTGAGAGGAAGTGATAAGGCCTCAAGGCTTCCCTTCACACGATCCACTGCTGTCAGGAGGGCTGTGAGAGGGGAGCAGAGATCTGGGCTGAGGAATCTCTGCTGCTGCCTCCCTTGGGTTTGGCCCCCTTGAGGAAGTCCTCACCAAGACTTTGGGGGCCCTTGCACAGCGGTAGCTGGCCAGGACCCAGCCAGAGGCCAGGATCCCAGGGACTGACTGGGCACCTGGAGACCAGGCGCAGGAGTCAGAGAGGCCTGCGTAGGAGAATGTGCTCTACCCTTCCGTGACCTCTGGCAAGACCCCTGAAATCACCTGTAAAAGCCTCCCTCACAAGGCGAGGTCGTTGTGAGGGCTGGCTGGAGGATATGGGAGGAGGCACAGGGCAGGCAGCAGTCTTGGGATTATTACTGCTGAGGGAGGGGGTCACCAGGGCACAGCTGGGGAGGCCAAAGGGAACAAGCTCCTCCCCCATGACCCCATCCCTGGCTCCCAACAGCCCCCCACTAGCCCGGCCTCCAGAGGGACCCAAGTTCCCTCGTGTGAAGAACTGGGAAGTGGGGAGCATCACCTATGATACCCTGAGTGCCCAGGCACAGCAGGTAAGGTCCGGGCCCCCTGGGTAAAGCTCCACCCCCCGCCTCCCTCCCCATCCCCCATTGCCGGACTGAGGACTACTGAGGCCCGTCTCAGCCCTGAGCCTGAGCAGGATGTTCCCTGAATCAGCCCCTGCCTCTAAAGAGAAGAGACAAAGTAAGAACCACAAGGGCTGAGGGACAGGCAGCATGATAAGCCCCCAATTACAGGCGGATTTTGTGACTCCTTGGAAACCCTATGGGGCAGTTCTATGTCCTGTTGGGTTGATATGAGTCGGAATTGACTCGACAGCAACAGGCAATGGGTTTGTGGCTCAAACCTCCAGCCCTTGCCCAAGTCCTGCCTGACCCAGCCCAGCTGCACCCCTGTTTCCAATCTCACCCCAACCCTGAGCCCACACCTCCCTGAACCCAAACCTCTGCCTCCAGGCCCCATCCCAGACCCCAGCACCCTGACCTGTGCTCCCTGCACCCCCGCCACTCCCACCCCACTCCAACTCAGGATGGACCCTGCACCCCAAGACACTGCCTGGGCTCCCTTGTATATCCGCGGAAACTGCAGAGCCGGCCCTCCCCACACCCTGCACCCCCTGAGAGGCTTCTGAGTCAGGCCCGGGACTTCATCCACCAGTACTACAGCTCCATCAAGAGGTGAGAACCTCCTAAGAGCCTGCTGAGGCCCCAGAAACCTCGGGATCCCCTTCCCTATGCCCAGTCCTACTGTCCCCCAATCCTGACTACCCCCCACCACCCCCACACGACTTCCTTCTCCCGCAGGAGCGGCTCCCAGGCCCACGAGCAGCGTCTTCAGGAGGTAGAAGACGAGGTGGCAGCCACAGGCACCTACCAGCTTCGGGAGAGCGAGCTGGTGTTCGGGGCCAAGCAGGCCTGGCGCAATGCCCCCCGATGCGTGGGCCGCATCCAGTGGGGGAAGCTGCAGGTGTGGCTGGCTGGAGCAGACCCAGGACAGGGCCAGGGCCCAAAAGGCGAGGAGGGGTGGGGGCAGCTCCTGAGACTTCTCTGATAGGTCCAAGCAGTGGGGGAGATTCCTGCCCATTCCCTCAGAGACTGGAAGGGTCAGGGGGCCAGCCTCAGGCCCCATCTTCGATATCCCCTGGTGAGCCCTCAGTCACTAGCTAACACCTGGTTATTAAGCAGGGTGGCCACTGGGCTGGTGGGTCTGTGGCAGTGAGTAGTCTGAACTCATTCACAGGAACAGGGACCCTGTCCTGAAAAAGGGTCCAGCTTCCTCTTCCATTTGGGCCTCACCTGTGTAGCCATCCCCTCACACCCAGCACACTGCTCCACGACACAGCGCTAGCCTGGGCCACTGGAACAGCCTCTGGCCACAGCCAGCTAACCCACAGGAGAATCAATTTCATGACTTTGGCCTGCTTGTCACTGGCTACCAAAGAATCTGGAATAAAGCCATGTGCTCAGAGAATCCCAAAGGAGTCTAAATAAAATGACAATCCCATCTGACACTTGAGGAAACTTTTAAATGGTTCAAAGCTTCCTGTCACCTTTGACTCCTCAAGCCTGTGTCCCTCCCTCAGCCCCCAGCCAGCCACTGCCTCCCCACACGTTACTAGTGTAAATCTCCTCCTCCCTCAGGCAGAGTGGGGTGTCCCAGCCCCCTCTTGGGGCCTCCACTCAGATGCTTCTCGCAGCATCAGGATGTCAGGACTGGTAGAAGCCGTCGAGGCCACCTTACGCTGTCCCATCCCCTTCAGCAGCAGCTGGGTGGGGTCAGCTGCCTATGCTGAGCACCTCGGGCAATGGACACCTCCCCATTAGGGGCCAAGTCAGCAGTAACCAGGTGCCTCCTCACACCAGGTGCCAATCCAGTCCCTGCAGGGCCAGGGAAACACGTGCCTTGGGAAAGAGACAAGGAGCAGGCCAGGCTGGGGCAGGGCGGGAAGGGGCCAGTGGTCAGGGAGGCTTCCCAGAGAAGAGCCATGCTCTCTGTAAGTGAATCTCACAGCCTGTGAGGGCAACCAGGAGGCCCTCCCCCAGAACTCCACGTCTGCCTTTTCCCCTGGTTCTGGTGCTCATGACCACATGTTCCTCCCCTCCTCGGACTGGCTCAGGTATTTGATGCACGGGACTGCAGCTCTGCGCAGGAGATGTTCACCTACATCTGCAACCACATCAAGTATGGCACCAACCGGGGTAACCTTCGGTGAGCAGCCGCCCTCCCCCCGGCCCAGCCTCCCACCCCCAGGGCGGTGGAGGAGACCTCTGACCCACTCTCCTCTCCACAGCTCTGCCATCACCGTGTTCCCCCAACGTGCCCCTGGCCGCAGTGATTTCCGAATCTGGAACAGCCAGCTGGTGCGCTATGCAGGCTACAGACAGCAGGATGGCTCTGTGCTGGGGGACCCTGCCAACGTGGAGATCACCGAGGTGGGTGCAGAGAGCAGCTGACGAGGGAGTCCCCAGGGCGGAGAACAAGGGTCCTGGGCTGAGGCATGGAAGAGGCATGAGCAAACTAGATGGGGTGCCCTCACTGAGGCAAGGGTGAGGAGACACAGTGAGGGGATCCTCTCTGCCCTGCCCCACTCCCCACCGCAGCTCTGCATCCAGCATGGCTGGACCCCAGGAAACGGCCGATTTGACGTGCTGCCCCTGCTGCTCCAGGCCCCAGATGAGCCCCCAGAGGTCTTCCCTTTGCCCCCTGAACTGGTCCTTGAGGTGCCCCTGGAGCACCCCACGTGAGCACTAAGGGACTGGGTCTGGAGAAGGAGAGGGCTGGCAGGGGGTGGCCCAGCAGGTGGGCTCCCCCTAGGACTGACCCAAGTTCCCAATGGCCCCAGGTTGGAGTGGTTCGCAGCACTGGGCCTGCGGTGGTATGCCCTCCCAGCAGTGTCCAACATGCTGCTGGAAATCGGGGGTCTGGAGTTCACTGCAGCTCCTTTCAGCGGCTGGTACATGAGCACTGAGATTGGCACTCGGAACCTGTGTGATCCCCACCGCTACAACATTCTAGAGGTGAGGGCCAGTGGGTGTGAGGAGAGGGCAGGACCAGCATCTCTCCCCATCCCGGGGCAGGATCTGAGAGAGGGTCAGGTAACAGCTGCCTCCCGAACCAGAACTGAGGATGAGAGCCATGGAACTGGGCAAAAGTGTGTGTGTCTGCACATACATGCATGTGTTAGCATGTGTTGCACATTTGTGTGCGTGCATGTATTTATTTTTCTGGGAGTAGGATCTATAGCTTCCATCAGATTCTCAAATGGGACCTTGGCCCCAAAAAATGTTAAGACCCATTTTAAAGGTGAGAAATTAAAGCCCTGGGCTGAGAAGTGACTCGCCCAAGGCCCCTCCCTGCTCTGAACCAACAACCCCAAACTAGACAGGTCTCCCAATGGCCACCCATCCTCACCCCTTCCACCCCACAAGTCTGAGACAGGAATGCTTTCTGCCACTCCCCATTGCCTCTCTCCCTACCAATCCCATGCGCACCCCCTATCCCAGGATGTGGCTGTCTGCATGGACCTGGACACACGGACCACCTCGTCCCTGTGGAAAGATAAGGCAGCTGTGGAAATTAACTTGGCTGTGCTGCACAGTTTCCAGGTGCACAGGCTGGACAAGCCAGGAGGGCAAGCGGGCTGGGGGTGGAAGAGAGGTGGGCACTTAAAAACTGGGGAGGGCTAGAGGCTTGTAGAAGGCTCTCATTGCACCTAGGGAGCCATGGGCACACTGGCCCCGGTGGTACTGCAACATGGGGGCCTCACTCTGCCTGCCACAGCAGGCTGGGCCATGATGCTTCGCAGGGATGCTCTACCGCAGAGCACACTGGGTACTGTGTTTATGGGACCCACTGGGTTCTGGGAGCCCCAAAACCAGGATCTAGTGCATGCTGGGCGCTGTGACTTGAGGAAACTAGTGCCTGCTGAATGCTTCCACGGAGTCTCAAGAGTTTAGGGTATTTTGGTTTGGGGACAGGGAATACAGACACTGGAGGTTGGAGGTGCTGTTGCAAACTGAACTTTGCACATGGCTGTGTATGTGGGGGTGACACTGTGTGGTTTGGCGTGACAGCCATGGTGGCGGTAGGAAGGGTGGGGTATGCGGGCTGTGTCTAAGCCTGTCTTCTCCCTCCCTCCCCACTCCAGCTAGCCAAAGTGACCATTGTGGACCACCACGCCGCCACAGCCTCCTTCATGAAGCACCTGGAAAATGAGCAGAAGGCGAGGGGAGGGTGCCCTGCTGACTGGGCATGGATCGTACCCCCCATCTCGGGCAGCCTCACACCTGTCTTCCATCAGGAGATGGTCAACTATTTCCTGTCCCCTGCCTTCCACTATCAGGTACCCACCTCAACTGGCTTCTGCCCACTGGGACCAGCTCCAACTAAGCGGTGCTCGCTCAGGGCCTCTAACTTTCTATTTATTTACCTCTGGCCCACCCGTCACTTCCTTGCAGCCAGATCCCTGGAAGGGAAGTGCAGCCAAGGGTACAGGCATCACCAGGAAGAAAACCTTTAAGGAAGTGGCTAAGTAAGTACCCTAGTAGCATTGCCCCCTACCCCAGGGCCCAGCCCCAAAGCAGGGTCTGGGGAGGCATACCCCTCCATACTCCCAAGACCTTACTGAGACCGGGTCCAGACCCCAGCCTCAGTGGCCTTGATGGTCCCCTGCCCAGGGGTGGCCCTGTCTCCATGGCCCTGGGGATTCCCTCACCCCACCCTTGCCCTCAGTGCAGTGAAGATCTCTGCCTCGCTCATGGGCACTGTGATGGCTAAGCGAGTGAAGGCGACAATCCTGTATGGCTCTGAGACTGGCCGGGCCCAGAGCTACGCACAGCAGCTTGGGAGGCTCTTCCGGAAGGCTTTCGATCCCCGGGTAGGCTGAGCCCAGAAGGGCAGGGGTCTGGGGAGACCAGGGACAGGGACCTGTCCACACCTTCTGAGAAGCCCTGGGGATAGGTTTTGGAGGAGGGGGTCGCAACTCAGGGCCCTCAAGGAGGCCTAGGGATCCAGGAGGCCTGACTCTGCCCTGCCAGGGAGGGGCGAGTAAGAAGGACCAGGGCAGCATCCCTCTCCTCACCCCCACCCCCAACCCAGGTCCTGTGCATGGATGAGTATGACGTGGTGTCCCTCGAGCACGAGACACTGGTGGTGGTGGTGACCAGCACATTTGGGAACGGTGATCCACCTGAGAATGGCGAGGTGAGGCCGGGCAGGAAAGGGGACACTGGGCAACTCAAAACTGGTGTGGCTAGGCAGGAGTACCCCACAGCGAAAAGTGAAGATGCCATGAGAGCCCCCCAGAGTGGGAACATGGAAGTTCCACTGGGACTTGGTGGCCTTCATAAGTCACAACCAGAAAGACAGAAATACTCTGTTTAATTCAGCATTTCAGCTTTTTCTTTAACAAAAGAGAAGAGCACTATTTAGATGCCAACATAGATTATAGATTAGATGACTTCAATTTCACCAGAACAAATCTTAAAAGACAAAAAAAAAAAAAAAAAAACACTAGACCAGGGCCATTGCATGCCCTAGCATTATCTTCCAAGCATCTATGTCTCTTGGCTGCCCCAAGCTATACACCCTCTGGTTCTTCTTACCTGTTCCAGCTCCAGTTGTTAAATCCCTAAGTAGCTCCTCGAGCACACTAAAATTGCCTCAATTCTGATTTAAGCCTTCTCCTACTTGCTTACTATCCCCTTCAGCTCTCATTCTGATCTGCCTTTTAAAGGAAAATAAAATCATTATTAGCTTTTTTTAGTATAAAAGTAGTATCCAAGTAACCCACACCCCTATCTGAATATAGAGCATTTCCATCACCTAAAAAGTTTTCTTCTCAATTCTCCAAGTCAAACCCCTTCCCAGTCAATCCCCTCCTACCAAAAGCAACCACGGTTCAGATATCGGCCGCCATAGATCATTAGTTCACCATTCAAATGGAAGCAGACAGTAAGTCTGGCTCCTTTCACTCTGCATAATGTTGTTGAGAGTCATCCATATTGTCACAGTAGTTCGTGCCAGTCTATTGCTGAGTAGAATTCACCCTAGGAATATATCCAGGTGTTTATTCACACTCCTATGACACGTGGGCTGTTTCTAGTTTCTGGCTAGTATGAGTAAAGTTGTTATGAACATTCTTGTGCACGGCTTTTGTGAACTTATGTTTTCATTTCTCTGGGATAAATACCTAGCAGTGGAATTTCTGGATCATTAGGGTAGATGTGCACGTTTAACTTTTTTTATAAAGCTGCTGAACAGCCAAGCTGAGCGAGCTGTGCCCTTAAGATCTGTGCATTTCAATGTATGTAAATTTTGCCTCAATTTTTTTTTAATGGACCAAAACCATATATCCCACAGAAAATGGGTATATTCACTAAAGACACAAACAAAAATATTTACAGCAGCATTGTTCATAATACCCCTAAACTGGAACAGCTCAAACAACCATCAACAGTAGACTGGATAAATGAATTGTGGTATATTTGAATACTATGCAGCAATGAGGATGAACAAATCACAACCAGACACAACAACACAGATGAATCTCAAACAATGTAAAGTGAGAGTCACCAAACACAAAAGACTATGTGCTATACGACTCCTTTCGTATGAAGTTCAGAAACAGGCAGAACTAACACATGGTGTTAGAAAGCAGGAGACAGGCTGGGTACCCCTGGAGGGGGGTGTGGGGTTGTATGCTAATGACTAGTGAGGGCCCAGGGGGTCTTCCAGGGAACTGGTAGTGTTTCTTGATGCTGATTACACAGGTATGTTCAGTTTTTGAAAATTCATAAAGGTGTACATTTAAGATTTTTTTTTGTATGTATGGTACATTTCAACAAAACATTCAAAAACTAAAAGTAGTATGTGGAAGTTACGGTGAGCCTACAGAACCACCCCAAATACAACTACCATGAATATTCAGGAGCTAGTTTTTTCTTTTTTTTTTTTTTTAGTTCCTTCTAGAGTTTGTTTTCACTTTCTATGTGAAGGTCTGTTTGATATGGTTCTAAGTTGTGTCCCCGGCAGCACGTAAGACAACTGTATCTTCTTCACCAATCCCTGGATCACTCCGCATCCTCCAGCCAGAGCACAGGCGCGGCACAGCCCCTGTAAAAGCAGTCGCCGCCACCAGTGACGGGGCAGCACACGAAATGGAGAATTATTTTCCGCCTGTCAAACTGGCCGGGATGCTGAAGACGGGTAGCACCCTGTGCTGACACAGCAGGGGGAAAGCATCCCCTACCCTGTGGTGGGCACATCACCTGAAGCAGTCCTTTCACAGGACAACCTATTTCAGCAACTTTTTAAATCCTCTGACCAGCAATTCCACTTCTAAGTACTACCCTACTGAAATATGCAAAACGGGAACCAAGGCTATATACCCCCCCACCCCCAACCCGTGCTGTCTGTCGAGTCGATTCTGACTCATAGCGACCCTATAGGACGGAGTAGAACTGCCCCACAGAGTTTCCAAGGAGCGCCTGGTGGATTCAAACTGCCGACCCTTTGGTTAGCAGCCGTAGCACTTAACCACTACGCCACCCAGGGTTTTACAGGAGTGTGTAATTCAGCTTTATTCGGAGGCTACCAGATGTCCTTCCGTCAGAGTGAAGTTTTATAAGTCATGGTACATTCAAATGATGGATACCATGAAGCCACGAAGGAGTCTGGGTGGCACCAGTAGTTTGTCCTCAGCTGCTAACTGAAAAGTTGGCAGTTCAAACCTACCCAGCAGCTCCACAGAAGAAAAGTCCTGGCAATCCGCTTCCCTAAGGTTACAGCCGAGATACCTAGAAGACCCTATGAAGCAGTTACTCTGTAACACGTGCGGTCACCATGAGTGAGGGACTAACCTGACAGCACCTAACAACAACCAAACCAAAAACCCACTGCCGTACAGGCAATTTTGAATTATAGCTACGCTATAAGACAGAGTAGAACTGCCCCATAGAGTTTCCAAGGAGCACCTGGTAGATTTGAACTGCTGATGTTTTGGTTAGCAGCTGTAGCACTTAACCACTACACCACCAGGGTTTCCACAACAACAACAAGAAGCCATTAAAGAAAATGAGGTAAACCTTAGTGTATTGAACAGGAAGGAAGTCCACAACAGGTTATTTATAACTAGCAGGTTAAGTGTAGTGTGGTCCCATTTTTACTTTAAACAGAACAGCCCGTAAATACAAACATGTATGTAAGGACAATGAAAAAGGTCTAGAAACTTAAGTACCTGTCAATAGCATGTACGCTGACATACACTTCCCTTCACACAGAGCTTTGCAGTCGCCCTGATGGAAATGACCAGCCCCTACAACAGCTCCCCTCGGCCAGAACAGCACAAGTGAGAGGGGATGGGAGTTTTGGGGGGCTAAGGAACAGTGAAATGTGTTGAGACACAAGAGGAAAGTGGGTCTGAGGTGCTCTTCCTGTGCCTCAGGCCATCTTCCCAACAGGCTGGAGGAGAGCTATGAGGACCCCTGCCAAGTCAAGGCTCAGGAGGTGCTCCTCCCTCCTCCCCTCCTTGTGACCTGCCCATCCAGTCCCCAGGACTCTAAGAAGCAGGTGGTCCTGAGGTCTCTTTCAGAGACAGAGGGAACCAGAACAGGCCCAGAGGCTCAGGGCCCCCCTGGGATGCTGGCCCTCAGCCCCAATCCCAACCCAGCTCTGGAGAGAACAGAGCCAGGCCAAAGGCAGTGGCTTTTCCACTCAGACACAGAGCCTGACAACCATGTCCCCAGCCCAGGCTCTTCTTTAGTTCCCTGGGACACCCATCTTTGTCCTCTCTTGCCAGGAGCTACAAAATGCGCTTCAACAGTGTCTCCTGCTCAGACCCCCTGGTCGCCTCCTGGCGGCGGAAGAGGAAGGAGTCCAGTAACACGGACAGTGCGGGGGCGCTGGGCACCCTCAGGTTTACCTCTCAGGGGAAGTGCTGGGAGGGCAGGCTCCTGGGAAAATGTGGGTTGGGGTCTGGTTGGGCCCTCGTGACAGCTCCGTGCCCTCCAGGTTCTGTGTGTTCGGGCTGGGCTCCCGGGCATATCCCCACTTCTGCGCCTTCGCGCGCGCAGTGGACACGCGGTTGGAAGAGCTGGGTGGAGAGCGGCTGCTGCAGCTGGGCCAGGGGGATGAGTTGTGCGGCCAGGAGGAAGCCTTCCGTAGCTGGGCCCAGGCCGCCTTTCAGGTGAGCCCTGGGACCTGTCTTTGACATCTGACCCCAGTTCACCCCTCCAGACCCAACTGTGACTCCAACCTGGGACACCCTCACTGCTACCTGGATCCCTGTGCCTTACTGATGGGACCTGCAATATTGAGTCTGGAGACCTTACTGCTGCCCTGATTCTGTTTGGCTATCTGGTCCCTTCCTGTTCCTTCCAAAATCCACCCTCGTTTTGCCACTGTAGTCGGCCCAGTCCAAGTGGTGGACAGCAGGGTTCTAACAATGGGAGTGCAGAGAGGGTACAGGCAGATGGGGGCCCAGGTCAGGCAAGGCTGGGTCCCTCAGTGGGCACACAAAGGAAGGAGTGCAGGACAGGGACAGGACGAAGGGAGAGGGACACGATCAAGTGGGTCAGACAGAGGCGGGGTCTGAAACCAAGGCCAGCACAAAAGCTACAGAAAGTCATAGAGGTTGCCAAGCACAGCCTGTCAACAAGCCTGCCATGCTTGGGTAGGGCCTGGACTGGAGGGGTGGTCCTGGGTCTGGGGAGGAGGGAGACAGAGTGGCTGTGACTTTTCAATCCTGGGGTTCCTCTGGGGGCAGCTATGCCTGGTCTGAGGATTGTTCTTGGAGCCCACGCTCCCGGTCCTGACACTGTCCTGGGCTGGATCAGTGCCAGCCCTCCAGGTCAGGACTGATGTCGAGGAGGAGGGCCCTTGAGGACTTGGGGATGCAGGGGCCTGCCCGGTGCAGGCAGAGGGTCTGCTGTGGAGAAGGTCAAGCTGGAGAAACAGATAGGACCAGACTGGGTGGGAAGGGGAAATTGAAATAGAGACTAAAGCATTTGGAGAAAGACGAACCACTGGAAGTTGTAGAGAGGGACAAGGAATGAGCACAACACGACGTTTTAGGAACACTGCTTTAAAGGCAGGAAGACTGCGCTAACATGGGTGGTAGCAGTGGGAGTAGGAAGGAAGGGAGGGGGCCAAGGAAGGAAGAGATATAAGACTTCACCAAAAAAAAGGAAAATGAACCAGGTTTGGTGATACGGGTAGAGAGCAGAGGGAGTGGCCCATCCTGGGGAGCTTGTGCCTGACCAGAAAAAAATGGGATATGGACCTTCCCAGGGACCCTGCTCCACAGGCCCCACACCAGTCCCTGGGCTCAGTGCAGGGGAGGACAGACCTGCCAGAGCCTCCGCCACCACCCGGAACTCTGTGTCCCATTCCAGGAGCACTTACTATTTGTGCTAAGGGCTTTATATAAAGCACCTTATTTCATCTTCACAACCAGCCAAGGAGGCTTGAGGATGGGGACACTGGGCATGCAAAATGCAAGTACAGGAATTAGAATTTGAACAGCAGATGGGAAGACACAGACCCATTCGCCAAGTGTTGTTACGCGACAAGCCCTGCGTTCCAGGGCCTGGGGCAGGGGGAGGGGGGACACAATCAACACCAACCAGATAAGTAACTTATGGGTGTGACGAGAACAGATATGCATGAAAGAATAGCTGTGGCTCTTGGGCCCTGTGGCCCGTGAAAGAGCTGAAGTGCAAGGGCCCATCCTCAGTGTGGCCTTGGCCTCAGGTTTATCTCAGCTTCCCTCCTGCCCCTGGGGCTGCTGATCCCATGGTCCTATGCACCCTTCCGGGTACCTCCACCCCTGCAGCCCCACCAGGATGGAAGGGGGACACTAGAAAGCCAACTTGAGTCCTCCTTGCTCGGGCTGCTGCCTGATGGCAGGAAGTCCTGAGCCCTCACCAACGTCTCCCTGACTTCAACAACCTCAGGCCTCCTGTGAGACTTTCTGTGTGGGGGAAGATGCCAAGGCTGCTGCCCGGGACATATTCAGTCCCAAATGGAGCTGGAAGCGCCAGAGATACCGGCTGAGTGCCCAGGCCAAGGACCTCCAGCTGCTGCCAGGTGAGGCCTGACTTACCTTGACCTCTAGAGTCCCTAGAATTCTGGACCATCTCACTCAAGGTGCCAGGCTCCCTGACTCAGTCTGTCTCCTCTGCCCTCTGCCCCACCCCAGGCCTGATCCACGTACACAGGCGGAAAATGTTCCAAGCTACAGTCCTCTCAGTGGAAAATCTGCAAAGCAGCAAGTCTACGTGAGGAAGACTGCTTACCCCACCCTCCCCATCTGCCCCAGCCCCATCATCCTTCCCCCACATGCCCACCTGCCCCCTATAACGTGCCCCTCTCCTACCCCCAGCCGGGCCACCATCCTGGTGCGCCTAGACACTGCAGAGCAGCAGGGGCTGCAGTACCAGCCTGGGGACCATGTCGGTGTCTGCCCACCCAACCGGCCTGGCCTGGTGGAGGCGCTGCTGAGCCGTGTGGAGGACCCACCGCCGCCCTCTGAGCCCATTGCAGTGGAGCAGCTAGAGAAGGGCAGCCCTGGTGAGGGGCAGCCCTAGTGAGGGGCACCATACAGCCACAGCAGTGTGCATCTGGCCTATCCCAGCTGCCTCCCTCTGGTCCCAGGGCCCCCCAGGCTCCAGAGCTGGCAGAGGGCTGCACCACTTTGGTACAGAGCTGGCACTGTCTACCTCCAACCAGGCAGGCCCACTTTCCTTCTTAGAACCCCCACTTTTAGCCCACCTGTACACACACACACATCCAAAAGCCTATGTCTCACCTCTGGACTCCTCTCCAAGGTGCCCCTGGTAGCGTAGCCTGCTCTGTAGCTGGCATTTGGTCCACCCCTGCTTCACCAGGGGCTGGGGTTAAGATAAGATGAGCGGGCTAGGAGCAGAAGAGCACAGCCAACCCAATGCCCCCAAGTAAACACACCAAGGCTGCCCAGACAGGCCCACCATCTGCCACTGTTCAGAACAAGTTCTCCGACAAACGCCACACAGCCACAGTCAGTTCCATTTACTCCCCAAGACACGGTCCTCTGCCAGACAATCCAGTTCTGGCTTGGCCCCTCCCTCAGAGCTCCCCTGTGCACCCCCCAGGTGGCCCACCGCCCAGCTGGGTACGGGACCCCAGACTGCCCCCGTGCACACTGCGCCAGGCTCTGACCTACTTCCTGGACATCACATCCCCACCCAGCCCTCGACTCCTTCGACTGCTCAGCACTCTCGCTGAAGAGCCCAGCGAACAGCAGGAGCTGGAGACCCTCAGCCAGGTTTGGGGGGGGTCACCCCAGTGGGGGTGGGGCCAGAGAGGCAGACTAGCTGGAGGGGAGGGGGACACAGTGGGAGGAAGCAACCAGGCAAACCTCGCCCATGACTATCTCTACCTGGCTAACTTGGGCTGACACTTCAAGACCCAGCTTGAGTATTATTAATTCCTCTTTCTCAAGGTCTTAAAGAGCCTGGCATAGAGAATGTGCTCAACAAGCATTTGTTGGCCTGAACTGAGAAGCCCTATTGAGAATTAGCTGGGAGGGGTCAGGCAGGGAGGTCAATGGGAAGGGCTACAGGGTTCTAAGCCCACTTCACCCTGCCCCCTGCAGGACCCCCGGCGCTATGAGGAGTGGAAGTGGTTCCGCTGCCCCACACTACTGGAAGTGCTGGAGCAGTTTCCGTCAGTGGCATTGCCTGCTCCCCTGCTCCTCACCCAGCTGCCTCTGCTCCAGCCACGGTACTACTCAGTCAGCTCAGCACCCAGTGCCCACCCAGGAGAGATCCACCTCACAGTAGCTGTCCTGGCATACCGGACCCAGGGTGAGGTGGGGGAAGAGGGGCAGGGCCAGAGCCATGGCAGTGACTTGGGAGTGGCCCCTCACTGGCCCTCTCACCTTCCCAACCCCATAGATGGCCTGGGCCCACTGCACTATGGAGTCTGTTCCACGTGGCTGAGCCAACTCAAGGCTGGAGACTCCGTGCCCTGCTTCATCAGAGGGTAACGGGGCACTGCTGTGGCAGAGTGGGGAAGGAGAGGAGGGAAGGAGCAGCAAGAAGACAGAGTATGTCTGTCTGTCCAAGTAGGAGCTGGAGAAGAGCCCCAGGTGGCTGGGGACAAATAGAGACGTCAGTGGTGGGGCTGCACAGGGTGGGTGGTAACTGCTGGGAGTATTACTGGCAGCAGGGAGGACCTGCTTAACATGGCAAGGATGGGGTATCCGGCTGGTTCATTTCAGAACCCTGCCTGGGCCGCCAGGCTGATCTGGGCCTTCTCACTAATTTGGACTCACTAATTTGCGATTTTTTTTTTTTGCTCTGAAACTACACCTCCCACAGAGACAGAGCTGGGATTAACCAGCAGACCCTGCTGATTTTTGAAAACATCATTTCTGTGTCCTCAGAGTCAGCCTGATGGGAGGCACGGCACTTGGGGACTGTGGTTCCCAAGTCCCCACTTTATCCAGGGACAAGGGATTAGGGTAGAGGCCATCTTTGGCCACTGTATCATTGAAGACTCAAAGAAAGTGAGGGATTTCAGGATGGCCTTGCCTTGTACTACTTCAGAAGTCTTGCTCCAACCAGTACCCAGGAAACTGAAATCCTGGGGGGACTAAGAAGAGTTCCCAGGGTGGTGCCAACTAGACCTGGTGGTCCAAACCTCCATGAGTCTAAATTACACCTACAGTGTACCAACCTACTGAATACAAACCAAATGCCAATATAAAGCCTATTAGTTAAAATAAGCACCTTCAGTGGACCCATTATGAACGAGAACTCTGTTCTCCCCTTCTTCGTAGTTTCTAAATCTCCTAACCTAAGACATCAAAATATCCTTCCATCCAAATTTGAACTACATTTCCTTTGGCCCAATCTCTGGAAACCACAGATCCAAGGCGTTCCTGCCTGCAAGTACAGTTATTTTGACAAACACCTGCACAGTGCTTACTATGAGCCAAGTGCTGTTCTAAGCACTTTTACAACATTAACTCATTTACCATTGGAAGCTGAGCTCTCCCTTCTTGGGTTAACCCCACGGCTACAGAGAACAGGGAAGGAGGATAACCCAAGGGGGCCTGATAGAAGGTCTCTCCAACCAGGGCTCCCTCCTTCCGACTGCCGCCTGATCCCAGCTTGCCCTGCATCCTTGTGGGACCTGGCACAGGCATTGCCCCCTTCCGGGGATTCTGGCAGGAGAGACTGAACGACATTGAAAGCAAAGGTGAGGCTGGGGGCCAAGGGAATATCACAATCTAGGGGCAAGGCAGTGGGGTTAGAATGCAGGAACCAGCTATGAAAAGGGGGGCAGCAACCCGGGGCCACAAACGTGAAGCTTATTACACCAAAGCGAGGGTGCATGCCTAGAAACATGGGCCCTGACACACAGTGGCTATTGAAATGATTAAGAACAAAGGGGAATCGAAGTCTGGAAGGTACAGGGCTGGGACTAGAAGACAAAAGAAATGGCCAGGTGGATTCTAGACTCTGCTAGAGCTTACCTAGGTGTGCCCAAGACCTAAGGAAGGTGTTAAGTTGGCCTTGAGATGCCCGAGGTAGGGTGTACATCAAGAGACAGGGGTTGTCACTGAGAAAAAGGTTTAGAGCGTGGGAGCTAAAGGTGAGAGAATGCAGGGTCGAAGGTGGGAATGGGCTGGAGAGAGTTCCAGGACTCTAATGTTAAAAAAAAAAAAAAAAAAGGAGGGGGGAGAGGGCGTGGAATTACGAGCCAGAAGCCCCGAGTTCTAGCACAGCTCTGCCACTAGCCATCCCACCTGAGGCATGTCACCAATCTTCTTTGGGCCACGGTTTACCTTTCTGTAAATCAGGGATAAGGCAGGGTCTTTGTGAAGACATCCTGCATTCTTCTAGAGGCCAAGCAGCCTCAATGATTGTTCTGGCCTGAAAGAGGTGGGTTGGCAGCCCTGGGAGCAAGTAGCTGGTGCGGCAGGTGTAGCTGGGGCTGCACCCCCAGAAGGGAGCGCTCGCGAGCCGCAGTGCTGTTTACAGGGTTGCAGCCCGCCCCCATGACCTTGGTGTTTGGCTGCCGATGCTCCCAGCTTGACCACCTCTACCGTGAGGAGGTGCAAGACGCCCAGCAGCGCGGGGTGTTTGGCCGTGTTCTCACCGCCTTCTCCCGGGAACCCGACAGCCCCAAGGTGCGGACTCTGAGGACTCAGGGGTAACCTGAATGAAGACAGGGCGAGAGGGACAAACCAAGGACCGACATGAGCTCAGACAAGGAACCCAGCCCCTTCGCCCAGCCCCTCAGCTCCCACCCGTGAGAGCACAGACCCCGACCTCACACGGACCGCACCCTCAAGCCTAGAGCCCCCTTTGGCTCACCCACCCCGCACCCAAGACCCGCCCCGAGTTTGGCTCCACCTCTCCCGGTACTTTTCACCCCCAGCACCGTCCTGGGCTCCACCGCCCCTAACCCCGCCTCTCTCAGACTTACGTGCAGGACCTCCTCCGGACTGAGCTGGCTGCCGAGGTGCACCGCGTGCTGTGCCTTGAGCGGGGCCACATGTTCGTCTGCGGCGATGTCACCATGGCGACCAGCGTCCTGCAGACCGTGCAGCGCATCCTGGCGACTGAGGGCAACATGGAGCTGGACGAGGCCGGCGATGTCATCGGCGTGCTGCGGGTGCGAGGGGGCGGGGCCCGAGGGGCGGGGCCTGCGCAGGGGCGGGGCCCGAGCGGGGGCAGAATCCAGGGGGACCACGCGCGGAGGCGGGGCCTGAGCAGGGGGCGGGGCCCGAGGGGCGGGGCCCGAGCGGGGGCGGGATCCAGGTGGACCACTCGCGCGGGGGCGGGGCCTGAGCTGGGGCCCCAGGCCGGCCGGAGTCCCGCTGGGATTTATGACCGGTTCCGAGCCTGGGCCCTCCTTCCCGCAGGATCAGCAACGCTATCACGAAGACATTTTCGGACTCACCCTGCGCACCCAGGAGGTGACAAGCCGCATACGCACCCAGAGCTTTTCCTTGCAGGAGCGGCAGCTCCGGGGTGCCGTGCCCTGGGCATTCGACCCTCCTGGCCCAGACACCCCCGGCCCCTGAGCGCCCTTTTGCTTTCTACTCCAGTTCCCGGGCCGTCCAGCTGTCGGTCCACCCTGTTTCCCTCCCTTCTCGGGGTGCTTGCCCACGTCTGCGAAGAATCAGCCTTATTCCTGGGAGTGAGCGAAATGTCCCTTCATCTCTCTAGGCCCGTTTCCTTACCTGAGGTTGGACTAAATCTGGAAGGCTCCTTCCAGCAGTAATATTCTGGGATCTACCATTACCTCTTTCGTATTTTGTAGATGAATTTTAGATACCCTTTACCTTTCTCAGGAGTATCTAACCTTTAAAGCCTCATCTCTAAATCATTGAAGTATTTATTATTACAGATTTACCATAAGAGATTATGCCAGGTGTTAATGAATGATGCTAGGATGTCTAACACTGCCCCTGCCATTAAAGACTTGACAGTCAAATAAAATTATAGAATGGAAAGCTTTGTCTTTTAACTTGGAGCACCCTTGTGCAGATGTGGGCTGGCAGTTCTTTGACAGGATTCCACCCCCACTTACTGGGGTGAGAGCCTACACACCTCACATTGACCCAGTTCTCTAGTAAACACTGCTGCCAGGCAACGCTGCTCCCTTGCTCCTCCACTGAGGATTGAGAAAGCAGGAACAGCCCTCAGCGCCAGAAGACTAGTCACAAAGGTCACAAAGATGTGCACACAACCTCAACGAATCTTTACTTCCAATTTCATACAGGGTGTTGAACTTTACCCACTTCCTAAGACATCACACCCATGCTGAACTGTCATTCCACTCAGTCTCCACCACGCCTCCTCCAACTCCCCCACAAGTCCACAGGGACCTGAAGAAAAGGCAAGGCCTTGCAGGTCTCAGGCCTCATTGTTTCCCAAAATTAGTTTGGCCTCCACCTTGGCCCCTGCCTTCCCTCCTCCTTGAGGGTACTTTCACTAGTTGGGGGGCCTCCCCTCACCCCCCACCCCCGTGTGGGGACCATCTCTAACACTTGTTTCCAGATGCCTCTGGCATCTCCTCTCCTACTCTTCACTGCTCTCTGGGGTGAGTTCCTCATTGACCCCCAGAGGTCCTGCCCAACTAAGGCATCCCTGGGTGTGTAGTCTGTAGGGGAGGGGAGCCTGAAAAGGGCTCAGTGTGTCCTTCCACTCCACTCCTTCCAATTTCCTGTGGCTGGAGAAGCTGGGAGCCTATGGGAGAAGAAAGCTCTTGGCAAGCTGTCCAGGGGTCTAGATTCCAGAGATTGTCATCCCCATCACCCCAAATTCCCACCACTATTCCTACCCCTTCAAGCCTGGCTCCACCCAATTACCCACTCATTCCTTTCTCCCTCCTCAATATTCAATTTTCCCCCTTTCCATTCCAAATCAGCCCATACTGACCCTGAGACAGTTTCTCAATCAGTACTAGGGGCCTGACCAGGCTCCTGCTGGGTCTCCATGGTCTCCTGAATCCCTCCAGGAAACAGGTTCTGGGCCGTCTGTGTTCTCCACTGCTGTCTCGGGCTGGAGGCAGGACTGGAGCCTGCTAATAAAGCCATCAGCTAGGCAATGCCCTTGACGCCCAGTGTCCATCCAGCAACGGTTCCCTGCGTACCCCAGCTCCTCACCATCACTTGACCAGGATGGCTTCTCCTCATCAGGTGATGGAGGATGTGAGGGGCTGGACCAGGGCCTCGACAGTGAAGAGGCTGAAACTTCTCCCCACAATTCCTGCTGCTGTTGCTGATGAAGCTAGAGGGAAGGGAAGAAGAATGAGGGACTTCTCCTCCCCTTGAGTACAGTGCTAAGCCCCCAGGCTAGGTACAGATGGTCTTTAAACCTCCTCTGCCAGCCCCTGTTAGGTATTTCCTTAGACTCTAGCCCCCTCCCCGTGTTGTTCACCTGCTTTCTCCCCCACATTTTTCTGCACCCCTCTACTCACCTGGTGCAAGTAGATGGCATGGAGACTCATCTCAGCAGAAGCAAGGTCTGGGAGCTGGGTCAGCTTCTGGCCCCCAGTGCCTCCTGGGGACACACAGCTGGAGCAGAGGGAGCAGAAGGTGAAAAAGACATATCCCTCTCACCACTAAACCCCACGGGGGAGGGCCAGACTTAACCTCCCCTTCCCACAGTGGCCCAGCTCCCTCCTCCTGGAGGATCAGCCCCAGCACCAGCACTGCCTGGCATCTGAGGACACCACCCCTCACCTTGCGTCCTGGGGAATCCGAGATATGGAGGCCAGGAGGCTGGCTGTGGCTGCAGCTGGGCAGGGGGCTGTGGGACTCAGATCCCTCGGGGGCAGGAGAGGGTGCACCAAGAGGTTGGCCAGGAAGGCCTCTGGCTGAGAGCAAGAGTAGAGGGAAAGCAGTAGAGGGAGTCACAAGATAGGGCAGAGGGGGAGGGAGGAGGTCTAAAGAAGGCAGGAGAGTAGGCTGGCTTGGGCCAATGCTGCAGGTTAGTACTTCAGGTGAGGCAAGAGGGGAAGGGGGAAGCGAGGGGTTAGGAGGTGATGAGGGGAGGCCTGGGACTCACCAGAGATGAAGCAGAGTCACTAAGCAGCCCAGGGGTGGTGGGGCTGCGGACGGAGGTGGCGCCCCAAGTGGCTGCATCTTGTTGAACTCGGCCCCAAAGATGCCCAAGAAACTTAGAGCTGTGCCCTGGGGGGCGCCATTGTGGATGCGCCAGGGAGAACCTCATTAAGGAGAGCTCTGTCTTTCCATCCTCTGCACGTTGAGCCAGTGAGGCCTCTGTCTGTCCTGCTGAGAGCCACTGAGAGCAAGAACAGTCCCTCAGGGCTGTGGAAGCTGCTTTATAGCTACAGTGGGAGCTTCAAGGGGCAGGCTGGTCAGGAAACACTATACTAGAAACTGGGTCTGGATGCAGCACAGGGAGACAGCACAGGCTCCAGGAGTCGCAGGCCTGTGCACACCCAGTCCCCCAGGCTGTCTTGCTAGGGAAGCTGTCTTTACTCCAGCCCACACACCGACCAGCCATTTCTCCGCCACTCTGGTGGTATTAGCTATGTGCCAGGAACCCTGAGGAGTGTTCCACATACATGTCTCATTTAATCCTCCCAACAGCCTGGGGTGTTGGCTACTATCAATGTCTTCGTTCTACAGATGAGGAAACGAAGGCTCGGGGAAGGGGAGCAACTTACTCATGGCCGCAGGTGGCAAGTGAGAAGCTGGGCTGAGAATTCAGGTCTGCTTTGAGTGTGGCCAGCAAACTCCTAGCTGACCATAACACTGTAAGCCAGAGAAGGGCTCTAACCTGAGGGTGGCCGTGGCGCTTCACATCCATAAGGGCAAAGGAACAGATGTCCCCAACCCCGGCCACATCCACCGTGAAGTGATGAAAAAAGTCAATAATCTCCAGGGCACGAGGGCGAAACCAGAAGTACAGAAACAGGGGGGCGAGGAGAGGGGAAAGGAGCTCCTCCAGGAGGGAGACCTGGGGAAGACACGAGAAAAGGCTGAGAAGGGGCTGCTGAGGAGGACCTACACCAATGATCAAGACCAGGAGGCCCCCATGGGCACTCGTCAGGGCAGGAAGCCTCCAACCCAGTCACCCCCAGGCCCTAGGTGGCCCTCCGCCGCCCCGCCCCACCCTCACCGCCCGATACTGCAGTAGTTGCGCCATCTGCCGGTAGGCGCCGGCCTGGCCGGCGAGGCCGGGCTCCTCGGGGAGGTAATGCATGTGGGCCAGAGCCGCCTGGAGGAGGAGCGGCGCGGAGCGACCCTGGAGCTGTTCCTCCGGAAGGAAAGACCTGGAGGCGAGGCGGGGTCAAGAAGGTGCCCGCGGTTAGGAAGGCATGCGAACGGCATACAGGGGCTGGGAGGAATGGGGCCCCTGGGCATCCCGGCCGCACCTGGCCACGGTGGCCGTGACACCGAGCACGGTCGTGGTGGCGAGCACGTGCTGCACGGCGAGCACATCCTCGTCGTAGACGGTGAGCAAGAGCAGCGCGGCGAAAAGCGCGCCGGCATAGAAGACGACCTGGCGCGCCAGCAGCTCCAGCAGGGGCGCAGGCTGCGCAGCGGCGCGCAGGAAGGCGGTGGCCGGGCGGTAGGCGCGGGCCAGGCGCGCGCGCAGCTCGTGCGGCAGCTCGTTGAAGTGGCGCAGCTGCAGGCGCGCCAGGCGCGACCAGCGGCGGGCTCCGAGCGCACCCGGCTCGCGGCGCAGCAGCTCCGCATGGCTGTAGAATGCGTGCAGCACCTGCCAGGCCAGCACCAGCGGACTCAGAGCCAGGTTGGCGACAGCCAGCAGCAGCGCGGTGCGGCCCAGGCGCGCGGCCAGGGCGCCCCTCTGCTCGCTGCGCTTGTAGGCGTCAGGCAGCTCCCAGCCTCCGCGGAAGAGCGAGAAGGGGCCTCGGAAGAGAAGCAGGTCGACGTTGAGCGCCAGGCCGCGGCTGAGGAAGGCCACGCTCCCTCCGCAGGGCAGCGGGCAGCGAGCCGGGAGTAGGCCCTTGTTGGCCAGAGCCACCTGGTAGTTGGTGTAGCGAAGGATGCGGTGGTGGACGTCCAGCTCTGTCAGCGGCCGCGGCTGCACGCACAGCCCGCCACTCCTCTGCAGTGCTAGGAGGCGAGACTGCACCTCTGCCCATGGCATGGAGCTGAGCTCCTCCTGGGGAGGGGGAAGTGGTGAGGACCAGCCACCCTCAGAATCCTCTCCCCAATGACACTCAAATTCGACACCCCCAAAAGTGCCACAAACTCACCATGACCAAAGCTACACTCCCCTTCTCCCCTCCCCACCTTTCACAGTCGCAACTCCACTCAGATGTGAAACCTGTCACCTTTCTTCCCTCTCTTGACTCCCCCCCAACCCTGTATCCAGTCGTCACTAACATGGCACTTCCTACTTCCTTTCATCCTTTTCTGTGTTGCTGTGTTCCTCACAGTCCCTGCCACTCATGTGGCCATTAGTCATGTGCTTCCTGGTGACACCTCAATAGTTACCTCTTGGAGTGTATGACCCGGCTTCTCAATTGCATTGTAAGAGCCTTAAGAACAAGTTTTTCTGACACCCCCCCCCCCCCCCACCACCACCACCACCTCAGTCAACATACGGGAAGCACAGAATGGCTGTCAGCTAATGGGGACATCTCTCTGTCCCATTTCTCATATGCCTGCCAACTCTTGTCCAGAATCCTCACCACTTTTTGTCTCAGCCTGCTTTGAGACCCCAGTCCTGTCCTATTTCAGGTCCTCTTCCACTCCATTGCCAGATTAACCTTCCTAAGACACTGGCTGCAAACCTCCTTTTAACCCAGCTTCCCCAATCCAGGTTAGTCAGGGCCCTCCAGGCCAACCTCTCCAGTTCATCTCAGTGTGTCCCCTTCCTCTAGAAGGAATAGTGGAGGAGGGAAAAGAAGGGAGAAGGGTAAAGAGGAGAGTCAGCAGCCTCCTAGAGGAGCAGTGGTCAAACCCCTGCTCTCCCATGCCCCTGCCTCCCTGGCCTTCCCCACTTTTCCCTCCTCTATGCCTTGGGCTCCCTGACTCAAGAAGGCCTTCTAGAACCTCTCCCCTTTGCTGCACAGAAGAGCTGTGCAGAAGACTCTGGACTTCTGAGGGGAGACAAAGGAAGTTTGCTGCAGAAGGTAACCTTTGAGCTGTACCTTTGTCATGGATGGAATTGTCCCCCCCCCCAAAAAAAATGTGTGTATCAATTGAGCTGGCCCATGATTCCCAGTATTGTACGATCTTCCTGTGTGTTGTAAATCCTGCCTCTATGATGTTAATGAGGGAAGATGGGCAGGAGTTGCGTTAGTGAGGCTGGACTCAACCTACAAGACTGGATTGTGTCTTGAGGCAATCTCTTGAGATATAAAAGAGAAAGGCAAGTGGAGAGACTGGGGGACCTCACATCACCAAGAAAGAAGCACCAGGAGCAGAGTGTTTCCTTTAGACCCGAGGTTCCTGCGCTTGGAAGCTCCTAGGCTAGGGGAAGATTGATGAGAAAGACCTTTCTCCAAAGCCAACAGAGAGAGAAAGCCTCCTCCTGGATCTGATGCCCTGAATTTGAACTTTTAGCCAACTTTTCTGAGAAAATAAACTTCTCTTTGTTAAAGCCATCCACTCCTGTTATAGCAGCACTAGATGACTAAGACAGAATTTGGTACCAAGAGAGTGGGGTGCTACTCTAACAGATACCTAAAATGTGGACGCAGTTTTGAAACTGTGAATGGATAGAGGAGCAGCAGCAACAGAGGGCCAGCAGTAGCAGAGAAACTGCATGGGCAGAGAGGCAGCAGCAGCATCGAACCGGCAGCAGCAGAACCAGGAGACCAGCCCCAGGCAGTGCTGGAGCTGACCCACGGAGTGCCTGTGTGCAGGAGGCTTCCTGGTGGAGTGGGGTGCCTCCGAGCACTTATCGGTGGAGCTACAGAGCTTTGGAGCACTTGCCCCAGCAGGGCAGATGCGGGCCTGGGGCCTGAAGAGCCAAGAGGCCAAGAAATCATAAAGCAGAAGCTGAAGAGACAACACAAGAAGCCAAGCTGCCTCAGTTTCAAAAGGTATGCCCATGACCTCTGGGGTTTCAAAGGGTAGAGCCATGGCCTCTGGTGTTTCTAAGGGTGGAGTTGCCACTCAGACAGACTAGGAAAATGGTGTGTCTAAAGCCAAGAGAGCACTGTTGCTGCCCCAATGGGCCTGGAAAGTGGAGCTAAAGCCCAGGGCCAGGGAGCCTTCACTCAGAATCTGGAGAGTGTGGCTAATACCTAGAGTCTGGAGGGCAGGGCTATTGTGTAAATGGTCTCAAAGAACAGGATTATTTTCAAAGCCTTGAGGGCTAATGTAATGTGTTCTGCTGACTTGCTTGGTGCCTGTTAATGCCTTTTTTCCCTCCAATTTCTCCTATTGATAATGGAAATATCTAGCTTGTGCCCGTTCTGCCATTGTACCTTTGGAAGCAGATAACTTGTATTCTGGATTTCACAAATGAAGAAGAAATTTTGGATTTTGGACCTGGAGTTGATTTAAGACTTTTGCTATGATACGATAGGATGAATGTTTTGCATGTTACAAGGATGTGATTGGGGGGGGCAAAGGGTGGAATGTCATGGATTGAATTATATCCCCCCAAAAATGTGTGTATCATTTTGGCTGGGCCATGATTTCTACCATTGTGTGGTTGTCCTCCATTTTGTGATTGTAATTTTATGTTAAAAAGGATTAGGGTGGAATCATAACACCACCCGTACCAAGGTCACATCCCTGATCCAATGTAAAGGGAGTTTCCCTGGGGTGTGGCATGCACCACCTTTTATCTCTCAAGACGTAAAAAGGAAAGGGAAGCAAGCAGAGAGTTGGGAACCTCATACCAGCAAGAAAGCAATGCCGGGAGCAGAGCGCATCCTTTGGACTCAGGGTCCCTGCACAGAGAAGCTCCTAGTCATCCTTTGGACTCAGGTCCCTGTGCAGAGAAGCTCCTAGTCTGGGGGAAGACTGATGAGAAGACTGACAGAGAGAGAAAGTCTTCCCCTGGAGCTGACACCCTGAATTTGGACTTTTAGTCTACTGTGAGAAAATAAACTTCTCTTTGTGTAAGCCATCCACTTGTGGTATTTCTGTTATAGCAGCACTAGATGACTAAGACAGCCTTAAAGAAAGAACTTAGGGACAGCGCAAAAAGGAACATGATCAAGTTGGGAAAGGAAGAAAAGGCAAAAAGTGACCAGAGGATGGTGAAGTGGCCAACCCCATGGCTTACTGTAATGGGAGATAAGACTAGAAGGAGGTGGGGGGCAGGGTCATCTGATAAAGGGCCTTGAATGCCAGACTAAGGGTTTGAACTTGATCCTGGGGTCTCTGGGGCCCACTAAACATCCAAGTGGAGGTGTGGGGCCTGGGTCAAAGCAGTGTTAGAAAGCTGAGCAGAAGGGTGGGGATGTTCCATGCCAGAAGTACTAACAGAAAGAATGCTCAGTTGCAAGCTGGTGCATCAGTCTCCTCTCTGCTGCCCACAGATGCTCCATGATTTTCCTGTTACTGCACCAGGGTTTGGAATGACCTCCCCTCCACTCCCACCCTTCCAAGCCCAACCCAAAAGCAGGGTGATCCCCTTTCCCCTAAACACCTATTGTTTTTACCACAAACGTGTGACTCTAAATGATATCACCCATCTAAATAAAAAGCTCCACTAGAGTAAGGACCATGTTTTCTAAGTGGTGCTACTCCACCTCCTAGCATTGGTCTGAGCCCAGGGTAGGTATCCATAAAGCCCAACCGTTCTGCCCTCTTTCCAATTGGCCCCTCCATCTGTTCAGCCCTCACTGCTTCCCCTATCCTCTGCCACCCTGTCATGGCACCCTTCCACACAGACACCCCCACCCCCAGCTCACCGGGGGGATGTGCAGGGCCTCCCTGTAAAACACCCGGATGTCCCAGTAGCTGAAAAGGTTGCAGACTGATCGAAGCAGCTGGAACAGCCAGAAGCCTGAAGCCAGGACCAGTAGGAAGACCAGCAGGGGGCTGGAGCGGATCCTGTATGGGGTTAGACAGATAGTGGCAGAGAAAGGTGGAAGCCCGATAAGAGAGGGAGGCCAGGCTTAGAGAGTAATGGAAAGCAGTCAGGGAGAGAGGGGATGCACCTCGACCAGTGGTTCTCGAAGTGTGGTCCAGGGACACCTGGGAGTCTGTGAGACCTCTACAAGGGCCTGCAAAGTCAAAACTACTTTCTGATAATGCTAAGATATTTTGTGCATTTTTCATTCTCGTTCTCTCATGAGTGTACTGTGGAGTTTTCCAGAAGCTTCATGACATTGAAGATGTCATTACACTGACAGCCAATGGAATGTGTGCTTGTAGATTCTTATGTTTTAAAAATGTTCTCAGCTTTAATATCTAATAGGGTAAGTATAAGGAGGCCTGGTAGTACAATGGTCAAGCACTCAGCTGCTAACCTAAAGGTCAGTGGTTAAAACCTACAAGCAAGGAGAAAAGCCTGGTGATCTGCTCCCATAAGGATTACAGCCTGGGAAACCCTATATGGCAGTTCTACTCTGTCATATTTTTTGGTTACTCTGTCATATAGGGTCTCTATGAGTCAGAATTGACTCAACAGCACACAACAACAAACGCAGGATAAATATAAATAGATGTTACTCTCATAAACAAAAGTTCATAGGGGTTCTCAATCAATTTTAAGTGTATAAAGGCGTCCTGAGAGGAAAAAGTTTGAGGACCACTGATCTAGACCAAGGGACAAAGGAAGAGGGGGCTGTTGTCCGTTGCTCTCCATGACATGATCCCCCCCCACAGCTGTCACTCACCGCTCAGCACACTGGGCTGAGGACAAGATGGCATCCGACAAGGTCACTTTGCTGTGGAGTGGCCCAGATGTAGTATGGTTATTTGGTTGGTTGGCGAAGAGAACGTTGTAATCCACACAACAAATGAGGAAGGTTGTGAAAGTGACAATGAAAACAAATTGTCTAGAGGATGCAAGGATGAGACAGTGATGAGGTCTGAGGGCCAGGCAAGCTACTGTCCCCAACCCCAGACAAGCCTGGGGTCATCCTCCCCACCCTGCTGGACTGCTCAGCAAAACATCAGGTGGATTAGAAGCAGGTGCTATTAAAGAAGCAAGAGGATAGGAGGGCCCTAGGGTCCAGAGGACAGAGTTTGGGGTCCAGGGTAAGCATCTCACCCCAGCTGGAAGACATCCTCCAACAGGATACAGGCAAAGCCATTCCGCTGGTGATAGTTGTAGGTGTGTCAGGCTCATCAAGGAATAAGCCAGAGGCAAAATGGGCCTTTCCTGAGGACACCACCCTCTCATTGCTCCCAGCAAATCCTCTGGATCCACACACACCCTCCAAGTCCCCCTGCCAAGAATGGTGGAATGGTGCTAGCCCCCAAGAGGCTTCATGCTAGTCCTGGACCCAAAGGATATCTTGGTAAAGAAGCTGTCCAGGTTCTGGATATGATGCCAGGAACCTGGGCACAGAGGGAAGAACACTGGAACTCCTCCGAGTGATTAGTTTTCCAATCCCCTCCACTGGTTACGAGAGGACCAGTGTGGATCAGGTAAGCCAGTGGGCCCCATGCCCCCACTCACATATGCACTTACCCCGGAGCCCTTCAGGCACATGAAGCAGGGGTTGCTGCTCCTCTCCATGGAGGGGTGAATCTTGGGACCCTTCAGGGTCACAGTCCTCCAGTCTTTCATAATCCTGCTCTGGGATCAGAGGGCCCATCCGAAGCCCAGGAGGGTCCTGGGGGCATCGGCGTGAGGGAGGGGGAGTCACCGAGGCCAGGGGTGGGATGGAGTGGGATCCCCAGGAGGGGGAGGCAGAGGTAGATGTCTTCATGGGCTGTGCCCATGTTGGGGTGGAGAGGGCACTGTGGTGAGGCTGAGAAGGCCCTAACACCTGCAGCACTGGGCAGTGGGAGCCCAAGCCCGGAGGGAGAAATGCGGAGGGGGAGCTTCTTGTGTGAGGGGCAGAGGACAGAGAGAAGATGGAGATCCTCCCTCCCCCAGGTCTCCAACACGAAGGAGGACGAGGAGGAGGTGATGGTGTGGGAAGGAGGGGCACTGATCCAGACCCCAGGTCTCCCCACCGCCCCAGCCGCCCCCTGTTTCCCCCCAAACCCATTTGGCTCACGGTCAGGCTGGTGGCTTCTCTGGAAAGGTTGGAAAGATGAGAGCTGTTGCCGTTTCCACAGAGGTCTAGGGAGCTAAGCAAGGACTTCAGACGGCAACAAAGATAATGACAACAACAACACTAGGTGACTCAGTTGGGGCAGGCCAGAGGCATTCCAGGTCCACTCATACTCCTTCCAGGGCTACCTGCTGCCAAGCTTCAGGGCCCAGGGCCTCCCCAGCTAGGTGTGCTTGGCTCTTTACCGTGAGCCTGGGTGTGACATCTTTTGAAGAGACAGAGGCTGAATGGCATGTTGAGAAAGATCCACCACCTATTGTCTCCACCTTCAGACCCTGAGTGAATTTAGAGGCAATAAGAGAATAGAGGCAGAATAACAAAGAAAAAAAGCGAAATTTTATTAAAGAATTACAGAACTATGGGGTCAAAATGTTAAATCTTACTCTACTGTGATCAACAGAGATAACAGCCAGGTTGGGGGAAACTGAGAGGAAGGAAGTGAACAAAGGAAAGGAAACTATCTTGGATTTGAGAAGCGGTTTTCGACAATGACCCTTTTTTAACCTTTGGAAACTTAAAGTAGAAAAGTGGGATTCCTTGGAAGTGCCATTGTATTTGCTTCTTTACCTTCTTGAACCCTGACACTCCCTCCCTCAAGCCCTGATAGGTTTCTGGGGGCCCCTGAGAAGCAGCAGGGCTGAACCGACACAAGAGTAGCTGGAGGTCCAGGATCTGAAAGGATAACTTGGATATCTAGTGATGAACTGAGTTGAGCTCCTTGTTGCTGCCACAACAAGGAGGAGGCAGGTCAGGAAGCTGGTCTGGTGGCTTGCCCAACGCCATTCTCGAAGCTCTGAATCATCAGGCTTCCTACTGAAGCCCATTCCTGAGGTGTTCACTCAGTCACCTGGGTGTCAGGTCCTGCAGGGCTTAGGCCCAAAGGCTGACTTAGGAACCAGTATCCGTGAAAGAGAGAGAAGAACACAGTACTTCCCAGACTGGCCACTGGAGGACTGTGGCAGAAATGGAGTTGCTCACTCACTAAACTTGAGTCCAGATGTCCCTCCTTCCTGTGAGGGGAACTGGCATAGCATCTCAAGATATGCATAGCTTTGGCACTGAGCTGGAGCAGAGCTGAGAACGAGACCCACCTCTTCCAGAGCAGGCATCCTAGTATCCAAAATGGAACCCCACATTGTAGGAAAAAAAAAAAAAAAAAAGAGGGGACAGGAAATTCCCATGATCTTCCAGAGTCATGTCTAGATGGGTCACTGGGGGTTTTGTCTGCTTTACTCCACCTAACTCACCTTGATATTTCTCCAAATTCACATTAGGACCCTTCCCCACACACCCTGAACTCCCTAGCCTAACCTCAAACTAATCCTGACACATTTTCCTACCCAGTTCCACCACAGATTCACAGAATGACAACCTCCCTACCACCCGTTCTCCGGCCCCCAATCAAGTCAATTTATTATAAAGGGCACTTTTCCGTGCCAGTCATTTTATAGGGGCAGATGAGGGGGGCAGCGGATGAATGAGACAGAGCCACTACCCAAAAAAAGAGGTCACAGCCCAGTGGGGGAGGCAGATATGCAAACACGTAATTACACAGCATAAATAAATAAGGGCTAAACAGGTAAAAAAAAAAAAAAAAAAAATTTTTTTTTTTTTGTTAAACAGGTGCAAGCGCTGTGTGGTAGGGGACTAAGACAAGTCAGTTCTGACCCGGTGTGGAAGGCTTCTGTGGGGAGGTAGATCGGAGGTAGCCGTGGTAGGCTACAGAACCTCCATACCAGTGGTTCTCAATTGTGGAGAATATCAGAACTACCAAAAATACGTTTTTTTGTTTTATTTTGTTTTGAGCAAAATACATGTGGCTGCCAACTGGGTAGTTTTGACAGGTCCGGGAGAGCTGGGTAAGTGGCAAGGCACGTGTACGTGTTTTGAAAACTCCCCAGCCCATTTCTGTTCATTTGTCCTGCAGCACCAGCAACAGCGCTCTACACTTCCTGGAGCACCCGGAAGTCTAGAGTCCACCTGGAGCGCCACAGGAGACTGGGCCCTGAGTCAGCGGCCGACGGTTACTATGGTTACCCCGGGGGGCGTGACCAGGCACACCTTCAAAGCCTCACCCCGCAGCCGAGCGGGGCAGCTTCGCTGGCCGCGCCCGCCCTACTCCGTCCCGCCCACTAGCCAAGTAGGCGGTCCTTTCCAATCACAGCTCTGGGAGGAGTCGGGCCCAGGACGTTTTGTCCAATCACCCCTTGAGATGAGAATGACGTGCCTGTCCTCTAATCACAGCTGAGGCGCGCGGGGCCTGTCGGGAGGACGCCGGAGCCAACATGGAGCCCTCGGTGGGGCGAGTGTGAAAGCGCTGTTGCTGGCTGCTCATACTCTCCCGCCCCATCATGTTGGTGCACTTATTTCGGGTTGGGATTCGGGGCGGCCCTGCGCCAGGCAGGCCGCTGCTGCTCCGGCTGCAGACATTCACGGCCGTCAGGTAACAAGGGGCCAACCTTCTCGAGCGCCGGCCGTTGGGGCCGGCGGGCGCGGGGTCCTCTGGGAGATGGAGTCCGCGGCGCGCGAGACCTGCTGGGAGCTTCCCGCGGATAGTCCGGGTGGAATGTCACTGCCCGGGCAGCCGGCCTTTATTATTGATAGCGACGGTTCAGGCCAGCAGGAGGCTCCGCCCGCTAGTACATGTGTGTCGGGCGGACGAGGGGGACTGTCGGGGTCAGTGCACGCCATCAGTCCCTCTCCCGCCTGGAGGCGCCGTGCTGCACCGGTATTCAGTCGTCGGGGCGCCAGTAGGCACCGGTCCTCGTTCTTGGAATTGGTCCAGAGCTTTGGGCATTTAGTGTCGAGAGTCATCTAATATAGTGGTACCAAGGTTCGAAAGGAACTGAACAGAAATGGATCCTGGATCTGGATACTTTAAGCAGGGATAAAGACTCAACTTAATAACTCGTACGTGTGTATTCTTGGCAAAGCACTTTCTTTACATACATTGGTTCAAAGAGAGAGAGACGTGGGAAACAAGGACCCTAAAACTACAACTCAAGTGCAAATGCTTTATGAGAAGGGGCTGGTTTCCCGAGCGGAGGGCAGGCAGATTCCCAGGGGCGGGCGGGTGTGGAGTTGCGGTGTCATTTGGAAAGCCATTCTGATTGTTGGAGGGCAAGAGCTGGAGCGAGCTGGAAGTACTGGGGCAGGGAGGTAACCCACCAGTTCTTGGCAATGACCAAGCCCATCTCAGAACCTTTGGAGAAAATGAGAGAAGCTGGAAAGTGGCCATGATAAATTATGAAAAGGATTGAAACAGCCCTTGGGAAAAAATAAAGATGTTGATATTATTTGAACCAAAGAGAAACCCAAGAAAAGCCATAAAGTAATATTCAAGTATATGTGTGTACGTAGTGCAGCGTTTTTCACACGTGTAGATCACAATGCATTAATAGATCATGAAATGAATTTCAGTGGGCCAGGACCATTTAAAAATTGAATGCGATAGAAAAGATTAGCGTATCTGTTAAAAAAATTAAGTATTTTGTGAAGTATTTCAATTTCACGTATACGTACTGGGTTGCAATGTGTTGTCATGTAGTGTCGAGTCAATTTCTACCCATCGAGATCCTACAGGACAGAGAGGAACTGTTCCATAGGGTTTCCTAGGCTATAATCTTTGTGGGAGCAGATCGCCAGGTCTTTTCTCCCTCGAAGCTGCTGGTGGGTTCAAGCCACCAACCTTTCTGTTAGCAGCTGAGCACTTAACCGTTGCGCCAGCAGGGCTCCTTCGGGTTGAAATGTAAAACATATTTATTACTGTGAACCACAGGAAGCCTAAAAGTTCGCAAAACACTGCATGGTGGATCAGTCAGTCTAATGAGGGTATGCCTTCGCTCAACAAACACTTGGTGAACATCTGTTACGGACTACAGCTCTAGGGTACAGCAGTGAATAAGACCTAGTTCCTCTGCCCTTAAGGAACTTACAGTCTAATGGGGGACATTGGACAATTGCACAGGGCAAAAGAGTGAGTTTCTCTATCTGAAAATTTAGGATAGCCCTAAAGAATACAGTGGAATCCAGGCAGATGAAATGAGGGTAAAGAGGGCATTCTATAGAAGTGGTAAAAAGTACAAGCCTCCCGGAAAGCGAGGGGAATGATGAGATGAATTCTGCAGTTATGATGGTCTGGGTCTATGAAACATCATCATGGTAAAGGAAAAGCCTCACAGTATTTTTTTTCAGAGCCCTGGTGTTTAAGAGCTTGGCTGCTAACCAAAAGGTCAGTAGTTCAAATCCACCAGCCGCTCTTCAGAAACCCTGTAGGGCAGTTCTACTCTGTCCTGTAGGGTCGCTCTAAGTCGGAACCGACTCGACGGCACCTAACAACAATAATTCTTTTTTCAGAAACCTCTCCCCATCAATAATCTCATTGGTTTCTTTGAGTATATACTCTTGACTGCATAACTTCTAATAAGCTTCCATGTAACCAGTCTTCTCCCTTTCTGGTCTACTCTCTCCTGTGATCTTTAAAATGCAAATCTGATTATGTTACACTATCAGCGTGAAAACCCTGAGTGCTCCTCGCCCTCTAGACAGAGTGCAAATGTTTTATAAGAACTGTAATGGCACCTCCATGCCCACAGGCCTCATCTCTCCTCTCCCTTCTTGTATGCCAGGCTTTAACGATACTGTCCCTCAAATTCTCTTCAGTTCTTTCTTACCTAGAGGTGCTCAAACATGTTTTCCCTCTGCCTCAAGCTCTCCTCGACTTTATTCCCACTGCCTTCACCCGTCTATCTCCTGTTCACCCTCAGGTCTCATCTGGAAAGCCTTTCCTGACTCCCTCAGACAGGAGGGACAGTGCCCTGCAGTCCCCTCTTAATCACATTCAGGAAGCTACTTATGAACTGTTTAATTGTCTCCTCCCACTAAAGATTAACCACCACGAGGGAAATTACTTTGTCTTGTCTACGTCCATATTCCCTGTGCCTTGTCGCTGAATACCTGGCATATAATAGGCACTCAGCAAAAATGTTCTGAACAGTTGAGCATGCATTACCATTTTATAGATAGGGAAACCGAAGGAAAGAGATGTCAAAATAAGTTATTTGAGTTTTTGTTTTTCTCTTTCTTCATCTGGTGGAGAAGGAATGTGTCACCTTTTCCCTTCAGGCCTTATCACTTAAGGTACTCAAGGCCTAGGAGAAGCGGTAGGGTGGTGGAGCATAGTAAAGACTTAGCCCTGGGCAAGTCACACATGGCAAAGGAGAGACAGCAGGGTTCACCTCTGTCCCAGTTCTACTGCTTGTGGGTACATTATTTAAACTCTCTCAGCCCCACATGATTGCTTCATCTGCCGGAAGATAACAGCAGCATTTCCCTCCCAGAGCCACGAGGAGTAAATGCAGTGGGCTGTTAGCAGTGAGGGCAGGGGCCACATCTGCTGTGTCACTGCCCTGAGCAAGCACAGTGCCAGGAGCAGGGCAGGCCTGCTGCTCACCACTGCTCTCTGGGCCTCACCCACTTCTGCATCCTTCTGTGGAAAACAAGTGCCTTCCAGCTTCAGCTTTTTTTTTTCCCCCCTAATTCTGAAAGCACGGGATCGGGAGGTGATCACTGCCTCTGACAGCTGAGCAGGGCCTGCTGGCTGGGTGCTGTCTGCAGAGGCAGCTGGTGGGGAGAACATGCTTAAAACTTGGTGACATGGTGTTGTCTCATTCCTCGGAGATTTTGCTTGTGTGTATTTGTCTCAGAAACTGAAGTTGCTTAATTAAGAACAGTCTTCAGAAAGGCAGTGTGGAGAACCTGAGGGAAGAGGAAATGCTACTCTCGGAAGGCCCAGCCCAGAGCTAGTGGTTTATCGGTCAGTCGAGGACAGGTGGGACCACAAGCCATCAATGCCATTCTCTCTCTGCAGGCACTCCGATGGCCACCACAGCTCCAACCTCCTCAGGTCCGTGGCCCGACTCCGGTCCCAGCTCCAGCCCCGCCTTCCCCGGGCTCCCCCAGCTCCCAGCCGAAGCCCTCTGTCTGCCTGGCACTGGGTTGGGGGCATACTGCTAGGCCCTGTGGTGCTAAGGAAGTGCTCCCACCTCTGCCTTGTGGCCCGGTGTGAGGCAGAAGAGGCCCCTCCTGTCAGCTCCAGACCCTATGTTGAGGAGTCCCACTTTAACTGGAAGCTCTTCTGGCAGTTTCTGCGCCCCCACCTGCTGGTCCTGGGAGTAGCCATTGTGGTGAGGTCTTTCCCCGCTGCTATGGGACAGGGAAAGTTCCAGGAATGGTTTTGTAGGATCCCCAAGCCAGAGCCGGGCAGGGACACCATCCTCCATACCTCACTGAATCTCTCAGGGGAGACCTCATGGGAGCAGCAGGGGATGGCCTGGCCTGGGAACCTAAGATGTGCACAGGGTGGCTGGGTTTGCAGGATGTGGGGAGTTCCCTGGGGCAGGAATCCTGGGCTTTAACTCTCAGAGAGGTTCAGACTAGTCCACAGGAGCAGCCAGAACATGGCCAGTGGCAAGGTTGAGAAGTGGGGGAGAAAAAGGTGGGGTGGGGGCTGGGAAGTGTATGACTCTCCCTCTGAAGGTCTGTCCCCTCTGCCCCCTCTCAGCTGGCATTGGGAGCAGCACTGGTGAATGTGCAGATCCCCCTGCTACTGGGCCAGTTGGTAGAGATCGTGGCCAAGTACACAAGGGAACACGCGGGGAGCTTCATGACAGAGTCCCGGAGCCTGGGCACCCGGCTGCTGCTTCTCTATGGCATCCAGGTACAGCAGGGGGCGGGCCTGAAGGCATCCAGAGGAGTCGGGAGGCGGAGCCTGAGTGTGCTGGCCTCCCCAGGGGCTGCTGACCTTCGGGTACTTGGTGCTGCTGTCCCGCATTGGCGAGCGCATGGCCGTGGACATGCGAAGGACCCTCTTCTGCTCCCTGCTCCGGTATGCCCGCTCCAGGGTAGAGGGTGGAGGTGTCTGCTGGGCCCCAGAGGGGTCTGGGCAAGTGTTGGGGCGTAGGCCTCACCCTGAAGTAACATCTCCCTTCTTTTCCCCTAACTGCTGCCCTCGTGCCCACCACCAGACAAGACATTGCTTTCTTCGATGCTAAAAAGACAGGGCAGCTGGTGAGCCGATTGACAACTGACGTGCAGGAGTTTAAGTCATCCTTCAAACTTGTCATCTCCCAGGTCAGTGGCCTCAGTGCCCGCCCCTTACACACACACCAGGCCAGCCTTGCCCCGCCCTACCCCTGGTACTGAAGCAAGAAGCCTGCCCTCTGGTGAGGATGTAGGGAGTAAATGAGGAAGCTCGTGGAAGGGAGGAGGTAAGGCAGCGTCCAAGGTCAGGATGGGCTGTTTCTGTACTGCTCTGAAATCCTACCTCCCCCGGAAAAGCTTTGCTGGCTCAGCTTGCCAAAAGCAGACACACCCTGGCCTGCCTTGCCCCAGCATGCCTATTCCGCTGACAAGTGTTGAGACGTATTGTGGCTTTTGCAGCGTTCCTGATGTCCGCTCTTTATCCGTCCCTGTCATCGTGGTGCTGTTGGATTACACCAGACACTGGCCTACAGCAGTCCCTGGGCAGGGTCCCCGTGCTGTGTTTTTTGTTTGGTTTCAAAAATAGAAAGAGACGCAAGCTGGGGTGTATACGGGGAAAAGTGCCCCCCTCTCTCCCCCATCCCCGCACACGGGCTATCAGTTTGCATGGGAATGGATTTGCAAGGATCCACAACAGGCTCACAGAGCCCCCTCATGATGGCTGATCGTACCCCAGTGGGTCAAGAAAAGGTTACACCTGTGACCAGTGGACGGCCAGTTGGCCTCCCAGGAGTCAGACCTGTGACCTTGTCCTTGTGAGTTCAGTGCTGGAGCCTGCTGACCCTTGATGAAGCCCCCCGTGACACAGCGCTGATGCCAAATCATCCTTTCTGCCTTCTTCCCCACTTCCCCAGGGGCTTCGGAGCTGTACCCAGGTGGCTGGCTGCCTGGTGTCCCTGTCCATGCTGTCCACACGCCTCACGCTGCTGCTGATGGTGGCCACACCCACCCTAATGGGAGTCGGCACCCTGATGGGCTCCGCTCTCCGAAAATTGTCTCGCCAGTCTCAGGAGCAGGTACCAGAATTCCTTGCCCATCCTCCTTGCCCCCCGCCCCACTTCCCTGTTTCTCTCTGCTCTGTACTCTGTCAGCTCTCCCCATCCCCAAACTTGCTTACGTATTTCCTGGACTCCTTGCAGATTGCCAGGGCAACAGGTGTAGCAGATGAGGCACTGGGCAATGTTCGCACTGTGAGAGCCTTCGCCATGGAGCAACGGGAAGAGGAGTGAGGCTTGGGGTGGCGGGTGGGGCATGGACAGAGAGCCCCCTGGCCCACCCCGCCCCACCTTTCAAACAACCCAGCTGCCCCTGAGTGCTGGCACTTGGCCTCTCTCACCAGACGCTATGGAGCAGAGCTGGAAGCATCCTGCTGTAAGGCAGAGGAGCTGGGCAGAGGCATTGCCTTATTCCAGGGGCTTTCTAACATTGCATTCAACTGTGAGTGAGCAAGTTCCAGCCGAGGGGGAAGCCGGTGGATGGGGAGCGGGCTGTGCAGGTTTGTGGTTTGGGGTGAGCTTGGAAGCGTGAAGGATGGTCCCAACAAGACAGGCAGGGGGCATGCTCCATCTGCTTGATGCTCTTCGGGGGTCGGCTTGACATGTACCGAGTGCCAATACTGTGCAGGTGGCCAACGGTGCTGACTCAGCCAGGTGACAGGGGAGGCAAGGGGCTACATGTCATAACTGAGCTATGTGGGGACGTTGCGGGGCCTACCAGGATGAAGCCATGGAGATCTGTCCCCCACTTGGTTTTGTTTTGGTTTTATTGTGGTAAGTATATATGTAACAAAATATTTGTCATTTCAACAATCTTCACGTTATATAGTTCAGTGACAATTATGTTCGTCATAGTGCTCAGTCATGACCCCATCATTCCCAGATTTTTCCATCAGCCTTAACAGAAGCTCAGTGTTCTCTAAGCAATGAGTCCCTCTCCCTCCTGCCTGCCCCTGTAGCCACCAATAAACTTCGGTCTATATGCACTTGCCTGTTCTAATATTGTATATGAGTGGAATCATACAATGTTATCTTTTTGTGACTGAGTTGTTTTACTCAGCAGAGTGTTTTCAAGGTTCATCCACGTATCATGTATCAGGACTTCATTTCTCTTTATGGCTGAGTAATATTCCATTGTATGTGTATACCACATTTTATTTATCCATTCATCTGTCAATGGGCATTTGTGTTGTTTCCACCTTTTGGCTATTATGAATATTCAGTGAATGTTGGTATACATAAATATTTAAGCTCTGTTTCGGGTATATACCTAGGAATGGAATCACTAGATCATGTGGTAATTCTGTGTTTAACTTTTTGAGGAACCACCAAACTGTACCATTTTACAATCCCACCAGCAATGGATGAGGGTTCCTATTTTTCCACGTCCTCACCAACATTTGTTGTTTTCCATTGTTTAATCCTAGCCATCCTAGTGGGGGTGAAATAATATCTCCTTGTGGTTTTGATTTGCATTTCCATCGTGACTAAGGATATTGAGCATCTTTTCATGTGCTTGTTAGCCATTTGTATTTCTTCTTTGGTGAAATAGCTCTTTAAGGTCTTTGCCAATTTTTTTATTGGGTTGTTTGTCTTTTTGTTGCTTTAAGAGTTCTTATATTCTGAATATTAAACTCTCACCCGATATTTTCTCCCAGTCTGTAGGTTGTCTTTTTACTTTGTTGATAAAGTCCTTTGATGAAAACAGTTTTTTATTTTGATGAGATCCCATTTGTCTATTTTGTATTTTGCTGCTTGTAATTTTGCTGACATATCTAAGAATCCACTGTTAAGAACTAGGACCTCTATGTTTTCTCCTAAGCATTTTATGGTTTCAGATCTTACATTTAGGTCTTTGACCCATTTGGAGTTAGTTGGCATGTGTGGTATGCGATCTGGGTCCAAGTTCATTCTTTGACTTGTGGAAATAAAATTGTCTCAGCACCATTTATTAAAGAGAGTATCCTGTCCTCATTGGATGGACTTAGCACCCTTGTCAAAAATCAGTGAGATTTATTTCTGGACTCTCAATTCTATTCCATTGGTCTATGTGTCTATCATTATACAAGTAACAGACTATGTTGATTGCTGTAACCTTATGTTTTGAGATGGGAAAATTTGAGTTCTCCTACTTTGTTTTGGTTTTGTTTTTTTTTTCCAAAATTGCTTTGGCTATTCAGAGCCCCTTGTAGTTCCATATAAGTATGAGAATTGGCTTTTCCGTTTCTGCAAAAAAGGCTCTTAAAATTTTGCCGGATATTGTGTTGAGTCTACATATTGTTTTAGGTAGTATCGACGTCTTAACAACGTTGAGTCTTCTGATCCGTGAGCACAGAGTGGCCTTCTATCTATGTAGTCGTCTTTAATTTTTTTCAGTGATGTTTTAGACTTTTCAGTGTACAAGGCTTTCACTTCCTTAGTTAAATTTGTCCCTAGATATTTTATTCTTTTAGATGCTATTGTAAATGGAATCATTTTCCATAATTTTCTTTTCAGATTTCTCATTGCTTATATACAGAAACTGCCTTTTGTGTATTGACCTTGTACCCTGCCACTTTGCTGGATTCCTTTGTTGTCTCTAGTAGCTTTCTTGTGGATTCTTTGAGGTCTTCTAGATGCATGATCCTATCATCTGCAAAAAGGGATAATTTTACTTTTTCCTTCCTAATCTGGTTGACTTCTATTTCTTTTTTTTGCCTAGTTGCTCCAGCTAGGACTTCTTGTATAATATTGAATAGCAGTGGTGAGAGCGGGCATCCTTGCCTTGTTCCTGATCTTAGGGGGAAAGCTCTTCGTCTGTCTCCATTGAGTATGATGTTAGCTGTGGGTTTTTCATAAATGGACTTTATCATATTGAGGATTGTCCCTTCTATTCCTAACTTGTGGGGTGTTTTTATTGTGAAAGGGTGTTGGATTTTGTCAAATGCCTTTTCTGCATTGATGGAGATGAATCCGTTCATTTTTCAAATGAGGAAACAAAGGCTTAGAAAATCAAGTTACACAGTCTGTTGGTGACACAGCAGGTACTAGAACTTGGGACTAACACCTGGTCAGGACTTTTCCTCTGCTCCCACCTGCTTCCCTTCTAACCATCCTGTCCCCTTCCTCATGCAGGCATGGTCCTGGGCACCCTTTTTATTGGGGGCTCCCTCGTGGCTGGACAGGAGTTGACAGGGGGAGACCTCATGTCCTTCCTGGTGGCCTCCCAGACAGTACAGAGGTAAGTGTGGGGCCATTCCCTTCCAAAGGAGCCCCTGCCAGAGCCCTGCTGGGCCAGAGGATGGAGTACCAGCCTGTACTCTTGGGCCTACCGCACAGCCCCAGGCTTGCCTGCTGCCCTGGTGAAGCACAGAGCTGGGAGTCAGAACCCTGTGTCTCTCACTAGAACCCCTCAGGGATCAACTCCGGACTAACTGACTAAGTCTATACTTAGAAATGAGGCTATCATCTTCAGCCTTCCAAGCAACGCAGAAATTTCCTTGACCTGTTTTTTAAGAGCTGGCCAACCATCCTCTGCTTGGCTTTTTCCAGGGACAAGAAGCTTACCACTTTCCCATGCACAGTCCACCCTTCAGCTGGTTGGTTTTCACTGATGTAACACCTGCTGCTCAGTGGGGCCCCTCTGCCCCCTGGAGCAGCCCAGAGCTGATGGGTTAACTTTGCCACAAGACCACCTAAGGCAGGCCCCCTTTACCTCCTTTTTCTGAACGAAACATTAGCAGCTCCTTTTGCTGTTCGTTTTCACTTTGTCTTTTCCCCTAACATATCACGTATATAAAAATGTATAAAACCTTATGGTAAATAATCGAAGTGTGAAGGCCTGTGTTACCACCAGCCACGTCAAGAAAACAGAACATTGCCGTCACCCCAAAAGCCCCTACATGGCCCTCCCAGTCACCCCCGCCCGCCCCCTGTGATCATCACGTCATTGCTGTGCGTCCTTTACGGCCTGTGTATGCGTCAGCAGCGTCTCATGTAGCCCCTCCCCATCCAGCTTGTCACTGTCCCTTATGCAGTGCAGCTAACCCAGAGACAGGCACCCACCGAAGAGATTCCCACTGTTACCCCAGGCGGACAAACTCCCTTTTTCAGCCCCAAACCCAATATTCCACAAGAGCGAACCCCATGCATTGCCTGCGGCTGCACTGACACCATCTTAGGCCCCGTTTCTGCTTGATGTTCTCTAGTCATGGGACATACAGGCCTCCGTGGCCATGGGCAGTCTCACCCCTCCTCCAGCCCAGAAGTTCTTTGTTCCCTGGTGGCTTTGGCATGAACAGGGTTCTGATTGTCATAGAGATGGAGCTTGGAGTGTCCCTCTGCTGCATCTGTCCCCTAGTGCCCACCCAGTGGCCTCTGACAGGCCAAGCTTTGGCCTTTGTGATCGTTATTTTAGTCCTGAGGACCCATAAGAAACCCACTGTTGTTGTGTGCCGTCGAGTCAGTTCCATCTCATGATAACCCTATAGGATGGAGTAGAACTGCCCCATAGGGTTTCCTAGGCTGTAATCTTTATGGGAGCAGATGGCCAAGTCTTTTCTCCTGCAGAGCTGCTGGTGGATTTGAACCACTCACCTTTTGGTTAGCAACTGAGCACTTAACCATTGCACCACCAGGGCTCCTCTAAAAAACGCACTGGCTCCCTTAATAACCCTGTAGCCCTCACCTTTGACGGTGGAGGAAACATCTCCCAGTTTGGTTGGGGTGGGGGAAGCAATTGCACTCCCTAGCCCTGGCTTGCTCCCCTCAGGTCCACCCTTCCTTAGGGACCTCAGAGTCAGCTGCCCCCACCTCTTCCCTTGTGGCTTAGCCCAGGCCTGGGGTCAGACCTTTTCCTCACTTCCCCACCATACTGCTTGGCCATGGAACAGGATTTGGTGACGGATGCCAACACAACCCAGGCAGGTAGTCTGCATCATCTCCCTGGCTGTTAAATGTGACAGCTCCCACAGCCATAGGTCCAGACCTATCCTTGTGGTGGCCCCTCTAAACTATATAGCCCTGGACCCCCTACCACCTGGAGATTCTTCAACTCTTGGAGGAGTTGGGTCTTATTTTGTTAAAGAAGCTATATTTTCTTACTGAGTCCATCAGTTAAACCAAAAAAAACTCACTGCCATCAAGTCAATTCTGACTCATAGTGAGCCTAGAGGACAGAGTAGAACTGCACCACAGGGTTTCCAAGGCTGTAAATCTTTACGGAAGCAAACTGCCACATCTTTCTCCGGTGGAGCAGCTGGTGGGTTCTAACCACCAACCTTTTGGTAAACAGCCAAGTGCTTAACCACTGCCAGTCCTGGGGTTCATCGGGGGCGGGTGGGAAAAGGAGAGGGGGTAACCTGGGGCGTGCAGAAGTGATGGTAAGAGTAAGGCAGCCCACCCCCACCTCAGTCAGCCTCCCCTTTGGACCCCGTCCTAAGAGTTCTTTTTAGGGCACCAGAAGAGCCCGCACAAAGCATGGTTACTCCAGCAGCCCAGTTAGAACGAGGTCTGGGCCCAGCCCTGAGGGTGGAGCTGCTGCCCTCCCCTGCTGGGTTCCTGTGGCCATGCCCTGGCCTGTGGCACAGGAAGGTCATGGCCACAGTAAGGTCATTGCTGCCCCCATGAGTCATGTGCATTTTGGTTTTCAGTTGCTGCCAGGCATCTTTGCCAAGCCCCTGATGGCTGCAGAGCTCTTGTAGAGAATCCTCCCTTCTTATCCACAGATAACTCCAGATTGGCTCTACTTCCTCCATGCCTTCCATTCTCTTTGGCAAGTGCTGATTACCCAGCCTGCCAGAAACATTTCCTTGTGGGCTTGGTGACTCCTCCCACCCAACTCCACCCTGGTCTCGGAAGAAATGAGTTCTGCTGCAAGGGATTACCGCAGAGTCAGTCTTTCCTCTTAAAGATAGGCCCCTGTACACACACAGTCACATGCATGCATGCTGTCACAGGCCAGCCAGACCACTCAGGGACTGACTCATCCTTCCCCAGCCTCATGCAGCCAAACATCCTCTCCCACCCTGCAAGCCGCTGTCTAGACAGATAAACACACACACCTCATCCCTCACACTTAGACACACTCGTGAAGGGCAAGCCTTCAGGAAAAAAATGTCCAGGGAGTTGTGTTTGGGGATCCCCCAGAGTTCACCCTTGGTCCAGTGTTTTCTCTGCAAGGATTTAGCTTCAGTCTTGTATACTCAAATGTGAATGGGCTGAAGTCATAGTCCACCTCTGCGCCCTGTAAGGCAGCCTCTACCCCCTGCAGCCTGAGGCCAGGCCAGTGCTCACACAATCCCCTGAGGCCCTGTCACTTCATCCCACACCTGTCTTCTCCCCTGGAGCCTCACCCCCAGCCTGAAGTAGGATGAAAGTTGTCATCCTTGTCTGGCCGAGGATCTCTCCAAGGCCCAGAAAGGAGAATGGCCTTGCCCAGTTAGCCAGTGCTCCTGCAATCCCATATTTGGGGAGAACTCCACGTTTGGCTTCAAGCCACCTGCTTCCTTGCCTCACCCAGGGTGTCCTCCCCACCCAGATAAGAGCCAAAGTTTTCCCCCAGTGCTGGCCTTATCTCTGCTTCTTGTTTCCACCACTTCTAACCACATTGTCCTCCTCCTTGCAGGTCCATGGCCAACCTCTCTATTCTGTTTGGTCAGGTGAGTGGCAGTGGGGGTGGGGGTCCTGAGGGTGGACGCGATCTGGGCTGGGGTTCCACACGCTGTCAAGAGTTATTTGTGTGTTGCGAGATTTGCCCATTGGATGCTTGTGGCGAGGGGGAAGCAGGGAATACTTGAGCCATGGACTGCAGCAAATGTGGAGTCCCTAAAACTGCAGCCTCTTCCTACCTTCCAGCCTACTGGGGCCTGGGGGGCCTTCAAGAGGTGCTGCTACTGGTCACACTCACCTGTCTCCCTAGTTCAGGGGCTCCCATCCCTAGGAGCCCCCCAGGATGCTGGAGACCCTACTTCTACTTCACCGCCCATTTCGTGCTCCCCTCCCAGGTGGTACGGGGGCTCAGCGCGGGGGCCCGTGTCTTCGAGTACATGACTCTGAGCCCATGCATCCCCTTGACTGGGGGCTGCTGCATCCCCAAGGAGGATCTCCACGGGACCATCACATTTCAGAACGTTGGCTTCAGGTCAGCACCCAAGCAGCTGGGGGAGGGTGCCTCATGGGGGTCTGGTTGAATGCTTCCCCTCTAAATCAGCCCTCTTGAAAGGGCACAGTGAGACTTAACAGGGACTCAGGAGGGGCTTGGCTTGTGCTTAGCTTCTGCCTGGTTCCACAGAGTCCAGGGCAGGGCAAGCAAGGACCCCTGGAGTCTAGTCTGACTTTGGGTTTCTTGGCTTCTCCTCAGCTACCCCTGCCGCCCTGGCTTTGAGGTGCTCAAAGATTTCACCCTGACACTGCCCCCTGGCAAGACTGTGGCCCTGGTGGGCCAGTCTGGGGGAGGTAAGAGGAACCCAGCACCCACCTGCCACCACCCTTTTCTACACTCTGGCTTCCTTCTTTCCTGGGAGGAGTCAGTCCCTGCCCTCGGGAGCCACCCTGCCCTTCTTGGAAGGGCCCTCCACTGTCCATCTGTCCTGAAACAACTCCCAGAAACCCTAACAGCCCTGTCTCCCCAATCTAATCTCGGTTTCCCCAGGAAAGACCACCGTGGCCTCCCTGCTAGAGCGCTTCTACGACCCCACAGCAGGGGTGGTGCTGCTGGATGGGCGGGACCTTCGCACTCTGGATCCGTCCTGGCTCCGGGGCCAGGTCATCGGCTTCATCAGCCAGGTAGGGAGCAGAGGCACCCCACAGGGTGGGTCCTCGCCAAGTGGAGACACCAGGACGTGCGTCTATACCTTCCACCTCACCTCTGTCTCCTGTCTGCCACCAGGCTGCTTTGGGAGGCCTCTGCCCTTCACTGGTGCTCCCAGTCAACCTGTCCTGGGTCCCTACAGCTCTGTCCTCCTCCCTCACAGGGGCCAGTGTGAACAGGTGGGAAAGCATCTTTAGGGTAGGACTAGCTCGTTGGGGTCCCTGAAATTCTCTAAGAAGCCTGTGGTGTCTAGAAGGTTTGGAGAAGTCCATGTTCGTGTTCTGGGGACTGTTGGTGGCCACCCCTCACCCCACTGAGGACCTGAGGCCCTTGCCTTGAGATACTGAGGCTCCAGCTGCTTTTTCCTGTTCGCAGTGTACACTGCTGTGCGTGGTCTCCACTCTTCCCCTAGAGTGGGCCCCTGACCCACCCATGAGCAGGAGAAAGCCCAGATGCCACACCACTTTCTCCTTTTGGCTGTGCCAGGCCGGCATCCGCCCTCCCAGTCACCTTCCCTTCCTGCTCCCAGGTGACAGGCTGTGTTCCCTGGTGGGAGACATTGACCTTTTCAGAGGTCTGGACTACTCTGCGTCCATGCTTGGCCTTTGTCTTCGAGTTTCTGACTGTGCCCAACTGGCCTAGCTGACTGTCTTCTGGCTAAAGCAGACGCTCCTGATGAGCCTGGCAGCCCCTCAGTGGCTCAAGGCAGAGTCTGGATGTTTCCTGTTGACCTCCCTCTTCCCCGCCCCCAGGAGCCAGTGCTGTTCGGAACAACCATCATGGAGAACATCCGCTTTGGGAAGCTGGAAGCCTCCGATGAAGAGGTATATGCGGCTGCCCGGGAGGCCAATGCCCACGACTTCATCACCAGCTTCCCGGATGGCTATGGCACCGTTGTGGGTGAGTGCCAGGACGGGATCTGCTCTGATCCCAGGGCTGCAGAGTGATGGGGAGGGAGGTAGGATTCTGGGGCAGATGGGCAGTCTGAGACTGTGGGGCAGAGGGAAGCAGGAACCGCTGGGGAGGAAGACAGTCGCTGGACCAGACAAGACGAGCAGAGCCAAGGGCAGTGGAGCACTTCTGTGAGACCAGTGAGTCCAAGCGCATGGGCTTCTGTGGCAGAAGGACCAAGCAGCCTGCAGAGACAGGAGGGCTCTGAGAGGACTTAGAGACGGGGCCAGGAGCACAGCCACAGTGCCTGGCCCCAGACCCAGGGGGTCACGGTATTGGGACTCCTCATACAGCCTAACAGAGGGCTCCATGCCCACGAACTGAACAGGAAGAAATGGAGTACTCTCTCTTTGAGAGCCTCTCCTCCTGGCCCCGCTTCATTCATGTTCTCTTATTCTTTAGTTTAAAGGTATAACCTCTTGTTAGACACAGGGATTGATTCAGTTGAGCAGGTCTCTCTTCTGATTTACCCGGAAGAGGGCGCTGGTAGTTCCTGAACATTAAAATGCAGTGACGTCACACCATAGAACATTCATACGGCAGCTTGCAGCTTTATGTCTTTATCACAGAGGCCTTCTTGTTTTAACCTTTGGGGCCATGTTTATCATCCAGTGTTTCTTGGCTTAACTGCAGGATGGTCCAGTGCATCTCCACATGCAGGAATTAGGGAGTTCTCAACTCTATAACTTGGCTTCAGTCTAGCCGAGCCTCAGCCTTCCCAGTTGGCCAACCACCATCTTTAGCCTGTCTTCAGATTCTGTATTTCTAACCCAGTCTTTGTAACTGAGTGCTTGTGTGTGTATGGCCATATGCCACACTGTGTAAGAGCGGATGTGCTCCTTTGCACAGGGATATGGGGTGAGACAGCTGCAGACAGAGCCCTGCTTTCAGAGTTCCTGGCCTGGCTGGAGGGGCAGGACGAACAGGCACAGTGCTGGGGGCCTGAGTGGCCAGGCTCAGGACAGATACCGTGCTCTTTGCAGGGCCACCCTCCAGGGCAAACCAAGGCTCACTCCAGGCCCCTGCTCTGTCCTCTTCCTCCCCAGGCGAGCGGGGTGCTGCCCTGTCTGGTGGCCAGAAGCAGCGCCTGGCGATTGCCCGAGCCCTTATCAAGCAGCCCACGGTGCTGATCATGGATGAGGCCACCAGCGCACTGGACACAGAGTCAGAGCAGGTTGTGCAGGAGGCCCTGGACCGGGCCAGCGCGGGTCGCACCGTGCTGATTATTGCCCACCGACTCAGCACCGTGCGTGGGGCCCACCGCATCATTGTCATGGCCGACGGCCGGGTCTGGGAGGTCAGTCTGGGCTAGGGGGCTGACAAGTTCAGCCATGAGCAGGGGAACAGGTGACTTGGCTGAGCTAGGTGAGGGTCTGGCCTGGCCCTTGGGGCTAGGGTCCATATTATGGAAGGGGTACCCCATGTGGATTTGGGAGCCTCCATTTCTTCCTCTCTTCCCTGGGGATCGTACATCTGCCCCATCTGCTCCTGGGATGAAAAGGGAAAGTCCTCAGAGAAGGCCATGAGGCCAGGCTGGCAGCCCAGGGGCTGAGAAGTGGGAGGGGCGACACGGAGGACTCTCTCAGGGACCAGTTGGGCAGCCTGAGAAGCTGGTCTGCAGCAGGGCTTGGAGGCTGCGTAGGGTGCAGCACTGGCCCCTGGTCCAGCCAGCCCATCAAGCCAAAGTTGAGGGGGTTTGTTTTGGGGTCCTGTGAGGTATATGGGTCTTAAAGAGACTCCAGGGCCCTGAGTTGGAGTCTCTGGGCTCTCTACAGGGAACAGAAGGAGTCAAATGCCCTTCTAAAATTCAGCAAAGCAGGGAGGGGGCAGGAACAAAGGGAGATGGGTCTTTACACCAATGTGTTGGTGCAGCCCTGCTGTGGCTCTCAATTCTGAGCTGGGGCTGGGCTGTCGGGTAGCTGGGTGAGGGTGACCAGCTGCCCTTCTTTTTTCCAGGCTGGGACCCATGAAGAGCTCCTGAAGAAGCGTGGGCTCTATGCCGAGCTTATCCGGAGACAGGCCCTGGATTCTCCGCTGACATCCACCCCACCCCTGGAGAAGCCAAAAGGTCCCAGGAACCGCCACCCAGAGGCCTGAGAATGAGCAGCAGCAGCAGCGGCCGTGATCTTGACAGCTGAGCAACAGTGCTGGGCTGGTGGGACCGGCCAGCCTAGAGCAAAGCCACACTGGAGACTGAGCATCCATTCACTCCACCTGCTCACAATAAAACCTGGTGGGCGGCTGGGCTGGGGCGGTTGGGATCGCTCCTATCCACTCCCTTCCTGCTGCCAGGCTCCTTCCCCCCACCAGAGCCCTGAGCCATCATTGTTCTGCAGAGGAGTGGAGTCAGGGTCTCCTGAGTTTCCTGGGGTCCTGGTCCAGCCCCTCCCTGTTCTTTCTTGGCGCAGACCCTCTCAGCAGCACTGCTGAGCTTCCTCCCTCTCCCTGTCAGGCTAAAGACATCAGGGCCCCACCTCCAGGGGGGTTTTAAAAGTCAGGACCTGGGAGTTAAACCTAGGGTGTTTCTGCACCACAAGTCCACCCTGGCTAGGACCTCATTGTCCCACACTAGGGACTGACTCCCTGACACCCTCCAGCCGCTCAGCATGTAACTTCCCTCTGCTCCATTAGCACAGCCTTATTTCTAGAGTTCACCCTCCGCCTACCCCCAGACCAGTGAGAACTGCTGCAGCCTCAGTCCCCCTGCCCCCCAAGCCCTATTAGACACTCTCAGTCCACCCCTGCCCCAGGCACCTCACCTCTCCTGGTGAGGTTGTAGGCGAGCCTCCCCTCTACACTGAGAGAACCCAGCTCTGAAGCAAACAGGAGGACCAGATGCACACTGCAAACTCAGCCCTGTGGGGCATATGGTGCTCACAAGTGCAGACAAATGGAGCGATTCATGCCCACCCCCTCGGTGCTGGACACAAGTAGCATCGAGAAAGAGCAGTCACTGCCAGGCTGCCTCCCCAGAATGGTCAGGGAGGGCTCTGGAGTGGGCAGGGAGACAGCCCTAGTGTCATATGCCTCTGTCCTGAGCTGTGGGTGAGGCTGTGGCTGGGCTTCAGGCTGCTTCTGAGAGGACCCAAAGGGTACAGTGGAAGGCCCGACGTGGGGCAGCTTCATGTGCCTGTGCACCAGCAGAGCACCAGCCTCCTCGTTTGCCCCAGCTGCCTTTCCTGCTTGGCTCTGGTCATGTCACCTTCCACTGGGAAGCATTGGCCAATTCAGAGCCACTTTCCATGCGTGGCACAGTGATTAAGAACTCAGCTGTTAACCAAAAAGTTGGCAGTTCGAATCCACCAGCCGCTCTTTGGAAACCCTACGGGGCAGTTCCACTCTGTCCTGTAGGGTCGCTGTGAGTCGAAATCGACTGGATGGCAATGGATCGGGTTTCCATGTGAATGACCATGCTATGCCCTGGCTCCCAGGGTAGTGGGAGAGGGATTGCCTGTGCCAGCCAAGGATGTTAGGTTTTGTCCTGTGGCGAAAGAAGGGCACAGCCATGTTTTGGGGAAGCTGGTCTGGCAGTGGTGTGCTGGACAGAGCAGGGACTGCTAGGGACTGGGAGGCCAGCCTGAAAGAGGTGGCAGTGGCAGCTCGGCTGTGAGTGCTACAGCTGGAGGGAGAGTCTCAGTTTCTGGGACTAGGTATGGTTTAGATGCTACTTTGGGACCAAACCACAGAGAATCTTCGGGGCCACACCCCCAAGTCTGTTATCCTGCTTCTGGATCGATGAGAGGTTGCCCAGGGAGTAGAGCTTGGGACTGGCTTTGATTGCCTTTCTACTAAACACCTCCTTGTTGGCCGCCAAGGCAGGGCCTCCAAGCTTCCTGGCCAAGTCAGCAGGCCCTGCCTGGTGGGAGGGGCCCTGGGGGGGTGTCTACCTCTCCCCCTGCCCCCCCCCCCACCAGCTAGCTCCCACTGTGCAGGATGCCTGGCACCAGATCCCAGGTCTCTCCTTACATCTTGGGGGAGGGGGGTGGGACAAACGCTATTTCGCCACCCACCAGGGAAGTAGCAAAATTCCATGGGAAGTCTCGCACTGGAAGGGCAGCGCCAGCTCTCTGGGCTCTTGCTGTGTAACCTTAACCTCTCAATCTTGGCTCCTCCTGGCTCTTCAGTAGAGATAATCCTGGCTGTACCTAATCTTGAAAGTTTGTTTTAGGAATGTAAATAGGATAATCTACATGAGAGCACTTTAAAAAATCACGATGCTACAGCCTTGGAAGGTGGTCAGGTCTGCATGATAAACCATGCTATTCACTCATTCCTTTAAACATATTAAGCACCTGTTGTGTACCTTGGAACCTACAAGGGGGACTGAGGCACACCCTGGCCCCATGCAGCACAAGCACTTGTGACGGAGGGATAAGGCTCTGTTATGGAACCATGCTGTTTCTTCCACTCAAGGTCAAAAGCCCATCAAAATGAGCCTGGCTGCCTCAAATGTTTTTTGGAGGAGATGGAGTAGAAATAAATTTCAGCAAATAAATAAATGGAGATGAGCCTGCATTTCTCTGGGAGCCTCTAAAAGACTCATACACAGAGCGGGTAAGTCAGCACAGAGCTTCAGGCTGACATGGCCCAGGCCCCAGCACTGTGCTGTCCTCTGGGAGGTCCTTTCTAGGTTGGCTCCCCAGACCCCGAGTTGGGCAGCAGCCCTTCCGTTCTGAATCTGCCTGGCCCTCTTGTTGCTGCCCCAGGTCCCCTGCACCTTGGATGGACAAGACAGCCTTGTCCCACTTCAGGCCACGTGGCACTAACCTTGCAGACTCTAAGTCTGCTTTCTGGAGGTCTCTGCCCCAGCCACTGGGAGTCCTCCCTCAGCCCCAACCCATCATCTTTTCTGGGTCATCTGAGGTATCTTCAGTCAAATGATGTGTTGGCTGTACCCTCTCAAGGCCAGTTTTTTCACACTGCTAGGCACTGTGGGCCAGGCGTCTTTCTAGCAGCCTGTCACTAGCCTTCCCAAGCTTGTACAAGGACACAGCATCTCCTCCTTTAGAAAAGCCCATGCAAAACAGGCAGGCTCCTACATTACTGATAGGAATGCAAGATGGTGTCACACCTATGGAGGGGAATTTTGTGATACCTATCAAATTATCAGAGCAATGGCCTCTTGACAGCAATTCTGTTTCTAGGAGTTTATCTCACAGATACACCTGCATGTATTATCTTCCTGGGGCTGCTATAAAGCACCACAAACTGAGTGATAAAGACAGAAATTTATTGTCTCACAGTTGTGGAGGCTAGAGGTCCAAATCAGTACTGGCCTGGGTTGATTCCTTCCGAGGCTTTGAGGGAGAGTTCCTTCCGTGCCGTCCTCCTAACTTCTGGTAGCTCCCAGTGTCTTTGGCTCACAACTGAAGTGTCACGTGAAGTGCTTCCTCTGTTTCTCTGCATGTCTTCTCCTTCTTATAAGGACACCTGTCATGTAGGAATAGAACCCACCCTACTGCAGTATGACCTCATGTTAACCTAACTGATGTCATCAAAGATCCTATTTCCAAACAAGGTCATGTTCACAGATACCAGGGGTTATAACTTCAACATACCTTTTGGGGGGACACAATTCAAGCCATAACAGTACCCTCTGGCCCTCCCGAAACTTGTGTTCTTAGGTGAAAAATACATTCACCCCATCCCAGCATCTCCAAAAGCCTTAACCCACTGCAGTATTAACCCTAAATCTAAAATCTAATCTAAATAATCTAAATCAGGTATGGGTGAGACTCTAGGTTTGGTCCATCCTGGGGCAAAATTCCTCTTCATCTGTGGACCTGTGAAACACAGAATACACTTTATCTGTTTCCAAAATACAGTGGTGGTACAGGTATGGGCAGATGCGTCAATTCCAAAAGGGAAACACTGGAGCAGGGGTGGAGGGGAGTGTCTATGGGTCTCAAGCAAGTCCAAAACTCAGCAGGGCAAATTTCATTAGATTGAAAATAATCCTCTGACCTCTGGCCCTACCTGGATGGAGGCCCCACCCCCCAAAGTTCTGGGCAGTGGCCCAACCTCCTGGAATCGAGGAGGTGGTTGCCCTGCTCCCCAGACCCATACAGGCAGCTCTGCTGGCCTTTGAACTGCTCTCAGGATGGAGCCTCCTTTCCTTTTCCTGGAGGACAAGAGATGTTCACAGCCAAGCAGCTCCATCAGCCTGCTTTCTGCCTGTAGAACTCCAAGAACTGGACAGCTTTCCTTCATTTTGTTACCAATCGCCAATCTGATACAAAGGGTCCTTGTCTTTTCCCGAGTAGGAATACATGCAAAAGACAAACTATCTTCAGCAAGCTTTATTTTGCTTGAATCAAGCAAAAGGAGTCAGTGGGTGACTAAGCCTCTCCAAAAGACTGGCTTGAAAAGGGAAGCAAGGCTAGGGCTTATATGGGTTCAGTGGAGACAACAGACTAATAAATATTTAGTGGGCTTCTTTCAAGGGGTGCGTACTTCTCAGAATGGCAATGCATGTTATTTAGGTTGTGGGCGCATCTGGAATCCAAGATGGAACCCGCTGATATCAAGACAGAGTCCTCTCAGCAGCCCTTGGCATCACTTATTATGGGATATAGTGCAAGCACACTGATCTTTGGCACTACATTGCCATCTTCAGAGGGCTAAGGGAGGTTAAACTGTGGTTACACTTTGTTCCGTGCATGCAGGAGCCTGTAAAGGGGGAAGGGACTAGAAAAACACTAAGAAGGAGATAGTAATTCACGGGCTGTTTCAACCTTATCTCATGTTGACAGGGTGTGGTTCCTGTTTACCCAACTTCTAGATGGTAATCTTTTAACAGCTCTTTTGTTCTGCCAGCACGGTTAACCCCATCTGTCTCAGTTTCATCCTATCTCTGTTCCCTTCAGCCTAAGCTGATAATGTTTCTGCTGAGATGATTGATTGGATCCATATATCACACACCTAATCTCATTAGCAAATTGTCCGGCTACACTATCACTTTCTCTCCAGACCACGTTTTCTCAACTTTTAAAAATACAGCTAGGCTGAGAGTTCTCCAAATTCTCAAATTCTGGTTCCTTTCTGCACAGTTCATTTCTGAACATCTCTCTTTCCACTCACATTTTACTATAAGGAGCAAGAAGAAACCAGGTTGTGCCTTCAACATTGTGCTTAGAAATCTCCCCAGCTAAATACATAAGTTCATCACTTACAAGTTCTATTGCCACAAAACTTTTAAACATAATTCACCCAAATTCTTTGCCAATTTATAGCAAGGATCACCTTTCCTCCAGTGTCCAATAACATGTTCATCATTTCCTTTTAAGGCCTCAACAGAAGCATATTGAACGCCCACATTTCCAGCAACATGAGGCTAGGAACTTTCTCTATAGCTCTCCTCACTTTTTTCTGAGCCCTCACCAGAATCACCTTTAATGTCCACAGTTCTATGAACAGTTTTTTCAAGGCAATCTAGACTTTTACAATCAAGTGCCTCAAAACTCTTCCAGCCTCTCCCCATTATCCAAGTCCAAAGTCACTTCCATATTTTTAGGTATTTGTTAAAGCAGTACCCCACTTCCCAGTACCAAGAAATTGTATTAGTTTCTTAGGGCTACCATTACAAAATACTACAAACTACATGACTTATAAGAACAGATATTTATTGTTGCATAATTCTGCAGTCTAGAAGTCCAAAGCAGGCTATCAACCATATGGGTTCCTTCTCAAGCTTTGAGGGAGAATCTGTTCCATGATTCTCTTCCAGCTTTTTGCAGCTCCATGCATTACTTGGCCTGCAGCTTCAGCATCACACAGTACCCTTCTTCTGTCTCTGTTTATCTTTTCCCCTTTTATAAGGACATCACGTATAGGATTAGGACCCAACCTACTCCAGTATGACCTCATATCAACTGACAGTATCTTCAAAGACTCTATTTCCAAACAAGGTCATATTCACAAGTACCAGAGGTTAGGATTTCAACGCGTCTTTTTGGAGGACACAATTCAATCCATAACACTGCACAAGCATGTAAAGACACCTGTGCAATGGTACTGATCACAGCATTGCTTGCAGTACAAAGACTAGAAACCCTCAGTGTTTATCAATAGGAGAAGTGGTTAAATAACTATGATACATCCACATGACAGAATGGTGTCTTACAGCTCTCTAGAGAAACATAACCAGTGAGATAGACAGATACGGATTGATTTACTTCAGGGATTGGCTCACAAAATCTTGGGGCTGGCAAGTCCAAAATCCATTGTTCAGGCAGTGGGCTGGAGACTCCTCCTGCCTTGTGTCCCAAGATCATAGGTCAGGTGATGGAAGACTGCAGAGTCAAGACAGAGAAAGAGAGAGTTCTCCTAAGTATTTATTTATAGTCTGGGGGCAGTCCACACCCTAATGAAACCCCCCTTTCAACTGATCGATTACTTGATTACATTAGATTAAATTATGAAAGATGATTACATTGTGAAACAGGAACTAGTCTAGTGTTTGCACAAACCACTGGGAATCATAGCCTAGCCAAGTTGACATATGAAATTAACTATCACAAATAGTATGCAACTATTAAAAAAAAAAAATGTTCTTCAGGTACTGATGTCACAAGGTATCCAGAATATACCATTAAGTGAAAAGAGTAAGACGTCAAATAGTGTGGCTAGGTGTACAGTGTGCCACCCTTTGGGGTAAGGAAGAGCTCCAATGTTGACAATGACTACTGGGCTATGGACTTTTCACCCTGGGCTGCCCCTTTCTTCAAGGATGCTGAAGAAAGTTGGGACAGGAGCTCTGAATGAAAGGGTCAATTAGGAGGGGCAAGCCCAGACTGTAAGGGCTGTGATGGAGAAATTGGTGGATGCTCCAAGCTAGGGTGGAATCAGGATGGTGGTGGAGTGTGGGGACAAGGCCGAGGTGGTGGGTGAGGGGCTGCATCCACTGACTGACCAGGCACTGAGGGAGTCCTAAGATGCTGGAATCACAAAAGTAAGGAATTCAGCAGAGGGCCTCCCTAGGCCCAGAGGGAGCTAGCCAGACCAGGCAGGAACTGGCCCTGCCAAGGCTCAGATGGCATTCTTGGCCCATCCAAGGGGCTCAGCACACCTGAACCAGAAGGAAATCGGAGGTCCCTGGGCTCCCAGAGCTTCTCTCTTTTAAAGTTAGTTTTACTTATTTTTTGAACCTCTAATATGTTCACATGATTCAAAAGTCAAAACAATATAAAAAGGCAAATAGAAGTCTCACACCCACCCTTGCCCTGTCTTCCCGGGTCCCCACAGAGTAACTTTCATTTCCTGTTTCCTTCCCACATGTTCTAATGCAATACAAGCAAATCTGAGTATATATTCTTATTTTTTCTGCCCTTTCTGAGCCCAAGAAGTAACACATTGTATACACTATTCCATGTCTTACTCTTTGGGCAAAGGCAGCTTCAGTTAGTAGGTGCCCACGTGACCTGGGAGAGGCAGGTCAGCTCCCCCACACCCACCATGGTAGTTAAGAACACCTCCCCGACAGGTAGGCCTGAGCAGGGGAGGTGGGGTCTGACTCCTCAGGGAGAGAGGGTCACTCAGGAAACGGGCTGTGGATACAGGAGCTGGAAGAGGCCCTGCCTCCTCAAGGCATTCTAGGACCTGGTGGGCACAGAAAGAGGAGACCACTTTGCAGCTTGGTCAGGAGCCAGCCCCACCCTTGTGAAAGAACAAATGATCCTGGGTGAGGCGAGTGGGAAGGAGGGAGAGAAAGGAGAACAAAGGGGCTGGTCCTCAGGGGCTACCACTGGGAGCCTAGAGAGCCTGAAGGTGCCCCCAGCCCCAACTTACCTCTGGGCTCACTTCAAGCCCTCACCACTGCTGCAGTTTCCTCCTGGTGCCTCTGGTCTCTGACAGCATGGGCCCCTCCCCACTGCACTAATGGCTCAGCCTGGAGCCCCAGGGACCTTCTCCTCCAGACTGTTCTCCCAGCCCCCTGACCCCCCTCACTGCTGAAACTCAATCCTCTGCGGCAGCTCCAGCAGCACTGCCTTCGCAGAGCAGCCCCTGCTTGCCACGGTTGGCTGTGCTGCGGAGTCCTGATCCCATGCTGAGCCCCGCAAAGCCACAGCCAGCTCCTAGGGGAAGCCCAGCCAGACCGGCAAGAGCAGCCCCTGCTTGCCACGGTTGGCTGTGCTGGGAAGCCCCAATCCTGTGCTGAGTCCGGCGAAGCCACAGCCTGCTCCTGGGGAAGCCCATCCGGACCTTGTACACCATATCAGGCCAGTGCCTCCCGCCTCTCAGTCTTGGCTACTCTCCTCTGACCCTCTCCTCCCCTTGCCTGACCTGCAGTGACCCCTGCCTGGCCACCTGAGTCCTGCCTGAGCCCTCTTGGCCCTGGGACAGACCCCACCTCACTTTTTCCAGTTCTCTGGGTCTTACTCCCCAGGCCACAGTCATGAAGCCCACCTCAGGGCCAGCGGTGGCCCCATGGCCTGCCTCAGACATCCGAGTGTTCGCCAGCCGCTGCACACTGCATGGCCTGGGCCACGTCTTTGGCCCAGGGGGCCTAACCCTACGCCGGGGACTGTGGGCTGCAGCCGTGCTCCTGTCGCTGGCCACCTTCCTCTACCAGGTGGCTGAGAGGGTGCGCTACTATGGGGAGTTCCACCATGAGACGGCTCTGGATGAGCGGGAGAGCCACCAGCTCACCTTCCCTGCAGTCACCCTGTGCAACGTCAACCCACTGCGCCGCTCGCGCCTCACACCCAACGACCTGCACTGGGCCGGGCCAGCGCTGCTGGGCCTGGACCCTGCTGAGCATGCCGCCTTCCTGCGTGCCCTTGGCCAGCCCCCCGCCCCGCCTGGCTTCATGCCTAGCCCCACCTTCGACATGGCACAGCTCTACGCTCGGGCTGGTCACTCCCTGGATGAGATGCTGCTGGATTGCCGCTACCGTGGCCAGCCCTGTGGGCCAGAGAATTTCACTGTGGTGAGCTGGCAGCCCTGCTTGGGTGCTTCCTAAAATCAGAACCTAAACACGCTCTGCCCAGGGATCCCTTCCCTTCTGGCTAAGCCAAGTTCTCCCTACCCTCCCAATGCCTTTCTCTTCAGCTCTGGAAGCTGTCCTCCTTGGGACCCTTCCTATCACCCAGCAGACTGTAGGGTACAAGGCCATGTGTCCCATCATCAGGCACTGGTCCAGGCTGACTCTGGGCCCAAGCTCTGGCCTGTGAAGACCCTGCTCCTGGGGAGGGCTCTCTAGAGGACCTGTTCTGGGAAAATCCCCTCTCTCTGCCAGGGGCAGAAAGGACAACTAGGACCCACTTTCCTTTAGTCCAAACCCCAGCCAACCAACCACTTGCCCTGCAGGCTGTGCCCTGGGTTGTGTGGGAGCCTAGAGGTGGAGGAGGGGCTAGGGTGATGGGAGTCCATGAGGGTCCAACTTCATATGCCTTTATGAGGATGAGGCTAGGGGAATTGAAATGTAGGCTTCAATGTTCAAAGAGGAGACCAAAGAAAGAACAGGGACGGGAAAGGCTCCCAGTCCATGGGTTTGCATGGGTGTCACATCCCCTGGTGCAACCTGGCCAACTGTGTGCCCACCAGCAGATCTTCACCCGCATGGGTCAGTGCTACACCTTTAATTCTGGCGCCGGCGGGGCTGAGCTTCTCACCACTTTCAAGGGAGGGGCGGGCAACGGGCTGGAGGTCATGCTGGACGTGCAGCAGGATGAGTATCTGCCCGTGTGGAGGGACACGGGTAGGGGCATATGTGTGAGGGGTTGAGGGTGGGGTGACACACGGTGGGGGGGGGCTCTGGGAAGGAAATGAGGGAGAAGGTGCCCAGGAAGGGCGCCCAAAGCATGTTCCTTCCCTGTGAGCAGGAGGCAGGAGTGGTCTGCACAGTTCTGGGGAGAGGGGGTGGCTTGCCTGTTGGGGCCTTGGGCCTTATGGGTGCCCTCCCCGCAGAGGAGACCCCATTTGAGGTGGGGATACGAGTGCAGATCCACACCCAGGAAGAGCCCCCCATCATTGACCAGTTGGGCTTCGGGGCCGCCCCCGGCTACCAGACCTTTGTGTCCTGCCAGAAGCAGCAAGTATCCTCACCTGTCTCTGCAGCCCCTCCCAAGGATCCATCCCAACCCTCTATCCCCCTTCAGCTCCACACCCCAGAGGCCTCCATCCCACAGGAGACCTCTCATAGTTTTACCTGGGTGCCCCAACTTCTTCCAGGCCCTTCCTTAACCCTGTCCCTCCACAGCTGATCTATCTGCCACCACCCTGGGGTGACTGCAGCTCCCTGTCTCCAGACCCCGTCTTAGAGCTGGAGCCTTCTGGTCCCCTAGGTTCCCCCAACCCTAGCCCAGGCCCCAGCCCTCCTTATA